>NC_083455.1:5929560-6554560 GCF_023558535.2 Drosophila nasuta | reverse complement strand
TGGCGAAAGTCAAATCAATTTTTAATTAAGACCTTGTCTTGATTCAAGTTTTGTCCAAAAAAATATTGAGAAAGGTGAAATATGTATATATGTGTATGAAAAATAAATATATAATTAATTACGGCAAAAGGAAACTAAAGAGATTTCACATGAGTTATAAAAATCAATGCATTAGATGTTGACATTGTCAATTGAAGCTCATTCTTTGGGTACAAAGTTTTTAATCGATACAGACGTGCCTTTCCGCGGGGGGTTGCGAATTCTTTAATCCAATGTTATCGTCAAATTTACCTTTGTGATTTACAGTATCTTTGTTTGACCAGAAATAGCTTTTAATTATAGAATTTAAGATGGATTAGCTATGCTACTTGAGTGTGATTTATAATCATATTTTGCCCACTTGTAAGTGAATGTATTTATAAAATTTTTCGATTATTTGTTTATTGCATCGACTCAACAATGCGCTGCGATCTCAGGCTAAAATTATGTACTTTAAAACAAAATGCCTACTTAATATTTTATTTTGTCAATCATTCTTTTGCTCTAATAAATCAAATGGTCTTTCTTTGGTAACAAATAAAGCAAAGAATTTTCTCAATTTAATGCATTTAAAAGAATGTAAATTTCTAGAATAAATTAGACCGAGGGAAGAATATACTACAACTCTTGTGATAAAAAGGCAGCTTTAATCTCACTAACATTAAATTATACTAATTTGGGAATATTTTTAAAGAGATAGATGAGTTTAAAGCGACAATTAAACTTCGATGCAATTAGTTTGCCCTTCATTAAATGATATTTCCTTTTTTTTTAATTAAAAGGGTTTTAAAAAGGTCTTAAAAGAGTTAGCTATGATTAAGTTTTGATCACGTTACATTATTTATAATACTTGAGGAGCGAGTTCATAAATTAATAAATAATAATGTCTGGCAAGAATAATGCTGCTGCCAAAGGACCGCGTGATCCAAGCGACCATCGCGTGCACTCTGTGGGGGATCTAGAAACACCTGTTTGTGGTTTTGACGCAATAAAATGTGTTGAAGATTTTTTTTGTTTTTGTTTTTAAATTTGACTATGATTGGAGTGACATTCCATACCATATATTTGAAAATAAATCATGGCGACATGCGGATTGGGCAATTTCTTAAAGATTAAACCACTTAATGGATTGCTAAACAAGTGCTCCAAGTGTTTTGCACTACATCTATAGCCTTATATATAATACGATGGGGCGATTACCGTCGTTCCAAATAATCAACTCGAGAGCATGATATAAATTATTAATGAAATTATCAGCGTCTAGTCCGACTAGTCATTTTGGCTATAAAAGCCGCTTACTTCAACTGCATAGATCAGCTTCAACGTGTAACAATGAAAGCTATCGTCTATGTTTTTGTGGCCCTTTTGGCGTATACTGCTGCCTATGAGGTAGATTTCCTTACCGAGGAGCAGTGGAACCGTTTCGTCGAAAAGGTCGAAACCACTCGTAAGTTTAAATTTCCCCCTAATAAATCCCAGATAGCATTAATCCCCTTTTGCGACTTTGTTAGCTGTGAAGCCCGATGAGCATGGTTTGATATTGAACTCGCAGGCTAAGAAGGCGGTGAAGAATCTGATGGAGCAGCTGCCCTGCGGATTTCCTGAATACGGCATTCCTCCACTTGCTCCCTACACCAATGCCGATCTTTCCATCCACCTAGCCCAATCTGTTGTCGAGTGAGTTATATAAGTGCAGGTGTCTTCACTTACACGATTTACAAGAACTATTTCTATTATCTGTAGTACTCTAGTGCAGTTCTTGCGTTTCCGCTTCGATGGCTTGGAGACCATGGAGATCAAGAAGATGAAGGTCAGCTATACCTTCAGCAAGAAGGTTAAGTACCACTTCAACTTCAAGCAGCTGAAAGCCAGCGCGCATGTGCTCAACACAGACACCTTGATTGATTTGCTCAAGGAGTTGGGATTGTCGGTGCGTTATGAGGGCACTGGACCACTCTCCTTCTCGTTGGAGAACCTATCGATTCAGGGTCAGTTCAAATACAAGATGCCCTTCATCTTTGGCAGCATTAAGATCTACAACTTTGAGTGTGTTGTGGGCCTTGGTGGCGTCACTTCGCACATTGGTGGCATTCTGGGCAATGGAAGGATCAACGAAATGATTAACGATATCATTGAGTACGAGGTGCCTGCCTTTGTGAATGGACGTCAAAAGCAGATCAGCGATAAGATCGAGAGCATCTTTGTCCCATTGGTGAATGACAAACTTAAGGGTCATAAGGTCTGGTATCTCCTGGGCATGTTGACCAACTCCTCCAAGAAGTGCACTCCCACACCGGCCCCCTGGTTGGCCATTCAGTGAGGGGATAATGGGGACGACTGTCAATTCTGAATTGTCAATAAAACAAAAGCAGGTGTAGCGATTTAACGATTCTGACTTTTAATTAGACCTTTCCAACCATCCAATCGATTGTATTATCTAGCCTACCCCCCAAGTCTTATCACGTTCTGCAGGCCACTTGATTGTGCGCCTATAAAAGGTGCTACTCGATTGGTTGGCCATTCAGTAGCTGGTTGAGGTTTACCATAAACAAATCAACATGCGTTTTCTAGTAGTTTTGGCCGCTTTGGTGGCCGTGTGTGCCGCCGGCACTTTGCAGCCATCCCATCCCATCGAGCAGCGTCTGCTGCAATTTGCCGATGAGAATGGCGATATTGAGTTATTTGCTGAGCCCGAAGATGGTCTAGTTGAAGGTGAGCTCAAGCAATTCACAGTTGCAGTTCTTGGCATTAAATGAGGGTTTTACTTTCGCAGTTGCTCCCCAGTTCATTGTGTCGTGGCAGGCACGTCGCATGATCCGCAAACTGCAAAAGCAAATGGTCTGCGGCTGGCCCGGTTTGGGTATTCCCCCATTGGCCCCACTTAGAATCAATGAGGCGAACTTGGACCTGAAGAAGGGTATCTTTGAGACCATCAACCATGTGTTCCGTCTTAAAATCGAGGGTCTGGATGACTTCAAGATCAGCAAGTTCAAATTGAATGTGATCACATCAAAGGTCACCTTTGATTTCCTGTTCAGCAACATCGATACCACCGCCCAGAAGTACGAGACTGATACTCTGATCGATGCCCTGCGTCAGCTGGGTCTTTCTGTCGAGTATGAGGGCTCTGGCTCTTTGCTCTTCGATCTGATCAATTTGCGTATTAGCGGTGTGTTGAAGTACAAGCTGCCCGTGCTGTGGGGCTCGGCCAAGATTACGTCGCTGAAGACAACCATTGGATTGGATGCCGTCGAGTCGGACATCACCGGTTTCATGGGCAATGGCAAGATCAATGGCGCCATCAATCGCCAGCTGGAGAAAACTGTGGTTGCGGCGATCAACAACAATCAGGATAGCATCTCAGATCTTATTGAGGATACGATTGTGCCACGCGTCAACAAGATGCTTAAGGGCAAGGACTTCTGGACATTGGTTGATCTGATCTTGGCCAGCAGCGATGGCGAAAGTGAGGATGACCCAATTGTCGTAGACTGTGTGGCACCAGCTGATCCATGGGCTTAAGTACAAACAATTATTTACTTAATAAAGTCCAACGAGTTTTTTCACTAGATATCACGTATTTTATTTTTAGGAATTTTCTTCATGATGAAAAACTTCCGTACTTTAAGCAAGTTGTTAGTGTTATTGGGATATCCTTTAGTGCCCCATTTGAATTTGATTGAATTTTCTCAAAAGTCTTTTCTTGAAATGACTTGCTTACTAACAAATTCAAATTTTTGTTTAACTAATTGAAAGTTACTTTTCGACAATATACAATTGCAATTGTCTTATGAATATAATTTTTCAAAAGTATTTTTCACAAAAGGGAAGCTTAAGACGATTCTTAACATATTCTTGTGATTATTTGAAATAAGATTATCAGTTTTCAAAACAATTCCTTCTTAAGTCATATTTTGAATTATATCAAGTATTTTCTACATCGTTTTTCTTGTTCATACCGAAGCAGTCGCCTCTTTTGTTTTCCGGGTTCGTTTGTGAAACTGTTTATTGCTTTTGAAGTCTTGTTGTCCTCTTCTCTTGTTAGTGCATTGCTAAGTCTAGTCTACTTTCAGGCAGCTGGGATAAGTTGTTTGCTAAACGATAACCGGTGCTATCAATGCACAACACCTGTGCTAATCCTATCTAATCATTTGAACAGCCACTTCAATTCCTAATCGTTCTATGGCTGGTCTAATGTGCGATGGGGTTTCCAACAGTCTTAGTTTATTGATCACCATGCGCAGTTCGTTGTTGGTCCTTAGTTTATTGCTTTGCTCCTCCTTGGGCACTGCCACTCTCTTCGATGATGATCTGCGTGAGCTAACCGAGTTCCTTCGCCTGCAGATGCAATGTGGCTATCCAGATCGTGGCATTCCGATCTTGGCTCCAGCTCAGGCGGCTTTTAAGCCCATTGACATCAACACAGATAGTCTGCGGTAAGAGAAACAGCATCATATGGAGCAATATTAATTTGACTTATCTTTTTTTGTGACTTGTAGTTGTCAGGGCAATTTTACGGATCTCTCGATTGTTGGTCTGGATGGTTTCGAGTTCTTCCAACTGCAGTGGAGCAATATTCGGCACACCATTAAGTTCGATATGACTTTTCCTCGCATTCAAATAAGCAGTTCTAACTATAAGCTGAATATTTTATCGCGTCTCTTTGGCTCCGATATGTCCTTGTGGGGTGATGGTGTGTTCGACGTGGAATTGACTGATCTGCGTGCCAATGGCAGCTTTATAATCCGTCCTGCCGCAATTACGCATAGCACTTACATCAAAAGCTGGAAGGTGGATTGGCAGCTCGGCAAAGCTTCATCTCGCATCACAGGCATCTTGGGCAAATCTCAAATTGTTTCTAAGATGTTCAATAAAATTATCGAAGATTTCCTAGAGTTGCTGATCAATGATAATCCCACTGAGATTTCGGAGATAATGGAGCAACTGATCGTACCTCCTATGAATGATGTGCTTGATAATGTTGCTTGGTATGAGATTACTGCTATTATTCTGGGCCTTGTCAAGGGCATAATTCCCGTCGAACCTATCTGTTAAGGGCGCTGTCAACGTCTAATCTAATGTTCGTTTGTTATCAATAAATGGTTCAACTATTCATATAAGTTCAATGTATTGCATTTTTTTTAATCAGTATAGTACTATGGCTGCTTTCTGTGATTCTTATTGGAGAAATTTTGATAGAAGTTGTGGGGAATATTGGGAATAATCTGTTTATCGGCTCCTTGATAGCAACAGAGCATATTTAACAGTTGTAAAAAATAAGTTTTTCTATTAGTTTCCCAAGTGTCCTTTAAATTCGTTATCACAGTTATCTTCAATTCATTTTAAAAGTTACGGCACTTGAAAAATTAACGTGTTTTTTATCATTTGCTTAACTCGCAGCTCAATTAAATTTCTGAATCTCTCATTCAAAACTTCCGCCTTTCAAAAGCTTGTCAGATAAGAATGAAGAAAGGGGCATTATCATTTACCTTACCTCTTTTTATCTCTCCCAGTCTTATATATGTTTAAATCATAATGCTACTTTTTCCACTACCTAACAAATTGTTTCCTCAGAAAACCTAACTAATCTTAACTTATAGATTTCCGCCACTATTGTTTGCCACTTACTATAATTAACTGCAAATACTAATCAAATTCTTTTTCTTTTGCATTTTGCAGGTAAGCGTGATAAGATTGCAAATCTATTATCATAATCACTAATCAATGAGTAAGTAAACTAAACATATTCGGGGTATTGTGTCATCAGGAAAATGCTGAAAACTTATCAATTTATTGCATTATTCGAATAGTCCTAATCGCTTTTACCATAAATTATCGGTCATAATATGTGCATATGAAAGCGAGCCAAGCCAGCAAGGGGAAGGTTAGAGGAAAAAAATGAAATGAAAATAGAATCCATAATCGGATTTAAGTGTCGCCGTGAGCGCCAGCGGGACATCTCAATTCATTGGCCGACATTCTGGTCGACCGGCCTGCTGCTGGAGAGTTCAAACCAATGCACGAGTCCTGGCACAGCAGGAGTACAACGGGTGGTCCTTTGGCTCAACACTTTCTAGCCTCAACTGAGGATTTTGCGACACCCGTTAAAAACCAGACTCGGACCAGCCGTGTCTGTGGCAGATGTTTTTTCTTCATCTTGCTATCCTATCCAACAACTTTTTTGTGTTATTTGTTAAACTAGAAAATATAATAATATCATTATTTGTTGATAATTAGTGCAAATCGTGCAGCTCAGCCGAAGAGCATTCTCTTGATCCTGTTGCAGTAATCGCTTATTCTTATTGTTGGCTTCTCACAAAATTGTTGCTGTACGTTTCGAATTCGTTTTGGCTCATTTCATTTGCAATTTATGAGTCCTTTTGCACACACATACAATCGGGCACACACCTTGCACCTTGGCTCGGACTTGAGGCTGTCATAATGCACAGAGAGAATGCCAGGACACCGCACATACTCTCAGCCAAATGTCCTTTTATGAGTACGTGCTCAGCCACAAACATCTGAGCCATCCTGCGGTGTTGCCATTGTCCAACATTGAAGTTTTACGATCTAACGAACAGACTAACAGTCTCTTGCGCATTGTGCATTGTTTTCTTTCTGCTGAGATTTCCATGTCCTTGCGGCCTCGGCCCATTCAACTTGGGAGCCTTGAGCGTTTTGCTATTTCCCATTACGTTGCCAGCAAAGTTTCGCTTTTCCTTTTTATTTTTTTTGTTTATGTCCATTTTGTTGACATTTACGATGCAATTTTCCGAAACCCCTCAAATCATTACAAACTCGGTCAATACTTTCGCTCTTACGGCTTGCGGTTTAGCTCCCCATCTTACAGAACCCCTGGCAGCTAGTTGGCCTAGTTTGATTAGCCTCGATTCTTGTTTGGGTCACAAATTGCCTAGGTAGGTTGCGTAGTTTTCATATGTCACTAGTTAAAAAGTTTGTTCAAGCTAAAATCCTTGCAAGGGATGTTTGCATACACCACAAAAGTTTAATTTATCTAGCAAAAAACAGAGTAATGGCAGAGGCAACTTACACCAAAAACATTAGTTTTACTAAGGTGTTGATTACAGTTAACTCTAAATGGAAATAAATTGTTTGTGAGTTATTGTGTGGGTAATTTAGTATTATCTAAGACGTTAAACTTGTGTTCTTAATAATTCAGAATATTAAAAATACAAAAATATTTCAAATCTGTTTCGCTGAATCTTACAATCTAAGACTGGCTCTAGTTTCCCAATTATATAACGGTTTATTTTACATTTCTTTCACTATTTTCTAATTCATAGTAAGTAAGAATTAAAATCAGTTAAGTAAAGAAGCTTCTGGCTTCGTTTTTTAAGGCGATTCAAGGGAACTTCTTAAAACTTTAGTTCTACAACCCTTTTACTTAATTTTAATCGCTATAATTCGCTGCAACCGACCTAAGGATTAGGTTGAAATTGCCTGCGGTTGTGCTTTCAAGCATCCTTCGTTAGCTTTTCCTTTGACTTTCCTTCGGCTGAGGCAATGTTAATTGAAAACTTTAGACGACAACTTTCAGTTTGTCGAAACAAAAAGTCGTAAATATTTGCATGCAGCTCGTGTACTTGAGGTCCTTATTATTCAGCAAACAGAAATCCCTGTGTACTTACTTGTATGCGATATGGTTAAGAGTGCCATAAAAAGGGTTTTCGCGAATTATTTAAAATTTATGACTGAGGCACTTGAATGCAGCAATTGTTAAACAGAGAAAATTACGATTCATTAGCGATACGCGAACGAAGACGGGAAAGGAGTGGTGTAAAGGATGCAGGATCTTAACAATATGGCGCACAAACATAAATCAAAAAGTTGAACATGTGAGATGAAATTGAGTTCTGGATGTGCTGTGTTTATTTAAAGCATTTTTACCAACGCAGTAAAAAAAGTTGATGCCCTTGTTGCGCATTAAATGAGTTTTAATTTGAAACGTAGTAGCTCCTTTTTGGGCCTCACGGCAATTGTGTGCGCCAAGTCAACGGTGAAGGAAAAGGCGAGTCCAGGCAACCTCGCCAAGGATTCGCGTTGTGCTCTTTTTATTTTGTACAATTTTTGTTTTTGTTGTTGCTTTTGTAATTGAGCCGCGCAATTTTCCCAATAGGTGCGTTGTCCTGTAAATGAACAGCCCAGCTAAAGGATGCAGCAAGGATGCTGGCGCCTTGTGTTTTTTTCAATTAAGTTTGACATGTGTCTCCTGTATCCTTTTACCTTTCTCCTTGCGCCCGAAATTTGTTTCACGCGACAAGTCAAGCTGAAAATTGCGCATTTCAAATTGGGTCGGGGGGTTGAAAAAGTTGCGACAGGATTACACTTTTCGACTTGAGCTCGCTTCGCTTCGTCTTGAATCGGAATCTGAGTCTCCTGCCACTTGCGTTTTAAAGCAAAATATCTGTAGCTTGGGCTTATCCCATTTCGGAGTCTGGTTTTCGTTTCCCAGCGATTTTGATAGACAGCTGATTGAATTTGATTGCCTCCTCCCTGGCTGCGAGTATCAATCAATTTGCTGCTCTGTTGCGCCTTTTAATTGAGAAATTTTCTGCAAAATTCCAGTGAACTGAAGTGCGAGTAGCTTTCAGCCTCTGAGTAGGTGTCTAGCTCTTTAATTCAAGCAGCTGCACAAGCTCCACATTAATACAGTATCATATTCTAAACTGAGTTGGCCCATCAATCAATCAATCAATCGGTCTATACAATTACAGTTCAATCGCTCCGTTAATCCTTGCCTTGACATGCAGGGGGCGCTCTAACAAACATTGTATATGACTTATTAGACTTTTGACAGATGTCAAACCAGAGCTATAGATACACACTTGCACGATGTTTGTTGCTTCCATTAGCATGACAATGCTACATATTCCATATTTCTGCATATCCCGTGCGATTGAGTGTACGGGCTATCCTTCAGCCACCACCGGGAAGGCCCAGATCACCACAACACATGGACAGATGTCTTAAGAAATCGGGCTACGATTTGATGTGACACTTTTGTCAAATGTTTACACCTTTAACCCTTTAGGCGCCATTGTTTAAGCCGGCATCTGTATTGGGTTAAGGGGTTACCTTGTGACGTCCTCAAGGTTGGACGGTCTACGGGGTCGGTATAGGAATAGGAAACGGGATCAACAATTGTCGTCGAATTGTTGGCAATGTTTTGTTAATTTTATGTTTAATTAGTGCCATTTGTTTGGGGATTTATAGTATTAACGGAGCGCAACTGAGCTCTGCAAATTGCTAAAAATATCTTTTATACTTCGAACTATCTAGTGTAGATTTTTCATTGTCATACGGTTGCCATTTTTTTATAGCTTACCATAGCACTAACAATTTTTACTGGCTTATTTCAAAAAGAAATAATTGGAATTTAAAAAAATTGATTTTCCTTTTAACTAGAAAATTTTTAATAATAAATAAAAAATGTTTTCCGAAAATGTAATGGATTTAAATCGAAGGTTTTTCTCTTAAGTTTAGCACATTTTTTATCTTTAACATTGCCAATTTTTGTCAGTGCTTGTATAACATTAAAATGTGTGTATTTATGGTTTTGCTTTCAAATAAATATCGAACGACTGTGCATTTAAAATTAATTCCCATTGCGGTTATTTAATACTATTCGCTGCAACCATAGCGGAATATAGTTATTAACGGTTGTCAGAGGCAGCGGCAGCAAACCGCCAGCTAAAACCAAAGCCAGCTAAAATAATTCATCAAAATTATGTCAAATCATGCAAACGGCTGCTAAAAAAAACTCAAAATTCTGCAGAAGCCAAAAAAAAAAACAAAGAGGGGAAAAATTCCTCATTGAAAACGCTAATGAAATCAATGCAAAAGTGCATAAAAATGTTGAGCTGGCGGTAGGCGAGAAACCGCCAAGAATTGAGGATCTACTTCAGACCAAGTCGAGAAGGGAGCAAGCGCAGCTGCATCTCCTGATCGTACATGAAGCTGTCATGTTTTGGGCAAACAGACAGATACAACAAACGGCAGGCAGGCATGCAGGCAAGCAGGCAGAAGTGACTGACTGACTGACAACAATTACAATTTTCCTCAACTGCAACGTCATTCGATGTTTCCTTTTGGCTCATCATATTTTCCTGCGGCTGCCTTCGGCCTGATTTGCATTTTTAATCTCATAAGGATGCTGTTTTATGCTACGGCATTGTTCCTGTGGTTCCTCAAGCTGCAAGCCAAAGACACACACACATAAGATGAAACAAAAAAAAACATGTTGCTGTCTAATGAAAAGAAGGAAAAAAATAGACAGAAAAAATTGTGTACCCCTGGCGGTGATCTACATATGTTAAATCCTGGATTTGTAACACGCCAGCCAGTCTCGTCGATGTAATCCTCTCTCCGTCATCGTCATCGTCTCTGTCGGCGACAGAATCTGTCTGTTACGCTTGAATAATTACTATAATTAAAGTTCCTTCAAATTGAGTTTAGCTTTCGGCTTGTAGGACTTAGGAGTCAAGCGGATCTTCACAGGATTTCCTTCAGCGTGTTTGTTGATCTTATGCCATGTACAAAAGATTGTCATCTTAGAGTTTCGTAATGTAGTGAGGCTGATTCCCAGCCGGGTTGTATATTAATTGTTTTAATTATCTTGGGAATTGATAGATTCAAAGAGAATTGCGAATACGTCGAAGAGATTTACTTTAGTCAGCATTTTAGGTTAGTGGAAGAATTGCACATAAGTCGATGAGATTAATTTTAGTAAGTATTTAGAGATTTCAATTTCATGATCTTATTGTAGATCTTATCTTTAGGAGAGTTAAAGAGGTTTGGGACATGGTTTTCCCCCTCATAAGATATCCTCGATTAAAGAAATCTGGTTAGTTCTTGAGGTTTTTTCTTAGAGCCATCGCTTGACTGAACTTTAAGCAGCTTTGTATGATTGGCTCGCCCATATCAGATCCGATTAGGGTTCTGTTTCAGTGTCATAAAAGACAACCGCAACAACTATAACAATGGCTACAGTAATCGATCTGTTTGTGTCGCAGGGTAAGACAACAATTGTCCACGCACTTTCGAAATAAATCATAGAAAACTGTAAAAATAAAAACTGAATGCGATCAATGCCAAGAGACAACACAAATTACTTGAAGGTAATTTTTTAGATGAGAGCACATTGATAAAGACCCAAAAAAAAAAAATCATAAAGAAAGAAAATGCATCTTCAAACTGTACAATTTCATAGATAAAAAAAAAGACATTTTGTGACGTCATCAAAACTCAATCAATTTACGGTTTTTGCGATCATTGCAAAAGATGAAAGATGAAAAGCTGATGCCTACCACATATGCACGTATGATTTATCTGTAACGGTTCAGTGGTTCAGTGGCTTGATGCTTGTTGCACTTGAGAGCAACATGCATTGCCGCATGTCCTTACCACACAGGACACATACCACAAGTCATTAATCATGCCCCTACGAAGCTGCAGCTAATGATGATTTTCTCTCCTTCCTCTCTCTTTTTTTTTGGCAACTAATGAATGGAGTGTCCTCAGTATGCGGATAACCGCAATATTTTTTGCCTGGATCAAACATTAATTCGCTCTAGAATTCTGGTCAATGAATTGAACTTGCTGGCACTGAGTTCACACTTTAAGAGTTGACATCACATTTGTTTCATTAATCATTCATCGAGTCTCATTACTGCGCGTTAGTTTAGGGTAATTTGATGTTCTTAGCTCGATTGCTGACGTCCTCGAATAACTTATACTCAAAAACTGTGGGAAAATAGAGCAAATTTGTGGAAAATCTTATCGAATTTTGTTGATAATAAAATTGCTTCTATCAATAATGATGGGGTGGAGTCCATTTCTACCTTTAAATGTAATGCCGCTAATTCATGAATTCAAAAATTGATGAATTTGTAAGTTTACTAAAAGTTAAAAAATATATTTATATGTTAAAGTATCGATGAATATTTCAAAAATTAAAAAATTGGAAATATGATGCGCCTCAAATAGTTTTAAAAAACTTCATATTTTTTCCAAGTGAATTAATTCTCTTCATACTTAAGAAAAATTAAATATAATTATATAATACTATAAATAGGGTATCAATCTATTAGAATTAATGTAAATAGAATCCAAAAGACAGAAAGAGGTACAGAAAATATTATGTATAACAGTTGTTACAAAGAGAATTTTTTTGGAAGAGCTTAACACTCAACTGATTATTATTTCATATGCATTATTTTAAAATTCAGTTTCCTCAATTTTATCCCGTCCACGGATTTTTTTGTTTGTTTGGTTTCGGTAATTACTTTTTTCTCGTATAAAGATTTATGCCTTGCGCCATCTTCAAGTATTGTTTATTTACCCTTTACGTATATTTTGACCTGTTTATGCAGTTATGTAAATGCAACCTCAAATTAAGAAAACTCGCGACGCCTTTTCCTAGCATGTAAATCGTACGCCTTCGGGGCATAATATCAGTTCGTTGACGCCCTTGAATAAGATCAATAGAGCCTGTTGTCAAACATTTAACGGGTGGAGTTCACAAAATTTTCAGGTTCTGCCTTCTCTCTTTGCCCGTGGCCAAAATGCTAAAATGCTAAATGCTCGAGTTCCGAGCGCTTTGCATATCCCGCAGGCAGGTCTCCAGGTTTTTCCAACGTTCCAGAACCTGAATGTTAAGGAATCGGGATTCTTTTGGGTCGACCGCCAACTGTGCGAGGGCACAATTATTAGCACTTAAGCGACACATTTGGTGCTTGCAACACAGAGCGCGCTATGCTTGCCACATCCCGACGCTGTTGCTGGGGCAACCCTTAAGCAGCCGGCACAAGTGTCGATGACACTTGGAGGGATATTTGGAACTGCGCCCGCTTTACCGCAGCCAGCACAAGGATATGCAACGTTGCATGTTGTCAGGTAAAACGGGGTAAGGGGCAGGGAGCAGGGGGGCAAAGGGGTAAGACACCTCCCGGGGCACGTCTTGGCAAACACTTAAGCCAAAGTTAAACGCTTCGAGTGTCGTATTTTTGTTTTTGTTTGCGTGTTTCGTCGTGCTCCGCTTTTTTCTATTTCCCGCTGAACACGCAGCAGGAGACGCTCTACATCCTTGCTCCTCGTTCCTTCCTTCGATTTATTCGCTGCAGCTCAAGGCGCAACCTAAATCAATAGCGTCTTAGCAAAACTTTTGATTTAATTCGCTTAAATTGTCGGAAGGACATTGGACCCGACACAAGGGGCTATGCCCTTTGTGCGAAAAATAAAAAAAAAATCCTTTAAGGATTGCCTGTGTCCTTGCTCTCCCTCACCCTCGGTATCCCTCGTCTACTCCCGATTGTTTTGGCCCGGCTGTTGTCACAGCTAAAGCGCTTTAATTTTGATTGCATTCGATTTGTTGTTGCTCTGTTTTTTTTTTTTGTGTATTCTTTTTCCTCTTTGCTGCGTTGTTTGCACAACTCTTTGACAAATTCGCAGGCTTGTTCCGGCCAAAGGCATCCTTTTCGGCATCCTTTGCAATTTTATGCAGTGAAAGGATTAACTATTTTCGTTCGGTATTTGTCTTTTTCTTCGACACGAAAGTAGCCTATATCTTGCAATTTCTGGTTTTCAACTTCTATCCTCTCTTCAACCTGGCATTTCCCAAATTGTTGTTCTTTGGGGTCTCCTTAAAGGATTTCATTTTGTTTAGTTTTGGATTGGCTGGGATTGGATTCTGAGTGTGCGTGTGTGTGAATAGTTTGCGAGTTTGTTTGTAACCGTTATTAGAGGATTTTGGCTTTGCCAAAGAGGATCCCAATGCTGCAAAGGAGTTATTGAAATTATAAACGCAACATTTGTTTAAGCATGTCGATGAAAACCGTAAAATATTATATGATTCCATTCGAATTATAAATAAGTCAATTACAGAAATTTATTGAATAAGAAATCTTTCAAGATTTGAGTTTATCAGCATCGGATTTAAACTATTCATAGAATACAAATCTATGTGATAATCTTTCGTGTGGAAATCAAAAAGAATTGTAAATAAGAAACATTTTAATGGTATATACATATATATAAATATATTTTTATTTATTGTTATAATTCATGAGATAGTTTTATTAAAACAGTTTTAAATGTTAGAGAGCAGTTTATCACTAAAACTTTTATTCAGACAAGTTGACGTTATTCTAAATTAATAGTAATATTAATAATCTGTATAGATTTACTTTTATAAATTACGGTTAAAGGTGAATCATTACAACTTTTGCTATCAATGCTACTGCTAACCGCTTTAGCCCTGCCTCTGGGCACAGTAATCCTCACAGAATCCTTGCGAAATCTTCACACAACCTGATGGAATTTTTGCGCTTCTTTCAGTGGTGTTTGTTTTTGGTTTTGATTTTTTGTTTTTCGTTTGTTGGTTGACAGTGACAGAATGTCAGTTCAGTTGCAGGATTTATTGTTGGGCGACTACCTGCCGGACCTTATACAACATCTAACATGTCAACTGTCATTCATTGACTTGCTGGAAATTCCGGTCCTGTGGTGGCTATTTTTTTGGGCGATTGTTGAGCCAGAGTTTGAGTTGTGCAGAAATCCCTTTAGCACTGCTTTCGCAAGTAATTAGTTGGCTGTCAACGTTTTTGGTTTTTGCCAGAGCTAAAAGGATTTGGCAATGAGGCCAACACCTGCACACACACACACACACACACACACACACACACACACAGAGGCACATACAGATATTGCCTCTCGAGTCCTGAATCCTGGTAGCGAGAGCGCCCCTTCTCATCCCAAAATGCCTCCGGCAATCTATCAACACAACTTTTGTGTTCCTTGGAAATGTTGTTTTCAACCTACTTTGATGAAATGTTGTCGTCGACGTCAAATGAGAAATTGCATGTGCTGCTTGCTTGCTTGCTTGTTTGCGCATCATTTCATGTATGTCCTGTGCTATCCTGAAATAGGCTTCGCTTCGTTCTGCATTAAAAGGATAACAGCGACAGACAGTCAACATCAGCAATAGCAACAGCAGCTACTCTAAATGAGTTTTGCTCTACATTGATGCGCCTGCAGTGTTACATTTACTGTGTGTCCTCAATGTCCTGAATGTCCTGCCATGCAATGGGCTAGCATTGTATAAGAAAGTGGGTCGGCGGTTTGTTTTCGCAAAGCTGTCGTCCCATTGAATGCATCTGACAATGGCAACTGCTCCTCATCTGCCTTTCAGCTCCCTCTCAACTCCCTCAATCCTTGTCACATCCCGACGTCAGACAAATTAGCTTAAATGAATCGGCTTCTCTCGTTTTTATTATTTCTTTTTCCTTTCAGTCACACCCTCAATTTGGGGCGGATAAGGTTAACGAGCTGCCACGAAATATTCTTAAATATTTCTTCTATGAAATGTTGAAGATATTTATCCATTCGCATCACAGCTGTTGCATTGAATTAGTTGATATCTGAGACGATTCGTTCTCTTATTGATCAGGACATACAAAATGATCCGTGAAAATAACAATTAAACTTTTTATGGACTGTGGCCAATCGAAGGAGATAATATGACACAAAAGATGGGTTAAATGGGCAGTGGAGAAGGATGGAAATACATCTTATGCCTTATAAGCGGAATCGAGTGTTACAAATAGTTTAGATAATTGTATCAAATATCTACATAATGTAAGGTATATATATTTTGCACACTTTTATTGAAAAACAGTTTTTGGAAAATTCAGGCATATATTTCTTTTGATAAATATCTCGCAAATATGATGTGAAAAGTTTCGGAATATTACATGTCATATTTCACTTTAATTTTATTATTGTTTAGGCTTCAATATTTATTCTCTTGACTTAATTCCGATTTTTATTTTATTTATCTTAAATGTTTACGATTTTTTTTAAAATCAGTCTGTGTTGATCAGACTGCGCAAACTTTAAAAATATTTATAAATATTCTTTAGGCTTCAATATAAAAAAAATCATAACGTAAAAACTATACACCGTCATAAAGCATGTGATAACAATAGCAAATTGATTGGAATAAATACCATCATAGCCTGACATTTTCATATTTAAATTGTTCTACTTTTCAGTTGGTATGCTTGTAATTGATCCAATTACGACCTTTGTGAATATCTAAATTAGTCTAAGCCATTCATAGAGAACATTTTCAGGCATTTTCCAGCCATTCTTTGCTACTATTCACGTGATTTGAGTTAATTTCCTTGGAGGAACTGTATAATTGGCAAATGCCAAACAATTAGCTGCAATCGTACTGGCTCTAGCCAGGACAATGACCGCTTTAGCCTCTATGCAATGGATACAAACACATGCATATATCTGTGGACAGGATCATCTATGCATGCACATTTAACACGCTGAAGTTTTGGCCCTTAAGTTGAGGCACATGTCCTGGCAGAAGGACGACGCCATGGCCATTCAGCTGGCCACACCAGACTTGGCCTGGTGTGGAATGCTTTGCGTGTCGAATGGTGGCAACTACCGAAGCTGCCGCCTACCGTGCGGCATGCAGCACGCTCTGTCCGTCCAGCTACCCGCTGCTCCGAGTGCAATTGTTTCGGCTTGCACGAGACATGGACACGCGTCATATTTTAATTATGACAGCCGGCCCAGGGGCTGACGAGCGGTCAGTAAGTCAGTCAGTCAGCCAGCCAGCCAGCCAGCCAGCCAGCGAGCCATTCAGTCAGTGAATGAGTTTGTCTGGTGTTGCAACAACCCCTTGGCGTTGTAATGACCAAAACAGGAAACAGGATATGCGACAAAGCAACAGCAGAAGCAGCAGCAGCTTCGGAACTCTCACCTTTGTTGACAGATTAGTGGCAATCGCTGTGCATATTTGACATATTTATTTGACACTTTGATTGTTCTAAGCTTGTCATAATTTTGATATGCTCTGCATACATTCCACAGGCTAAAGCCCACATCCTTATGACGCAGGCACGTAGCATCCTGTTTCCACACCCTGTAATGCATAAACATTACAAACAAAAGGAAAACTATTGCACTATGGGGTATATAAGAGTATGATTTAAGTATTCCGATACAAGTTTAGCTGAGTGGAGTATCCTAACTCAGAAATAGCTTTAGGGCTAATTATGCAGCAAAACCATCTATTTCAAAGTTTTGGAAATTGTCAATTGAAAATTTTATGACATATTCTTTAACATTTATAGATTTTAATTTGGTGAGAAAAATTAATTAACTTTAATTTAAATGACCGAAAATTAAAAAATCTTTTAATGCAGTTAATATACACCAATTACGAATATATGTTTCTGAAGGTGATGTTGATGTTGATGTTGGGAACATAAAATATATTCAAGTTTTGATCCTAGAAACTAACACAGCTAGCTATAACAAATTTATTATATAGTTTTATTTCAACAATTAAATGTATGTTACTTCAACTCAGAATATAAATTCTAAAATATTTTACGATAATTCTTAGTCTCAAAACGTTCTATAAAAGCTTCTTTGAATACTCTAAAAATGTATTTTTACAGGGTCTCTGCTAGTCGAGCAGATTCGCATACTTTTTCTTCATTGTGTTATACTTTTGGCATAGCACGAATCGCGCTTTGTGCTCGCTAAACAAACTCGAACTAATGAGTGCGCTTTCATTTACTGGAACACTTCTTCAATGCGCAAATTTGCCAATTATGCGGGCTATGCAAAAAAAATGAATGCAGAAAGGCAAAAGAGGAAAAAAATTAATAATAAAAGTCAAGGTGCAACAAAATAGCGCGGCACTTGACGTTGCTGTTGCAGGGATGGTGGATGTTGCATGCAACCAGCGGGCAGTCTGTCTGCTTCTGCCTCTGACGCATGTCGCGTGTTCACTTTAATTTCATTACAGTGCATTTTGCTCATTACAACGCTCGCATTTTAATGAACTACCACCCCTCCCCCTCCCCCTCCCTCGACCACCACCCCACATAACGCTGACCCGCTCACGTATCCTGCGGCAGGATTTGGCGATCTAGCGACGCGCAGGCGCAGACAGTTTAAATGCCCGTGCACTTAGTACACTTTTAGGGTTGCAACAGCGATCTCACTGCTCTCCTCCCTCCCCCTCCTCTGACTTGCTTCCTGCTACCATTTGACCAGCGGTCAACTGCTGAAATCCTTCCTTGTTGTCGCGTTGCATTCGACTTTTTAAGCTTTCCGTTTTATTTATATTTTTTTTTGTCTCGTTGCTCACGCGAACCCTTCGCAGTGCAACGATCGACAGGGTAAGAAGGGAGGGGAACTCTTTTTTTATATAGCATTTCATACTACCCTAGTTTGATTGATGTCTCAACTGACCGTTGAGTGTCGGCGGCTGCACTTAATGGCTATCAAGCCTAATGTCATTTGTCAATATGTCATTTGACAGCTTCGTCTATATAGAAATTATTTTAATCGCTATCGCGGGCATAACGAATGCGTAATAAGAGAGGGACTTGAGTTCTATTTATTTGTTCTTTAAAGGGGATTACGAATGAGTGGAGCTTAAGAAATATCTAATATAAAAAATATAGCAATTCCTTTAAATATGATTTATGTTCCGGATTAAATTTCATATGCTTTCATAATAATTATGGTATTCTCTCTCTAGGCGAACTCGGCTATGAAAAATTCCCTACTTAATTGTAATGCAAACAAAACAATATGAAAGCGGTATTAACTTTAAAATATACCAAATAAATATATCTCTAAAATACTGAAATATAAAAAATGTATTTACCTAAATAACATCATAATCCAATACTTGTAGTAAATGTCATTAAAAGCAGCCTTTGACTTAAGGCTTGTTCGATGGAGTGTTATAATTTAATATTGTTTAAACTGAATATATTATCGATAAGAATTTGCTTTAAATGTATAGAATACCACACGTATCTAGTAATAATAATAATAATAATACAATACAATAATAATAACAATAAGAATATAATCCTCATATACAATTCGTCACTTTGTATTGTATCTTATGATTCTACCCACGGATTAAATTCTAAGCATTTAAGTTTCATAGAGTGCATCATGAGTTCCATATTATAGCTGCATAAAATATAAGTAGAGCATATTTTGATAGTATGTCGAGATGATCCCGGCATTAGCATATGTATTATCACATTGAGGGTTCGCCATTATTATTATAACTACACCAAGCATTCGCAGTGTTCCGAGCACTCAGACAATTAGTTGGCTTTCCATTTGACTACACCATCAGCACGTGGCTGAAGTCGGGGGAAGGCAACGGGAACGGGAATGGAAATGGGAAAGGGAAAGGTTATGTGGTGCAGTGTGTATGGTCAGCAGCAGCTGTAATAACCAAAACATGAGCTAACCATGATAGCGATAGCTAACAACTTTTTTCATCACTTGCCCCGACACATCACATCACACATCATATCACAATGATGCGATGCTTTAATCCAGCAGCTGGCCAACCCAAATAAAAATACGAGTGTCTAACAAAAACCCACTGAAGCATCCACCGAGCAGTTGAACCACCCATAACAACAACATCAGCAGCACTTTGAAGTAGGGGCCGTTTATGCAAACATGTACGAGAGAGAGCGATAGTGGGGAGTGGGAAGTGGCAAAAGGGAAATGCTAAATGGAAAATGGACCTCAACCTGGACATCGGATGCTGCCCTGCTTTTCGTTCTTTTTTGCCTGCTTAGCAACTAGAGTTGTGTGGCCGCTAAATGTTTTTTTTTTTCATAAAATTTCATAACATCAAGATATGAGCTTTGTATTATCAGATGGATGGACAGAGTTAGGGGAAGCGAAAGTGGACGGGGGCAGCACATCCCGAGGCGATGCTCTGGCCAAAAAGAACGCGAGCTGCATTCGTAATTTCTAACGAACTAGCTGAGCAGCCAGTGGGCCAACCCCTTTTTGACATGGCACCAGCTAGCTCTATTGCTACCCCAACCCCTAACCTCCTACCCCTTTCAGCTTGCAGGCCAACTAATGAGCACACTTGAGCAACTCGGGCGAGTCCTGCAGTCAGTTGCATATTATTTGCTTTGCACTGCTAATGAAATGAGTCGCGACGCGCGTCGACTATGTCCTGCTGCAGGACATGCATTGTATATCTGTCCATCAAGCAAATCACAAACTGAGTGAAAGCATTGAAACAGAAAATAGAATAGTGTATACCCTAAAAGGGAGTGTATATATGATTTCATAGCTATTAAAACGTACATCGATATATCTACAACTTGATACACATGTTTCTTTAATTGTTCTTTTCTTCTTTATTGGAAAGATTTTGACATAAATTTAAAGTCATCTTTAGATTTTTACAGACATCCATATACTTAAGTATAATATCAAGTATAGTATTATCTTTAAATATATTTTCTATGGGTACAGCTATGATTATTTACTTATCAATATCTCCAAATTTGTCAAAAGGTTGATTTTTAAAAAAACATATGTATATTACTTGATATAAGTTAGTTTTAAGTATATAGAAGGACACTTTATGCTAGAGAATTATTGGAATGAATATCTACGTATATATCTATCTATACATTTGTAACTACCATATAAATCAATTTTAATCCATACATGTGTATCTTTATTATATATATTTATACACCTATCTATGTACTTAACTGTATTTCACAACATAGCGAAGCTACCTCACTTTATAGGATAGCGTATTAAATACCGAATTCGCGCGGGGGTTATCCTTGAATGGGTTAGCATAATGGCAACCCGTTTGACTGGCTTATCTGGAACCCAGAACTCTATTGTCCTCCTCGGTTAGCACTGACAGTTCGTCCTGCGAATTGTTGTCGTTGTTGCTGTTGCTGCGTTTTTTAATGCCGTATAAATTTGATTGTTTAATTGTCTTTTTTTTTTGGCCGTCGTCCTTTTTTTCAATTTCAATTATTTTAATTATGCCTTTGTGGTGGGGGAGAGCAACTGAAGCCAGTTTGCTGCTGCCGCTAATATAATTAGTTAATTTCCAACGATTTGTCTTTGGCAAAACCACAATTACAGGTTAGAATGTGCCGAGGACACGCGTCACGTGTCCTGCAAATGCCTCTCCAGTAGCACTGGCATGATCATAATCGTCGTAGAGTGGGGGTGAGTTTTACAAAAATAGAAAATAGAATGTTTGATATAATTTCTATGCCCGTATCGCATATCCTTATCAGGTGATGGCGAGGGGGGTTCTGGGCAATCTAATGCGTTAGCGTTGCGTGAAATCCTTGGACTGGTCGCAAGATTAATGTCAAATATCCGCACACGAACTGAGTAACTTGACATTGAAAAATGCCGCAAGATCAGGGAGAGAACCGTTCTTTCGCTTCTACTTTTACCCTGCTCGCATTTCTTTCTTCTCTTTTGGCCAATTGATTGATTTGGCAAACAAATTTCGTTCGATCTTGAGGCCAAAAATTTCAGTTTCGTTCGACTTTCACATGAAATATCGCAATTTTCTTGCAATTTGTTTGCAATTTTCGTGTTGATTTAGGTCTCGACATGGGCAAATTTGTTGGGGTATATTTTCCGTGATATATTTGATTTTCGTTTAAAACTGTTGGATATTCATTTGTGTTCAGCTACAGTCGCAATTAATCACACAAAGTCACTTTATAATGCCGCATTATGTGGAATACATTTTAAGTAGGTTAAATTTATCTTAAAATTCTGTTTAATCATGATCTGTTAATTCTTCTTCACCTGCCTTGAGTGTCTCTAACTTTTCCTTTCTCTTCTCTTTTTTTATTTCATTGCAGGTAAGCATGATTACATCAACCGTTGCTCATCGAATGACTAAGTATAAATAATATATTATTTGCGCATTTAATTGATCGCTTAGTTGTGGCTGATATCATAATTAAACGCTGACTCAAACATGAGCTCAAAATATTGCTAAACATTTGTGAAGCGATTGCTGGTTTTTCTGGGGTTTTAAATACACTTATACTTAGTAAAAAGATTGTCTTTTAAATTTTGGAATATTAAATATACTATTTTTAGTTTAGTAAATTCTAGGGTATCAATAAGTCACACACTTTCGATTGCGCCATTAACTCATGAATGTGGGCAACTCTTTGGTTCCATTCACTTCATACAATTTGGCACAACGAATTATGCTACATGCCATAAAGTTGCACTTACATAAATTCTTGCGAAATTATTAAATGACAGGCGCATCAAATGCCCTGGGAACAAGGAATATGCGAAGTTGATGCTGATAATCTTGGGTAATGCGATCATAAAACCGTCACACCAAAGGCACAACACCACATAAAATGTCTTAAAAAATTGCGCAAAAAAAATGTCAAAATCGCTTTTGATCAATATTACATTTTGCACGGCATTTAAAGAAAGAAGCGAAACCCTAAGAATCGCAGAGAAGATTTGCAGTTCCACCCTTTGTTAAAAATGGGATGAAAAGAATGCAAAAATTGCAACATTTATATTTCATGTATTTCATTTTCTCTTTTTTTTTTTTGCCTCTACTTATTTCTAATTTGAACTCTGACCTTGCGTGCTAAAGAAAAATTACTCGAGCGTGCCTATGATCTGTGGAATCATCCCTAAAAAAGTGAAAAAATGTTGAAATATTAATTACAACATTCTGTAGTGAAAGTGAAAGGGACTGAATGACGGCAGCAGCTAAACGAGTTGACCTGAATGATGTTTTTTCGACTAGAACTAGATTGATACAATTCAAATTGATCAATGCAGATCGATGCTCAATGGAAACAGAATATTCAATTGGCTTAACTCGATTATCGCTGGAAATTGCTTCGATCTAATTATAGCAGCCCCCGATATGATATGTCATCTATCGCTTATTGCATAATTTCACAATTCCAATTGAGATACTCGAATGGACCATAAATCTATCGGCAATAATCCAGAATATTTTGTAACGCCACAATTGTGCTCTGTTATTTAAGTACTAAAAACGAGAAAGAGAAAGAGTGAGAGAGAGAGAGAGAGAGGAAAACACGAAAAGCATAAGACAAATAAATAAACACAAATAAGCAAAAAAATTCAAGTGAAAAACAAGCTGCAATTCGGCTCCCCATCATCTTCCTCACCCCGCTTGCTGCCCCCCGTGCTCTCACCCACTGACCCTGTGGGGGCAATTTATAGATAGAATTTGCGTCAGCTGTGCTCTTGGCTTTGCGTATCCGAATAATTGCGAGCGAGAATATATATAATTTAATTGTTTCATTTTAAATACTCGTCATCATAATTTTACTTTAATTTGTTTTCCTTCGTTTTCTTATATTTTTTGACTTGCCAGCGATTTTCATCGTCGGCTGCTGCATCTAAAAGCAAATTGTATTTAACGTCACAGCTTGTACTCTTTTAATATTTCAGTTCTCATCAGTATGATATGAAAGATGCCTAAGGGCTTCATATGTAATTATTTGGGATATAATTGAATATTAAATGTAAATATATATTTGAAACTTGAAGAATCTCAAATTTATTTAACTTTTTATAATTTTCTCATAAAACAAATTGTTGGTGTTCCTAAAACAAACACTTTTAAAAATCTGAGGACTGTGATAAACTCTTTTGCCTTGAGAAATACCTTTTGATTTCCTTTATAGGTGCAAATTGAATTTGTGTTTTCCACATTCTTATGCACAATTATTTATGTTAGGGTATTTGAGCATCGCATTCCCCTGAGACAACTTCATTTTATCTTTTTACTGTAGCCTCTTTTGAAAATTAAATCCAATTTGACTGCCGCACCAAATACGCTCGAGGCACCAACAACCTCCCTCAAAGTTGGAGCTGTCACAGACAGGGAGAGTGAGAGCGAGGAAGATGTGCTCCACATTTTTGGGGAGTTTGTCGTACTCGGTACTTAACATATTTGCATTGACAAGCAGACACATATACATACACATAAATGTATGCACAAGAGTGGGGAGCAAATGCGGGCTGGGGTCCCATTAAAATTATTGATTTTCTGCCGTCTGCAATTTTGCCCTTTGGCCACGCAATTGGCCCTTCTCCCATCCTCAGTGTTCCCCTCCCCGTGCCCAGATCCTAACTCTCCAATTCCCCGCTGTCGCTCCTACGCATCCCCAGAGTCTACACATTTCAATTAATCAACTCAATTTGCGTTTAAAGTGCAAAATGCAGAAAATAAAAGCGAGTAATAATTGTGTGGAAGATAATGATGGACTAGCAGGTGCCTCGTAAATTGGAATATATATAATATATGTTGATTTTAGAACTTCTATTCAAAAAATCAATACTTTTAAGTATAGTTCAGGGTAATACCTCCTCTATAATATTTAAAAATTTAATTTGATTCAAGTACATTTACTGTCAGGAATACATGTTATGTATATAAATATCTACCCCATTCGATCATTAGTTACAGAGTATAGCAAAGCGTTGATTAAGCAAGAGAAACATCGACCATTTTCCGCAAAGTTCATACGAGTCGAGGGGTTTGACTTGTCGCCATCCCCGCGCCCCTCTGCCTTGACTTACCTCTAATAATTATGTCAACTCTCATTGTTGCACATTCTGCAAATCGACTCAGTCTTGTCTTTGGCCTTTCTCCTTACATTCTTTCTTTTTATTTTTTTTTGCAAACTCTTTCGCCCTTTACGCTGTCCAATTTCATGGATTTTAAGTTGTTCATGTTTCTCGGAGCGTTTTACGCTTCATTAAAACAAATTAGCGAATAAATGTCCCATGTAATATTTTATGCATTTTGCTAGGTCCATCGAAAATTTAAGTTGCAATTTTCATCGTTGCCGTTTTTAGATTTTTGCGAATTATGAATTATTAATTATGGCAAACCCAAAGAAAGGGTTGCCTTGCCCCATAAGATTTAATCCCATTTGGGCGTGAGAACTAATGCGCTTGTAATTGAGGATTGGGGTGAATATGGCACCGAAAATGATGACTCGAACTCTCCATGTTATGGAAATTACAAAATTATGAATATTAAATTAGTTGGTTGAGCTCATGAATCGCATCGAATTGAATGAGCTCGAAATTGGTTTCTAGTGGAATCCGTTTTGTTGCCGTCATATCTGCGTAAGAATGCGATTATGTTGCTGCTCTATTTAAGCCATGGAATTATGAATGTAAAACTAAAAATTAAATGGACTGTTTTATTTGATATGCAAATATTTATTATGTGTAAGAAGTGTTTTAAGATGCAATCATATTCAGAAGCTGATCTGATTTAAAATTCTGTTTAAAAAATGAGAGAACTGAAAGGGAAATTCTAACATGAAAGTTGATAAATAATTAAAGAATTAACTTTAAATATCTAGTTTTAGGCTTAAGAAGTGTGTATTTACATTTAACAGATACAACTTATGTTTATTGGAAATCCATATTTTGACATTGATTGATTGAATTGATATTCACACAAGTATCTAGGGCATCAGTTGAACTATTTTCCGTTCTACGCAAATCTGCACGATAAATTAAATTGTCTTTGCATATTTATTTTAATGACAGTTCAAGCAGTTTTCAAGTTTTTCTCGGAAAACCCAGATACGTAAGGCAAAATTATTCGCTGGGTTTAAATGAAGAGAGTCTGTTTACAGTTCGCTCACCATTATAAATACCATGAATAATCATCAAGTGCGATTTTGGAACAGCTCATGAATCATCTGTGTTTCCGCACAACGCAGCAGAGACATGTGTGATGAATATTTGAATACACTCATTCACCGTGTTCTATGCAATGTTCGGACTGACCCGTAAAACTTTCTCCGCTAGATGTTAATACAAATGAGGCGTACGCTTGTCGGACTCTTCAATTGTTTTCACCGCCCGCTCGGAAACACCTTACCAAGTTTTCAATTTCCGCTTACATACTGGGCAACTAAATCAAATGAAATTGCTTGTCCTACAGTTAAGTTATAGAGTTCATCCCCCAGTAAAAAGAATATGACAAATTGCGGTTGCCAGAAACAGAGAAATTGACTGAGAGTGAGCGAGTAAATTTGAGAGTGTTAAAGTCAAATGATGAACTAATAAAGCTTGCAAATATTTGAGCAACAGTTGCGGAAATTGTGCGAGGGGAACAAATGCAAAAGGCGGGCGGGGAAACGACATGCATTTGATACAAAAGTATCAAGTGACCAAGGGATGGGAAGGGATGCGATGGGTGGGTGGGTTTTTGTTTGTGGTGGTTACAACTTTTGGTGGTTAGGCAACGCCTTCTAGTATTAAGTGACCAAAGCTCAAGGGAAGCCTAATTTGTTAAACATACACACACACACATATAGACATGCAATTAAAATTGCTAGGGGAGTTGCTAGGGGTGGGGGGTAGGAGAGTCAAGGAGAGTCGAGTAGCGAGTATCGAGCGCACCCTCAAGTCAAGTAGCTCACGTAATTAGCCGCAAACGAGGGTGGGCTGCATCACTGTTAGTTCTAGCGGCACTTGAGCTTTTAACCCTTAAAAAGCACAGCAATTTTTATGAACGTCATTTAAGTTTCTTTTATTTTGGTCACGATGATTTCTGTGGAAAACCCAGCGACTGTGAAGTGCTTGTAGTAGCTCAATTGAAAAAGGGAAAGTGTCGCACATGCTCCCCGCGCTCGCCGCCCCCGCTGGGTGTGTGTGTGTGGGTGTTGCGTGGCAAACAACAACCACCCACATTGCAACCCCAAAGTCATCTCATTTATAACACAATGTGCAACATTTGTCTGGCCAAATCTGGGCAAGTCTTGAGCGGGAGCGGGAAGTGTCGGCGCTCCCTTAAAGTTGCTGTGTTTCGTCTGCTGCAGGTTGATTAGAAATTCCATTAAAATTCTATAAAAACGAAATGAACGGTAGCCACACCCGAGTGTTGTTGTTTTCCACAACTAATTTTCCAAGGGGGATACCCATCCAAACCACCCTCGACACTGAAATATCAAAACTATGAAACTATGAAACGACAACTAGTGACAATTTTCAAGTTCCATTGCAAATTCGCGTGTGACTTCAGTCGCTCTCGTTTTCGCTCTCTCCTCTCCCAAACTCCTTCTCTGTCTTCAAACGATGTCGTCTAATTAAGTCGCAAAGTGTGTCCCTGCTTGGGATGGTCTCGTCTCGTCTCATTCCGTCTCGTTCCGTCTCGTCTCGTGTTCGTGGTCGTGACGCGTCTGGTGCGTCGTGTGGCCTCGATAAGTGTGGCGAGCGTATCAAATTATCGAGCACATAATGCAGTTCACGTGTCGCATACGATCCGATTGCTCTCCATAGTATTTTGCGCGTTTATCGCGTTTTGTAATCTCAACTGAATTTACAGTCATCTCTAGATTTGCATTTATTATGAAACCCCAAATGAGTCGCTCTACACATTAAAGTTAGATAAGTGATAAGAACTCATTTTACGATAAGTTTATAAAGTCATTCCTATTGTCCACAAAAAATCTCTATTTATAAAGATTGTGAGATCCCTTGATATAACAACTTATAAAGTAAACGAAAGTTTAATTAACAGCTGAACTTGAAATACATAAGTTTATTAAAAAAGTATATACATATTTATGTTGCGAAATCTGTTTTTATATCAATTATGTACACCATATAAAGCAGAAATTTGAAATTTATTTAAAGGATGCTATATTAAATGTTTCTTAAACATATGTAACAGTTATATTTCTGTTGATCTAGCAACCCATTATAACGCAGTCAAATGTGTTACTATTTTTAGTAAGGTTAAATAAAAATCAAAATTTACAACCTCATTATAAAAAAATTAGTTCACTTTACGTTAAAATGTAAGAATCTTTTTTAACTAGTATTTCCTGAATAATTATCTTAGCTGTAAAGATAAGGTTATCTATAGGCTCGCGGTAATATAATTCTAACATTTATCTTTGGGCTTATACAATACCGAAACTGTCGCCCTACGTAAGCTGCACATAACTTTTGAAAATCAATTTTCAATTAATGCGGTATTTGACGCCTTTTTCCGCCATATATTTTCCTCAATAGACTTTCGTAAATTATCTCAGCATTGCATAAATCTCGTTAACAAGCCGAAACAACAACAACAATAACGAGCGACAAATTATTGTTGTTCATAGTAATATATAATGGCACATGTTCGACTCGCGGCTGTGTCCGTTCATATTTGTTCGTCTCTATAGGAAGTGAATTTTTGCATTGCACAAATAAAATGCAAAAACCAAAACAACAGCAGCAGCAACAGCAACAACAGTTGAGGTTGCTCCCAAGCGGCCCACTAACCGAAACCCCGACTAACAACGACAACCACAAATGCTGCAGACATGCAGCAGGGTTCGGTTTCCCCCACATCCATGGCATATTATCATTATTATTATCATCATCACAGCAGCCAGTTGATTATTACCTCTCTACAACAAAAACAACAACCGCAGCAACGGCAACAAATGTTTATTATTGCATTTTGATTTCCGTATGCTTTACTGACGCAGTCTCATCACCACTCCTTCTCGCTACGCTCTCTCTTCTCTGGCTCTCAATAGCCACAAGTGAGAAGGGAAATTTTAACAGTGTTCTGTTAGGCAGCCTGTTGCGACTGTTGTTACGCTTATCAGCCGCATAGGCATCCGTCACTTTTGTGTGCAGTTGATAAAAAGTTTATAAAAATGTATAATTTATTATTGGCTTTCAATGAATCAGCCGCAGTATGAAATTCCTCGGATAACTGCGTTTTAAGAAAAATCCCCAGACTACTCAGAGTATCAGCAGTTGCAATTCGGCACCGCTTCCGCCATAAATGCGACGGAAGTTCCCATATAAAATTACGAGCTTAAAGCAGAAGATCAAAAAATATTATATTTGAGTATATATAAAAAAAGAAAACATTCCTTATGTTCTTGATATTGGTCTTACCTGTCCTTTGGGTCAATTGCAGCTGTTAACAGCACGTGCTAAACTAACACAGCTGCTGTCCAGTTGGTTTGTTGTGTTTACATGACATCCGAGCTGTGTATAACATCCATCTGTTAAAGTACACAAGCCGGCTCTCACAACGCTAGCAGCGCTTGGAAATGCAAGAGGTAAAGGCGCTCTGTAAAATTTACCTTCTGCCCGTATTAACAGACACCGGTTTGCAGAGAGAGCTGTTGCTGCCGCTTTTATGTGTGCTCTGCTAAAACTTCCCAACAGTTCGGTTTCAACCAGCGTACAGTGTAGACGTATGACGCTGTTTTATTTTTTGCCGCTTCTCGGTTTAGCGTATCGCGTACATTTCGCGTAATTTTGGACGGGTTAACTCAAGTTTTTTTTTCTTTTGGCAATCAAAATATTGACATCAATAAAATAATATATTGGCAAAGCCACGCACCAATGTCGTCAGCTATAAAAATACTTACCATTTGCATATAAAATTTTGGCTGCGCCAGATATACAAAGCAAAGTGACTAAACAATAGCAACAATCAAATGGATTCAACAAAAAACCGACATTAGTCATAAACAAAATTTTAAAATGCAAAACAAAGCCAAACAAGTTGCAAGAATGTTGCCGAGGAAGCCAATAAGTGCAAAGCAAAATAAATAAATAAGTGCATAGCAGCAAGTAAAAGAACAACAAACAACGAAAAGGATTACACAAAAATAAAATCACTTGCAAAACAAAAACAGACACAAAGTAAAAATAGCAACAGCTAGAGCTGCAAACAGTTTTTCATTGCCAACACGTGCAATAACAACATTAAAGTGTAGGAAGGAGGCAAAAAAAGAGAAGGCGCAAAGCGATTCGTTAGTGATTATCATCATCATCATCACCATGCTAGCTGTTAAAAACTTCTTTCTGCCGGAGCGCACCAAAGCTCCAGAGACACCACAACGCTTCTCGAGGATGCCAGAAGCTTTCCTGCGGTCCATTCGACGTCGCTCTCTGAGAGTAAAACGCGCCAAAAGCTTAGTGGTGCCGGATCGCGAGAAACGCAAATCAGGTGAGGTACAGTGTCGATGTAAATGCGACCTGCTGAGCTTAATGCGTACTTAGACGGATTACAGCTTAAACAACAACACACATTAGTCAAGCTTTTAATGTTAAGTCCGCTCTGTGATTGAACTCTCCAGGAATACTCCATATATAAACTGACCCAATTGTGTTTAAGTTTTAAGTAATTGCATCTATATGCATCTGACAACTTTTATTATCTTTTATATAATTCAAAACGAAGCTTTACCTTTAACTCCACTAGAGTGTGAACTTTTTCGTTTAATATCGTTTAAAATTTACTACTCATAACTCGAAAGACCCCTCTAATGTCATTAGGTTACATCGCATAAGAGCTGGTAGCCCTGAAATCGACACTTAACATAGTTTTCATTAACTACTTATTTTATAATTTGGTCTTAAACAAACTCAACTAAAAAAGTTGTATTCATTAAGTCTCAAGCTCATTTATGCAATTTTTAATTGTACCCAAAATGTAAAATCAACTGTTGATGACCTTGCGCAAAAAACTATATTAATACCGAAAGAGTTGTCCAAAAAATATATTGTCTATAGATATTGTTTGGAAACCTCCATCAAAAAGTGGCACTTTGCGTGTCATATGCCAAAGTTTGGCAACAAAACCCGAAAAAAAACAAAGGGAGAAACAGCAACCAAAGACAATGATAATTATAATGCAATTTGACATAGTTTCTTTCACTCAGACACTTCCTCAGTTCCGAGAGCTGTTATGTCAAAATTTGGCCAACAAATGGCAGAGATTTGACAACATTTTGTCAAAAGAGCTTTTTGATCAGCCAATCGCAATAACAATGATAATGATAATTTGCCATGCTTTTGTCGAATTGCAAATCAAGTGAAAGGGCCGAAAAAAGCGAAAGTTTTCATTTGACAAAGGAACCAAAAATAAATACCCTTCACCAACTAAATGAGTGTATAGTAGAAATTGCTCTGATTGTCAACCCGTGTAACATTGACTCACTTTTTGGCTTCTTCCAGTAGCACTTAGCATGCAATTATCGATTCTCGCACAATGCGGGCAATAGCCGTAAACCTTGAAATATTTTGCAGGTAGTACGCGACAATCAATGTCAGCTAATGACGTCAAAGGCAAACAGTAAAATGTATAAGACTACAAGATATACTATATAGATGAACCCTTCTTATATTAAAGGGCTTGACTGGTGTTAGGTGAGAATGATGAAATATGGAAAAATAGATTGTAAAGTGACGTGGAACAAGCTTTAACGGCACGGTTGCTAGCTGATGTCAAAGATTGAATTAATAAGCAAAAGATTGCGCATGAATAAATTATAAATAGAACTGCATTGCACTATAATAAACTTTATTTAATAATTCTTAGTATATTCGGCTATAATATAATACACTTTAGCTTGCCAAAAATTTAAGTATAAATGAAATCAAGATTGAGAGAATCCGGTAATTCCTCTTCATTATACAGCTATAACAATTTTTTTCGAAATTGTCTCAAATAATTTCATCAGGTTTAACACTTTACCTGTTCGATATTCTCAGCCTTTCATTGGCTATTTCTTGCTCTTATGTCACCATCTATTTTCAACCTGACCTCCCCAGACCCCATTAATCTTTATACACTATCGCAAATTGCGAATTTCACGACATTCGCCAAGCTCATTAAGATATTCCATATATAACAATATGTATGTATATAAGATTCTATTCCATTATTGTACGGCTCTTGATCTGAGATTGCACCACTTGCAATGGTCGAAGACGCTTCGCTATGATAACATAGGCGCGTATAAACAAATAGTATTTTTTTCATTTATTAGCGTTCATTCACTTGGCCTGCTCCATAAATAGTTAATTAAATAAAAAAATCCGCATTCATATTCAGTCGAGCGACCCAAAACTGTACTGATAAGCATGACAGTATGCGACTGCTGTCAGATAATGTATAGTAGGTGCCGTCTATATCTGTCTAGGCAAATATCGGGCAAGTATATAAACGTATATAACAAAGATTTCACACAGTATCTCGATATACGAAATGTGCTCCAATTTCCTGCAGCTTGTTGACTTTTCAAAGACCTTGACGCTTCGCTGACGTTCTAACATGGAAATGGATCTTAGATTTACGTACGATGATATGACTGAAAGGCAGCAACACTTTAAATAAAGCTTTTATTTTATTCGCTTACCCTCACAAAGACGTTATGAAATTACCACGGAATGTGTGACGCATTGAGACATTTATTTTTTTTTAATTTAATAAAATCAGTTGACCAGTTAAGTCTTAAAAATTGGGTAGATATGAGTAATATTTAGCTACTTAAGGCAATGCGAGGAAGGGTATTCAATATTCGGTACCTTGAAAATTATAATTCTTGCTTGCTTTATTACCTCCCCACACAGTTTATTTTTTATATGTTTTTTTGCATTTGTTTATTTAATTATTTCTTTGTTGTTGCTGCTTTTAAAGCTTAAATTTTATTTAGTTTTTTTTTTTGTTCTTTTTTGTTGCTTGTGCACTCTGCGCAGCTTTTTGAAAAAACATTTAGTTGGCAAACCAGAAAACCAAGTACAAAAACAAGCATTTACTTAGCACATTTTGCGCGAACAGAAGAAAAGAGGAAGATAATTTATCAAGAAGAAGATTTCGTAGAACGTTGCCAAATAAAATTGAGCGAACAAATGTAAAATAATTAAAATAATACGCAATTGTTTATGCATATTATAATATACAAACCGGGTCTCGAATCACAAGAGTACACATAGTACGTATGTGGCAGAAGCAGATCATGGGATCATTTAGATGACTCGCTTGTATTGTTCATCATCATCACCATCACCATCACTATCAACATGAACAGCGTCTACATGATCGTGTGTGAGATCATGGCAATAAATGCTGAACTCTGGTCATGTACTTGTACAAGTTTCACTTGGATTGCGTGTATAAATTATAGAAGAGGTCGCTAAACTATGGGAAATCTGTGAAATTTTGTGGAAAAGTGAAATCCACGGAATTGCGGAACTTTCAGACATGTTTTATAGTTGTAATTGCATTATAATTGCTTTAATCATAGTTTAACAAAATAAATTTCACTTGTCCATCAGTCCGTCAATATTCTCATCGCCTACAGAATGACCTCTGGCGAACCAAAACTTCCTCATACTAAAACTCACGCGTGCCCTTAATTAAACTCTACAAATTTTCGTGATCTCACTGAGAATTTGAGTAGAAAAGAGTCTTGCTAAGCTGAATTAATGATCAGCCCACGCCAATTAAACAAAAACGCCCACTAAATCACAAAAAAAGCAAAGAAAAACATAGTGTGGTAGTTGCCTTTTACGGCGCACTGTGTTTGGGCACAGCTCACAGACTTGAGTCATGCCAAAAGTGCGACTAAATTACTATAGATTCGTTTTCGAATCAAGTTGAGGCCTCTAGACCAGGTTCATCTATTAGGCACGCTTGCAGAACAATCGATCGATTGAGCGCCGCGACTTCAGAAGCGAGTTCAACTCGAGCATCATTAATCATTGACTTCACGGCCAAGATACAAACAAGACGAGACGGGACGGGACGACTGTGACGCTTCTTTATATGGTTCTATAGTTGGGCGCACTTCCAAATATGTCCAACGATTGCGACAGCGCTTACCAAATGGTGTTAAATATGTTTCTGTTTTTCTTTGTTCTGCCCATATCTTTATCTTTTTATTATTCTTTTTCTACTTTGCTCGTCGCACGCGCCGCCTCTCAAAACCGAAAGTAAATGCACCTTTCGATCTAGACCTGTAATTATCTTTTTCTCTTTCGTTGCTATAATTAATGAAGTTTTGTGTGATCTTTCATAAATGGCAGATATGATAATTTTAATAAGTACTTGACCAATTTTTAAAGTCTTTATCATTGAGGTCGTTTAGTTAAGATGCAAGTCATAATTATTGGGGCTGGTTGTTGGAAAGTCGAACGGTGCCAAAAATGATGATGTATGATATGAAAACTGTCTTGAAATTTGGTTAGTTTACTTTTCAGCTGCTCCAAAAAGTTTAATAAAATGCATTATTCTTTTTGATTATTATAAAACAGTTAAAGTATTTTAATCACTATTCTAGATTTCAATTTTCAACTGGTTGTAGTTTAAACCGTGAGAATTTTCCGCCTGTCAACTAAGAATGATCGCTGAAGCGTAGCTAGAAATACGCATAAGGAAACAGATCTCAAGAGAACGGTTGATCTATGCGTCTTCCTGTTGCTTTTCAGGCAATTCATAACAAATTTTCAAACCAATTAGTCGAACATTTGATAGCACCCACTCGGCTAACCCTCGGAATATGCAAAGCTGCGCTTTCGACTGTAACGAAATCCAAAATAGTAAACAATTTTTGGGTAAGAAAATTCCGTCTTGAATTTTCCCAGCAATCAGAGGAATACGAAATACGAATAGCCCTCATTCTATCCCACGTCAGTCAAGTCAGTTGTACATCTTCAATATTTAAATTTATTTAGACAGTTTTTCAAACACTTTGCGTATTTTCAATTAAATCATTTGAATGGAAGACGTGAAAAACCTGTCAAATGGAAATGAAATTTAAATGCATTTTCCTTACTCTAATGAAAAATTGCCATAGAAAATGAGAAATGGAAATGGGGAGGGAGGAAAAGAAATATACATATACATATATATGCAAATGAGTTGACCAAACGACACGTTTCAAGCGCCGCTTCCGTTGCCAACTCGATGGAGAGACACTTGTTTGATGTCCATGACAAAAAAATATCCACCACCAAGTGCACTACCAACTGCCCCTCACCTCACCTCACCTCACCTCATCGAATCCATCCCAATGGCAGTCGCAGTCCCGTTCCAGTTCCAGTTGTAGAACTATGGCTAGAGGTTAGCGGGGATTTTCCTACCAAATAAGCCGCCAGTTTTTTTTTTTTATTGTATTACCTATTGAAGCTCGCATTCGGCATGCAAGAAACGATCAGCATTGAATAGTGGATAGTTTGATAGTGAATAGTGAATAATGTAAATGCGTTGCACACTTGTTGACCATATTCGGTTCTGGCCCTTTGGGTCGAGCTCTATTGTTTTGGGTTTTGAGCATTGGACAAATCCCAAAAGTCCAAACTCCCTCTCACTCTAACTCTCTCCACTATATGTCTCTGCCCCTATTTGGGAAATCGAAAAGCGGAAGTTCGATGCCATTCAGCTCTTAACTGTCCATTGTAATTCTAATGTGACGTTGCAGTCCGACGCCCTGAAACACTATAGCCAATAAAATGGTATCCAAGGTTCTTAAACATAAAGCCCAAGTGTCGATCATTAAGTTAGGCATCATATACATGATTGTATATGTATGTGTGCATATATGACTCTGTGTGTGTGCTAAGGTTCAGTCACACTCAAGTGATTCTCTTCTGGGGAACTTACATGAATCTTACAACATAACCGGTTCAAGTGGTTATTGCGGTTGTTGTTTCGCATTTTCGGTTGCTCTCCTCTTTGGTGGGCAGTTATGACAGTGTGTGTGTGTGAAATCTACACTATCCTGCGGGCTTGCTAATTAAGTATTGTTAATACACTCAAGATGCTAGAGATACAAAATAGCACATTATAATTTAAAAGGTTTGTTGAGAACTTAGAAGCCCCTTAAGAATTTAACGAATATCTTTAAGCCTGTTTTATTTTATGGCCTGGGCGTGACACAAAGTTATTAGCCACATTTAAGAAAAAGTCTCGAATTCAAGCGCTGACAATAGTTATCATTGTGCTAGGTAATAGAAGCCTCAAGAATCTGTATTTCGTTGTAGCGTCTTCTCAAGTTCAATCCGCATGCTTGTTGGAGAGTGTAATTCAATAGCTCGGCAGCAGACATGCATTGGCGTATGACTGATAGCAGTTACTTACTGTCTGTCGTAGTAGGTGCCTACATAAGCTCTGCTAAACCAGCAACAACAACAACAACAGCAGCAACAGTGTAATGAGCTGAAAGTCATTGAACCGCAAAAGACAGAGACATGGCCCGATTGGGATTGTGGCCAACAACAAAAACAGCCTCAAAAATTCAACTCTTCAACACGTCAGACGTTTTGGCAGACAACTCGAAGACAACCGAGGAGGGGAAAAACCGTAACTACCGCTAATTTAATTCACTCTGAGGATAACTGCCAATGAACCTATTTTTTTGGTTATTCAGCTTTTCGGCCAACTAACTAGCTGCCACACGATGTTGTTTATGGGCATCTATGTTTAGTTGAAACCTCGCCGGTCCCAGCACCGTGCCCATAAATAAGAATGTAATGAACGAGTGCAGGAACAATGGGCATCATAACTTTGCACACAAGAGAGGCGCTCCGATTTCTATAGAAAGGTCAAGCGAACAAACTGACTGACTGACCAACCAACCAACCAAGCAAGCAAATGCTTCTCGATAGAGTTTCGCAGAGTCCCGCTGCGGTTGGCGGCAAAATGCGGAAAGTAAAAGTAAGCAATTTAAAGATTTGTTTCGCTTCGCCAGAGCTAAGAAAGCGAGCAGAAAGAAAAGTCAGCTGGTCAGTCGATCCAGCTGCTTTACGAAATACATGTAAGACGCTGCTTAATTAGCTGCTGACCGTGAAAATCGATTAATTGGCTTGAATTTATTTCATTTTGTGCGAACTCGGAGCAGTTACGACATCTCAAAGACAATTGCAAAAGTTAACAGAAATTTAACTGCTGAGTATCATAAACATTTTGTAGAAATATACTAAGTAAAAAGAGTTCCAAAAAATTCTTTGTTAAAGAAGTAAACATTAAATGAATAGTGCCAAGAACTGATAATTAAAAGAAATCAAGAAATATAAAAACTATATTATTGAAAAAGTTATGCAATTTCATATTTCAAAAACATTAAAAAATTATCATTTAAGCAAATATTAGAATCGAATGTTGTGATCCTTAAAATGTGGTTGCTAAGCTGGCATTGATTCTGAATTCGATGTGTGAGTACAGGATAACCACAAGCAATCAAATGAAGATGATTATGATCATAAATATGAAATATAAATACGTTTGCCATTTGGCTAGAGGCAGGGCCCAGAAGCAATCACAATTTCAGGACCAGGGGCAGGGGTAAGGGTAGGTGTAGAGGCATAGAATCACAGTTATGGACAGACAGACCGACAGTTAGAGGCACGGGCTGCAGCTGCATAGGACGCGTGCAGTGAAAATCCCAAGAAAAATCAAATACACAACTCTCGCTGGGCAGCCAAAAAGAAGAAAAGATGAAGTGAAAGAAATAATCGCAGCACTTTTCCTACCATTTTTGCTGTGCATTTCCCATTGCAGTTTTTCCATTGTACACAGCTGGCACTTCATAAATATGTCATATTTAATAGAGTTCAGCAGTTGCAACTTCTGGAGATGCTACTGGGAACTAAGAAGAAGAAGAAGAAGAATCTTCGTCAACCACCACCACCAAGTAAAACGCCTGCTTTGACTTTTTATTCTCGTGCTGCTCACTTGCATTCTATCCACCATTGTCATATCGTTTGATTGACTCACCTCATCTCTCTAACGGGTGTCCTTTTTTTCCCACTTCTACCATCATCATTTGTGCTTGGGAGAAAGTGGAAGAGAAAAAAAATATCAAGAAAAAAATAGGTAGAAAATGTATTTTTTTGATCATTGTAAACTGATCTGTGTCATAAATTTGACATTTAATCGTTTTTGTGTTTCCTTGGTATTGAGCAAGGTCTGGTCATTGGCTTCGTATGAAGAAATGCAGCTCCGATAAGATTCCTCAACCATTTGATTAGATTAAATTAAGTGAATCATAGATTTTTTATTACTTTCAACGTTACAATTCATATCTAAAGTCCTAAAAAGCCTATTGCGAATGCACATAAACTTTCAATTATGGAAAATTTACAATATTTTGAGTGCAAGCTTCAATTTATTACTTAACAAATCGATTTGAGCACAGCGTGTGTTAGAGTCGAGCAAGCTCGTTAGTTTTATTATTTATCTTTGTGCATTCCTTCTCATAGACTTGTTCGACAGTTCAAGATACTTTTGTGGCGCATTTGCGTGTCATTTTTCATGTGCTGAAACAATTTGCTAATTGCACGTAATTGAAATGAAAAAAAAGAGAGAGCATAGAGACGGAGCGAGGGACAAGCAACGAGAATGGTGGGGAATGGGGGGACTGTTGTTGAAGTCGTAGTAAAAGTTGTAGCTTATATGAAAATTGATAAGAAAACTCCCCACCGAAGGTGTCTTAAGTGCTGATAACTAAAGTTGTTTATTTCTTTCTTTTTTTTGTTTAATTTATTTTCTGGTTTCCGTTTGTCGTGTTTCGCAATTCAATTCTTTTTTATTATTATTTTTTCTACAAAATCTGTTATATGATAAATGAGTTGCCATACAGTCACAAATTGGAATTGACTGTTGTTGGCTGATAAAAAAGCGAAGCAGAAACAAATGCCATATGCGCATATTGGGCAGCTAATTTCTGCTTTTTTTTATGTGTTCACATTTTATAGTATTTCCAGTTTGCCAAAAATGGAGTGCAAGACCTTCAGGCTTGCGATGCATAAATTGTAGTGGCGATATCGCCTAAACTTGTACCTGAGCTCGTAAATCTTTATTCCTTGGACCAATGAGCAGTGAGAGAGCGTATTTCGCATCTTCTGAACTAACCCTTTCCAATTGACCCTGCCAGTTCAAAGGGGTGTGGTCTATGCTGATCTTTCTCAACTCAGGATGTAGAGCCACTTAACACGCACACAACCACATGCTTCTCTGTGTGTGTATTCGTTTGGTATGTGGCATCATTCACAACCTTCAGCTGTGTTTGGACAACGAATTAAAGGCAATTGGGAAGCGAGCGGTTTGGCGCGCCGCATATTCAATTCAATTTATCAAAATTCAACACATGTTTAACGCCCCCCCACTCGAAACTATTCACTTACACTCACTTACTCGATGGTTCATTCACTCATTCATATGTTTGTTTGTTTATGCTTCGTATTATTTTGCTAATGATGCGTTCATTTCTGTGTCAGTTCAGCAGTTCTTAAATACAACGCAAAATAGTTGACGGATGAAGTCATAGCAAGTATCTATTCCTTCCACTCTACCCTTTGATGAATTTAATATTCATATGTACAATACATATGGGATTCCTGCACGTGACACGTGACGTAGCTGTCAGATACATTTTGTATCTGGCAACACGCTGAGAACGTTGCGTGACCGAACCTTGAAGGTGTCGCATTCATTCGTGCAGAACTTTTCCAATAGACAACAGTTGGATGAGCAGTCCACACCCTTTCCTTGACTCTCTCGCTCTCTCTCTTATAATTTTTGATGTATTTTGAAATTATTACTACTTGATGTATTCATGTTTTGCCCCAAATAATGCCAGCTTTGCTAAAGAAATTGTCAACTAAAAAAATGTTCTACCATGTTCATTTTTAGTTCAACAATTTCCTAGTAAAATAACACAATCTTATCACTTTTAAATGTAAAAGAATTCATACTGTAACTTCGAGATGATTATACATTTGTATCTTATCGAAAAGGTTTCAAGAATTGCGAATTCGTTCACTTTTCCCAAGAATATGAATGGTAATATTCTTTTTTTTTTTGTTAGTGATATGATTTCGTATACTTTAGTTCTATGTGATAACTTAGACTATCATTAAATTGTTAAATATATGATAGCTAGTTCTCTCTCTAAAAATTGAGTAATTCGCTGAACTATATTAAATAGGTTACTATTAACACTAAAGAATTTGCTTCTGCAGAGCAGTAGTTGATTTACCTTTCTGCCTTTTCTGGTCTCTTTCTCTACGATTCTTTTTGTTCCTCGTCGTGTGTTTGCCCCGTCTTAATCTTGTTTGTGTGATCGCCCTCTGCTCCTTTTTTGGGCTTTGGCTAATTTTCTTTACCTTTGTCTCACATTTTGGGAATGAAAAATCTGCTTTCAACTACCGTTTTTGCTTGCTTTTTGCCACCAGTTTCCGTGATCTCTTTCTCTCTCTCTCTCACACTCTCTTACTCTCGTGGCAGCACACAAAGAAAGTAAATCAGATTGTGGAGCAGATGTGCTGCATCCTACAATAACGCCAACACTGAAAATGAAAGAAATCCAAAAGAAATGCTAAGACTGAGGCTCAGACTCAGGCCCTACTCAGAGAGATCATTGTGTGTTCCCATCTGATTTATTGTTCTACTCGGACAGTCCACTGTGCCGAGATGTCGACACGGTCAGCCTACCTAAATATTATCATAGGTTCTTGTGGGCTTGGTCCATGCAAATACAACCTCTACTACTCATATGATTTATATGTATGTGGATATGAAATTCACAATTCCATACCGAAAGTAAATTTGCCATGGCTTATGGTTATGGCTTATTAAAAACCTATTATTTTGCCAAAAGTATCAAAACATGCATGGAATATTTCTATAGTGTATGGGAAATATCAATAGAATTCACAGCATTCACTGTGGTCTCTCTAAATAGCGTAAATGCATTCGCATTCAGCTTACTAATGAGAGAGGGAAACCGTTGCAAGGCTGCATTTTAAATGCTCGTCAAGGTGAATGTCGCTAAACACTTTAAAATACCACGTTTATCTCTCTCTACTTAGTACTCTTTTGCATTTACCTGATCATTTCAACAGCCTGACAGCTCTTTAAATTTAACTGTGTTCTGCCACAAGCTGTGTTTGTGGTGGGCGATCGTAAAAACTGCCAACTGGACAGATACAAAATGTTCATGTTTTTGGGCTACCGTTGACCACAAAACGGTTATAAAATTTACGACATTTTTCAGGTCCTTTTCGTATAGTATCTGATCCTTAATCGTGGCACGCTTCCAATGGTAATCAAATAGAGTTATTTTCAGCTGCCAGCAATAAAAACTAAGCCAGCTACTTGATGATAACTCGGGTCAGAAGGTCAATAATAACTGCAAAGGAATTTTGAAAGAAAGGCATAAAAGATGTCGAAAATGAAGTAGAAAAGATAAAAATGTTCACATTGTGCGCTAATTAAAATGCTTAACCCACATCAAAAGGCAAATCCCTGAGAGAGTGAAAAACGAAGAATAGGAATTGTAATCGTAAATGGGATATATGGTAAATAGCAGTAAACAAACAAACAAAAACAAACTGGGCCAACAACCCTTTCTGCAGTGCACTTTCTCCCTGTGTTCTCGCCAAGTCCAAATCGAGAAGGCGCAAAGAAGTTTTCCATTTTTTTTTGGAAAATCAAAAGCAGTCTTGGGTCGAAGAACGAGGCTCGTTTGCATACGTAATTAGTTTGGGAATTGTGACAACGATGGCGACATTTAACATGAGTTTGAGTTACGATCGTTACGAACACAGATAAATGAAGTAAGAGAAGAGAGTGAGGCAGAGAGTTACAGCTAGGGTTGGGGGTTATCTTATCTTTACACCTCCGGCTGACTGGCTGGCGGTTTGAACTTTACACATAAGCCGATCAACTGTTTTTGTTTCTTTTTCGTTGATCCCCCTACCAGACATTTGACATCATTAGTCAAACTTAAAGACGCATTTGTAACTGACGGTTTTGTCTTCGGTTTGTAACTTTAAGCGCCTAGAGCGAGGCTGAGATACTCATTAATTAGACGACCGGCATTGCCAAGTATTTCGCTTTGAAGAAGAATTTGTTACAATTTGGGGTTAGGTTCTACTATGAAAATGATCTCCAGAAACCAGTTGCCGGCCATGTTTGATTTGATTTCATTTCATTTTATGGCCATGCAAATTGCAAAACCGCGCTAATTTTTTGCTGCCTTCTTCTACTGCCTTAGGCATATCAGTTTCACAAAGTATTTTCCTTCTTTTCTCTGCATTTGCAATGCTTTTTTTTCTGGATTGCATTATATAACAAAAGGCATATTTATTTCGTTTTAATTTGTAATTTTGTGCTATGGTCAAGGCGAGTGAAGCGCTTGAAACCAGTTGAACTTGTTACCGAATCTTCACTGTCCATACAAGGAGTCGCAACTCAAGTCGAAGTACAACTCAGCCCGCTCTCTGCATGTCTTGTCTTGTGAAGTCCATTAACAAGCTGGAACAAGTTCTCAGTGTCACCCTCGAGACGTTGTCCATATCCATGTCGATCCATGTCCCAGTCTCCCTTTCACTGTTTACTCAGGCAACTCTTAACAACTCATAATAGAGCAATTTTCACGTGTCCTTGCTGCCTAGTAAATCATCACACGACTTGCACCGACAACTGGTCAGTCAAAAAAAAGGATCACAGCTCCTTCTATTGTCACTCCTTTCGACCTAACAACAAACTGCCCAACGTCTTGGGCTGTCTTCAAAGAGGAGAGGGGAGGTGGCTTTGGTGGGTTGAGCCCTTCACTGAAATTGAAATTGATCGTGGCACTCGTATTCTAATGGCTTGGGTTTGGACTTTGCTCTCGAGATTTACGAGCATACAAAGTGGCATTTTTATAGTGTTTTTATTTTGGGTTTAACACTTAGTTACACATTTTGGGCATGAAGTGAGCAATAAATTCAGTAGGAAATTTGTCTAAAATTTAAAATGATGGAAAAAGAGAGGCGAGTAAGAAAAAAAGATGCGAACAGCTTTCACACAGATAAATCACATGCAGACAGAAAGCTCTGCAACCAATAAGGCGATTGGGTGCAGCTTTCAAAAGCTCACTAATACATCGACAGCTGTGCTGGTGCTTCAGCTTAATTTCCTGGCAACAGTTGCCGCTAATTTAATCTGACCTTGAATGCTTCGTAATCAGAAGCCAGACGGCAGACAGCTGACTGTAGATCTTAGTTTTGATTGAACGACTCGGTTCAACAATGAGCTAAGCTAATTTAAATCAGAAAAGTGTTCAAGCAACTGGCAATTTCAAAGTTTTTGCACAACCCTCAGGACGAGAGCGAGAGATACCCCGAAGACAAGCAACACAATTGCCGAAAACTCAAGACTCAAAACCGAAAAGTAGCTTCCAAAGCTGTCAATCAAAATGCAGTGCGAGGCAAGGACTACACTAATGATATATGTATGTTATACATATGGCGTACACATCATATCTGTAGTAGGTTCTCAACTACATTTGCATAAGAAGAATTACTAATGATGGGTGCCTGGGATGGCGGAGGGCTCGAAAAACTTTTGCCCGCCACAACTATTCTAGGTCAAAGATGACATGAAGATGAAACGAGTTTTGAATCTCGCTAATTACGTGTCGAACTAGTTGAGAGAACTGTTTTCACTAATGACGATTTGATTTCTTCTACCCAACCTCAATTACAGATTCCTTTGTGAACAGTCAGGAATGGACAATTTCGCGTTCGGTGCCCGATTTGAGGCTGGGCATCGTTGGCTCTCTGAATTCGGGTAAATCGGCCCTGGTGCATCGTTATCTCACCGGTTCCTATATGCAAGAGGAGTCGCCTGAGGGAGGACGCTTCAAGAAGGAGGTCTTTATCGATGGTCAAAGCTATTTACTGCTGATACGCGACGAGGGCGGCGCTCCAGAAATGCAGGTAAGACTCGCGACAGACATGTGTAGTATATATGGTACATATGTAATGCTATGTGAACATTCTACCCCAATCTTAATTCATAAAATATGCATGAAATGGTAAAATGATGTATTGCCCGTGTTTGTGAATGGAGGTGTACCAGGAATTGGAGCTGGAGGCAACGGTAGCACTTTGTAGTGGGAAAAAGTTTTTCCTGTTGTGTGTACAAATATATTTTCCCTTATCATCTTGTAAATATTTGAATTGAGGTCAACACGGGATCACAAGGGGGCGCAGCAAAAAAAAAAAGAACAGTTGGGGATGCCAAGAGAACTTTGAGGGTTGTTAAGCTGCAGGTTTTTTTTTGCCTTTTATTTTTTTGTTTGCTGTACACTGCAATAAATAAGGGAATAGGTTTCGACTTTGTTTAGTTATAAATATTAAGTGATTTATGCTCTAAGTGTTTTCTTAGCCACTGATATCTTATTTACTTTGCTACTACTTTGTCTGGTAACTGTGGCAACTCTGGCCAATTCTCTGCAGAACTTTCCATTTGTCGCATTTTGCCAATTATTAACTTTTTCTAGATGGCGAAATTTCTGCTGTGCTGGCAGTTTTCGCATTCAAACTTGCCACAATGTTGTTGCCTTTGGCCTCGGCTACTGGGGATTCCCCCTCCACTCCACTCCCTTCCAGCAGCAGGTTTTTCAGGCTGAGTCACTCAATCGAACTTCGACCTTTGGCAAGGCAACAACTGGGGGGCTGGGGATGAACTGGCCTCGGGCCAAATAACTTTTGATGCAACACTTTTTTTTATCGTCTAGCCAAAGGTCTGTTTACCGTTATGACATTATGTGATGCGACAAACTTGGCCAATACAATTTCGCCACTCAATAGGTTAAAGTTCAGCTCATTTATCCCTCATACCGCACCCCCTCCTGTGCAACCCCTAGTTTATTGCATTCGCAATCTTCGCACACTAAACCCGCGTGCAATTAAAGCAAAGTTTTCTTCGAGCTATTTGCATTTCTATGGACCGTTTTTCGAGGGCAAACAATTTGTTGACTCATTGATCGGCGCTCGAAGCTTTTGTTCCGCATTTGTTGCATAGAATGTGCGCAATGATTCCTTTGAATTCGCAATCCGGACACAATATTTGCACAAACTTCTATGTACCCTGTTTATTTGACAGCCTCTGAATCCCTCTCGCCCCCCCGGGGACAGGCGGCACCGATGGCTTAAAAGGGTGAAAGTGTGGATTATAATTTTTAAGCTGCTTTCGCTTTTTTACACATTCCTCTTCTACATTTTTTTTTTATTTGCGGTTCGCTTTATAGGTTAGGGTGTATTGCAGACTCGGGCGGGGGGTAGGGGTTGCTCTTCTCGACAACAATGTAAAAAAAGTAAAAAAAAAAAAATGTGGCTGACACGCGACGCGACCCTCGCAAATCCCATAATAATATGCCATAATACCTAGTCTATACATCCCTTGGCTCAGCAGTTGACTAATGCCGAAAGCCTTTTGCGTACTTTATTTAAATTCTAATTTTTGATAATTTTCCCTTTTTAATTATTGTTGTTAATATTTGTGCAAGTCAAGCATGTGATTGACCCAATTTTGTAGCGGAATATTCGAGCACTTTGCAGTTTGAGTAGCACAGTCCGCAAACAGTTTTAGAGTCACACCACAACAGTTTTGAAGGCCCTTGATATGCAGGCAGCTTCTTGTGTTATTGCATAACAATGCTTGGCAAGCTGTGGCGGGGTGATTATGTGGATAGCTCCCTTTCTCCCTCGCTAACTAACTCTCTCTCTCTTTGCGCGTCTGGCTGAGATTCTCCCCACTTTTTGTTACAGTTGTCATCCGCAAATCGTTTCTCTCGCGATTTAACTAATTTTATGTCACTTTCTTGGCTAACTTCTGTCATTCGACGTCTTTATGCAACACAATAAACCATATTTCATTGCAAAAATAACCCTCAGTTTTCCAGCAACCCCATGTGAAGCCAGCCACCCCCTCAGACGGCAAGAAAAAAAAACCCGCTCAGGAATTTTGAGGCTTAAAATGCCAAACTTTGACATACTCTGTAGTTAATTTGGCATACGTAAAGCCGTAAAGCCTGAAAAGTAGAGAAGTTCATAAGGTTATCTTTCATCATAGAAAGCACTCAATATTATGAGGGTATCTTAATGTAGACTTTGTCAAATGCGCTTATAGGGTACAAGAAAATACGAACAGTACAGTAAAAACAAACTCGCAACTTTGGATGAAATCACTCAATGGCAAGGCGACGCCACTCAGTCGCATTTTGTTATGTTTTTGTTTTTATTTGCTTTCTGGCTGAGACAGGATATCATTACCATATACGGCACGACAATATTGCATGCGACTAGCGACAGTTGTCGATTCTGCACAATTTTTCTTACATATTTTTTGGGGATAGAGCCACATACTAAACAGTGCAGTTCATGCTTTTAGAAGCGTTCAAATAGGAATTTAAGTTTCAATAGTAATACAAAAAAAAGTAATATATGAACATATTTGAATGTTTCATCAATAAAAACATATAACAATTTTAAACCAACAACTATATAAGAAACAATATTCAATTTCACAGTTCGATTGAAAATTAAATTAATGAATTTCCATTAGTGATCTAATATTTCGTGAAGTTTCTCATTTAAACTTCTTTCTTTTCATTGTTAATTGAAATATTATTCAATATAGTCCGCTTTTGTTATAAAAAACATATTATTTCTAAATTCTTATGAATTGTTCAAGTTGTTTTCATTTTCCGCGTCTTTCTCGCTCAGAATTTATTTATTCAGTCTAAGTTTTAGTCTATAATCCTGGCGTAACTATTTTCAACCTGTATCCAAAGCCTTTTAGATTGATTTTAAGGAGACACTTGAAATGGTTCTTAACCCAGTTTGAAGTTGCTTCATTGTTCGTTTCTATTTGGCTGAACGGCATTGTGCTGGCTTCTGTTTCCCCCCGCAATTGAAATGTATTGTTGTCAAGCATGTGTCTCCTTCCAAGTGTAACTGAGTGTCTGTGTGTGTGTGCGAGTGTGTGTTTGTGAGCTTCCCGTGTCGCCGCCATTTGGTGCTGCATTTGCTGCAACTTTTTTTTGCCGTTGCTTTCCTGTTTCCTCTGCATACTTTTTCACAACAAATCATAAAAAGCGGCAACGACAACCACCCAAAACGCAGCCCAACCACCCACCGCCCGCCGTCTGTTGAACCACCCACTGTGTCTGTGAGCAACGACGCGTCGCAGGACAACGACGGCAGGATAACGACAACTGAGAAAAGCGCCAGTTGTTTGTCGACTGGCAAAGCAGGCGGGCGGCATTTATTTCGTGTGCTTCGCATCGCATCGCGCAATCCTGTTGCAGGACTCGACGAAGGAAAACCGAAAACTATATAAATAATTGATTGTGAATTAGTTGAATATAAAGCGAGTGAGTTGATTTGGATTTGAATGCATAATTAAAATGGCTTTCAAATTGAATCGAATTCAATCGATAGTTTGTTGCCAGGACATCTGAATCCTGCGCAGTAAACACACACACAAAAGCCACTGTTTACATGCCATCTAAAAGTTCATTATCCTGCAATTGCCTATGTGTCTGTATGTGTGAGTGTGTGTGTTTTGGAGTGGAGAATGTGTGCGTTTGAGTTGTACAAAAATCATTAAAAGTTTAGCACACGGCGACGGGTCCTGCCGAAGGATTCAAGTGCTTCATTAGCGACTTTCTCAAGTGTGTGTCGAGACGTGCTGCTGTTGTCCCCCCTCCTTGCTCCTTGCTACTGCTCCTGCTCCTTGATTCTTCGCCTTGTGTCGCCCGCCACTGCCTTTGGCCAGAGATCCTTGTTGTGCATGTCCATTGTTAAGCGCGCTTCCGCCTTTTGTGCTGCCCGCTGCCAGACGCCGCAATTTGTTTACTCCTCACGTCGCGTCGTCCTTCGACTGCGTCGCCTTGCAACGGCGACTCACAAAGTCAAGGACTCGCGGCCAAAAGTTTTGTGTTTTCGATTTAATCCTTTTTTCTCATATTTTCGTGTGCATTTTAAAGGCGCTTTTGTTTTGTTTTGGTTTCATTCTTTTCTCTTTCTGAGTGTGTGTGTGTTCGTTCTTTTGGCTTATTTAACTGAATTCGTTTTTTTTTTTTTGTCTTACTTTCAGTTCGCTGGCTGGGTGGATGCGGTAATCTTTGTGTTCAGCCTGGAGAACGAAGGCAGCTTCAACACCGTCTACAATTATTATACCAAAATGGCGCATTTTCGCAATGGACAGGACATACCCATGATATTGGTGGGCACACAGGGTAAGTTTAACCGAAAACAGTTTAAAAACTAAAATACGTCAGCTAAATACAAAAAAAAAAATAAAATGTTTTAATATTTTAAGATTAAATTGAATAGAATTATCATACTTCTGTTTCATAGTCAACCTTAAAAATCAGCAATTAAATAGATAATTGTCCATAATCCGATCATTAAATGATAATATTTTTTTTATTTACTCAAATGAAGCATTTCCCGACGTTCTTACTCTTTTATTGAGCTAGTCTCTTCGCTTTTATATTTAAGTTAATCTGAATTTTTCTAATCTCATTTCTTTCTCTATTCACCACAGACGCCATCAGTGAGCGTAATCCTCGTGTTATCGACGACACACGCGCCCGGAAATTGGCCAGCGATTTGAAGCGTTGCTCCTACTACGAGACCTGCGCCACTTACGGCCTGAATGTGGAGCGCGTCTTTCAGGATGGTAAGTAAAGCTAAGGGATTAGCATCATTGGTCAACATGTACTTGATTCCTAATTCTCTTCGCAGCTTGTCAGAAGATACTCTCACAGCGTCTGCCGCTTCCGCCGGCTATGCAGCCGTCGCGTCCAACGACGCCGCAAGGTTCTCGCCTGGGTCTGGCCTCGTATCAGGCGCCAACAAACGGACAGCGGGCACAGCAGCAGTTGCCGTTGCGGATGAGTGCAGATTTCGCACAGGCGGAGCAGAAGCTCTGGTCACTGCAGTCGGCTTCGTCGTCGGGTGCCTCACTGGCCACCAATGAGAACAACAACATTACCAAATACAATCCAGCTGCTGCAGCACCACAGCAACAACAACAACAGCAGCAGCTTCATCAGCAGCAGCAGCAGCAGCAACAACAGTTGTCGCTGCAAGGCGATTGCTCGCAAGTGCAACTGCGCGATCCTCGTGACTTGGCGCCGCCACCTGGCAAGGAGCTGCCGACGCCCACTTCAACGCCCACGACAAGCCGTAAGAGTCGACGGCGCTCAAATCTCTTTATACCCAGCTCGTCGAAGAAGAACGACAAGGAGCCGAAGAGCAGCGAACTGGGCAGCGGACGCTCCATACCCATCAAGCAGGGCTATTTGTACAAGCGTTCCAGCAAGTCGCTCAACAAGGAGTGGAAGAAGAAGTATGTGACGATCTGTGCTGATGGCAGACTCAGCTATTATCCCTCGCTTCATGACTATATGGACGATGTGCATGGCAAGGAGATACCATTGCAGTATGTGACTGTGAAGGTGCCTGGCCAGAAGCCTCGAGGCTCCAAGTCCATCATCACGAACAGCGCATTGACCAGTTCACTGCTGGCCAACGGTCAGCGGGCACAGGGCACACTCAACGAGGGATTCGGTTGCCTCACGCTGGCCAAGGATAATCAGCGTAAGCTGAATGAGAAGCTGTCGCTGTTGGGCGCCGGCGCTGGCGCAGAGCCATTGAAATCGAATAGCTCACAACAGACCAGCGGTGACGAGGGCATTGCTATGTCCAATTCCAATTCACAGACGTTCATAGCTGGTGAGGCGCTAACGGCCAACAGTAAATTGGAAGCGCAAACTCCCAATGTGAAGAAGCGACATCGTCGCATGAAGAGCAGCAGCGTCAAGGCGAACGAGGCGGATGACAACGATGGCTATGAGTTCTATATTGTCTCGCTGGACTCGAAGCAATGGCACTTTGAGGCCGCCAATTCCGAGGAGCGCGATGAGTGGGTCGCTGCCGTCGAGCAGGAGATCTTCAAGAGTCTGCAGAGCATCGAGAGCAGCAAGACGAAGCAGGCAACCAGCACCGAGTTGGCCGCCATGGTGGCTATAAGACAACGTGTACCCGGCAATGGACACTGCGTGGACTGTGGTGCACCCAGTAAGTGAATAGAACCATTAGGAGGACTCGGCATGGCATACTAATTTCATGTTTTAACGTATTTTGCAGATCCCGAATGGGCCAGCTTGAATCTGGGAGTGCTCATGTGCATTGAGTGCTCTGGCATACATCGCAATCTCGGCTCGCACATCTCCAAGGTGCGCTCTCTGGGTCTGGATGATTGGCCGTAAGTAAAAAGGTTTTTGTATATTCTCACAAGAACAATGCGTAACATATTTCTTTCTCCATTTAGTGCGCCGCATCTAAGCGTCATGCTGGCGATTGGCAATAGTTTGGCCAACTCGGTGTGGGAAGCGAATACGCGACAGCGTGTAAAGCCCACTGCACTGGCCAATCACGAGGAGAAGGAGCGCTGGATACGCAGCAAGTACGAGGCCAAGGAGTTCCTCACGCCTCTAGGCAGTGGAAATCATGCGAACGCAGCCTCGCCAGGACAGCAGCTCATCGAAGCGGTGATTCGAGCGGACATCAAGTCGATTGTGTCGATATTGGCCAACTGTCAGTCGGAGGTGACCAATGCCAATGTGAGCACACGGGATGTGCGTACTCCTCTCTTGCTGGCTTGTGCCATTGGCAATCTGGCCATTGCCCAGCTGCTCGTCTGGGTAAGTTCATATTTACAATGCCTTCAAAGCTCATCTCACTAATTATATTTGCAATTGCAGAACGGTGCAAACATCAAGCACACCGACCATGAGGGACGCACCTGCTTGGCGTATGCACGGGCAGCGCAATCGTTGGCCACGGCCAAGTCGATGAAGGCGGCTGCTGCGTTGGCAGCTGGCACTCCGGCTCCGGCGCCGACTCCAGCGCCATCGGCTGCGGCAAACGGTGGCATTCCGGCTCCACAATACAATGTGGAGGATACGACGGCACTGGTTGAGTTACTGGTTGGCTTAGGTTGTCCGGAATCGGCGCCACTTACGGCCAGTGGTACGCTGCCAAGGAGACGGGACACGCTGGGCACACCGTATGAGAAATCTGTATCGGGTGTCATCTAAGGGGAGAGATGAGAGATTAGTTGAATTTCAAAGAAAAGAGCTGTATGAATTTGTATTGTGTATTTAATTGTACAATTGATTTCAAATGTTTAATATGTTGTCTGTAATTAGTTTAAATTCGCAATGGTAATATTCATTCTGTGTATAGAAATGTTTAAAAAAGCAAAAAAGAAGGAAAAAAGATGAATAGTCGATGTCAGTGTCGATTAGTTAATAGTTTTTATTGAAAATGTGCAAATTATTTGGCCAGCGTTGAATGGAAATTCACATAAGTTTCTATATTTTAAGTTGCATCTATGCATAAGCACAATCTGTACAGTCTTGTTGTAATCTCAAGTTTTTTATTAATTTATTATTTTCGTATTATGTATTATTACGACCTATTATTACTTTTATTATTGTTTTTAAATGTGTGCAGGTTTTTATTTTAATGTCGTTTGCAAAACAACAGTTTAAGTAATTATGTAAGCACCCCCTTTTAATTATTACAGTTTGAACAGTCTCATATTTGTCATCAGTCTATATATAAATATTGTATGTGAGTAGATATAATTATTTACTCAACTGAGGCAAGAGATCAATATACGTATAAACATAGTGAAACTAAGACTAAAGCCAAAAACCACTTATTACACTATAAATAAACAATATGAATATATAAATATATACATATATACAAAGTTGAAATTGCTTGATAATCGGTCAAAAACACGCTTGACTTAATTTTGCTATCAAAATTCCAAAATACAAAATCCGAAAGAAAACAAAACTGAATGTAAAACAAATTAATTAACTCTCTTTGAACATTTGTTGTCTGAGGATCGCATTAGATCAGAACAGTTATAAAGAAATGGCAAACAAAATATATATGATATACTATGAAGCAACACTTGAAAGTATTTCAAACCAATTATACAATATAGTTATAAAATCTCTATACATAACAAATTATATATATACATATATGTATACACCCCAAAATACCTATTGTGTACGCTATTTGTACCATTCGAAACACAAAACACAACAGAAAGTGACAAAAATCAATTAAATTGGATTAAAAGCAAACAGGCACAAATATATAAAACACAAACAAAAACACCCCAAAAAACAACAAATAAAAATTGATTAAAATTAAAAAAAAAAAAATGTTTCAACTTACTGTATTTATTTAATACTTTTATGAGCAATAACTTGGTTATATCCTTTAAAATATTAGAAAGATTTTGCCTTTAGAACTTAGAAGCAAATTGCAGCTAAAAAATTTCAAATGTTTGTTTTAAGGAGTGGGCATGGAAAATTTTGAAGGATTAAAAGACGTCAGACAGGTCTTGACGTGTTAATCAACTCAATTTGATAAGTTATATGACTTGGCCAAAGCATATTCGAAGAGTCCTTTAGTTTTGCAAATAACAGGGATACTTTTTATTCCTTTTTTAATTCAGGCAATGGAAAGAATATTGCCTACTAGAAAAAAATCCTTTGCATTCCCATCTCATTTATCTTGGAGAATAAAATACGCGTAATTTGTTTGCCGGGTGTTTTTTATTAGTTCAGAATGGTATTACAATGTAGTCTCTGAAAAATTGAAAAAATGTAAAATGTGATGTAAGAAAATTGATTACATCGCTTCTTGGTTGATAAGTCTTATTACACACATTTATCCGACAAAGTTTTTGCAATGAATTTTTAGAGATTAAATTGTTATATATGTGTTATATAGATTTGAATTGTGTGGAGTTGGGCAAAAACGAATGAATTCTCCGACGTCAAAAGTTAAGATAGAACAAAATAACACGATGAGGGCGGATGGAGAACTATTGAACCGTTCCATGCAATTACGAGTTTTCTCAATTGAAAATATTCTCCGGAAAAAGAATTATTAGTTTGAGGAAAGCGCGCTCTACAAAGAAAGCTAAAATGTATGCGCTGCAAGAGGGGCTGTGCGGGAGGGAAAGCTAGATTAGACATAATCTCCGTTCTCTCCATGAGCTCCTTGTTTGGATTTGTTCGTAAACCTTTCTTTCCTAAGCTCTGGAGGTTATGTTAGTTGATAAAGTTGTATCATGAACAATTTCTTTGATTTGATTTTCAGTAGTAACTTTTTTTTTGTTTTTTTTTCCATTTTCATTATTTTTTCCTTTTTTCTGTTTGTTGACCGTGATTCCATTATACGTTAGCTGAGTCGTCATCGTTGTTGCCATTTGAGTTAAAAGTGAACGATTTTTTTTTTCATTTTTGATTTTGTTTTCTAACACAACAACACAAGCAAATTCCACGCAATGCTGCTGCCGCATGAGACGGACCCCTATTGATGGGTTGGTTGTTCAGTTTGTTGTACGATTTGTTTGATTTGATGTTATTATGATGTTGTTCTCTGATGTTGTTGTTGTTGATGCTGCTTATGATTGCTTTTTTTTTTAAATTGATTGTTGGTGAAAATTATTCACAACCACAACAACTGCTGCTGCGACTGCTGCTGCTTCTATCACAACAACAGCCAAGCAAACAACAAACAGACAAACAACCCACTTTGTTTGAGGTGGTTCAGCGATCGCTGGTTGGTTGATTTGGTTGCCGTTGCCCGCTGGTCGCGTCTTGAGAGAAACTTCGTTAACTTGGAACTCCATGTCGTTTTTTGTGGTTGTACAGAGAACACACGCTTGCATCCTTGCATAATTTGCATCTGCAGTTGCCTTGCATTTGCCACCTAGCGTCCGCTTCTGGTCGTCACTCATTTTTTGTTGGCCTTAAACTTGGCATAGAAGCTTTGGATTTGGGCATAGCGAACGGGTATGGAGTCGAGAATGCCGGTGTAACTGAAGTTTTGCTGCTGACGGTTCTTCTCATGTAGATTATCTCCCGACAGATACGTGACCACGTTCTTTTGTAGTTCACTCACATGCGGATCGGCATGATTGGCTACAAGATGATTGCAGAACTGTGCTATTTTCAAAAATACTGATGCATCGCGATCTGTGGGAATTTCAAGAACATTAATTACTCTGTATTAACTTTTATCTCTGCCAACTCTTACCCATTTTGCGTGAGATCTTGAGCAGCGATAGCGGCTGACTCTCGTTGTCGCGCTGGGCGCGCAGATGACGATTGCCATGCTTAAACTCCTGCTCCAGCCAGCGTATAACGTGACGCACATTCTCGCTGCGCTTCTTTAGCTCGTCCAGCTCGTTGAGCACTAATGGAAACAGAAAATTCTTATTTAGTCACTAGCAAAAATGAGACACCACTCATTTTATTACTCACCAGCATTGGGGATGAGAACAATACACTTTTTGGTCCTTACTAGCGACTTCACAATACCGTTGTATTCTGTCAATGCCTTGGCGTCTACAACAACAAACGGCGACATCACGACGTGTGCGGGACTGTCACGTAGTTCCTCCTCGAGGGTTTCGACCTCGTTTTGCAGCCAGAGCTTGCCCATAATTTCGCATTTCTTGGACATGGCCTCGGAGCGTTCCTCATCGGCGCCGCTACTCGACTGCAGATTCAGTTTCTCAATCACGCTATTTGTCGTAGTCGAGGCTGAAGCTGAGGTGCCGCCAGCCACCGATGTGCCTGTTGCACTGGCAATAACAGCAGCTGCCTTCTCCGCATTCCGATTGCGTAGATAGCCCTTGCGTGGTACCTTGCGGCACTCCTCGACGGTGTCCTTCTCCTCGTTGCTGGTGTAGCTCTTGCGCACGATTCCATTCTTGCGATCCGAGTAGCGACGTGTGCGTCCCTCGTTGCGTTTGCGTGTGGTTTTTGGAGCCGTGCGACGTTCGCGACGTCGGGAGCAGCCGCCCTTCTTCTCTTCGCGTTTCTTCTTCTGATTCTCGGTGAAGCGACGCGTCTTGACACAGAAGCGATAGTTAAACTTCTTCTGTTTGCAGATAAAGAAACCAAAATCAACCATCTTGAAGATGCGCAATATGGATTCTTCCTGTGGCGTTACACGCTCCCTTATGATAGTCTCCCAGTCAAGGGTGATTTGAGTGCTCTGGAAGATGTCGAAGTTCTTAAAAGCAAAGTCTTCGGTGAGTGGGACATTGGCGCGCACATCGAAAAGCTCGACGAGCGCCTCTCGCACATTGCTGGTGGTTAGCAGATCGCGTTCAAAGTAAACCTTGCGTGTGAACACATCAATGTTGCAGTAGTTCAGCAACTTCATGATCTTGTGCACAAATTCTGGATTCGAGTGATAGCAACCAATCAATATCTCTGGATTGATGCGGAGCCAGTCGAAGAGCATCTTCAGCGCTCGAATGGTGGGCTCATTGTGCAGACAATCGATAATGATGTTGGGATTAATCTTGGTGTACTTGTTGCGATACACTAGTTTCTTTGGCGGCTCCGAGATGGTAACCGGTGGAACTTGAGCTCCATCAATGCCGGCATCTGGGGCCAGCGATGCCGTGCCGGCTGCAGCTGCCAAATTAGCCAAAGGATCCTCGGCGCTCTTGAAATTCAACTGTAGCACTTCGAAGCTCCGCAACAATCCCTCAGAGTCGATTTCTTGGGAGTTGGGGCGACGTTCTAGTTCATCTGGATAGACAAGTCGCACCTCCTCAATTACCACATCCTCGCCATCTGAATAGTTATCAGCACCTGCTTGCTGGCGTCCAGCACGTTCCTTCTTGGCATAGTCTGCTTCAGACAAACATTATTAGATAAGAGAGAAATCAACAAAGAAACTAGATAAGAGTTAACTCACCAATTGGCGCCTCATCGGGCTCGGCGACATCAATGTCACTGAAATCAGTATCGAAGTTGGAGCTCAGATCGGTGTAGTCCTCCTCATCGCTATAGAAATCGGTGTCCATGTCGCTTTCGCTGTCGTAGCATGAGCTATCATCCGATTGGGCAATCTTGCGACGACGACGCCGTAGACGCATGCCGCGACGCTTGCTTTTGCAGGAGAGCGGTGTCTTGAGATCGCTCTCCTTGGCTTCATCGCTAGAGCGTGTTGAGATGGGTTCGCCGCCGCCAAGTTTATCAGTATCAGTGGCTTCCTGTGTCTTGGCGCCGCCATCATCGGCCGAGTGCTGTGAATCGCGTGAGTCTGTGCTGCAATCCTTGACAGAATGTGGTCTGGCCATTAGTTTTTTGTCCTTCCGTTCGCATTCGCCTACAGCGGCCAGCCAGTTCTTATACTCATTGCGTGACTTGCGCACTGTGGTGTCGAATTCCTGGAAACGCTGCTCGTACTCTGTCTGGAATTTCTCATTGTCTGCGGCACGAGCCAAAATCATTTGCTCGATGTTGACAATGCAGGCATCCATAAGATCGGAGCAGGCGGCTACCAGAAAGGCGTGCAATGAATAGACCTTGGGCGAGTTAATCATCTTGAGTTTGGAGAGGCAAAAGAACAGTATGGAGATGATTTTAAAGATGCTTGATTCGGGCACACGCAGCATTTGGGCGCAGAGAATCTTGCGCAAATCAATGAGCACGCAATGGCACAGGGAATTGAAATCGGGCACTTCCTTGTCAAAGAAGAATATGTCCACAATCAAATAGAAACGTGCATAGAAATCCTCAATGTTGAAATCCACTTTAGCAGGATCCATTTGCTCCAGATACTCGGTGTGCTTTGCAAACAATTTGTTCAAATTGTTTTCACTCAGCTCGAATGGAATAATGCAGACCAAAGAGTACAGATAGTGATAAGTTGAGTCCAAATCATAGTTTTGGCCATAGTAGAGGGTTCCTAGCTGATTCTGAGCCATGCCAATGGCCGGATTCAGTTTGAATGCTTCCAAATAATACTTTGCCACCTGCTCCTTGCTGATGCTCAAACTCAGCTGGCTGTCAATGCGAAAGTCTAGAAAATAGCGATGCAAATCACCCAAGCTAAGAAGCGATGAGTGTATGGTGTCCAAAGCAAAGGACACGGCCTCCAGACTCTTATCGACAGCTCCGGCTCCCGATGGCTCCACCTCCTGACCCACAGCCGAAGAGTCGCCAATAAAATCACTAATGTAGCCTTCGCTGATGATGGAGAAATCAATAAGATACTTTAAATCCAAATCATAGATCTCCTCCATTTTGGCCGAAAGACGTTTGTAGTTGAAGATGCCGGCGCATAAGAAGCGTTCCAATTTCTGCATTTGCTCTTCATCCATGCCCTGCTTATGCGAATGTTTCTTCACAAAGGCGATGAACTCGTAGTATCCACGTCGCCACATCACCTCGCGCACCTTTTTGCCCACCGATTGATAGTCCTAAAAAAGAAGAGATAAATTACAGTATTGTTATATGTACATACAGAACAAATACACTTGGCTTATTTTAAAAAATAATACTAAATTGAAATTATGCAAAGATATTTTGATTTGTGATTAAACAGAAATTCTTTCAAAATTCTTGACTGTCTTTTGGCATCAACTGCTTTTACATTATTTTTAACAATCATCACAATAAAATAACTTTTAAGACGATATACATTGTACTTTTATGCGTTTAGGGTATGTCCTACATGTGTCTAACATGCACTGTCCCCATGGTATCCCTAGGTCAAAAATAAGACAATAGAAACGACAAGAATATAAGATAACGATTCTATGACGTCATGGGAAAGTATATCTCATCTTATCGTATTAAGTGAGATGATAAAGCATTAATAAAGTACAGTATAAATTGATAATATGCAACAGTGACAATGCTGAAATCTATGAATAAATATCAAAGTGGCTACAAAAAGTATTTTGCAACAAATTGCATTATAATTTTATAATTAGTACCTTTTATCCTATGGATTTACTTAAAAAAATGCGGATTAAAGAATATGAAATACATACTGTTTTTTTTAAGTGCCTTATCAAAGCAAATTACAATTGCATTTCAATGGCAAAATTGAGTTTATTCGCTGTAAAGCCTTTTCAATTGAATATAATTGCCAATTTCGGATATAGATTAAAAGTATAATAATCACAATTGCACCCATCTTTGAAAGGAAAAATTAAACATTTTTTTGGATCTGATACAATTATATTAAAAGAACAATTTGGTGCAATTATAGAGATTATACCGTATTGCAAATTTTAATGCCTCCGAATGTGGGCTTATCAAAACTATATATTTCAAATGTAAAAGCAATATATTAAATTGCTCATTGCAGATAGTTGCATCACTCTTATTCACAGTGTACTGTATGCTCAATACCCTGTGTTTACTCGACTATTACCTTGAATATGATCTGCTTGCATAGCTGCACTAGATTGGCGCGTTTCTCCTCGATGTCGTGCTGGAACAGTTGACCAATGTTCTGCACATTTCGCTTGGCATCGTCCAGCTGCTTGGAGACGGTGTATAAGGTGCTATATAAATTAAAACAGAATTAGCTAACATAATATAATATTGAAAGTGTTTGCATTATACCGATAGAGATCCTTAACCTCTTGGCTTAAGGATGCGTTGCCGTTGCTCGATTGCGATCCATTGTGATGGACGACGCTGCAGAGCGTCGCTTCTAAAGTGCGGCAGCGAGTTTTGCTGCCGATGCTGCCGCCGCCCGTGTCAACGGCGCACTCGCTGGAAGCGTTTGAGCCGCCGGAACTCAGTGTTGACTCCATGGTCGAAGTGTTAGACACTATAAAAAAATAATAAGAAATATATCAATTACAACTGACTGACAACAATAACAAAGACGCAATGAACTCGAAAACTTTCCAGCTGATTCAGTACAGTTCTTTTTTTCTAGTGGGTTTTTGGTTTTGTTATTGTTTTACAACTTATTTATTGTTGCTGGTATTTTCTTAGTCTGACGAATTTTATTTACTCAGAAATTTGCAGCTTGTTTTTGATGCCAAAAATGCTGACAACGCGTGTTTGTTGTACACACACACACAAAGATGCTCGCATATGTTGTATACACATATACATATATATGTATTGCGTATTGAATAATCAATTAAACTGGCTGCTGCCTTCTGCGCTGCTCTGGCATTTTCTATGCAAGTCTCTTTTTACACTGCTGGCGAAATACACATACTTTTGTGTTGTTTTTTTGCACTTTCACGCACTTCTGGTGTATTATTGTTGCTTGTGTTGCGCGCGACTGTTGATTGTACGTAAATAGATGTTTTACAGTCGTGATTTGCATTACCTTTATCAGTTTTATATAGTTTTTAGACTGCAGATATTTCACGTTTTGCGACGCTTTTCCCTTCTTTGTTAACAACAAAGTGACATTGAACGGTCAGACCGCGATTTCCATGCGTTGCAAATGGAACTGGTTCACAGCTGATGTGATTGGGGATCTTGCGGAATGCTTCCGTCGCGAATTGATCACAGACGCAAATTCAATATTTAATACATATTTGCTTAAGTTACCTATTAATTATGAAACGCTCTAGATGTGATTTATGTACTGACTGACGCAGAATACGAACTAGCGCGTAAAAATGTGTGAATCACTGCCAGTGTTAAAAAGGTTATTAGTTCGATAGGCGGCTATCGATAGGTTACAGCAGTGCTGGTTAATATTTATTGGCAGTAGCAGCTGGAGCGCGCGCGTTTTTTAAATTGATGAATTGCCGAATATTTCTCGTTCGGTTTGTAGCTTTGTAATATTGAGTTATTACAAGTGTGTATCTGTGTTTTTATGTTATATTATGTTATATGTTATGTCTAAATTTATTTCACTTTTTAAATTTGTATGTATGTACAACTGTAATATTAGTTTTTTTACTATTCTACAGATTTAATAATAAAAATAATGATATTTCTATGGAACAAAGATGACAGATATTATCAATAAATTTATAGAGTTGAACGAATCAGTCAATCGTAAATTTGCGACATTTGTATAGAATTATTTTATAGGGATGCGCATTAGGTATGGCAATCAGCACGGTGCAACCTTCTCTCTTGTTGTATGAATGTATTTATGTACACATACATACATATGTATATAGATATTTTTATTATGTTCATATAAAATTACCACCTTTCTTCGTTTTTGACCAACACACAACTTGTCATCGAAGTGTGTCAGGCATAGCAATGAGCATAAACCCAGCTTAGGTATAGGTGCGTCCCAGGTTCGTCTTAGGTAGGCGGCAGCTGCGCTGTGCGACTTCTTTTCCACTTAGGTGCGCGCATCGGCAATAAATATTGATCGGGTTTTAATTTTTATCTGACAGCACTTTCGGCCACTGACGACTGCCGACTACATTCAGTTCATCGGCAGTCACGTCGCAATCAATTCGTTGTAGGTGATCCATATCGTCTGGCTGAGAGCCAGTCAACCATTCGGCTGCTATAAAACTCACGCACCAAGATTCCAACAATTTCAGTTTCAATTCGCGCGCGGTTCGTTCAAGATCGTTTGCGGCTCTATCATTGCAGCGTATCAATTAGGTACGTTTATGTTGTTGTTTTTATATTAATGTTTTTTTTTTTTGTTTTATCGTCATAAGAACTTGAAGTGAGTCGTTGCACTCGCAAATAAGCACGATTTTGTAATTAATTAATTAATTAATGCGAAATCGTCATTGCTTGCGACGCGCTGCCTTGTTAATTTGTGCTTTTATTTCAATTTACTGAACACTTAATTGCCATGACAATCGTTTTCTAAATTTAAAGTAACTAATCCAATACTATATAATCTATTGTTCGTTACTCATATGATTCAATTCACTTTCGATGATAATTAGATTTAAATCTTATCGTCTTGCCCCATGAAAGTATCAGTAAATAGTGAACGAATTCTTCGGTAGATTATTCCAGCTTATCGGCAATTGTTTACGATCCTGACATGTGTTTTGATATACATATAATCCCGTGCTGTCGCTAGTCAAACTAACATTACAGTACACTTAAATATTTTAAAGACTTTTTCTGCTCTTCCGAAGAATTAACAAATATTTGCCATCTCATCGAGCTGATTAAAGCTTATAAAACTTTCCATTCGACAGCCCATAAGAATTACAAAAAAAAATTTTTTTTGAAATCGAGGTATTAATATTAATTACACATTTTCAATTTTATGTATTTGTTTGCAATTTTAAGTACGTACTTAAATTATATGATCCATAAATCATTAATATATCACCTCACAGATTTCTCACTTATATAAAATAAAAATAGTTATCGGCACAAGTTTTAAACAATAATTACTTCAAGTAGTACTTGCTTATCGGCTTGCGACGTATTAATAATACCTGGAAATGTGCACATCAGACTGATTGTGCAACTGGGCAAATTGCATTTCTTTACTTTGATCGACATATGGGCAAATTAAATAAGAACAAATTTAATAATGATTATGCCCGAGATGGAGATCTGTCGGAATTGACCTCAGAGTCATCTTAATCAATTTTGTGTTGAGATACTTTTATTTTTCACTCTAAATATAGAACTAAAGATCAGCGTCACCAGTTTTATTTCTTTTTCTAAACTGATCAAAATTAAAAATGTTTTCTTCCAGTTGAAAGTTGTTCGGAAGCATGAAGGTTTTACTGTTAGCCCTTGTGGCTACATTTGCGGTAAGTTATTTGCCACAATTTTGGAAAGTTTTCATCTGACTATCTCTGGGATTTGTAGCTTACGCAAGCTCTGGTCAAGGAGGAGATTCAGGCCAAGGAGTATTTAGAAAATTTGAATAAGGAGCTCGCAAAGCGCACCAATGTCGAAACAGAAGCTTCATGGGCCTATGCTTCCAACATTAACGATGAGAACGAAAAGAAGAAGAACGAAATATCTGCTGAACTGGCCAAGTTCATGAAGGAAGTAGCTTCCGATATACAGAAGTTCAGTTGGCGCACCTATCAATCTGAGGATATTAAGCGTCAGTTCAAATCGCTCTCCAAACTTGGATATGCCGCTTTGACCGATGCCGATTATGCTCAGTTCCTGGACACTATTTCCGCCATGGAATCCAACTATGCTAAAGTCAAAGTGTGTGACTACAAAAATAACACGAAATGTGATTTGGCACTTGAACCCGAAATCGAGGAAGTCATCCAGACAAGCCGCGACCCCGAAGAACTGAAGCACTATTGGGTGCAATTCTACGATAAGGCTGGAACAGCTGTGCGTTCCGAATTCGAGCGTTACGTTGAGTTGAACACAAAGGCAGCAAAACTGAATAGTAAGTGCAGAATAAAACTAGTAGTAATATACCTTGAAGGAATGTTCGCTTCATAATGTCGTCAAAAGATTTTATAAGACTGTATGTAATAGTCAGAAAGACGCATCTCCGACCCCATATACATATATAGTTTATATCAGTATTGATCAGCGTCAATAGCCGAAACGATATAGCCATGTCCGTCTGAAACACTGGATATCAGAGACTATAACAGATAAATGTATATACTATAATTTGACAGCATTTGTAATTTTTGCACGCAAATGAAGTTTGTTTCAAATATTTGACAGCCCATTTCCGTAAATTGACAAAAATCGATTGACAAGCGTAAGCGGTACATACAATAGTAACAGTTTTGAAGAGTAAGAGTATTGAAAATTATAGAAGTTATTTAAGAGATACTTTTTTATGGGCAAAAGCGCCTACTCACCAAGGGGGTTGTTGCTTTTGCTGACAATCCGGTATATTTTGTAATCTATGGTATATGTTGAATTTAGTACTATATCAATATACCAAATATAGCATTTCGAATATATATTTAAGTATTTTTGAGGTAAATTATTTTGGTATCTTCTTAGGAATCAAAAGTACCATAGTTATTATTGTCTATACCAAAATTCGCTTGTTGGGCGTGGCAAAAATTTTAAACAAACTTGATCTGCGTGAAAATGCTGTCTGAAAATTATAGCTCCATCTCTTATAGTCTCTGACATCTAGGTGTTCGCAAGGACAAACAGATATGGCTATGTTTTCTCGAATGCTGACGCATATGATGAATATATGTACATATATACTTTATACACATATATACTGGCACAACGTTATAATACCCTTCTACACTAGCGGGTAGTCCTCATAAACTCTTAAGAAATTGCATAGCTCTTAAAATTTTAGTTTAAAAAAGTCATATCGTAGTTCTTAAAGTATGCTTTAAATAGTTATAGTTATATTCATTCCTTATAACTTTTTTATTTAGATTTCACCTCTGGTGCTGAACTCTGGCTGGATGAATATGAGGATGATACTTTCGAGAAACAGTTGGATGATATTTTTGCCGAGATTCGTCCACTCTATGAGCAAATCCATGGCTATGTGCGCTACCGCCTAAGAAAGCATTACGGTGATGATGTCGTTTCTGAAAAGGGTCCATTGCCCATGCATCTGTTGGGCAATATGTGGGCACAACAATGGTCGGATATTGCTTCGTTGGTCTCACCTTTCCCTGACAAGCCGCTCGTGGATGTGACCAGTGAAATGATCAATCAAGGGTACACTCCACTTAAGATGTTCCAAATGGCCGATGATTTCTTTACCTCCATGAACCTAACCAAGTTGCCACAGTAAGCTTAAGATGCTTTACAACCTCGGGTCTTTAATATACTGAGAAAATTATTTCTATTTATAGAGCTTTCTGGGACAAGTCGATCATTGAGAAGCCCACTGATGGTCGCGACTTGATCTGCCATGCCAGCGCCTGGGACTTCTACCTTACGGACGATGTGCGCATCAAGCAGTGCACTACGGTTACCCAAAGTCAATTTTTCACCGTGCACCACGAACAGGGTCACATTCAATACTTCCTGCAGTATCAACATCAGCCATTTGTGTATCGTACTGGCGCCAATCCCGGTTTCCATGAGGCTGTTGGCGACGTGCTTTCGCTGTCTGTTTCGACACCAAGGCATCTGGAGAAGATTGGACTGTTGAAGAACTTTGTGCTAGATGAGGAGGCCCGTATCAATCAGCTATTCCTGACTGCGCTCGATAAGATTGTGTTTTTGCCTTTCGCGTTCACCCTGGACAAGTATCGTTGGTCGTTGTTCCGAGGTGAGGTGGACAAAGCCAACTGGAACTGCGCCTTCTGGAAGCTGCGTGAGGAATACTCCGGCATTGAACCCCCAGTTGTGCGTTCCGAGAAGGACTTTGATCCTCCAGCCAAATATCACATTTCAGCTGATGTAGAATACTTGAGGTGAGTAAAACAGCTTTTGAGTATTAGTAGTGGATTTTAAAATTTGTTTATATTTTATAGATATCTAGTTTCATTCATCATCCAATTCCAATTCTATAAGTCCGCTTGCATCAAGGCTGGTCAATACGATGCCACAAATCCCGATTTGCCCTTGGACAACTGTGATATCTATGGCAGTGCAGCAGCTGGTGCCGCATTCCAGTAAGTACGACCAAATTTCACTTGGTACAACTTAATTAATTAACTTGTTCTTAATAGGAATATGCTCTCTTTGGGTGCTTCGAAGCCCTGGCCCGATGCACTGGAGGCCTTCAACGGGGAGCGTATTATGAGCGGCAAGGCAATCGCCGAGTTCTTTGAACCTCTTCGCGTCTGGCTCGAGGCCGAGAACATCAAGAATAATGTGCATATTGGCTGGACCGCATCCGACAGTAAGTGATCATATATATTCCTTTAGATATTCTCTAACATCTAATTTTCTTTATATTCGCAGAATGTGTGTCGTCGTAATTGGAAATGTCCCAACCAATTTCCACGAAGTTCGTTGTTCAATAAAGTATGCCTTATTTCTTTATTTTGTAGTGTGAAGTATTAAAAGACATTAAACAATCAAAACTCATTGTTCTTATTAAGTGGAATACATTACAATTACAAATTGCCAACGGTTCTAGGTGCAACAGCAGCTGGTTAGCCTGCGTCTTCCAATTTTATGAATTGTCGAATATTACTCGCTCGGTTTGTAGTTTTGTAATATTGAGTTAGACTTGAGTGCGTCCAAGGTTCGTCTAAGGTAGACGGCAGTTTTTTAATTTTTATCTAACAGCACTTTCGGCGACTGACGACTGCCGACATTCGGCATTCAGTTTATCGGCAGCCATATCGCGAACAATTCGTCTGTCCGAGAGCTAGTCACTTCTATAAAATTAAGGCACCGAATTTACAACAGTTTCAGTTTCAATTCGCGCGCGGTTCGTTCAAGATCGTTTGCGGCTCTATCGTTGCTGCATATCAATTAAGTACGTTTATGTTGTTGTTTTTATTATGTATATTAGTTTTTTGTTTTAATTTTATTGTCATAAGAACTTGAAATGAGTCGTTGCACTTGCAAATTACACGATTTTGTAATTAATTAATTAATGTATTTGTTTCAATTTACTGAACACTCAATTGCCATGACAATCGGTTTCTAAATTTAAAGTAACTACTGCAAAAACATTTATTCTTTTTATCGTTCTTCATATGATTCAATTGACTTTTAACGATAATCCGATTGAAATCTTATCGTTTTGCCCCTTGAAAGTATCAGTAAATAGTAAACGAATTCTTATTCCAGCTTATCAGCAATTGTTTACGATCCTGATATGTGTTTCGATATAGACGTAATCCCGTGTTGTCGCTAGTCAAGTGCTAAGCTAACATTACAGTAGACTTAAAAATTTTAATAACTTCTCCTGCTCTTTTGAACAATTAACAAATATTTGCCATCCCATCGAGCTGATTAAAACTTATAAAACTTTCCATTCGACACCCCATGAATAAGTCTGTATAGCATTTTCTTCAAAAAATCTTTTAAAATCGAAGTATAAATTTTTAATTTCATGTGTTTGTTTGCAATTTTAAGTACGTACTTGAAATATATGATCCATAAATCATTAACTCACAGATTTCTCTGTAACTCATTATTGGAAATATATCGACAAATGTTTAACCAATTTAAAAAATATATACTTACACTTCACTTATATAACTTTAAAATGCTTATCGGCACAAGTTTTGAACTATAATTACTTCAAGTACTACTTGCTTATCGACTTGTTCGAAGTATTAATAATGTCATTCAACTGATTATGCAACTGGACAAATTGCATTTCACTACTTTGGGCGAAGAAAATAAGAACAACTTGAATAATGATTATACCCGAGATGGAGATCTGCCAAAATTGACCTCAGAGTCATCTTAATGAATTGTGTGCTAATATACTTTAATATTTCTCTGTAGAAGTAAATATCAGCGTCACCAGTTTTATGTCTATTCTAAACTGATAAAAGTTAAAAATGTTTACTTTCAGCTGAAAGTTTTTCGGAGCATGAAGCTTTTATTGTTAGCCCTTGTGGCTATATTTGCGGTAAGTTATTTGCCCCAATTTTGGGAAGTTTTCATCTAACTATCTCTGGGATTTGTAGCTTACGCAAGCTCTAGTCAAGGAGGAGATTCAGGCGAAGGAATATTTAGAAAATTTAAATAAGGAGCTTGCGAAGCGCACCAATGTTGTGACAGAAGCTTCCTGGGCCTATGCTTCGAACATCACCGATGAGAACGATAAGAATAAGAACGAGCTATCCGCTGATCTGGCAAAGTTCATGAAGGAAGTAGCTTCCGATATACAGAAGTTCAGTTGGCGCACCTATCAATCTGAGGATATTAAGCGTCAGTTCAAATCGCTCTCCAAACTCGGATATGCTGCTTTGACCGAGGCCGATTATGCTGAGTTCCTGGAGACCATTTCAGCTATGGACTCCAACTATGCTAAAGTCAAGGTGTGTGACTACAAAAATAACACGAAATGTGATTTGGCACTTGAGCCCGAAATCGAGGAAGTCATCCAGACAAGCCGCGACCCCGAAGAACTAAAGTACTATTGGGTGCAGTTCTACGATAAGGCTGGAACACCTGTGCGTTCCGAATTCGAGCGTTACGTTGAGTTAAATACAAAGGCAGCCATACTGAATAGTAAGTGCACAATAAAACTAGTAGTAATATACCTGAAGGAATATGGAAGTTCGCTTCCTAATGTCGCAAAAGATTCATAATTATTCTTGTAATAGACAGAAAGACGCATCTCCGACCCCATAAAGTATGGTCAGCGTCAACAGTCGAGTATATTTAAGGAATAATACAGCACTTTTTGCCTTTACTCAAAATGAGTAGCCGGCATTTCGAGTGGGCTCGACTGTGGCTTTTTTACTTGCTATTATCTTAATCGTATTATTAAAAAAATTTAATTTCATTTGGTTCAATTTAAAATATATAGCTTAAAATACAAAATATATATATTAAAGTTCCAAAAGTATGCGCCAAATAGTTGTAGGCAGTGTTAAATTCATATATTCCTTCTCAATCTTTTACATAATGATAACTTCTTTACTTAGATTTCACTTCTGGTGCTGAACTCTGGCTGGATGAATATGAGGATGATACTTTCGAGAAACAGCTGGATGATATTTTTGCCGAGATTCGTCCACTCTATGAGCAAATCCATGGTTATGTGCGCTACCGCCTAAGGCAGCATTACGGTGATGATGTCGTGTCTGAAAAGGGCCCATTGCCCATGCATCTATTGGGCAATATGTGGGCACAAAAATGGTCGAATATTGCTTCGTTGGTGACACCATTCCCTGACAAGCCGCTCGTGGATGTGACCAGTGAAATGATCAATCAAGGGTACACTCCACTTAAGATGTTCCAAATGGCCGATGATTTCTTCACCTCCATGAACCTTACCAAATTGCCACAGTAAGCTCGAGACGCTTTATGACCTCAGGTGTTTAAAATAATGAAATAATTTCGGCTTATAGACCTTTCTGGGATAAGTCGATCATTGAGAAGCCCACTGATGGTCGGGATTTGATCTGCCATGCCAGCGCCTGGGACTTCTATCTTAAGGACGATGTGCGCATCAAGCAGTGCACTTCGGTTACCCAAAGTCAGTTTTTTACCGTGCACCACGAACAGGGTCACATCCAATACTACCTGCAGTATCAACATCAGCCATTTGTGTATCGCGGTGGCGCCAATCCCGGTTTCCATGAGGCTGTTGGCGACGTGCTTTCGCTGTCTGTTTCGACACCAAGGCATCTGGAGAAGATTGGACTGTTGAAGAACTTTGTGCTCGATGAGGAGGCCCGTATCAATCAGCTGTTCCGGACCGCGCTCGATAAGATTGTATTTTTGCCTTTCGCGTTCACCCTGGACAAGTATCGTTGGTCGTTGTTCCGAGGTGAGGTGGACAAAGCCAACTGGAACTGCGCCTTCTGGAAGCTGCGTGAGGAATACTCCGGCATTGAACCCCCAGTTGTGCGTTCCGAGAAGGACTTTGATCCTCCAGCCAAATATCACATTTCAGCTGATGTAGAATACTTGAGGTGAGTAAAACAGCTTTTGAGTATTAGTAGTGGATTTTAAAATTTGTTTATATTTTATAGATATCTAGTTTCATTCATCATCCAATTCCAATTCTATAAGTCCGCTTGCATCAAGGCTGGTCAATACGATGCCACAAATCCCGATTTGCCCTTGGACAACTGTGATATCTATGGCAGTGCAGCAGCTGGTGCCGCATTCCAGTAAGTACGACCAAATTTCACTTGGTACAACTTAATTAATTAACTTGTTCTTAATAGGAATATGCTCTCTTTGGGTGCTTCGAAGCCCTGGCCCGATGCACTGGAGGCCTTCAACGGGGAGCGTATTATGAGCGGCAAGGCAATCGCCGAGTTCTTTGAACCTCTTCGCGTCTGGCTCGAGGCCGAGAACATCAAGAATAATGTGCATATTGGCTGGACCGCATCCGACAGTAAGTAATCATATATATTCCTTTAGATATTCTCTAACATCTAATTTTCTTTATATTCGCAGAATGTGTGTCGTCGTAATTGGAAATGTCCCAACCAATTTCCCAGAAGTTCGTTGGTCAATGAATTATAGCTTCTTCCCTTGTTTTGAAGTGTATTAAAAGCAATTTTACAATCAAAACTTGTTCTTATTAAGTGGGACACATTACAATTACAAATTGGCAATTCCATTTTCAGTTTTCTCTAGGTGTCTTTCTTGAATTTAGGTTTTTTTTGTCAGTTTCTCAGTTGCTTTCGAGAGCTGCGCATGCTTTCAACGTTTTTTTCTTAACTTCAAATTTTATTACGTGTCGAGAATCTTAAATCCTCAAACTGAGTAGTAAAATGCTCACAGTTCTGATCATTTTTGTAAGTAAAGCAACAAATCGGTTAAATTCAGTAATTAGTTGAAGATAATTAAGATATGAGGATTAGGATAAGAGATTGATAAAAGATTTACAATACTTATGTGGCTGGTTTAACTTATTAATTGAATAGCTAAGATAAGTTATGCAATCAATAAAATAGACAGTTTCTAGAGTAAACAAAAATCATGATTCTTACACAAAACTTCTTTTTCTCTAGATTGGGCTGGCTTCAGTGCTGGCCAATCCCATGAGTGATAGCAACTTGGCTATATTTCTGTCAGAGATTAATCAGCAGCTGGGCGCTATTTACGATGAGGAAATTTTGGCCCTGATGAAAAGCGAGTTAAGTGGACAGAGCGATTCCACAGCACTTCTCCAAGCAAGTTTAGCCAATGAGAAGCTGCTCAGCTATGTGAAGGGTCAGCACTCGCGAGTGGCCAAGTATAAGCGATTGCATGTGGGAGATGCACTGCAGCGACGTCAGCTGGAGCGTATTTCTCAGCTGGGCTACGAGGCACTTGGTGACGTAGAAGTGAATCATCTTTATGCTCTGGCAGCCAACTTGAGTAACATCTCTCAAAGAGTTAAGCTATGCGCCTATAGAGAACCAACTAATTGTTCATTAAGACTTATACCAGATGTGCAGAAGTTGGTGCAGGAGTCTACGAATCTGGACGAGATTGAGTACTATTGGTTGGAGTGGCGACGAGCTGCAGGTCTGTCCAAGCGGCATCAGTTTGTGGCCTTCATGGAGTTGTATCAGAAGTCGGCGAAGCTCAATGGTTTTGTCCATGCCGAGGATTTTTGGTTCCGACAACTGGAGTTGAGTGGTGACCAGGCTATGAAGCTATTAAATGACATGATGACCGCACTGCGTCCTTTATTTCTACAGTTTCATGCTCATGTGCGTGCTGCGCTTAGAAAGATGTATGGCGAGCAGATTGTGCCAAGAGGTCGTCCTTATCCTCAGCACCTAGCTGAGATCTTTTTGGGCAATGCTTTTAGACGTCCTCGGGATGATTGGTTTAAGGACATGCCGTCTCCAGAGTGGGGACTCGCCAATATAACAGAGGCATTGCATCGACGTGGAATGAGCACAACCCAGCGTGTATTTTGGAATGTGGCGGAGTACTTTCATGGACTGGGGTTGCCCCAATTGCATAGGTAAATCATAATATTATATAAATCGAAAAATTTATTTGACTTTTTTCATATTGAGCAGTGCGTTGTGGTCTAATGCAAAGACTGTGGCTGCCCACAACGAGGATGAATGCTGGCACAAGGCTTGGAGATTTTACACCGTCACCAGTGTCAACTTTAGCTACTGTCCACTTAACGACGAGGAGCGTTTCTTCAGCATGTTTGAGGCACAGTCTGATCTACAGTATTACCAAGCATCCGCGGCTCAACCCACGCTGTTACAGGAGGAACCTTTTCCCAACTTTGGTGATGCTCTAGGCAAATGCTTCTCCCTCGCTGCCTCCTCTCCACCTTATCTGCGCAAGCTTGGCTTGCTCCGCAGCAAAAAGTGGTTGGATCTTCCTGCTCGCCTGAATCGTTTGTATCTACAGGGATTGAAGGTTATCTTTCTACTGCCCGTTTTCTATGTGCTGGATCGCTATAGAGTAGAAGTGCTGAGTGGACACATCAAGGCGGACGACAATGAAGCATACTGGAGACTGACTGAGCTGTACACTGGAGCCACAGCTCCACGAAGACGCAGCAATGAGCAGTTCGATGTGCCCGCCAAGCTACTCATGGAGGTAGATGATCAGTACACAAGGTAAGCAATCTTTAAAATAACCCTAGATATATCCTAAAGATTCTTCCATATTCGCAGCCAATTCTTAAGCACTGTGCTGCAGTTTCAACTCTACAAACACTTCTGCAGTAAGACTGGTCAGTATGTGGAGGGTTCTGTGCACACGCCATTGGATCTCTGCGATTTATCAGATCAACGTGAGTTAGGTCCAAGTATATTTCATGCCATGTCGCTGGGCTCATCGTTGCACTACAGGGAAGTTTTGCAACATCTTATAGGTACTAAAGAAATTAACATGGATGGACTTTTGACATATTTTCAACCTCTACACGATTGGCTGATACAACAGAATCGTCAAAATAATGTAGAGATTGGCTGGATTTAAATTTAGTTAGTTCCGCCCGAAAGTATGCAACAAAAAATCGTTTAACGAAGTTCAGCAGAAAAGTATGCAATTATTTATGTACAAGTTCAATTGAATTTTAATTTAGAAAACACGATTTTTGCTCATCTGTTCATAGTCGACAGTCAACAACATGAAGCTACTCTAACTTATAATTCTTATTCCATAATGTTATCATCATTCTATATAATAAAAAATAGATAAGAGCATATTCGCAGCATGCCATGTTTAAACACGTAACCAGAACAATGATTTTACTTGAACATTTTGAAGAGCGCGACTCAATTATTTCATACATTAATTTAACAAAATTGGTTTATAATCATACATATCATAACATACTCAACGCACTCATAGTCGAGCACTTTATGGCTGTCTAAAGCGAGCTGAAAAAATATAAGCCCAGAGTAATAAGATGGATCAAATTGGCCTCAAAGTTCAAATTTCTTGCAGTGCAAGTTAAACTTATAGTTTTATAAATTTTATAATAGAAACATTTTTTTTTTTTTAAATTTACCAATTCCAAATTCTCTAAATAAATGCTTAAATAATTATATTTGATTTAATGATTTATAAAATAACAAAACTCTGCAATCAAAAAAAGCTGCTAAAAAGTGTTGTGTTTAACGAAAAACATAAAGTTTATATTTTAAGATAAAGTTATTACAAAAATTTAATGAATTGAAGAATATAAACTTTGAGTATGTTATAAATAAAATTGTCAAATGCTAATTTCCATGAGTTATTTTTAACTCAACCAAGTGATAACTGAAAAAGAGCATTTCAAACATTAATTAAAATCACCATTAAGCCTTATTTCTGTGTTGCATAATTAATGCCATAATGAAATTTAAATTAGTTAAATGGAATTTAAATTACTGAGTATCAGGATTCGAAAAACATTTTAGTAGTTCACTTTGAAATAAGACAATTAAGTTGTGCGAAATGCAAAACGAGAAAACAACCGGAAAGAATCTAAAACAAAAACAAGTAAGAAAGCTACAGTCGAGTGTACTCGACTGTGAGATACCCGCTACCCATTTTGAATAAAAGCAATATATTTTGCGGTATATTTCTCAAAATATACCAAATATACTACTAAAAACCAAAAAAAAATATACCAAATGGTATATTTGGTATATCGATATAGTACCGCATTCAAAATATACCATAGACAGCACAATATACCAGACTGTCGGCCAAAGCAAATTAGACCCCTAGTAAGTAGGCGTTTTTGCCCATACAAAAGTATTTCTTTAATAACTTCGACAATTTTTATCTGATCGCAACCAAATTTTTAGGAATCATAACTACTATAGTAATTATTATATATACCAAAATTCGTAACTCTAGCTTTAAAATTACGCTTGTTATTCGATTTTTTATTTGCGGGGCGGAAGGGGCGTGGCAAAAATTTGAAACAAACTTGATCTGCGTGCAAACATAACAAATGTTGTCGAAAAAAAATTATAGCTCTATCTCTTATAGTCTCTGAGATCTAGGTGTTCATACGGACAGACGGACGGACACACAGACGGACAGACACACAGACGGACAGACGGACATGGCTAGATCGTCTCGGCTGTTGAAGCTGATCAAGAATATATATACTTTATAGGGTCGGAGATGCCTCCTTCTGCCTGTTACATACATTTCCTGCCGGCACAAAGTTATAATACCCTTCTACCCTATGGGTAGCGGGTATAATAAAAATATATGTAATTAAAATGCAATTCATTATTGTTGTTGATTCTCGGAGGTGCTTCACTCGACAACTAATTGTTAGAACAAAGTAAAAAGTTGAAGTAAATTATTGTTGACTGCCCCATGCCAATTGGGTGTACAAGGTAGGGGCGTAACGGGTACTCAAATTATTCATTCATAGACATAGCTCAATTAGTTACAGACACCTTATGAAAATTGATTTTCCCACGGTTTGCAATGGCTTCTGGTCACTTACTGTCTTCGCATTTAGTATACCACCATCCCAAGTACTTTGCACTTGACCTTGACTTTCAAGTTCCTCGACAACAATAAGAGAAAATAAGTAATGCGACTTGTAGAATTGTTGCAGATATAAATACGTTTATATAGAATTACTTCAACCACATCACAAAGCTAGCGCTTATTTATGAGCTCATTTCCAAGACAGAGCTCATTTCCGAGACAGAACCCTATCTCAATCCCGAACTAATTATACGCTGAATCACATCTTTTTCAATACCCTGGACTCGTTCAGATGGATGCTTGACTGATCTATATGGGTTATTGTCATAATAACATTGCAATATTATTTAATACATCAATAAGATTATAATGTCTTAACAAATTTGAATTTAATAAAAATTTAAATAATATAAAAATATTAAATCAAGTTAATACTTTTAGTCGAAATATAATATGCCCACCAACAATAAAAAAATTAAATTAAAAAATATTAAATAAGTAATTTTTAATGTGTTTATATAATTATTAAAATTTAATAATAAATTGTTTATGTGGATATTTATCACATCTTTTGAATGAAATAATGTCAAATATTGTGTGCTGAGTATGTTGTAGTCGAGTAATCTCGTTTTTAATTAAGCTGGTTAATTTTGCATGCTCGATGCGACAATCAAGCTATCAATCAGTATGCCAAGACCGAGTACTCACTGGCGAGTCATGACTCCTCCAGTTAGCACCTCAGAGACAGTTCTATCTATCACCATCTCACTCGCACTCTCCTTATCTTTCAAGCAAATCTTACCTGCATATTCATCAATTAACCCGCCTCAATTCTCCTCTATCTCAGCAGAGCATGAGTCAAAGCATTTTTCACATGCGGCTAGGTCAAGAGTGACTACAACAAACATTCCAAGAGCCCCACCAGACATTATGGAAAGTGTGCGGGTGTGGGGGATGTGTTGCGGGTGCTTTGCATCGTAGTGGAACGCATGCGCAGCAGCAACGATGCGGCCAGTGACTGCGACGTCGACGCTGACGCTGACGTCGACGCTAGCATTAACAGCGACTGCGCGACAGTGCTTAACGCTGGCGCATTAGGAAAATTTGTTTCGCAAACTCATTGAAGCATTATACGATATTGTGCGATATTATATATGGTCACAGTCACAGTCACACACGAAGGTGATGAGAAATTGCTTCAATATGTTAACGACACGAATTAGCTGGATTTGCTTAAACTTGCTCAATTAATGCTAAGTCCTAATGAAAGGTTATTTAAGTGTATACTTTTGTAATTACAAAAAGACTGTCATTTACTTCAGAATTTAACTTATTTTTCATTTCATGTTGCTATTCGCAGTAGTTTTAGGGCAAACAAATTAATAAAATGAAGAACTTACTTTTGAAAGATATTAAAAGTTTGGATAATCCAAATTATTTTGAGACAAATATTTTATAGACAAGGTCCATTAAATTAAATTGTGATAATATTAAAAAACAGCTGACTAGGACTACTTACTATATGGCAAATTTCAGAATAATTTGTAGTTCAGTATATGCAACTGTTATGTTATTTGTTAAAAGTTGATGATGATGGCAGATATCCTATTGTTATGTAAATCCGCTTTATATTTACTCGTGTACAATCTATCGTTTGTTTGTTATACTAATTAGTATATTACATGAATCATATATTCATATGTAGTATTTATTTACATATGCTGTATTAAGACTTTGCCAATACTAATTAAGATATACATACATATGTATGTCCATATGAGCATGCATTTTCCGCATAGTTACTACATTTCTAAAAAACAACAAAAAAAATATACATATGTTATATACATATGTATATGTATTTGTGCTATTGCATATTTGCTATAACAATATAAAGGACTCAGTTAGTTGGCGATATAACGTCCATTAAGCTCAGATCGTTCACTACGAATATTGTCATTCATTTCAGATCTCGGAGTCGGCATTCATTCGCGGTTCATCTTTTCTATTATCCAAAAGTATTCACTCAGTTAAGAGTGGTTTACAGTGACTTTCTCACAGTCACTATTATTATGCGGTTGAAACCTTTTTTTTTTTTTTGACTGATTAGTAGTCGTGTGTGTACGTGTATGAGTATGAGTATTCGTTGACGTATTCGTGTACTTGTTGTTGTCTATGGCGCCCTCACCCTCTCTTATAATTGCAAGCATGCAAAACATTTACATGCACACACACTCACACTCACACATGGACACCATTGTTGTTCCCAAGCTTATGGTTGATTTCTCGCTTGTTGACAGCAGTGTGTCGCCAGCTTCGACGTCGACGTCAGCAGAGGCAGCGCAACGAGTGCTAATTGCGATTATCTAATACAACATATAGAAGCATCAGGCATTGCGTTGACTGCGACTGCGACTGCGTCGGTGACTGAGACCGCGACTGCAAGTGCGACGTTGTTGAAATTTGAATTCATTTTCAAGTCGAAAAAAAAGTCACAAAGTAATTTCGAAAATAAAAATTCTTACACTCAACTCAGTAGAGTTTTAGACGCGTTCCGTGACGTTACGTGGGTGTATGTGGGCTCCGAAAAGTCCCAAACGGTCTTAAAAGCAAGTGCTCTAACAGTGTTACAAAGAAAAGCCAGCCAGATAAATGTTAATGAAATTCACTTTCAATTATTCTTTATTTTGAAGTTCAAGTGAATATTCTTTTCTTGTGAAGTGAAGTCTTTTATTCTACAGCTGATCCGCACTTTCAGCTTGGCATTATATAATCGCATTGCAGCGGACTGTAATTAAAATTGTTAATTGCTTGTGAAAGATTTAATAAGCGGTGCGAGTCGACCTTGACAGTGCTAAGTATATACTATCTAGATCTCAATTGTTGGATTAGCAAAACATGTGGAATGGACTCATTTTCATGTGCTCCACAATGTGGACGCTGGCTCTAGTCTGTGGCAATCCACAACTCCAACTGCCCACGCCACAGCCGGAGATCTTCTACAATGGCTACACGCCCAATGTGGCAACCACGCCCGCTCAGCTGCGAGCTGATCGCGATCGTAGCCAACGCTATGGACCGCCCTATGCGGATGATGGGGGCGGAGGAGGCAGTAGCAGCAGTAGTGATGATGGACTGGACGATTTTAGGGTGTGTTTTATATAGATATGTCCTATATATGACTGACTACTGATCGCTTTCTCGTTTGCAGTACGGTCAGACCTATGACGAACGTATGCGTTTGGGTTACGCCTATCCCACGCCCCGTTTGAACTTCAGTGATCGCGTCAATGACTCACCGTTTAGTGGCGGGGATGCCAATCGATATGCGAATCACAACTATGGTCCCACATCGAGCACTGATCGCAATTACAACGATTTCAACAATCTGAATAATAATAACTATAGAATCGATGGAAGGGTGAATGATCAGTACAACTACAACAACAATCCGAATGTGGAATTTGTGAATGTGAATCAACGCAATCGTTTCGAGAATCCCTATTTACCCAATCAGGATAGATTCAATCTGAATCAGCAGTACGGAGATCGTCAGCGCTATCAACAGGATCGTCGCCATCAGCAGGAGTTGGAAAAGTTGCGTAATCTTCTAGTCGAAACGGATCAAAAAGGCTCCTTGGAGTGCACCGCCAATGTGGCGGCTCAATGGAATTTCGAGACAAATGTTAACGATTTTACCCAGTCGGAAGCGGTGAGTGGGTTACATTAAGTTAAAGTCGGGCTAAACACCCTTGAAATATTGTTATTGCAATCGTAATTGGAGTTGAGATTGTGGCGAAGTGGCACGCGATCTTTTAAAAACATGACTGTGTGTTCACTGTTGAGTGTATTCTCATCAGCCTCAGATTAATTCGTGTGCAACTCGACAATTTTCTTGACATCGCAAATAGACACAACGTGTAAGACACACACACACACTTACAACACTCACACAACAAAGTTGGCTGCTGAAGGTCGTTTGCCTGGCGATGTTCCCAGGCAGACATGCCAATGTCAAAGTACTCTTATTGTACTCTTAGACTTTTATAAAGTATTTTGCAGGGCGAGAGAATTTTGATATACGCTTTTATACAAGGCTGCAGCCGGTCTCCATGTCTTGTAAAGCTGTGAATCTTCAGGATAATTTGTTTATTTTTAAAGAAAACTTAAAAACGCGACAATGTTTAAAACTTAAATACTACTTTAATTTCATTGAATCACATTGCACTTGGATTGTAATAAATAAGAATATTATATAGTATATTTGTAAATTCAAACAAAATTGTATTTTGACATTACATTTTTATAAAATCATTCATAAATTTCTGGCTAAAACTTTTCTGTTTTTAAATTTATACCTATTTTAGTTGTACACTAAATTTAACCTATAAAATATATGTATATATTATATATGTACATATATTCTTCAACATCGTCAATAGCCGGAACGATATAGCCATGTATGTATGTCTGTCCATCTGAGATAGAGATATAATTTTTTTCGACGGCACTTGCTTGGTATATTTTAAGAATAATACCGGAATAATTTGCTTTTCTTCAAAATGGGTCGCCTTGTCACAGTAGAGCACACGCGATTGAATTAACAACTGCTATTTCAATATTTTCCATTTTTTGTATTTTTATGAATTTAAAGCGAACATTGAAAATCCTATACACGTGATTCACAAATACTCAAAAAAATGTTTCCCATTTATTTATTTTTTAACAAACAACTGAAATGTTTTTGATTTCATCATTCGCCTTATTCGTTGATGGTGATGAACACTTAGAGTTTAGCTATCTTAACGACCAATTATTCTTAATATGAATTTTTATATTTTTTGATAAATTCATTATAGCTAAATGCCCAGCAACGTTATGTGGAGTATCAGCGCATAACAGCTGAACAATCGAAACATATCAACAAAGATCTCATATTCGATAGACGACTATATCGACAACTGATGCTGCAATCGGAAGTGGGACCTAATGCGCTGCCACTAGATGTTCTCGATAGAGTATGTTTTAGTTCTAATAAAATACAAATCAATATTAATCAAAACTATAATTTCAGTACAATCGACTGTTGAATGAAATGCTCTTCCTGTATAATGGAGCCAGCATTTGTGCGTATCAACAGCCTTTCCAGTGCGATTTGCATTATATACCCAACTTGAAGGACATTATGGCCAAGAGCAGAGATTGGGATGAACTGCAGCACACCTGGGTGGAGTATCACCGCAAAGCTGGGCGTGGCATGCGCGACAACTACGAACAGCTGATCGATGTGATGCAGGAGGTGGCCTATGTAAACAGTGAGTTACTCTTTTTAGCAACTTGAGAAGTCGCTTTAAAAAATACGAGCTAATTCACAGATGTTACCAACGGAGGCGAGTACTGGTATTTGGCCTATGAATCGGGTAACTTTCGACAGGATATGGATATTGTTTGGGAGCAGATTCGTCCGCTTTATGAGCTACTTCATTCGTATGTGCGTCGCAAGCTGAGGGATTATTATGGTCCTGATCGGATTAATCGCATTGCTCCGATTCCCTCGCATATATTGGGCAATATGTACGGTCAGTCCTGGTCGAATGTATTGGACATTATAATACCCTATCCGGGTCGAAAGCTGATTGATGTGACGCCTCGCATGGTGGAGCAGGGCTACACACCGCTGCTGATGTTCCAGCTGGCCGAGGAGTTCTTTACTTCAATCAATATGTCCGCAGTGGGTCCGGAATTCTATAGAAATTCCGTATTTGAACAGCCACTCGATAGACGGGTGCTGTGCGAACCTTCTGCCTGGGACTTTTGCAATCGTCACGATTTTCGCGTCAAGATCTGCACAGACATCAATCAGCGCAGTCTGATCAGTGTGCATCATGAGATGGCACATATTCAGTACTTCCTGCAGTACCGCCATTTGCCCAAGATCTTTCGCAATGGCGCTAATCCCGCCTTCCATCAGGCGGTGGGCGATGCGATTGGTCTCTCAGTTTCCACACCGAAGCATTTGCAGACCTTAGGGCTGCTTCAACGCTCTCTGGATGAGTCCAGCTACGATATTAACTATTTGTTCACGATGGCCATTGACAAGGCAAGTTTTAAGATAGTCTTAATAACTAAATACTCATTGTGTATTGGATGTTTAGATTGCATTTCTTCCCTTTGCCTTAACCTTGGATAACTGGCGTTACGACATCTTCAGCGGCAACGTGAACAAGCGAATTATGAACTGTCACTATTGGAACTTACGGTGATAATACTTGTCATTGTAATGTTGTCACAACTTATTAAAGCCCTTCTTATTTGCAGTGAGAGATATGCGGGCATAAAGCCACCTGTTCTACGTTCCGAGCAGGACTTTGACTTGGGTGCGAAGTATCATATTCCCGCTAATATACCTTATGTTAAGTGAGTACAACTCTTTGCATAAATATCTTATTCAATATTCAATCAATAATTACCTTCCATAAATTATTTTAAAGTGATTTTTAAAATCATTGACTGCTTTTTCAGTGGTGTATTTGAAACTGATTTTTTATACAACATAATTCTGTTTACCAAATTCTGTACAATCTGAATTTTGTAAAAAGTATTTTATAAGAATCAAACTGCTAATGATTAATTAGCGGATTAACATCATGACCTCGATAATATTACTCTTTCTAAACTAACAAAAGTTATATCCTAAAGGATGTAATATTTTGTTATATGTTATGTAGTTATTTAGGATTCAAATTTATTGCGAGTACAACTTAAATGCATTTGCAAGACTTTGCAGTACATTTATTTTATGTGAACTTCAATTTTGCGTATGTTGAGACTATGAATAACTGATGCTTGTTAAATCCAAAGTCGTATTACATCTAAAGGAGTTTTGATTACATGTTAAATGTATTACCGCATGAATCGTTGCTTACTTATCTAATTTGCCACATAACGCAAATGCAGCAATTAAAAAGCAAACAAATAAAGCATGTTATTAATTTCGCTACTTTCGATTACAATTCAAACACTCAGACACACACTTATAGCAAACACAAAAAAACACACACTCATTTTTAGTATTTTCTATTAAATTGGCGTCGATTACGCGTCGTAATATTCGAATTGCTGAGACGGCAAGGCAATGTGGCCACAAAGTTGGCCCACTGACTGCACATAATGACCAAGCCAATAGACAAGACAGACGGTCAGACAGACGGATGGACGGTAAAAGACACACACATGTTTGGCTGGAAACGAAAGAAAATGAAATAGAAAACTTACATGTTCAAGATATTTCCCGCATTCACTTTCCACATGGCTGGGGACTGGTTCGACTCTCGACTCTGCTTTACTCGGCGCAGCTCTGACATCATTTAAATAAGCCAAAACAGAAACTGTTACGAAAAGTCATACATATATCGAATTGTCTCCCATGCAGGCTATCTGTCTGGCAAAACTGACCCATTAAATTAGAGAGAGAGAGAGAGAGAGAGAGAGAGAGAGAGAGAGAGCGAGTAGCAGGGCAAGAAGTGGATTGATCAACTAGCGGATATCTTAAGCAGATGTCCTTAAATGGAAAAACATGTGCATTAAATTTAACGTTTTCAGCAACTACATAATTAAAGTTGTATTAAAAACAATAAGAAATACACTACTGTTAAATTGCATCCAAAAAAGAGTATACTAAATTATTAAAAAAAGATAGGAAGACATTCTTGTCCGTGGACAACGTTGGTACCCAAATATATAAAATATTTCCAGAAGATCTCTTCGTGTTCGTGTCTAAACTCCAAACTCTCTTTCTTCCAAATTATTTCTTAACATATTTCATACCCATTTGCTGTGGCTATAGGGTATGTAAACACACATTTTTCCGGCGAATACAAATGCAAATCTATGTCACCACAAAGCGTTGCCGACTGGAGCAATGGCACCATCGTTTTCTGTTGGTGTCAATGACTCGACTCGCCCATTAACGCTGACCATGCCGCCGCTGACCAGTTGGAACAATGTTTTCTATAGTACTATGAGTATTGTATTTATTTTTTCTTTTCTTATTTTCATTTCATTCGCAGCTCGTTGCCTGCAGTTTTTTGTTCATTTTGTTGGCCCAAAACGTCTATCGTCTATTTAAAATGTAAGACAGGGCTTTGAATGTTATGACAGTCGCACTGGGGCAAATTGCATAAGATTTTACCAATAGATTGCGTTTTGCATTTGCATCGCTTAGTTTGGAGTTCTTTCAAGGTGTAGTGAAAACAAGATTGTGGAAAATCTAAATGAAAACTTATATTGTAAACCCCTTTTATATGTAATCTTTTAATTAGCCAGACATGAAACCATTATCTAGCCTTTTATGGCTGTCCATTCTTTCGCGGGGGGAAATTACAACACTCGCTGGCCTATTGTTAGTGAGTGTGTTGATTATTTATTGCATAATCCATAAACTGCAAATGCTACAGTTACATAAACAAAAGCCACCAAGAGAGTTAGCCTAGATATGGTAATAAAGACCAGAGCCACAATCGCAGTCGTACTCTCAGTCGCAGTCGCAGTCACTGGTACAGTTAAAGCGGAGCTCAGAGTTAAACTGGGGAACTGTATTGGTGTCCAAGACTGCTGAGCTCTCTGCACACTTTTCATTTCATTTCACAACACGTTTTGCATGCGCCTCGTCTGAAATATCGGTTAGGAGCACATGTCCTACAAACCGACTAAGAAAAACGTGATAAATCTATGCCCCACTTACTGCTCGTACCAAAATTGCAGCACCGCTTCAATGGAACCGAAATGCAAATTGAAACCTAATCTTTATACTCCCCAGCTCACAGTGCCATAGGCAACTAAGCTTGCTGCAACAAAGCGATTACTTGGTTATTAAATACTCTGTAGAGTTGCACAAATATTTTGTATATTCGTATTGGCAAAACTGGTTTAATTTCTGAATATCAGATGATTGCACTGAATATTTATAGATATAATGTGTCTTACATTTTATATTGTAAATAAATCTTACGCTTTATTTCATTTCGAATTAAAAACACAACTGAATGTATAGTTATTAATATGTACCATTATTTAATTCTAGATTACATATTTGATTTATTGAACTCTACTAATTTTAATAATATACATGATTTTCGTAATTAACAAAAATAAATAGATAAAGGAATCATACAACTTTAAATTCTTTTGTATTTCACTAATGCCAAAATCACCGTGACTACACAAATTTATAATGACCATTTTAATGCAATGCTTGACTACAGGGTATATTGTAGTAATTGACAAGCATACGAACCACACAAATCGTCGGTGCTAATAAAAAGTAATGCCAGACCGCAAAATAAACGCTAGGAAATGGACGCCAGTGCCGTCAGCGGGTTGTCGTTGCTGTTGTTGTTTTTGTTCTTCTTGTTGTTGCTGTCTCTTATGTTGCAGTTGTTGTGTCATGGAAAGCGAAATGATAAAAACGTAGTGTGGCAAATGTAATAAACATGTTGCCTGCCTCTCGCTCAGTGGGCGAGAGACTTTTGAATATGCAATTATGAATGCCAGGCAATGTTTACCTCATTTGAAAATTAGATAAGCCGTTTATGGGTAATGCCAAATGACTTGATTTCAGTTAGCATGACGTTGCACGTTTTCACTTATGGATAAACACTGTCAAACAGAGAAAAACGCGGTGGGAAACTCAACAAACACTTCAATCTCTAAAGTAAACTTCATGTGAATATGTTTTCTTTTTCATTTGTTTTAGATAAGAAAACTTAAATATAAATTTAGAAAATTCCAAAGATTAAATAAAAACACTTTCATTTATAGTTGCATTTTTTGGAAACTGTATTAGTAACAAATTCAGTTGGATTTGATAATAATGAATTTAAATTAAGACAATACTTAATATTGATGTCTTCCTTGAGTAGTTGCCTCCCACTAAAATATAAATAAATAATTCATTGATTTGTTGTTTTGTTTTTATCACTTGATTTTATTGTTAAAATTTATTAGCTTCAAATCGCCTTTGACTTTCGTTTTGTGTTTTGTTTATTGTATATAGACAAATATACGATAAATTAAGTACTTTTTATAAATCCGTTTCAATTGCTTTTTACAATAAGCAACACTATAGATATGGTTGAGTTACAAACTAAATAGCAAACAATATTACAAATAATACAATACGTTCGTTTACGAGTACAAACTGACTTAAATAGGCTAGGCTAGGCTCAACCGCACTGCCTTCCATCTTCTTACATCTTCGTTCTTATCGAGTAAACACTTAAACACTAACAGAAGTCTTATATCACACGCTATCCAGATCATCGATGAGATCTGAATATATTACAACCATTTCATCTATCGAAACAAAATCAACGCAAATCATCTCAAATCAAATAAAATCGAACCAAGTCGAACAGTCAAACGGGTGCACAAGTCGGTGGACCAGAGCAGAAGGAGGAGAAGCCGCAGCTGGAGGACAAAACAGCAGCAGCAACCACGTCAGTTGCACCCAGAGTCTAGGTCGAACAGCACAACATCCAAGATTGATCCTTTAGAGGTTTCTCATGTGTATGTGTGTGTTGCCTTTCATGTTGTTGTTGTTGTTGTTGTTGATAATGTTGTTATTATGTTGGTCTAGGTCTTGTTTCTATATGTGGGCTGTGCGGCCCAAATGTGTTATGGTATCTTGTTCATAAAGTCTAGTTAATCGTCATCCTTGTATCATTCTCATGTTTTCGAATCCTTTCTGGTTTTGTTATTAAGTTAAGAGAGTTCGTTGAGTGTATAAAGTAAAAACTAAGTTCGTCGTCACGTTAGTCGTTATTAAAATTGATATCTGAATCTCTATCGTTATCACGTTCTACATAGCAATGTGGAATTGGAATGGTAGGCATATGGTATGATATGGAATATGTTAGAAATGTTTCTAAGAGTATGTTTGTGAAGGAAATGGAAATTTAGTTAGATTTTGATCCATTCATAACCGCTACGCTTACACTTTTCAATGCTGCAAAGAGAAGTGAGAGAAAGAAATTCATTTCACCATTTTAGTAACCGTGATCTGAATGATAATCGTGGTAGTCATGCTCCACCTCTTGCTCATGTTCGTGATGTTCCTCAATGGGAGTTGCATATGAATGGGATGAGTGATGAATGGGCTCATGATGATGATGATGATGAGAATGAGAATCATGCTCCTCCTCCTCGATGTGCTTATGCACAAACTCGGGTTCCTTGTAGGTCACATGCTTCTCGTGATACTCTGGGACGTGTTTCTCAATTGGAACATGAACTGGCTTTTCGACTGGAATTTTCACGGGGTACGGAACTTTCTTCTCAATTTTGACAGGTACTTCCTTGATCACGGGGTAAGGTTGGGGTACATGAATTTTAACCTCATAAGGCACTGGCTTGTCGACATGGACGGGCACTGGACGATCATATGGAACGTGAACGGCAACTGGAACCTTTTTGATGACCTCTACGGGCACTGGCTTGTCAACATAGTGGGGCACTGGCTTATCGACGTGATAAGGAACTGGTTTCTCAACTGGAACCTTCACAGCGTAGTGAACGATCTTCTCGACGGGGTAGGGTTTGTCGACATGCACTTTCTTCTCTACATTGTAGTGGACAATCTTTTCAACTGGGTAGGGAGCTGGAACATGAACCTTCACTGGGACATGAACCTTCTTTTCGACGGGGTATGGAGCGGGCACATGAACCTGATGGACTGGAGAGTTAGAACCATTTATTTTGTACGTTAGAAAAGAGGTTTTACCTTGACGGGCACAGGACGATCGTAGTGCACATGAACTGGCACAGGAATCTTCTTTTCGACGGGATATGGCGCTGGAACTTCATAAGGCACCTTCACGATCTCCTTAACCTCATAAGGAACATGCTTAATCACTGGATAGGGCTTGGGAACCTTGACTTTCACGGGCACATGGACGTGTTTCTCAACGGGCACATGGACAATTTTTTCAACGGGCACTGGAACTGGCACCTTCTTAATGACTGTCAGAGTCTTCTCCTCATGGATGGGGAAGTGTGGCACATGATGATGATGGTAATCCTCATAGTGATGTAGTCCACGTTTCGATTTTGTGGTATCCTCACTAGCAGCTTCCTCAGCCTTCTTCTCTACAGGCTCAGCTTCTTTCTTTTCCACAGCGGCACTCTTTTCTTCCTCTGCCTGTGCATAGCTTGTTGCAAGCAACAGCACTAGAGCGAGCGTTGTCGCTGTACGCTGAAAGTTCAGAGAAAATAAATTTACGACATGTGCTTTCTTGTGTGGAATTCGTCACACTTATTCACTCATTTCATATTGGAAAAACGAAACACTCAATTTGTACATAATTTATAATGATTCGTAACTATAAATCTTTTCACTTTTAAAAGTCCCATTTGAAATTGTTTTTGATGAAGTTCTTTGTTATCACTTCAAGACACTGCACTTCACTAGGATCCTTAATACCTACCATCAATTTCATTTTGCTGGTGTAATATCCTTAGCAAATGAAATTTTAAAGGAAATCCGTCGAAACTGTGTCCGTCGATAGTTGATATATTTGTTTTGGAAGGGAATCGAAGTGAACTCTCTACACGTTCCGTACAACTCTACACTGTTCGATGGTTAACGGTTTAATGATGCCAACTACATTGTCTGCCGAACTTTTATACTCTAAAGACCAGTGAATGAATGTACCAAGTGAAATAACAGCAAAAGTGACAGTAGCGAAAGCAATAGCAACATTAGCTATCGTATAACAAGTCGAGCACTCTCGACTACCCTAACAAGTATTCGCACAAACATACACACAAAATACATATTTAACACGCGAACGAATAAGCTGCAAAACGCTTCGAAATTCGAATTGTGAAGTTAATACTGCTTCTTTTTGTGCTTCCGCTGCCACCGCATTACGTAGACAGCTTACTTGAATAACATCTGCATCAATTATCCAATCATGATATAATTTTTTTTTTATAATTTTTAGAATTGCCTGTATTAGTGTTACTGAAAATCTTATGTATTTTCAAATTTTAACTGATATCTTATAGAGATCGACGAATTAGAACTGAACAAAAGTTAAACAGAATATAATAGACTAAGCGACAATTGTTTGTTAATCATGTTAGTTTTAAGGTAGTCAAAGGGCCAAAGTCTTGTGAAAATTAACCTTGTCTATCCATAGGATCGTATGAGTAATTCGTTTTGAAATTTAGAATATGCAATTCCGGCAGCCACGGCGAAATAATTTATTATTTTATATTTTCCACAATTTGGTGAAAGACAACCAACTTCTTCGAAAGTTTCTTGCTTTATTTGTAAAAGCAACAAACGGACCGATCAATGAACTTTGCACAACTCATAATAATTCAGGGTCGCCAGTATTTAACAAAAAATAAGTAAGAAAGTCGATTTTGCTCGACTGTGAGATACCCGTTACCCATTTTTAGTAAAAGTAAAAGATGGTGGTATTATTCTTAAAATATTTCAAATTAATATTCTGAAAAACATTTAATATACCGGAAGCGATATTTGGTATGTCGATATACCACTTCATTTAAAATATACCATAAAGTAGAGATTGTGAACCAAAGCAGCTATGACCTGACTTCTTCAGTCATGTTTCCTTTTCCTTCCTTTTACAATTTGTATCTAATTGAATCGAAGAATCAGGAATCATAAATACTGTTGTTATCGAGATTCTAGCTACATTTTGCTACTTGATTTGTTTTCGATTTACGAGGGCGTAAAAGGGTGTCAGAAAATATTTAAAACAAATTTGATATGCGCTAAAAAATAACAAGTGTTGTCAATATTTATATCTTATAATCTGTGAGATCCGGTGTTTCATACGGTCAGACTGACAAACAGACAGATAGGCCGATAAACGGTTAATCTATTGATGGTGATCAAGTGGTGATCATATATGTATATACCTCATAAGATCGGAGATGAAATTTCATGCAGGTACCACGTTATATGACCCTTCAGGTTTTAAAATTATAGTTTTATCTCTAATAACATAGTCAATAAAACCTAGATGTTTATACGGACAGATAGTCAGACAGATAGACGAATAGTTGGACATGGCCATCTCATCTAGTCTGTTGAAGCTCATCATATTTATTTGAATAATATATGTATTGCCTCTAAGGTTTTATAACTATTTTCCATTAATTCGAATTCTTCAATTTTTCCCTCTTTATTTCCCTCAACATTTTTTATTACAATTTTTTGTTTTACAATTTTTTGTGTACATGTTAACAAGATTCTAATTTTTAAATAAATTTAATTAACTTCTTAGCACAACCAATTTTCCATATATGTCAGGATAATATATTGGTAATTTTCTGACGGATGTCGCGTGCGACCATCTTTTCAGTGAACCAAAAATAAACATAACCTGAAACAATTTTAACAAGTAAGAAAGTTACAGTCGAGTGTGCTCGACTGTGAGATACCCGCCACCCATTTTTAATAAAGGCAAAATATTGCGGTATCATTTTCAAAATATACCGAAAATACTAAAAAAATACTAAAAATACACCAAATGGTATGTTTGGTATATCGATACAGCACACCATTCAAAATATACCATAGACGGCAAAATGTACCAGATTGTCGGCCAAAGCAACTCAGAGCCCTAGTAATTAGGCATTTTTGCCCATACAAAAGTATTTCTTTAATAACTTCCACAATTTTTATCTGATCGCAACCAAATTTTCAGGAATCATAAATACTATTCTTAATATTGTATAAACGCAACTCTAGCTTCAAAATAACGCTTGTTATTCGATTTTTTTTGATTTGCGGGGGCGGAAGTGGGCGTGGCAAAAATTTGAAACAAACTTGATCTGCGTGCAAACATAACAAATGCTGTCGAAATTAGAGCTCTATCTCTTATAGTCTCTGAGATCTAGGTGTTCATACGAACAGACGGACGGACGGACAGACGGACAGACGGACATGGCTATATCGTCTCGGCTGTTGACGCTGATCAAGAATATATATACTTTATAGGGTCGGAAATGCCTCTTTCTACCTGTTACATACATTACCTGCCGGCACAAAGTTATAATACCCTTCTACCCTATGGGTAGCGGGTATAAAAATAGATAGCTCTAGATTAGTACTTTAATTAGAGCTAAGAATGGTTTTGGAATTTTCTTTCTGTTTTGTTTTCTGTTCTGATAATTGCAAAAATTAACAAATTCGTACGCAAAACCAAAAAATGAACGAATTTATATATTTTATCGTAAAACAGAACAAGTTTCCAAAATTAAACTTAGCTCTAAAACAAGTTAGAAAGCTACAGTCGAGTGTGCTCGACTGTGACATACCCGTTACTCATTTTGAATAAAATCAATACAGTGCGACATTTTTATAAAAACATACCAAATTAATATACTACAAAAATGTGCCACAGGCCATATATGGTAGGTATATTGATATACTACTATATTCGATTTGCGGAGGCGGAAGTGGGTGTGACATATATAATATTTCAAGCAAACTTGATATGCGTGTATAAAAAGTGCTGTCGAAAACAATTATATATTTTCTTATAGTCTATGCGATCTAGGTATTCAAGCGGACGGACGGTCAGACGGACATACATACATAGATAGCTATATCGTTGACGCTGATTATGAATATAGATATGTACTTTATAGGGTGGGATATCCTTCTGCTTATTACATATATTTTCTGGGGGCACAAAGTTATAATACCTTTTGACCTTATGGGTAGAGAGTATAAAAAGCATCGAAAGAATCATATAAAATGCTCTGGCAGGTTTTATGACTTTTATTAAATTAATTAATGAAACGAATCAAAGTTCGAAGCTTCTGATTTAATTATGAAATGAAAAATGATTTCTTATGCAATTTACCGAGTAGAGTATTTTCCCAAGTTGCTTATATTATTTATCGTCAATGTATTTGAAAATTTTAGCTTATTTTTAAAATATTTAAAAAATCTTCAGAATATGTGCTCGAACTTCATAGCCTCCCAATTTGTATTAAATGTTTTATGCCTTGTAATAAATTTCTAAAGTTCAATGTCAGAAATTTATTATATATTTGATATTTTAGTTTTTATATTTTAACATTTGTTTGTCATATTCAGAGCAATGCTTTTTTATTTAACATTTTTAACTAATCCCAAGGATGAAAGAAATAAATCAAAAGTCTTTTTATGTTTGATCACTTGGTTTTCGTTTTTAATATTACAATAACATTCATCAGCTTCATTATCATTATTGATTTTCTTGTGAGGGTGTTTTCTTTTTTACAGAGACAAAAATATTTGGTAAACTAAGTACTTTTTATAAATCCGTTTCAATTGCTTTTTACAATAAGCAACACTATAGATATGGTTGAGTTACAAACTAAATAGCAAACAATATTACAAATAATACAATACGTTCGTTTACGAGTACAAACTGACTTAAATAGGCTAGGCTAGGCTCAACCGCACTGCCTTCCATCTTCTTACATCTTCGTTCTTATCGAGTAAACACTTAAACACTAACAGAAGTCTTATATCACACGCTATCCAGATCATCGATGAGATCTGAATATATTACAACCATTTCATCTATCGAAACAAAATCAACGCAAATCATCTCAAATCAAATAAAATCGAACCAAGTCGAACAGTCAAACGGGTGCACAAGTCGGTGGACCAGAGCAGAAGGAGGAGAAGCCGCAGCTGGAGGACAAAACAGCAGCAGCAACCACGTCAGTTGCACCCAGAGTCTAGGTCGAACAGCACAACATCCAAGATTGATCCTTTAGAGGTTTCTCATGTGTATGTGTGTGTTGCCTTTCATGTTGTTGTTGTTGTTGTTGTTGATAATGTTGTTATTATGTTGGTCTAGGTCTTGTTTCTATATGTGGGCTGTGCGGCCCAAATGTGTTATGGTATCTTGTTCATAAAGTCTAGTTAATCGTCGTCCTTGTATCATTCTTATGTTTTCGAATCCTTTCTGGTTTTGTTTTTATGGCTTAGTCTAAGTTAAGAGAGAGTTCGTTGAGTGTATAAAGTAAAAACTAAGTTCGTCGTCACGTTAGTCGTTATTAAAATTGATATCTGAATCTCTATCGTTATCACGTTCTACATAGCAATGTGGAATTGGAATGGTAGGCATATGGTATGATATGGAATATGTTAGAAATGTTTCTAAGAGTATGTTTGTGAAGGAAATGGAAATTTAGTTAGATTTTAATCCATTCATAACCGCTACGCTTACGCTTTTCAATGCTGCAAAGAGAAGTGAGAGAAAGAAATTCATTTCACCATTTTAGTAACCATGATATGAATGATAATCATGATAGTTAAAGTCATGCTCCACCTCATGCTCATGTTCATGATGTTCCTCAATAGGAGCCGAATATGAATGGGATGAGTGATGGATGGGCTCATGATGATGATGATGCTCTTCCTCAATGTGCTTGTGCACAAACTCGGGTTCCTTGTAGGTCACATGCTTCTCGTGATACTCTGGGACGTGCTTTTCAATGTGGACATGGACGGGCTTCTCCACTGGGACTTTCACGGGGTACGGAACGTGTTTCTCAACCTTGACTGGTACTTCCTTGATCACGGGGTAAGGTTGGGGAACGTGGATTTTCACTTCATAAGGCACTGGTTTGTCGACATGGACGGGCACTGGACGGTCATAGGGCACATGAACTGGGACTGGCACCTTCTTGATCACTGGCACAGGCACTGGCTTGTCAACGTAGTGTGGCACTGGCTTATCTACGTGGTAGGGCACAGGCTTCTCAACGGGCACCTTGACGGGGTAGTGAACGACCTTTTCAACGGGGTAGGGCTTGTCGACATGTACGTGCTTCTCAACCTTGTAGTGGACAATTTTTTCAACTGGGTAGGGAGCTGGAACATGAACCTTCACTGGGACATGAACCTTCTTCTCGACTGGGTAAGGAGCGGGCACATGAACCTGAAGTAAAGATAGATCTTGGAGAATTAGAACGATTTTTTTTACCTTAGAGTAGAGGTAATTATACCTTGACGGGCACAGGACGATCGTAGGGCACATGGACTGGCACAGGAATCTTCTTTTCGACGGGATATGGCGCTGGAACTTCATAAGGCACCTTCACGATCTCCTTAACCTCATAGGGAACGTGCTTGACCACTGGATAGGGCTTGGGCACCTTGACTTTCACGGGCACATGGACGTGTTTCTCAACGGGCACATGGACAATCTTCTCGATGGGCACTGGGACTGGCACCTTCTTAATGACTGTCAGAGTCTTCTCCTCATGGATGGGGAAGTGTGGCACATGATGATGATGGTAATCCTCATAGTGATGTAGTCCACGTTTCGATTTTGTGGTATCCTCACTAGCAGCTTCCTCAGCCTTCTTCTCTACAGGCTCAGCTTCTTTCTTTTCCACAGCGGCACTCTTCTCTTCCTCTGCCTGTGCATAGCTTGTTGCAAGCAACAGCACTAGAGCGAGCGTTGTCGCTGTACGCTGAAAGGTTGAAGAAACGAATAAATATATTTGGGCTTATTTTTAATAAATTGAACCGAATATGTTTCAGTTTATGTCGATCAGTTTTAATCTCACAGAAAAGACGAACAGTTTGAGATCCAAATTTTTGAATTATTTTTAGATTATTGTGCAGATGCACTACGAAATTGTTTATTTATTCATGCACTTTTCAACTTGACAGTTATACTCTGATTGTTTTTTAAAGTTCTGAATGATCACTTCAAGGCACTTCACTTCACTGAGATCCTTTATATCATACATACCATCAACTTCATGTTGCTGGCGTAATATCCTTGACGCTGCACTTGTTAGTTGAGGGAATCCGTCGAAACTGTGTCCCGTCGACAATATATATAGATGTTTTTTGAAGGGAATCGAACTGAACTCTACACGTTCCGTACCACTCTACACTGCTCGATGGTTAACGGTTTAATGATGCCAACTGCAGCGCCTGCCCGAACTTTTATACTCTTAAGTCCGGTGGCTAAATGATTGTGCCGACGAGCGATGCCAAAGCCGAGCTCCACAACAACAACAGCAACAACAAAGGCAAAGATAACAACAAAAGCTATAGTATAATAATAATCGCAATAGTCCCAAAACACATGAAGCGAATGGTGAATGGTTCGTTGTCGTAGTCATAGTCGAAGTCGAAGTCGCAGTCGCAGTCGAAGTTGTTGCTGTTGTCGTCATTCGAGTCGTCGCGTCGGTTTTCGTTGGATGGTTACTTTGGTTACTTGGTTGGATCGTTTGCTTGTTGGCTGGTTAGGTGGTTGGATCGGTTGGTTGCTTGAATTTCGGAGGCGCGAACTCGACGCAGCCAAGTGGCAAGCGACGCCAAATGCAGCAATTGCAACAGCCGAACGCTGCGCGACGAGTCGCGACGAGGGGGAAAGGCAGCTCTATGGATGCGTGCCATTTTGCTGTTTAATTCGACTACCGCCACTTGCCAGCTGCCGTTGCCGTTTGTTGTTGCAGTTATTTTTATTTTTCTGTGGTTTCTTAAGCCTTTTACGAGCATTGACTTATAGCCACAACAATCCCCAATAGCAATAAACCACATTTTTTTTGTGTGGGTAATTGAATAATACCTAAATGTGCCAGATGTGATGCCATGAGGCTTCAACTTTAGCACTGTTTCGGCTTTGAGAAAATGTTAATTGCCTGCTAATTAATTGTACTAAATTTATTTCAGCAATTTCTAATCAGCAATTGACATAAAATCGCTTTTTTAAATATAAAGTTCTAAAACTCTTTAAGATTGTATTAACAATCTAAGTTACAGCTCAATAAAAAAATTCTGAAATCTCTACGAATCATTGTCTTTAAAAGCTAACTAAACTAAAATTTTTGAAATACATTTCAAACAATTATTATGCTCTTCAATTGATTATGCTCTTAAATTGTTATTTTTAAAAATTGTGCAATCCTTAGAAAAATTGTAGAGACCAAAGCTTTGGCTTTTTAGTTTTCCAGCTGAAATGCATTTCTCTTCGGTAGTTATTATCAGTATTCACAGCACGACTTTCGGCCAATCCTATGCACATTTTTGCCTGCAGTCAGCTGTCCTCTGTCATCTGTCAACCGACAAAAGGCCAATTCGTAATGCTGTCCTTTTACTTTTGTATTCACGTGCACATTCACTTGACCAGACCAGACAAGACCAGACCTGGTCGGACTTGGCCAGGCCCAACTCCCTCTTACCAGAGTTGGTCGCAGTCGCAATACGAGAGTCAGGAAAGCAAGTGGCCAAAAATGGGGAAAACGTTTGTCAACCAAGTGAGTGTGTCACTCGGTCATTTGATTGTGTATTGTGTCATAGAGTTGGTAACTGTGTAAGTATGGTGTGGGCTTGTTGTGCGGTCAGTAACCATAACCTAAGACACTGGCAACAAGTTTGGGGCAGCGGCAACTCGTTTCAATTTCATATTGTGGGTCGTGTAATTGACGCCCCAGTTGCTGTCGAAGAAGAAGACGAATACGAATACGTATACGAAGACTTTGGTTACCTTCCTCGTTATTATGTCAATGGGTCTGGTGGGTTTACTCATACACACTCATGACACACTCATACCTGTGTGTGAGACAACTCTACGCGAGGTTGTTACGAGTTGTTGTTGTTGCTGTTGCTGCTGTGCTGTTGCATGCAACTTTCGATTTAGTTTCATTCGCATTGCTTGCATGTCTTGACCACATTGTGTTCAATATAATGTATGCCAAAGAAAGAGAGAGAATGCAAAACATACGAACAGAGAGAGAGAGGGAGAGATGGTGAGCTATTGGAGGCTGCCACCGTTAGACGCTCCAGCTGATTATGTCATAAGTTTGCACGGGGGCGCCGTCGACTGTTTGTTTTGATAGACGGACCGACATCGAGTGCTTAGTTATAAGCGCCATTGTCTTAAATCCAACATTACAATTACACACTTCCTTGAATTATTTATAAAACTTGCGCATATTGTATGCACACGCACAGACACACACACTCGCATAGTTAATCATATGCATTAATAACTTTTGTTTATTTGAATGCATTGTCAGGCTTTTTTATTTTTATCATCTTTTCAACGACCTGACCTTGTCTTATTTATGTTTCGATAAACGTAGCTTTACATAAATTGTTTCATATTTTTAAATGTAGTTTTATATTTTTGGTCAATTTCCAAGACTTGCTTGGGACGTCAACAAAGGTGTCATAGATGAAGCAGGTGTCGATTAATCATCATTGGAGGCGTCTTCAATTCGCATTTGCATTTGCATTTTCATTTAAGTGTTGCCGCTTTTTATATCAGTTTTTTGTTAGCTATTTTGATGATTTGTGTAACAATTTACTTTGTGTGTGACGTGACTTGGACGTGATTCGACATGCGCATTCCATTCCACTTCGTTCCCATTGATGTCAGATGATCTCGCAAATGGGCCCGACGAGGCCTTTAAGTCAGTCAAAAAAACAGAAAACTGACAATTATGACATTTTATGTGCCACTTACAAAGGCCTCTGTTCAGTCAGGCTTGTAACTGTTTATGTTTCGGTAGTTTCGTCTTTGACGTTAACATTAACGTTAAAGTTTATTTTCTTTTCATGTGTAAGAGTACGATGAAGATTTACATACATATATCGAAGAAATATATACTTTTGCTTTTTGGGGTAAAACTCTACAGGGTTCATTGCATTTCTGGTCAAGGTCATTGCCTGTCGCTTGTGTCGCTCTTGTGGATTGTTTTGGCTGTTGCGGTTGTTAGCATAGCTAAGTGACTGCAAAATGTGGCCAAGTAATTGTCTCTCTCTACTTATTTAGTTAGTTGCACTTTGTGTGGTTTTTGGAAGGTTTCTACCCACGGAAAATTACCAAAAAATACTTTTAGTTTCCATATTCTGCAGATATTTCTTCTGAGACCCTGTGCATTTAAATTGGGTGGATATAATCATTTTGTGGAGGTGTTTAAGCTTTATTTATATTATATGTGGTTAATTATTGTCATGTATAGGATTAATGTATATTGTTTTAAAATAAAACATTTTTTTTATAATTTGGTTATGCATTGCTATTCTGTTTTTCTTCTCATATATTTCTTTACCTTTTCCAAAATTTAACTGCAATATCAATTTCGAAACCTCAACATAAGGTAAAGCTTGCCCCTTAATTAATGTTTAATGGGAAAACTGACTGAACAATTGAGTGAGCGAGCAAACAAGTTACAAATTGTAAACTGCAATCGTAATCGTAATCGCAGCCCTTTCAATCAGCAGCCTTTTCATGACATTGAAGCATGTAAAAGTCACTGATTTGATTTGTTTGTGATTTGAAAGTGATAATCACGGCAATTGAATGACCAGACAGACAGACAGATAGATATCTCTAGTCTTAACACTTCTCAGCTAAGGTCTAAAACTGGTGGTTAACGAAAAAGAGGTCAATGGCAAAAGCATTTGAACTCTTGTGGTGCGTCGTCTTGGTTTTATGACCCACTCGCTGCCATTGTGCGATGATTGTGGTTAACTTGGCCAAATTGTCACGCGCCGTTGAATGCTGCGCCCAATTGATTAAGCCAAGTTTGTGTGGCGATTGATCAGCTGAGTAGCTGAGTAACAGAGCATGAAGTCCACTTAATCTGTGTGTGTTGTGGTTGTGATCTATTTACAGATCTCTTAAGGCTGGCCCAGCTGATAAACAAGGAAGTCAACTTTTGGTTGTTGTCTATTTAACTGATTAACTGTTTACCTGTTTGGCTGTTCGCCGTTGGCCGTTGGTCATTGGCCTAATCCCGTAGTCACAGACAACTGCAAATCTATGCAAATTTTTGCGCCCAAACTCAAGCCAGAAAAACCAGTCAAAAAACTATTTATTATCATAGTAATAATTCCGCCTCAGGAGATCTGCAGCTGTGCCAGTCTCGCGCCAGTCTCGAGAGCCGGTCACAAGTTGTAACTGCTGAGGGGTCGATTTTCCGGGTAACAGAGCAGAGGGGGACGTGCAGCTTGACCCATTGACTTACTACACATCGTGTAATTTGCGTCTAAAATTAGAAGAAACTAAGTGTACTATATTTAGCAACTTCTTGGTGATTTGTTGTTTGGTCATTGCTGGCAAATCATTTTAATAATTTACTCGTACCAAATTTCGTTACAGTTTTTTATACGGTTTTTCCTTTTCTTGACTCATAATTACAACAATATTAAGACAGTTGGCAATCAAATGCCAGCCGAAGTTTTGTTGCTGTTAGTGTTGCTGTTTTTGGTGTAAATTGCGTAAATTGAATAAACATTATGCTATGAAGTCGACTCTCGTTGTACATTTTGTAAATCTATTTGGTAGTCTTTGTTTTCGGCACTGTTTCTCTTTTTTTTTTTGGTTGCCGCTTTTGGCCGCACTGAGGCGTAGAAGCCGTTCATTGTACGACTAACTTGCAGCGAGAGGTGCCAAAAGAGTTGTTTATTTACTAGAACGGAATGACTTTTAGGAAAAACATAACCAGCTTACTTACTACGGGTTTTTCTAGCATTGCCTAACAATTTGATATTTGTACTCTATGTGTGTATTTATATATTTTGAATGTTTTACTATATCAATATACCAATTGTAGACTTTGGTATATTTTAGTATTTTTGGGGTATATTAATTCGGTATATTTTAAGAGTAATACCGCACTGTTGTGCTTTTACTCGAAATGGTAGTCGAGCACACCCGACTGTAGCTTTCTTACTTGTTATACCCGCACCCATAGGGTAGAAGGGTATTATAAATTTGTGCCGGCAGGAAATGTAGGAAGAACGAGGCATCTCCGACCCTATAAAGTATATATATTCTTGATCAGCGTCAACAGCTGAGACGATCTAGCCATGTCCGACTGTCCGTCCGTCCGTATGAAACACTGGATCTCAGAGACTATAAGAGATAGAGCTATAATTTTTTTTCTTCAGCATTTGTTATGTTTGCCCGCAGAGTAAGTTTGTTTCAAAATTTTGCCACGCCCACTTCCGCTCCCGTAAATCGAATCGAATAACAAGCGTAATTTTAAAGCTATAGTTGCGAATTTTGGTATATACTAACTACTATAGTATATTTTGTTATATTTTGAATGGTGTACTCTATCGATATACCATATATACCAATTGGTATATTTTTAGTATTTTTAGTAGTATTTTCGGTGTATTTTGAAAATAATATCGCAATATTTTGCTTTTATTAAAAATGGGTAGCGGGTATCTGACAGTCGAGCATACTCGACTGTATCTTTCTTACTTGTTTTTCAAATAACTTAAGCTACCCTCTATTGGGGTAAAAATATAGAGCGAGCTGTAATTAGGCAGCACTAAAATGTTTGTAAATTAACCAAAAGCACAAATAAAACATAAAATAATTAAGTTATTGCTCAAGTCACAAAAAAATAATAATAATATCTTTTTGTTAAAAAAGATTTGCACAGTTATATTTATAGAAAACGTGAAATATTGAGGAGAATTGCAAAATGCCGCTGAATGTGTGTTAATTGTTTGATTGAATAAATAATATGCATCCCAAAGACATCGATTAAATTTATGATTTTCTCCCATAAGCGTAAATCAAAATAAAATTGATAAAAAGTGATTACCTACTTCCTCTTCGCGACTCAAAAAGCTAGTGCAACAAGTGAAGCAAAAGAGCATTAAGAAAGCAAAAATGAATACATTAAAAATGCATTTAAATTGGCATCGAGCTGAAGTTGCGAGTGTTTTTTATAATAAATGATAGGAAATCAGGCCACCGAAGAAAACCAAAAACTATAATTAAAATCATAAATTTGCAAGTCCGTAAATAAAGTTGATTAAGTGAGGTGAACTTAACTTGCATATGCTTAATGACGAACTTGGTGTTGATACTATATATTATACATATACATATATAATATATTTAAGGCTTCTGATAATTAGTAGTAACGTTATATTATTTTGTAGCTTGTGCAATTTTTTGAAACATTAGCACATTTGAAAGTCATCTTTTATGTGTTAATACATTTGAAACATCAATTCAACCTTTAAATTCTATAAATATTTTATATTTTCTTTTTCCAAGGTTTTTGTTTATTCTCTGTGTCTCTTTAAGAAATGTTTAAGCTATTCCCATTGTACTTTAATGGTTAAGAAAACTACCTCATGATAAATGCTGATAAATTAGCCGCATACTTCACAACGCTCAGTGTCCCAGTCCTCACTCTCTGCGGCTGCTTTGTCGGATTGGCAACTATTGCAACATATTTGGCAAATTTCTTTGCAACCGAAAAGTTGCTGCAAAAGAAATTGCAAGTCAATTACCGCTAGACGGTCTGCTTGGCGCCATGACGCAACCGCCACATGTGGCAGCGGCTTTAGCGCCAACGCTAACGTCAGCTTCAGCTTCAGCGTCGACGTCGACGTCGACGTTTGCCTCAACTTCGACGACTACGCGTCGTCAACATTTTCGACGTCATCGCACAGCCGCTAATTGATTGCGTCTCTGCGAATCAGTTGTTGCATTCACTTTGTTTTAGCTTTGACTCTTTTTTGGATTTTTCTTTAATTTCTTACTTTTGGGTTGTGGCATTCTCTGTTTGCAGCTTGCCACTTGCCACATACCATCCATCCAAAAAAAAATTGTGTGCAAGTAAAGGACAAGATCAATGCTTTGCCTGCTGGTCAGCTCAACAGGTTCTGGCAGCAGCCAGAAACGAAAAACTTTGGCAACGAACTTGAAACACTTTTTGTGTGTTTGTCTTTTATTAAAAATTTGTGTTTTTTTTATTTGTTGATACAATTTGTCATTGCAATTAATAATGATGCATTTGGGTGTTGATCTCATTGACTTTCAATGCTTTCCGCTTGCATTAAATCTTACATAATGCTAAAAGTTTTTGCATGTTTTGGTTTCGCTTTTAGCTTAATTATGATATATTATGTGCGAGTTGTGTTCAGACATGCGAGTATGTGTGAGGACAAGAAGCTATTCCAGTTTTTTTTGCAAAGTAATGATTGAGCCTGCATTTACGATAATCGTTCAACTTTGGCCACTCACTGAATGCTTGGTTTGCTGTTGTGTTTTAATTATTAAATTCAAATTATTCGAGTTTATTGATACCACTTTGTATGGTTTGTGCAACATTTTAGTAGTGACTGACTTAACATAACAGAGTAGCTTACATTAACAGGGTTCATCTCTGGAATAGAACATACATATGCATGTTTCGCATTACGTATACGTTGATTTTAAGCAAATATATCGAACACAAATTTTTTAATTACAACAATATTCAAGTTTATTGAAAACCAAAAATGGGTAGCGGATATCCCACAGTCGAGAAAACTCGACTGTAGCTTAATTACTTTTTACCGTCAATTCTCTACGTTTGGATTACATTTTACATATTGCTAAACTTCAGTTTGCTTTCAGATAAGCTAGCTTTTAGACTAGCTTGCGTTACTCAAAAATCCAATAGTGTTACCAAAATACTTTTTGCTGAGCATAATAATATAACTGGAAGATTATACATTTGAGAAATGTTAAATAAAGTGGACAGGTTGAACTTTCCAGTTCTCTGTTGATTCGTTTCTATCGCTTTTGATACGCTTCTTCTTCTCTTCTGAGTTTGTTTACTTTTTCACACCTAAAAAGATGTTTGAATGATGCGGCTTTTGTGTTGACACTTGCATCATACATAGAAGCATTTCCATCGGTCAGTTTCTATTTTTTTCAGTGAAGAAAGTGCAACAAAAATTTTGCGAAGGCTTTAGAAACAAGCGCAATAAAATTTTATTTTTAATCAGTTTATAAAATAAAATGCAAATGGAAAAAAAGAGAAAACATTTATGTTAAAACATTTTCATTTTGAGGAGAGGCAACAGCTATAGACAAAGAAAAAAGAAATCAATGGTATTATTATTGTTTTTGTCTCCAAAACTTTTTTTAAAATCATTTTCCAACTCGATATGAGATTTCCCCATAGTCAAGGCTTGCCGAACTTGTGTCTACTTCATCCTTATTTTTTAGTTCATTCTCAAGAGCACAAACTTTTCGGTAGTTATTGGTATTATTAATATCTTCTACATTAGTTTCAGAGTATCCCGGAAGACATTTGCAAATATCGGGGGAAACGCACTTGGAAAATTCGGGGCAGGTTTCCTCACAATGCGGAGAACAGCGGAAAGCCTTCCCATCGGCCGTAAGGAGCCTGATATAGCCAGTGTCACACTCCCATTGCTCGGGCCGCACACAGACACTATTCTCGGGAATATCCCCCAAGCAGATGGGCTCACACGTGAATTCGTTGTCCAAGCTGGTACTGTTAAAGTAGCCAACATTACACTGACACTCCTCTGGCCTGATACAGCTGCTATCTGGTGGGCAAGTGGCTGTGCAAATTGGCTCACAGTTTCCATATTTGCCCTTTCGATAGCCAGCCATGCATTCGTTTTCGTGGTATACTGGCAAGCAAAGACCGCCATTTGTGATTTGCTCGTAACCATGGCAGCAACTCAACAGAGTTTCTAATTTGCTTCGGATCTAATTGAAATGGAATAATAAAGTTTACGAATGATTAACAATTGTTAATTAGTTACCAGATTTTTTGCTGTCTTTGGAGATGTCAATAAAGAGGTTAAGTTACTCTGATCCACATAGCTCACGGTCTTATTCGTTTTGCACAAATGCGGATCGTTTGATAGGAAGTCGACAGGATTCTTGATACAATTTCCAGTCGATGTCACTTGATAGTTGAGCTCACATTCACACAAGCCTGATTCACCACAGAAACTATGCTCACCACAGTTTGCGGGACACACAGGTTGGCACAAGTGTTTCCCTTCTCGCTTCTCGTAACCCTCGCAACAAAATTTCTGTATTTCTGTTGTCTTGATTACCTATAAATAATGCATGGAAATAAATTATCAGTCAGACTTGATCTTTGAATTCAATTGTACTCACATATAAGTCATTGGGAAATGGAATATTTAGTTCATCGAACTCTTGTTTCATTGGAAGCCAAGGGGTTGGCAAACTACAATTTGTCTCAACTTCGATCGTTTTCGTACATAGATTCGGATCTTCAACTGTCAACTCTATTTCCTCACTGGTCAAACAATCTCCATCTAACATCTGGAATCCCTCCTTGCAGTCACAATATTTTCCATCTGCACAGTTGCTAGTTGCACTGCAGTTCGAAGCACAGAGTCTGCGACATGTGCCATTAAATTCTTCGTATCCCGTTGCGCACTCACATACATTTGGTTTAGAGCAATACCGGTTTCTCCCGCATTTGGGAGAGCAGATAGGTTGACATAGTTCAAGATTGCTTTGCCTCTCATAGCCGGTACAGCAAAATGTTCTCGTTCTTACGCCATCCTATTGATAAGAAATTGCGATTAGTATTGCTCGTTTATAGTAACATTTCAATACTAACCGAAAGCTCTCTGGGCAATGTTATATTAAATTCCTCAAAGGCTTCCCTTAGTTTTTGTAGACTCTCTGAGCTATTCAAATCCACATCCTCTTCCTTGGTGCACAAATTTGGATCTTTTTCGACTAAACAGGGCGTAGTTTCGTTAATTGCTGTATTTTCATCGGAAGTCTGAATATCGGTGGGGGTTGCTATTGGACTAGGAAGAGCAAAGCAACCGACAACTAGTAGAAGACAATTGAAATATATTTGACATTCCTTTCGCCACATAACTGGAATGGATTCCGAACTGTTGCGCTGATGAAATTAAACTGTTCTAGCCTTACTATAAATCTCATGCTTAACATGAAATTCGTATATATTCACATACTTATATATTGACTCTTATCTTGTACATAGTATACAAATAAGCACAGATTGAAAATAAAGAGAGTATGTATTTATGTGTATGTGTTAAAATTCTTGGAATTAATTTATAGTACATATTTACATATGTGTGCAGTTGAAATGATTGAACTTAGTAATTTACTTTAATTGATTGAATAGCTTGGTTGTAAGAGTACAATATTACTTTACAACAAATATTACTTCGAAAAAAGAAAACGCCATTGAGATTGCAAATTCTATAATTATCTCATTAATCATAAATCTCATTAAAAACAGCACCAAATATAAATCAATTTTGGAAATTTCCAAATAAGCACACAAAGCAACGCAAGAGAACACTTGCTTAGTGGAACATAATTAGTCATTGTTGCAGATATTTGGAATATAGGCTCGACTGAGCCTTCATCTTCTTCAAGCTCTTCTTCACTATTCAGGTATTGAACAGGCTGGCAACCCTCGCCCTTTATAGAGGATGCCACATACCCTTCGCAGCATAGCTCTTGGGACTTTAATTGTGTTTTAGTCTGCAGGCAGAAATTATTTAAAATTAAAGCGATTTTAATTAAATTTTATTTCTTACAACATCTTCGACGTCTTTGACGCACATATGAGGATCTTTTGCACAATTTATGCAGTTCACTAATAGATTAAATGAAATGAATATCCAAACTTTTGACATTTTTAGCGTTAAATAATCAACGATGATTGCAATAATGCATTCTCAATGTAACTAAATTTCTTAGTTGCCACAACGGAGCTGTGCGGCTTCATTGCTTTCTAGAATGTACTATATAACTTAAGATATCTTGTATATATAATATATGTGTGTATATACTCTTGCTATCAACAATGAACGCTGATTCATTATTGAATTACATTTATTCAATTGCGCCGAATTCAAAATATAAGTTCGTTCATTACTGGAAAACTTGTAAAAATTTAATTGTTAAAAAATTCTATGTCTCAGAAAATAAAGCAATGCGTGCATCCAGTTCATTGTCAACGTCGTTTCGTATTAGTAAAAGCAGGGCATCCGGCAACTACCCAATTGTGTTTCGTGTCATGCCATGCCCGTGACTGGCAGACAGTCCAGTAAATCGCTGGATGACTCGTCTTGCAGACAGCGTCCGCCAACGAGGCTGGTGTACGTGCCCTCTTAGCGCAACGCGTAATTTCCCTAACACCTACTTTTCTCAAAAAACTCTGCAAATTTACGTAAGCATGACCAGTTCTTGCTAGAAGTCTGGTTCTAGACTCGGGATTTTTTCTCGAACATGTGCAATTTTGTGCATCATGCGTCATTTGTTCTGTGAATTAAAAAAAATTACCAGTTCTATAGGAAACAATAACCTCATAGCTCTCTTAAAGTTACTATAATAATTATAATAAAATTCCTTCGAATGATGATTAAACTTTTTGGCTGCGTAATTACGTGTTGTTATTTCACTGGGCACTATCGCGTGCACCCTATTTAAAAACATATGTACATACACATGTACATACGAGGTGTGTTCAAAAAGTAAGGTGACTTTCAAGAAAAACTATTAATTTATTTATCTATTAATATTTATGTTGTCCCCTTCAAAGAAATCCCCCTCAGATACAATACACTTATGCCAACGGTTTTCCCAATTCTCAAAGCACTTCCCATAAGCAATGAATTTTCGGTATAGCCTTGACCTCTTTCAACGATGCAGTCTTTAACTCTTCAATCGTTGCAAATCTCCGTTCTTTCATACGTCGTTGACGTCATTCAACAGCTCTTGAGCGATGTTCTTGCGACGGTTCTTTTGGTCGAAATTCAGCAATTTCAGAACAAACTTCGCTGACACACGACTCATGCCCAAAACGTTTGAAAAAATTTCATGGCACAAGCCAAGCGATATACCGACATCTTCACAACTTCTCTGATAGTGATTCGACGATTTTCCAAAACAATTTTCTTCACTGCTTGAACGTGTTTATCAGTTGTTGACGTTCAGAGCGAGGCTCATCATTGGCATCTTCTCGGCCATCTTGGAAGAGTTTATACCACTTGTAAACATTTTTATACCCGCTACCCATAGGGTAGAAGGGTATTATAACTTTGTGCCGACAGGAAATGTATGTAACAGGTAGAAGGAGGCATCTCCGACCCTATAAAGTATATATATTCTTGATCAGCGTCAACAGCCGAGACGATCTAGCCATGTCCGTCTGTCCGTCTGTGTGTCTGTCCGTCCGTCCGTATGAACACCTAGATCTCAGAGATTATAAAAGATAGAAAGCATTTGTTATGTTTGCACGCAGATCAAGTTTGTTTCAAATTTTTGCCACGCCCACTTCCGCACCCGCAAATCAAAAAAATCGAATAACAAGCGTAATTTTGGTATATACAATAATTACTATAGTAGTTATGATTCCTGGAAATTTGGTTGCGATCAGATAAAAATTGTGGAAGTTATTAAAGAAATACTTTTGTATGGGCAAAAACGCCTACTTACTAGGGGTCTGAGTTGCTTTGGCCAACAATCTAGCACATTGTGCCGTCTATGGTATATTTTGAATGGTGTACTATATCGATATACCAAACATACCATTTGGTATATTCTTAGTATTTTTTTAGTATATTTGCAGTATATTCGGTATATTTTGAGAATAATACCGCAAAATATATTGCTTTTAATCAAATTGGGTAGCGGGTATCTCACAGTCGAGTACACTCGACTGTAGCTTTCTTACTTGTTTTTACTCAGAACAGTTTCACCGTATGCCACTGTCAATATTTCAAGTGTTTCCGTGCACTTAATTTTATTTTTTACACAAAATTTGATGCAATCCTTTAATCCTTATTTTTCGATAGCAAAAAATCGCCGAGCACGCAAAACAACTTATAACCTTTACGCCTCTCACAACCAAACAAAAAAGGGGATTTAATTGAAACTTGGTACAGATATTAGGGAAGAGTGTACCAACAAAACAAAACAATTGAATCGATAATGGAAAATATGTTGCCCGCGAAATTTGAAAAGTCACCTTACTTTTTGAACACACCTCGTATATGTACGAGTATATAGTATGCTTTTACGGGTTTCTCTAGTACACGAAATATATATAGAAGTCTTTTAACATATGGGTAATTCCATGACGGTATTTGTCCCGTGCGAGACTCTTTACATTGAAAATAACATAAACTGAAACAATTTTAAAAATAAGAAAAGGTTATTTTTACAGCTCTATGTTACTTTAATTAGAGTTAAGAATGTTTTTTGAATTTTCTTTCTGTTTTATTTTCTCTTCTGACAGTTGCAAAAATTAACAAATTCGCTTTCTGTTGATTTTGATACGCTTCTTCTTCTATTCTGAAGGTGCCGGCAGGAAATGTATGTAACAGGTAGAACGAGGCATCTCCGACCCTAGGCGATCTAACCATCCGTCCGTTTGTCCGTATGAAACACTGGATCTCAGAAACTATAAGAGATAGAGCTATAATTTTCGACACCATTTGTTATGTTTGCACGCAGATCAAGTTTGTTTCAAATTTTTGCCACGCCCACTTCCGCCCCGCAAATCAAAGAAATCGAATAATTTTATTATATACATAATTTTTATTATATACAATAACAACTATAGTAGTTATGATTCCTGAAAATTTGGTTGCGATCAGATAAATATTGTGGAAGTTAGTAAAGAAATACCTTTGTATGGGTAAAAACACCTACTTACTAGAGGTCTTAGTTGCTTTGGCTGACAATCTGGTACATTGTGCCGTCTATGGTATATTTTGAGTGCGGTACTATATCGATATACCATAATACTATTTGGTATATTTTTCTTAGTATTTTTGTAGTATATTCGGTATATTTTGAGAATAATACCGCAAAATATATTGCTCTTTTTCAAAATGGGTAGCGGGTATCTCACAGTTGGGCACACTCGACTGTAGCTTTCTTACTTGATTACAGTGAAGAAAGTGCAACAAAAGATTAGCGAAGTCTTTAGAAACAAGCGCAAAGTTATAGAAATTTTATTTTTAATCAATTTATAAAATAAAATGCAAATGGAAAAAAAGAGAAAACATTTATCTTAAAACATTTTTATTTTGAGGACAGGCAACAGCTATAGACAAAGAAAAAAGAAATCAATGGTATATTGTTTTGGCTTGCAAAATTTTTTTAAAATCATTTTCCAACTCGATATGAGATTTCGCCATAGTCAAGGCTTGCCGTACTAGTTTCTACTTCATCCTTATTTTTTAGTTCATTATCGTCGGCAAAACAAATTTGTCGGTATTTATTTTGGTCATATTCTATATTAGTTTCAGTGTATCCCGGAAGACATTTGCAAATATCGGGGGAAGCGCACTTGGAAAATCTGGGGCAGGTTTCCTCACAATGCGGAGAACAGCGGAAAGCCGTCCCATCGGCCGTGCGGACCTTGATATAGCCAGTGTCACACTCCCATTGCTCGGGCCGCACACAGACACTATTCTCGGGAATATCCCCCAAGCAGATGGGCTCACACGTGAATTCGTTGTCCAAGCTGGTACTGTTAAAGTAGCCAACATTACACTGACACTCCTCTGGTCTGATACAGCTGCTATCTGGTGGGCAAGTGGCCGTGCAAATTGGCTCACAGTTTCCGTATTTGCCCTTTCGATAGCCAGCCATGCATTGGGTTTCGTGGTATACTGGCAGGCAAAGACCGCCGTTTGTGATTTGCTTGTAACCATGGCAGCAACTCAAAAGAGTTTCTAATTTGCTTCGGATCTAATTGAAATGGAATAATAAAGTTTACGAATGATTTACAATTGTTAATTAGTTACCAGATTCTGTGCTGCCTTTTTAGTTGTCAATAAAGTGTTTAAGTTACTCTGATCCACATAGCTCACAGTCTTATTAGTTTTGCACAAATGCGGATCGTTTGATAGGAAGTCGACAGGATTCTTGATACAATTTCCAGTCGATGTCACTTGATAGTTGAGCTCACATTCACACAAGCCTGATTCACCACAGAAACTATGCTCACCACAGTTTGCGGGACACACAGGTTGGCACAAGTGTTTCCCTTCTCGCTTCTCGTAGCCCTCGCAACAAAATTTCTGTATTTCTGTTGTCTTGATTATCTATAAATATTGCATATTGCATAACTTATCAGTCAGACTTGATCTTTGAATTCAATTGTACTCACATATAAGTCATTGGGAAATGGAATATTTAGTTCATCGAACTCTTGTTTCATTGGAAGCCAAGGGGTTGGCAAATTACAATTTGTCTCAACTTCGATCGTTTTCGTACATAGATTCGGATCTTCAACTGTCAACTCTATTTCCTCACTGGTCAAACAATCTCCATCTAACATCTGGAATCCCTCCTTGCAGTCACAATATTTTCCATCTGCACAGTTGCTAGTTGCACTGCAGTTCGAAGAACAGAGTCTGCGACAAGTGCCATTAAATTCTTCGTATCCTGTTGCGCACTCACATACATTTGGTTTAGAGCAATACCGGTTTCTCCCGCATTTGGGAGAGCAGATAGGTTGACATAGTTCAAGATTGCTTTGCCTCTCATAGCCGGTACAGCAAAATGTTCTCGTTCTTACGCCATCCTATTGATAAGAAATTGCGATTAGTATTGTTCGTTTATAGTAAAAACATTTTAAATACTAACCGAAAGCTCACTGGGAAATGTTATATTAAATTCCTCAAAGGCTTCCCTTAGTTTTTGCAGACTCTCTGAGCTATCCAAATCCACTTCCTCTTCCTTGGAACACAAATTTGGATCTTTTTCGACTAAACAAGGCGTAGTTTCGTTAATTGCTGTATTTTCGTCGGAAGTCTGAATATCGGTGGGGGTTGCTATTGGGCTAGGAAGAGCAAAGCATCCGAAAACTAGAAGAAGACATCCGAAATATATTTGACATTCCTTTCGCCACATAACTGGAATGAATTTTATATATTCCGTTAAACATCCGAACTATTGCGCTGACAATTTCCAATTGAAAGAGCCTCGCTTAGATGCTCATGCTTATCATGCATAATCCGTATGTAATAACATACACATATATTCTCTCTTATCATGTATGTATGTTAGTATAGCAATGAGCACACGAAATAGAGTATGTATATATTATTATGTAAACAATTTCATGGAATTCGTTTATTGTACATCACTTCAGGTATTGAACAGTCTGGCAGCCCTCGCCCTCTATAGAGGATGCCACATACCCTTCTCAGCATTTCTCTTGGGACTTTAATTGAGTTTTATGCAGGCAGAAATTGTTTAAAATCAAAGCGATATTAATTAAATTTTATTTCTTACAACATCTTCGACGTCTTTGACGCACATATGAGGATCTTTTGCACAATTTATGCAGTTCACTAATAGATTAAATGAAATGAATATCCAAACTTTCGACATTTTTAGCGTTAAATAATCAACGATGATTGCAATAATGCATTCTCAATGTAACTAAATTTATCAGTTTCCACAACGGAGCTGTGCGGCTTCATTGCCTTCTAGAATGTACTATATAACTTAAGATATCTTGTATATATGTGTGTATATGTGTATTTATTAAATATATATTCTGGTTATCAACAATGAACGTTGATTCATTTATGAATTACATTCATAATGAAACCACATAGTTTGCCTAATACTAAATATTCAATTGCGCAGAATTCAAAATATAAGCTCGTTCTTTACTGGAAAGTTTGTAAAAATTTATTTTATCGTTCTCAAAATTCTATGTCTCAGCAAATAAAGCAGTGCGTGCATCAAGTTCATTGCCAACGTCGTTTCTTTCCATAGCCATGCGCAATCTTTTTTGTTTTATAAAGTGCCAAGACAACAATGTTAGAGCTACAAAGGCAATGGCAACTAATAAAGCACCACATATTATAATCCATTGATCGAATCCTGTTCGCTCTCTGGTGAAACTTTGGGACAGTTCATTAATTGTAGTTGTTCCATCATACAAGTCAGACGACTCTGTTGTGGTTGTTGAAATCGCCTGACAGCTTAGATTCAATGGATTTGTGTCCTCATACCCAGGGCAGCAAACTTTATGGACCTCCAGCTTCGTTTTCAACTATATATTAACACACAAAAATTCCTTATTCCAAAATAATTGTATCTAACTCATCATGCTTACTGACCACATTTTGCATTGCACCTTGAATACCATATTTTCTAAAACTTTCTGCAAATGATCCATAGGCCTCCACTGGCAAACGTTCTCTAGCAGTGTATTCAACTGTTACAGTTTCTTCACATATGTTTGGATTCTCAGTTTGCAATAGTGCACTAGGCAAAAGAATAAAACATATCACAATAAGAAAACGAAACATTTTCGGGTGTGCCAACAAAATTTTCACGTTCCTCGCGGGGATGGACTTGAAACTGAACTGAAATGGATATAATAATAGCATTCTCTTGGTACTTGATACTCTTGTGAGTTTAAGTGAGTTGATAAGCCCAACTAAGCTCTACAGATGAGTGGAAATTGTTAAAAAATTATATATTAATATACACAGCTGACATTTGTACGTAGAGTTGCATAGTATTAGGCTTATCCAATTAATATTATTACATTTTGATATTCATTTATTAAAGATCTGTTGCATACTTATAGGAGCAATGTATTTGTGAATTTACCAAAAAGCTTTGTTTAAAATTGAGGGCTGTCAATGACGAGCTTTTTGCACGATTCAACGAGAGCTTTGCAAAGCTTGGATTTGCAAAAGCAAAGTTATACCCATTTTTAAACAAGTAGTTAGTGCTTTTATTTTAAAAGTAAATAATCTAAAATCGGGTGCTATCGTGCGACCTGATAATCATATTTGGATATATAAGTCTGACTTAAGTAACAGAGTTGGATCTACTGATGTTTATTATACCCGCTGTGAGTATAGTAAAAGAGTATTATAACTTTGTGCTTTCAGCAAATGTATGCACGCAGATCAACTTTGTTTTAGACTTTTGCAACGCCCACTTCAACACCTGCAAGTTGAAAAAATCGAATATCATATATATTCTGAACGCTGGGGTAAATGTAGTATCTTGAATCCTTATGACAGCAATGTTTGTGGTCAGATAGAAATTGTAAAAGTTATTTAGGGAATAATTGTATATGCCAAAAAACAGATGCGACAATCGGGTTCTATCTGGTTCGAATGATAATCTGTATATATGTATTTCAACTCTATATACTTTGACTAGTATATCAGTATACCAAATGTGGCCTTTAGGATATTTCAGTATTTAAAAATATAATATATTATGTTGATATTTTTAGTACCAGTTCTTACCTCTACAAAATTCATATTAATCAAATCAAATCAAAATTAAAACCAAAAAATATGATTTTTAAGTTTTTAGCTTAAAATTTTCAAGTTATTTTTTTTTCTTGTCTGACAATTACATTCGTATTAATCTCGGTATCATTGACCACCAATAATGCATATGCATATAATTAAATGCATTCAATTGAAAGAAGAAATAACAGCTTTTCATTAATTTTCTTTTTATTTACATTATTAAATATGTACAAAAATTTCATAGAATAGAAATTGACATGAAAAAGTCGAAGGAGCAACTAATTTTTGTTTTTCTGTCTAGAAAGAACTGTACATAAGAGGGCGAGTGATATAATACACATAAGCATAACAAACGAATGCGATTTTGGGATTGTTGGCAAGCTTCCAGAGGGTTCCGTCTAGACGGAATCCCTTGTCGGAATTTGTCGCTCGATTGTTGCTTCCTCCTAGAATTTCGGTTGGTATCACAAACTAAAAACTAAATTGTAAGTCGTACATTGAGGGTGCGGATTCGGGTTAGGGTTGTGTTCCAGTTTGGCTTCGCTTGTTTTCTTTTGAAGTGGATAATTTCGAGAGGATGTTGTTGTGCTCGCCTTCACCCGATTTCATTGTAGATGGCCCTCGATTGTGTGTGTGCGTTAAATTGATCTACTTTTTGTGGAGGTAACCGCCGTGGCTGGAGATGCCGTACGAGGAGATGCCATGGCCAGAGATACCGTGACCAGTGCTGCCGTATGAGATACCGGGGCCAGAGATGCCATGACCGGAGATACCATGACCAGAGATGCCGTGGCTGTAGACAGCTGGGGCGGCGGCAACGGTGTGGGTGATGGCAACAGCGGGCTTCACGTGGCTCTCAACGTGCACGGGAACGGGCACTTTCACCTCATAGGGGACTGGACGATCCACATGGATGGGGACCTTCTGGATCACACGCTTCTCGACGGTGTAGGGCACTGGCTTCTCAACGGGCACGGGGTATGGCTTGGGCACATGGACGGTGTATGGACGATCGACTGGGATCTTGACTGGGACCTTGACGATCTTCTCGACTGGGTAGGGCTGGGGCACTTCGACGGGCACCTTGACGATCTCCTTCACCTGGTAGTGGACGATCTTCTCGACTGGGTAGGGCTGTGGCACTGGCACCTTAACTGGGTAGGTGACAGTCTTCTCAACTGGGTAGGGCACATGACGCTCCACCTGGTAGGGCACCTGGACGGTCTTGATCACGGTGTTGGTGTGCACCTGAGTGGGCAGATGGGCGACAGCGGGGGCAGCCACAGCAACTGGGGCAGCGATGGCAGCGTGTCCAGTGCTCAGAATGGCACCACCACCGATCGATGATGGACCATAGCCGTAGCCCAAATGGCCGATGCCGCGCTTCTCCTGCTTCTTCTCGGCTGTCGCGCTCTCAGCGGCAACCTCAACTTTCTTGGCCTCCTCGCTGGCGTTGGCAGCCAACACGAACACAGCCAATAGGCCAAAAATAAGCTGCAATTGAAAATGTTACCAAAGTGGGTTAGACAGCCGTATTAGTCGGTTATACAACACCGGCAGCACTTCCGTCTGCTGTGTCCATAATTACGAATATGACAATTATGCAATGTTGAAAGTGAACTGGCATGCTATGCAAAGCCAAGTCGAGACAAGACAAGACAAGACAAGCCATGCAAAGCAAAGCCAAGCCTAGTCGAATCGAATCAAGTGAAGCCAAGCAATTGCTCGGCAGTGCGCCAAGTTCAATTTGACGGCAAATCGTGTGCAATGTGGCGCATACGTGATGTACAAGAACTCGAATTGTGTACCAAGCTGCGTATGCGCATTGCAAATTTCTCACAGTTAATTGCAAATTTGTATATGAAGTGTATGTGAATGAAATTGAATATTACTTGATTGTTTAAATTGTCTTATAAATAAATATGTGTGAGTGCTCTTTTTCAACCATGATTAGTTAAGTATAATTCTATACTTTACAAAATTAATTTTTTTTTAGTTCAGAACTTTAAATTAATAAAAATTCTTTTGAAATATATAAATTTTACATCTTTAGCTGGTACGCTTTATAATATCGCGGGTTATGTTTTCAAATTTCCTATATAAAGAAATTAATTAGAACTTTTGGGAACACAATTAATATACTAGCACAAAATGATTATTAAAGTTTCAGTTGACATCACTTTATTCTTCGTTACATTTTAAGAAGTTTTTTTTTTTTTTATTTTTGATGCAAACACTTCAAGAACTTTCAACAGTTGCGATTGTGATGTTATATTATTATATTGGGAATTGATATTTAGTACGCTTAAGCACAACATACCATGGATTTCATTTTGCACTTTTTTTTGTTATAACTCCTAGACAGGCGCACTCAACTCAACTTTGGCCGGGGTGTGTATGTCTCAACCAACCCACAACTGTTAACTGAATAATTTTGCACAGACATTGCAAGCTTTTATATGCCGATGCCGACAGCTTTGATGCTGCTTTGCGATTTCTGCAATGGCCGTCGACGTCGATGTCGAGATCATTCACGCAGCCGCATTAGTCCATAACGCAGACCAAAAGCTCGCTCTCTCTCCTTCTCCCTCTCTGTCTTTCTTCTGCGAAACAGGCGCGCTCTCGCTCTTTAAGCGCACTCGCTCTCTATGCCAAAAGGAAATGCTGAGCAGGCAATCGGTGTGAGCTTTCGGCTTCTAAGCGAACTGATCGCGCAACTCACACGGATACTATATGTGTATACGAGCAATACGTGTGAGCTGCTTGCCATATACAGTACATGTGAGGTTGGGAGTGTGTGCGTGTGCATTCGTATCAGTTGGCAGGTCTCCTAACTTTTAATGGTACCAAGTACTTAGTAGTCAACTGGGGGCATGAGATACAAAAAACACTCTCAGCGATTTAACAGCCAAAATACATTTTTTATAATAATAAAAATAAGTTTTAATATTAATTCGAAGTAAATCTTTTATTTGCTTTTATTATTATTAAAATTAGTATTAGTGGTGCTGAATACACTATTAAAAATTAACAAAATATACAACCTAAATCGAGAAAAATTGAAATGTGTTAAAGAAAATATTAAAAGTGGGAACTCATTAAAATTCATAAAGAAAAATTGCAATTTAATAAATATAAATAATATATAGTTGTATTTTAAATCAACGAAAAAGTTAAAAGTATTATTCTTTGAAAGTAGAATAATAAAGTAAATAAATAAAATAAAAAGTATTTTTAGTGTTAAATGAACAATAGCTTATGTTGATGTTTTGGGACTAAGTGAAATAAGTTGCATAAGTAGAATCCAAAGTTGATTTTTCAGCTTTGGTTTTTTTTTGGTTTTTGTTTTTGAGAAAAACATGCGCCGCTTGGTCTGTGAGTTCTGTGCAGAGTTCGGCTGGGTTCGGTTGGTTTCGTGACTGAACTTTTGATCTCAGATTTTGTTTTTGCGAAGCAAATTTCGAATTGTAGGTGCAATGATTGAATGTTTTGTGTACCTCAATTTTTGCTTGCTTGTGTGTTTGAATGTGCAACTTGACATTTTAATGTGCATAGGAAATACATAAGTCGGTACTTGCAGTATAAGACTAACCGGTCAGTGGCTATATATGTATGTACATAAATGGAACGTGTGAACAAAGAGTGCCAAGAGGCCAAAACACAATGAAGGAGAGAGATGGAAAGATTTGAAATAAAAAGAACAGAAACATACTGAATCTTAGATTTACGGACATTTTTCACGAAATTATTGTGATTAATACTAAAGACGTTAGACGCCATTAGAGCGCTGTGCATTGTAATGTGCAGTTGAAGGCGAAGGTCGATCATCATCATTATCATTATCATTATGTGGCTCATTTTGAGTAGAGTAGCAAAGTTGAACCACATTATCAAACAGATCAAAAATGAGGCCTTTGTCTTGGCTGGGCATTGTGAGGCCTCTTTTGTGGCCAAGTCGAACGCATTGAAAGAACGATGCATCAAGCAGATGACCCCAAAAAAAAGCATTGAAATCATGAAGAAGACCAAGAAGAAGATGGAGAAGAAGAAGAAAATCAACAACTCTCGATGGCATAATAAATACGCAAAGTGAAGGGAAACGTAGCGGTTAAGGCCCAACATTAAATTCAAGTTCAAGTTTATGTGGATTTTATGTTTTTATGTGGGGGTTTCATTATATCTACTAAAAATGTTGTGTTTTTTTTACATACTTCTTATTGCTTAACTTTCATTTCGCACACGCGCGAATTTTAAACGAAACCACTAAAATTCTGAGCAAAGTAACGTTCTTGTTTTTAAAAACAATCGTAGGAACCTCAGATCCATATGCAAATTCAAATTAAATTATAGCGCCATATATTCAGATCATTTGAATTGCTGTGTTTGATAATATGGATGATACCAGTATAAATCTTGGAATTAAATATATGTTGAATATTCATCAATCAATAAATTTAGCTTTACTTATTAATTGATTACTCCTAATTGCCTCTTCGAGGGTGTTATAATTTGTACACCCACTACCCATAGGTAAGAAGGGTATTATAGCTGGGTGCAGGCAGGAAATGTAAGTAACAGGCAGAAGGAGTCATAACAGATCCCATAAGGTATATATATTCTTGATCAGTGACAACATCCGAGACGATATAGCCATATCCGTCTGTCCGGATGACCACCTAGATCTCAGAGATTATAAACGCCTACGGCAATCGGTTCTTAGTTGCTTTGGCTGATAATTTGGTATATTTTACACCCAATGGTATATTATAAACGTAGAACAATTTCAATATACAACATATATTTTCTTCGTTATGTATCAGTATATGTGCGGTATATTTATTTGGTATATTTTAATTATATTTATACCATATTTTTTTATATTTATACCACACTTTTTTGCCCTTAATCAAAATGGGTAAAGGGTAACTCACAGTCGAGCACACTCGACTGTTGTTTTCTTACTCTGTGGAATCAGTTAAAATCTATTTAATTGCTTCCAGTTTATTTTAAGTAAGCGTATTTCACATTCAAAGCTACAGAACTTGTCTATATTGTTTTTCACTTTATTTGTTTTTATTTTTCATATTCTTTAATTTGATAAATTTATGGATATTCTAATATCGTTGGTGTGATTATGCGAACGTCCAATTATGTAGTCAGACGCTGTCTAAATGCAGAGCACGGCATTTGCATAAAATATCAACGGGCCATTAGCTGAGTTAAGTATGATTGGAATATTCAGTCTGAAAACTTGTCGCCTGCCAGGGAACTTTATAATTAATACCTAATGTCTGCTGGCTGTGTTGAGGTGAACCAGTTCTAAAGACGAGTAAACAAATTTTGAAGCATAAAACATGATTTCTTTTTTCTTTATTTGTTTAGCTTCGAGTTTTTTTTAAATTATAGTCGCATTTCTTTATTTAGAAATTTTGGTTGTTTGCTTCATTTCAATTCAAACATTTCCACAAGTTTGTTGTATTTTGTTTTTTGTTTATTTCATAAAGCGATTGGAATTGCAAATAGATTTCAATGAAGTTTGAGTGTGAATCAAAATTCGTAGCAATATGTTGATTTATTTTTTACTGTATTTATTTTTATTATCATAATAAAGTCACAAGACAACTGTATGACAATATTTCATTGAAATAATGTATTAGACTTACGTTATTCACAATAGCTGGTTGAGTGGGAGTACAGCTTAAATTCTGATTTTATGCATTTTTATCGCTTTGATCTAGAAAAAATATAAAAACAGAAATAACCTTCTGCAAATATTGCACAAATTTGTTAAAAAGTATAAAATGCGGTTCTGCTTATACTAAAAAGATTTTACGTGTTTTACGTGTCATGAGACCATAAATTATGGCCGAAAAATACATTCAAATTCGGTGTTGCCATTGTTTATTGGAGAACAATTAAAAGCTAAGCAACTTTTGAGGGTATGCAACTGTCAGATACTCTGTGAAATAATTCGCATTCATTCATGTAGGGTTTGTGTTCAGTTTCGTTTTAAGACAAATATACTTTACGCAGACGGTGATTAAGAGGTATTGCTAAATAATAAATGTTGCCATTAAGTATGTTGAACAGATTTCGACTTCAAGTCTGTCCGTTTTTTTAACCCATCAATTTATTGGCTCTGTGTTAAGCATTTGTCATTTGCCATTTAATCGATGAGTCTGCCAATTTTTTCGTCGCGTTAAGCTGGTGAAAAAAATTACTTTTAATATAGTCTCCGATACGTAGGTCTGTAGTCGAAAGATGTGAGCAATCTCTCATTGCAAGTGCTCCACTTTAAGATGCTTCGCATTTGTCAATCGTTGAGGATTTTTTGTTGCCTGCTTTTCATGCCTCATTTGTTGCATTTTTGTCGCATGTTTTAAACTTTGCAATTGATTTTCGAGTGCCGAACATGTTTCAAATGCACAATCGTGGAGCTATGTTGAAAAAGCGATTAATTTTACTTTTTAGTAGAGCAACTTTTTTTTAATTTTTTTTGCTAGTCAACTAATTGCACTTTAATGGCAGTAGCATGAAGTTTTGGATAAGATTAAGTATAGAACGACTGTGAGCAATGAATATTTAGTGTATTGATAAAAAAAACAAGTGTATAATGTATTCAATAAAATATTTATTTTTCTTATGATTGTATAATATATTTATTTCACTCTACTTAGTGCTTTAATTCATTTGTTAAAAACTATATTAAATACAAAGCTTTGCACTTAATACGACTCATAAAAAAGAGTTAAAAATACTAACAAAATGCGAACGATTAATTTGACCATTTAGGTTAGTACTTGCAGTTACCTGTATATTCGTATTACTTGTGCCAGGGTCATTTGGGTAATCAGTGGAAAGAAATCAGTAAAATTTATCAAAATTAAAGACGTCGACAGTTCAACTCAAGCGACACAATTTGGCCTAAATTTTGTGGTGGCCTGACTGACTGGTGGAAGATTTCTTCTGTTGGCTGAATTCGTGCTTAGGTTGGAGCCAATCGAGGTTAGTTGAGGTAGGTACGGATAGTATTTGTCAATTGAAACACCGGGCCTCAAGCTTCGAGCTTCGAGACAGTCGTGCAAAACCTTCGACATTTAATTTGGCCACATTTTGAACTGTGCACGTTTACTTAGTTTTTAAGAAAACGGTCAGAAAAAAGTTGTTTACATAAAAACCAAACAAAACAACAACTACTCTCTTACATTTTTATACATTTTTTCCATCAACTTGGATATTTTTGATAATTGCACGAAAAGGTCAGGCAAAGTAAAAATTTTGATTTCATTGTTAACGCTGCGGATCTTCGAGCCACTGTTAACCCAATTCGTTGTCGTTATTACTGTTATTATTATTACGCTTTGACCTCAACACCCAACGCAATAAACGGTAGCTGACCTTTGTTTACTCCGTAACACTTTTCGCACTTAAATTTTCATTTAATGTTTTGGGAAAATGCTTGTACATTAAATACAAACAACCGTACACAAGGCGAAGTTGGGAAAAAAAATACACACAAAATAAGAAAAATACAATTTTTATCCATTTGACATTTTCCATGCAATTGGCGAGGGGCACGGCTTGGAAGACCTTGAAATATCCAACTTGCTAATAGGCAACACAATGCCAGGCTTCAACTGCAAAGCAAAAGCAACAACTACACCTACACGAGGTGTACACGGAACCAGACTTGAGGCTCGACAGAATACTACAAGAGGGGCCTGCGGCATTCGTGTGGCGGCAAATGATTCAAAGAACTGGCTGACACGCCCACCTAACGCCCACATTTGCACTTCAAGTAACACACAAATTGCCCAGAGTCTGCTGAGCAGCAAGTTTTGATAAAAAGAAACAAAATAAATGAGGATTTGTTGCGGACGGGTTTAATGCTTGCCAAACAAACTTGACATTATATTTGAATTCAGAATTATTTAATAACGCCCAAACAATTAAGAATGAATTAAGTATAATTTGTGTATAAATAATATAAGCCAAATTTATTTAAATATAATTTGGGGTTATATATTGATTTTTCTGTTTAATTGAAAACGGGTTGAATTGAATATCAATAAATAATGTGATTTATTTTGGGTCAAAATACTTACTTTATATTTCGATTAATAACTGTGCTGTATCAGCTTTGCAGAAATAAATACTAATTGAATTATTAAAAACTTAGCAAAAGCTGTCATTGTTAGCTAAGTTCTTAATATAATCCTTTTTTTTCCATGTCGTGTTGTACTCCACTCGTGTTTGACAATATAAAATAATGCATTAATCATTTCATTCAGTTGCTGTCGTTGCCTTTGCTTTTGCTGTCCACTTCATGTCGAGAAAACTGCGCAGCAATTAGCGCAAAAATGAAACAATAAGATCACGAAAAAATATACCAAATTGGATAAAAAATGCAAAAAAAGAGAGAAAAACAAAAAATAGAAACGAACAAAACCTTTGCTATGGGAATTATGTCGTTTGCTCGACTGTTGTTTGTGTTGAATGTTGTGTTACACACATATATGAGGTGTGTGGGAACCACATCTGCTCTGCTCTTATTATTAGCACCAAAGTTGCAGTAACTTGAATTTAAATTATTGTCTTTATGGTGCAATACTCTTGTCACTGAAGAAACACAATAAACACATTCAAAATTACACGAATCAACAAAGAAATAAAAACGAGTAGAAGCTGATCAAACTTTTGGCATTAATAGACAAGACACCCAATAAAAATGAATATTTATAGTTCAACTCTTAATTCAAGTAGTCGATTCTAATTAAAATAAAAATATCAAATCAATGGTTTGTTTAATGAATCTGTGCAGTATTTAACGATTCAGGAGCTGATTTTGAAGATTTGCTTATTTTAATCTCATTCTATTTTAAGTACTTACTTGTGCGAACATATAAAGTTATAATTTCATAATTTGCAGCCAACTTTAAAGCATCATATTTTAGGTTTTATTAAGCTTCCCTTTCTTAAAAATGGTATCTTGATTCAAATTTAAATTCTTATTATGTCATTAATCTGCGATGTATGCTTTAAATGGTTTTTATACTAATCCAATTCTCGAATTTCTAATCTTTATGTCAAATCTGCGCGAATTTCGTTTTCTATAGATCAGATATTTATTTGCATAAAATTAACTAGTTGAGGTTCGAGTTTAACCTCGATAAATTTGTTTATTCTACAAATAATTACATTCTGTTCTCATTTTAGCAAAAAGTTTAACTTTTCGATCAGCAGATTTCGATAATGTAATTTTGTAATTTTAGTAATCAGCATTCTATTTGTAATCAATGCATTTAAGTTTTAAAATTGTAAAATTGGAGTGCCACACCCATTTACAGCTGAAGACAAATAAATATATAATTTAACGAAATCATTTTATTTGATTTTCACAACCACAACAACAATAGGTACAATAACAATAACAACATGCATGACAATGTGGAATATCAAATTACTAATATCCAAATTTTCAGACACACAAAGGCCCAATAGCGACAATAACAATAACGACAACAGTGCCAACAACAAAAACAACTATTCAATGGCCTAACTCAAATGCCACAGTGACACACTAACTGGGTGACTTCCAAACCAGCAGCACACAAACAACAGCAACAGCAACAACAACAACAACAGAAGCAACACATGCAACTTAGCCACGACGAAGTCGAAGAAAACTGAAATTATGCAACATTTGCGACTTCGCCAACGCGGACAGCTGCTAGCAGTGGAACAACTGCGGCAGCGTCAGCGTCAGCGGCAGTGGTTGCGACTGCGGCTGCGGCGGCAGATCGGTGGTAGGCAGCGGTAAACAGTTAGCAGTCAAATGCCTGCCGCATTTGGGAAGCTGCAAACCATTCGCCTGGCTATTTATGTTGTATTTGCCAGAGATGTTTTTGAGATATGTCGCATTCAATTACTCTACAAATGCGCTGTTTTTTTAGCCGTTGTTTTCGATGTTGTTGCTTTGCTTTTGGTTATGCCCTGAAAAGGCGTAACACTACAATAGTCAATTATTTAAGTGCTTTCGGATAGAGAACACTTTCAGGGAGTGCTACTGCATTTGGAGAGCGTCGCGAAACACTTTCGATATAAAATAATACAAAATAAAAGCCAAATAAGCAAATCGAGTTCGTTGCCTAAGTCTTTTGTTTCGCTTAGCAGGTGAAAGGATCTGAGGCTCTCCGATGTGCCCCCTTCAAGCTAGATGTGTGTGCTTCGTGTGTTTCGATTTCACCCAAGACACACCCCGGTGAGAAAATGCTGCAATTTGGAGCTATAATTCATATTGCATGGCGGGATACGGACAGTGCAAAACTGCGGCGAAAAATGCCATGCCAAATGGTCAAATGGCCAATTGCATAATAAAACCCACTGTGATGCGATGCGATGCGGTAGCTACTTTAATTGTTGCAATTTAAATGCATGCGATGAGAAATATTTATGCTGATGTGCCACGCTTCATAGCCGATAGTTCGCATACTCTCGTACTTCGGTGGGAGGACAAGGGTTTTATAGTCAGCGAGAGGTCACGCATTAAGATTCAACTGACTTCGTTTTGAAATGACTCAGAAATTATGAAGCCGTACTTTTTATTATTCTGTTGAAATTTGATCGTATTAAATGTTATCCTTAAGTCTACCTTAATTTAAACTAAAACAAGATTGATTTTGCTGCTGCCTCAATTATTATGATAAACTTGTTAATTATCATAATTGAAGTTACTCTTCTCCATTTCGATCATACTTGAATGGAACGCTTAATGCAGACATAAATCAATAAGAAAAGCAGCAAGCCCTTAGGTTAAGTCAAGGAGTATAACAAATGGTACATTGTGTCTGATTTCTCTCTGCATCGATGACTTCGGCATGAGGCCACCCAAAATGCTGAAGAGACAAGCAACAAATTGCGGCAACTAAAGGGGCAATTAAAACAATATTTTTGCCATAAAATCTTGCTTGGCAAACGAAGGCAGGTTGGGGGTGTACGCATATTTGTTGAAATTAATTAATTGCCTCAAAATGACAGAGACTACGGCAAAGGCAACGACAACAGCAACGGCAATTTCGACGGCAAATGGAAAAACTCAAAATGTAATTTTTCGCAATTTCGTTTTTTGCTTTATTTTTTTTTGTTTTTGGTTTTTTTTTGTGTATTTGGTCTGTTTTATCTTTTTGATTTTATTTTGTCCATGTCGTTGTCGTTGTAGTTGTTGTTGTTGACTGTCTGAGAAAAAGCCCAGAGAGACGTTGCACATTTTGCTCTAATGAGCGACTATACAAGCAATGAACTGATCTAGACAGCTAGTTTTGGAGGTCACCGCTGACTCCGTCACCGACGCCAAGTTGTCCATCCAATTGAAGCAAATGTGTTGTTGTTGTTATTGTTATTGTTGCTGCTGTTGTTGTAGTTTGATTGCGAAATGAATTTGGCTTCGTTTTTGGCTAAAAAATGCATCGAATTCGCGTCAGTTGGCAGCTAAAACGCCATAGCTTTAGTACAAGTTGCACCAGTTTCGACTCATACGACTCGATACAGAAACCAAAACTCAACCAAAATGATATCGAAATCAGCCTCCGAAAGCATTTGCAGCAATTCGTCGCCGTCGTGCTCGTCCAAGCAGCTAGCGGCAACTGTGGCAATCTGGAAATCCCTGACTAACCTCTCTCCTCCTCCCTTGCCTCCTTGTGTCCAACATCATGCATAACATAACATACGTGTGTCGTCTTTGGGATTCTTTGGCTGCCCTGCATTTGGCTTTAATGCTTGAATTGGCCAGCAAGTTGTGCTGTAAACTGCTTTTCATATCGTTTTTTCTTGTTGTTTTTTTTTTTATTTTGCATGTTTCTTTTTATCCATTTTTTATGGAGCAATTGAAGTCGTTGACACGATTAAATGCCACAAAAATTGAACTCTGCTTGTGAAGTTATAAGTATTTCTAATTGCTGCTATAGTTAAAATCATTACAAATCAGTTTGAGAACTCTTAATTCTTTGATTATAAAATATGACTAGAAATATAACTTGAAAAATACTAAAAACAAATGTAATATTTGCATGTTTGTTAATAATATGAAAAGAATTACTTTGAATACTCTTATTTATAATTTATAAATGTATAGTTTTTATCTTGATAAATCAGAATATAAATGATTATTTTCTCAACAATATAATTAAGATATTATTAACTTAGTCCGCACTTGGCATTCATGTTCTTGTCTACGTTAAAAGTTCGCCTGCTGTGCAAATTGTTAATAATTATTGTATTTAATTACGTGCAGCATTCTTGTGCTCGATTTAATTTGTTATAATTGAACCCTACAAAATGACATTAGAACGATTAAGTTTCATTGAGAGATCCGCTTGATAATTGCCCAGCGGTTGCACAAGCTGCAAGAAAATTCAAGTGGCAACACCTACGAGACACTTGGAACCTGCAGCAACAATTTGCAGTTTGCACAATTTGTAACAAATGATGGCAAACGAAAATTAAAATGTATTAATAATACTTATAGAAAAGTGCATTGGTAAACAAGCTGTAGACACATAAGCTGCACACAAGCATTGCCACGCCTCTTTATTTGCGCGCGCCTTGTAAAGCCGATGACCTTGAGTAGATATTATTATTACTCGTAATTCTTTCGCCTGGTAACTGGTTCTGTTCTCTAGTCTGTAGTGTGCTGTAGTGTGGATTGTTGTATCATGTATGTTCTGCAACTCTTTGAGCTGAAAAAACAAGAATCCGAATCAGAATCCGAATCAGAATCAGAATCGTAACGTATCGAAAAGAAAATTAAATCAGAGAGATCCGAGACGACTTTTTTATTAGAAAGTTGTTTTAGTTCCGTCAGCAATGTCCTTGAGCATACTGAAAGGTGACTTGCGGGGGCTTTGGCCCCAAGATGAGATGCGCCACAGATCCCAACGTAAAACAAATCAACCCATAGCAGATGTTTGATATATGGTCAACGCGCTTACAAAAGCTTTTTTATACCGCCCATTAAAACGGTCCAAATGAACCGGTTTTTGTTTTTGTTTTTATTTTTTATTTTGTTTTTTTTTTCTTTATTTAAAATATCTTTTTGTGCTCTTAATGTTCCATCTTCTAATTGCTGTTTGAAAAACCCAAAAACCAAGTGGAAAATGCAAAATAGTCCTAAAATGTTAAACGATTCAATTCATCAAAATCAAACCAGCAAACAAAACAATTTTTATTTTAGTGGTTTTTATGGTCAATTAAAAGTGATGTTTGCCTTTCGCTCTTAGAACTTGCCACAGCGCGCTGCAGTTTGGATTGTTTGTTGCTTTTTTTGAAAGTTGAAATTTTGGTATTTTGAAGTTGGGAAAGAAAAAAACCCAAGATGCTTTAAGTGACATATCAATTGTCCGTGTTTGCTCTGGTTTTAATTTGTTTCGTTTTTGTGCATTTGTTGTTATTAAATTATTTACGAGCGCTTAGAGACTGACCTTTAGTTGAACTCCTCTTGTAAACACAGTTGCAAACAGAGTTGACATGTGCGCATCTGACAGGCCGGGATCTGTCTATCTGTCTGTAAGTCTGTAAGTCTGGCTGGTGGCCTTGTACGTGCATCTGTCAGATAAATCGCATCTTATTTCAAGATATCTTAGCTGTTGCCCTGTGTCATTTATATGACACTTGGACGGACACTTTGCAGCCAGCGTAATGAGTTATGGATCGTTTCGCTATTGTCCCTCAATGCCAATGACATGCAGTTCCTGCAATCTACCAGAAAACTGGGTCAATCCACAGCTCACTTTAGATTGTCCGCTTCGAGAATTGTAGAGCGGCTTCTGCAGTTCAATTCGCAATTTTGCGACATATAAAACACAATTTATGATCTATAAATTAAGGTACATTAAAAATTTAATCACATCAAATGCCATCCAAGTCATTAAATTAAATGCTCTAGATAGTATTTAGACTTGCATCTACATACATATTGTCATCTATTTGTTGCCTTTGCTGACTGCAATTTAGAACCGAGATGTTGATTTCTCCGAACTATTCATCAAATTAAATAATTGTGGGAGTCTTTTTGTTGCGCCTTGATCATAAGATATAATTTAAATAAATTTTATAAGAAATTTTTTAATGACTTCAACAACACATTAGTCTAAGAGTTTCAACATAAATACCACACTCCATCTTAAGCTAAATAATATGCCATTATATTATAAATGAAAATAAGATTTGTGATTTTTAATAACCTAACCTATTACATTTTAAATTGTTGTTTTATACTTATCTAATAAACGAGACACTCAGTTTGTCACGGAAATTTGATGAATATTTTTTTACATTTTCATGGATAATGAGTCTCAAAGGGTAGAAGGGTAATAACTTTGTCTGCAGAAAATCCATATATGTCACAGGTAGAGGGAGGTATCCCCGATACCATAAAGTATAAGTATAAAGTATATATTCTTGATTAACGTCAACAGCCAGGGCTGTTATGACAGCCATGCTATGAAGACCTATACAGATATCAGATACGAGACAGCTGTTGTTATATTGGTACCTACGTAGAAGAAGTTTGTTTTAATTTTCTTTTTGCCACGTCCACTTCCGCCCTTTTCCTTCCTTTTTTTTAAAATGTAGTACTATAATTATAGACTTTGGTATGTTTCAGTATTTTTACGGTATATTAATTTGGTACACTTTTTGGAGAATATGTTTTATTGAAATGGGTATCGGGTATCTGATAGTGGAGCCCGCTCGACTGTTGCTATCTTAGTTGTTTAATAATGTTTTATCCAAAATTGATAAACTAATAATATTTTATTGTTATTGGAGTCAACGAATTTAACTTAATACATAAATGCATATATTGAAAATAAAATGATGTAAAAATCGGAAAAGTCTTAAACATTTATTTTCTCCTAGGAAACGTGCATAGCGAGCAAGTGTAATTTTTTAAACTTGAGTGGTGGATGATTTAATTTTCTGTTGGTAGTATTCAAAGATACTACTAATCTCTTAATGTAGAAAACCATTCTTAATAGCTTTCTGAAATAGTATTTTTTTAAATCTCTTTTCTGTCTAATTGATTTTATTTTCTACGTGAATAAAGTAAAACGATTAAATTATTTTTTTTTTACAATTTTATTTCTTAATAGATTTTTACATATTTGTTGTTGTTCTATGCTTTTCATTCATTGTATGACGAAACCGATCACTGATAAACAGCAACAGCTAAGATGATTATAAAAATTGAGATTCTTTTATAAACATTTAGCCGCGTTTTATCCTAAAGTGTAATTCCAAACATAACAATGTCCCATTTGATGGTTACTTGGAAATAATTTACAAAAGGTTTTGTTGTTCTTCCTTGGGTTGTCTTAAGAGCTAACAGAGTGGCAGGGTAGAAGTTCTACTAAATAGAACTTCTTGGAAAGTGTGTGTGTTTTTTTTTAGGGGGGAGCGCAGAGACCGTGTGAGAAGTTTCATTTTTTTTGTTTTCGTTTTTATCTTTCTTTGTTTTTTTTTTGGATAGAATTGAAAAAAATGTTGCTAAATTTGATTCGGCATATTTCTTGTGAATCCCGTTTGCTCCATTTGAATTCGCTCCCGCTCTACTTGTGGTAACCACCATGGTCGGCGTAGACGGTGGCGTCATGACCGATGCTGCTGACGGGGTAGTGGCTGACGGGGATGCTGCTGACGGCAACGGAAGGTGCGTGCTTCACCACGGAGTGCGAGACAACGGGCACCTTGACGTAGACGGGGTATGGACGGTCGACGGGGATGTGCACGGGCACCTTCTGCACCTTCTCCACGTAGACGGGGTAGGGCTTCTCGACGGGGACGGGGTATGGCTTGGGTACCTCAACGGGCACTGGACGGTCGACGGGCACATGGATTGGCACCTTCTCGTGACGGATGACTTCGTAGGGCTGTGGCACTGGGACGGGCACCTTGACGTATTCCTTGACAGGGACAGCGACCTTCCTGATCACCTCATAGGGCTGGGGCACGGGCACCTTAACCTCAACGGGCACGCGCTTCTCATGCACAACGGGGTAGGGGCGATCGACATGTACGGGCACTGGGATGCCCTTGGTGATGGTGATGGTCTTGTGCACATCAGCCTGCTTGCTGATCACATAGGGGGCGGGCACGGCGTGAGCTTGGACGGCAACGGCGGGAGCGCTGTGGCCATAGGCGATGGCAGGACCGCTGTGTCCCACAGCAACGGCGGCGGGGGCAGAGTGACCGTAGCCGGTCAGACCACCGGCGAGGGAGCCGTGACCAATGTGGCCAACATCGAGACCAGCATGGCCATAGCCATAGCCGAGATCAAGCAGACCGCGCTTGTCCAGCTTCTTCTCCAGTGGAACCTTCTCCTCCTCGGTCTTGCTGGCGCAGGCTGAGGCCACCAGCAGAGCGGCTAAGCAGATCTAGACGAACAATGCAATCAGGTTAAATTGGTAATTGCAATTGGCTGAAATGCGGTTAGTTCTAGTGCAAGGGCCTACAAGTTATGTCACTACACATGTAAATTGATTAGGTAATCGCATTAGAAAGTTATTTCAGCGATATGCCGCCCACTTGGCTATAACATTGTCGGTTTACTGTTTACTGTTTACTTCGCTTTCAAATGGTCAAGTGAAATTGATATGTGCTCCGCATGCGTAATGCGTTCCAAGCTTCAGCTGTAGCTGTGACTGCCCCAGACATGACAAAATGTGCGCCGCAGACGTCACGCATGACCAGCTGCTGTTGTGGATGCATTCACCGCAGTCTTTATATCATATTTGTTGTTGCCAATTTAATTGATTAGCTAGTTGGCTTAGTTTGATTGCTATTAAACGTGGATGGCAATCATAATGCAATGATCATCATTTATAGAGAGCCAAAGACAATTAGCCATTGATTTGATTTGTTCAAGTTGAAGTTTATCATTTACTGTTTGTTTTTGTATTTCGGCAAAGACATTATGCAATTAGCGTATATAGGAAGTGAGTGGATCGGTCAAGCACCCGATCCGAAGACTTGCAATATATGTAGATATATAGTGCATATGATTATTATGATGGATTAGAAGGTCTGTGCATGTCATATTTAATCTATGTGGGAACTGACTTCAATGGATATTCATTTGATTACAATTCAATATTTCTCACATTTAAATCAGTTATTCTGAAATTCTTTTTCTATGTTTCTCAATGAAAATATTTACACATAATTGATTCAGAAAAAAAACAAATGGAATTGTTATTGTTACTTACGAAAACTTTCATTGTGAAGTGTGTTGGGACTTGCCAAGGCTGTAAATAAAAAAAAATAGTTTGCATGTTAATAACGGTTTGATATATTTTTTTTGTTTAAAACTGTGCACACAAATTGAACTATATTTTCGTGATTATTATTTAATATTTATTATTTATTTTTTTTAGATCGTATATCACAAAACTATTTTTCATTTAATTTTAAAATTTTGCACAGAAACTTGTAAATTCAGAAAAATTTGAAACATTTGCCAACACTTACGAGCAACTCAGAAATATTATTGAAATCAACTGTTTAAGGAGTGTAGAATCACACACGATTCCAAACCTTTGACTGGATGCTGTCTGTGGTCAGTGGCGCACTTTTATACCCCCAAAGAGTTTTTGTGTCAAAACGAAACTGAAAACGCCGCCAAGCACAGCTAGCCAAGTTAATAGAGCGTCGTCGTAAAAGCTTTCAAAAGCGCAGCCGCAGCGGCAACCACAGCCGAAGTCGCAAAAGCCGAGAGACGCTTTGCACTCTCTCTCTCTCTCGCTCTCTCTCACTTTGTCTGACTCTCTGCAAAGCTCGCGAGAGTTGCGTTGGTATTGGTAAGCTTTAAGAGTGTGCGTGGGCTCGGAAAGTTTTCAGCGGAAGCGCTTACCACTACAAATGCATTGCACTAATACCACCGCAAGATCTGCTGAGCTTTGATTGTGGTAGTGAGGCGAGCAGAAGAATATCATGATTTTTCGAAATTGATCAACTTAAGAGTCATTAAAAATGTTTTCGTTTGCCATAAATTACTTTCGGTAAGTGAAACAATGTGTGCTTTGGGGAATTCCAGAAAAATAACTTATTTATTAGATTTATTATTTCTTTCTTTTTTTCTGTTTGTGTGTTTGTCTCCTTTTTATATTTTGAAAGAATACTCGTATCTTAAGAAATGTCATAAGATTATTTTGAACAGTTTTTAATTGGGCTTCTATCAGGTTTTTGACATTGGGAAACCAGATTTCGAATAGCACTCAACCGGGCAAAACCCAAAGAATCCTACATAAAATCATATTGTCTCGAATACGATTACATTTATTTTCATGCCCTGGCAGATTTATTGTGCCAGACTTCTATAATTATCAAAATAAAGTATAAATTAGAATGTGCCAATTATTCAAATGAAAGCATTAATTTATGCTCTTCTTTTGTGTGTGATATCGTTGCATAGCTTGGTTTGTTTCCCACATTTCTCATCTGATTTCGATATGCAAAACACGGATTGCATAATGTGAGCTGCAAAACCGCAGACGACAGTTGTGGAAATGCTTTCAACTTATAATATTCGAATTTATTATGACTTAATCATCGACACTGAGAGAATATGATTAATATAATTATAATTATAATTTCTGTTTATACTGTTGAATTAAGTAATCTGTTGAAACAAATATTGCAGAAAAATTTTAAAAATATAAATTAAGTTTTTTTTATTAATTTGAAACCCACTGCTCAATTTTTGCGAGTGTATGGCAAATAGTTTTCGACTTCCTCACCGGGAAAATGGAAGCGGAAGCTGTGGGAAATGCGATAAGAGCGGCATATTGCTTGGGATCCATACATAGGGCAATCCAATAGCCTATTGCGCATTTCACGCACTTTTTGGATGCTTTGAATTGCGTTTCATTGTGTTTGCTGCAATTGCGATTGCGATTGCATAGGCAACACATAATCATGTGGCAGCAATAGCGGAGAGATCGTGTTTCTAATTTAAATCACAGTGTTGCAACAAATCTGGAAATCAAACAGACATAAGTAGCTACTGGAGTTGACTGTTGAGCCAACCCCTGGCAGGCGGTGTATTCGGTGGGGTACGAGGTATTTGCAATGCGTGAGAGTTGCCGCAAAAGTGAAAGGCCTTTATGGGTCGCTCAAGTCAGATTACATATCAGATGGATGGCTGCGATTTGGCAATTGCTGGCAAGAAAAACAAAATTGTGATCTATTTGAGGCGACACACGAGCAAAATGAAACCTGTTGGGAATATTGGCGCCCAACTTCAACTTAATATTCCGCAAACATCGATTTGCATTTTCAATTGTGTGTTTTTCAGACGATTCTATAATGGACTTGGACATTTAGACAACCTTGTTTGTCACACACACACTTTTAGTACATTAAACAACTTTCCAAATTCAAATGATTTTGAATTCTTAAAGCTCTGAGGATCGATTGAATTTAATCAATTTTGATTTCGACTGATTGAATTTCAAAAAAAAAAAAAAACAATTAACAAGTTTCAATAAACAAATTTGCTGAGATGCCTGAATTATCATTATTCTATTTTCAACATAGTTTAATACTGTTTAATTTAATTGGATCATTTTATGAAGGTGTTTTAGCACTTAAATCCGCCTTGGATCTCGTTTAGTTCTTTTGTTGTCTTAAATTAAATTTTATTGCTTATAATTAGAGTTGAGACTTGTTGTTGACCGTTTATAATTTTGACAATTTTTGGTGTTCACAATCTTTTTTTTTTTGTATTGCAATTTGTAGATAAAAATATCTCAGTCTTGCTAGGTGTTTATTTCGGATCAATTGAATTGTAAATTTATGAGCGGCATTTAACTAATAATAGGATTAAACAAAGTTCTGGTTCTTGATTGGTTTGCGGCAAATGGAGTTCAATTTATTGCTGCATGTTGCAAGAAGTGCTGCGCCGTTGGCCGTTGGTAGCATCCACTTTAAGGCACAACTGGACAAAGTGGTCAACTTTTACTTTTGCAAAATGTGTCGTTTTCTATGTTCGACCAGATGGAACCAAGTTAACCAAGTCAAGCAACCAGTGCAGCTGCCCGCAACAACAACAAATGCGGCAAACAGCAACAGCAATAGAAACAACAAAAACAGCGACAAACGTTACGATTCTGTCAGACAACGAACCCAACAGATGCGAGTTACAATTGAGAGATGCTGGCGTTTGGGGCTGTTGCTTGGCAGGAGATGGAGGCGGAGCTGCTGCTGCTGCTGCTGCTGATGGTTGTGGCAGAGATCGAGGTGCAAGTGGAGTCGGAGGTGAAGAAGTAGAAGCAGAAGCAGAAGAAGAAAGAGACGAAGGCGGAGGCGGTTCGTTGTGGAGGTTGCTTGGTTGTGACTTGGCATGCGACTTGGGCGCTTTGTTGCATGCTCCGGATTGCAACATAAAAGCCGAGGCGAGTGCTGGTTACAGCCACTACTAGCCACTCCCCTTAAGTCCCCCCGCTCTTCGTGGTGGTGCCACACACTCGTGTGGCTGCTGCAGTTGCAAGTTGCATTGGCAGTTTTTGTGCTTCGCATTTCGGATTCTCATGTTTGCCATCGCCATAAATTGTGGTCAACCGATGCAGCCGATGCGACGTAATTCATTGATTATAACGACAACAATAACTGCACTGCAATGGAGTAAACCCTCCCCTCCCGCCTCTCCACCACTTGGGTTTACCAGCACAAGAGCATTTGTTACCTGCTGATTTATGAGCAATTGTCTGTTCATTTAGTATGTGTGCTTGTGTGCTATATGTTGGTTTTGCGGGTCTTTTGGAAGGCCCAACCACTTGATCAGACCGATTGGTTTTATTTGAAATTCAATATGCGAAAAGAAGGCCTCAAATTAGCTAATATAATTATGGATTATTACAGCCACAAGACTGACAAGCCAGACAGATAGGCAGCTGGCAAAAGGCGCACAGTCTTTGTTTGCTGCCTCAGTTTGTCATGCGATATTCACACAATTGTACTACAGTTGGTCTAACATAGATAGAGGATCGTATATAGGCTACATTTATGTATGCAGATCGCTTAAGATTGCAAGCAGACGACTCAGCTTACCACACAGTCTGAGAATTTGGCAAAGTGTGGAAAAAGTGTGTGTATCAGTTGACAAAATCAACTAGTCGTATACAAGAAGCTGCTGAGCTGCTTGGGCTAAAAAGAAGTGGATCCTAAATCATTATTGCGAATTTTAAATCTACAAACATGGGAAATTTTCGAATAGGTGCAAAATATATAACGTATATATAACGTATATTTCTTTTTATTTTATTATTTCGTTTTAAAATAAATTTAGATTTAAATAACCCAAAAAAACTAATGCTACTTTTTACACATAAAAATTGGTAGAAAGATTTTTTCGAGTGTGCTCGACTGTGAGATACCCAGTACCCATATTGCAAAAAAGTGAAACAGTGCGGTGCTTATTTTAAAATATACCAAAATAATATACACAAAATACTAAAAATATACCAAACACTATATTTGGTATATTGATATAGTACTAAATTCCAAATATTCCAGATTGTCAGCCAAAGCAATAAATACCCGTAGTAAGTATGCGTTTTTACCCATACAATATTTTTATCTGATATCTTAATTTTTAGGAATCATCAAGCTTGAGTTATTATTATACATATATAAAATAAAAATCTCTAATTTTTTTCGATTTGCGATATAATTACTGCAATAATTTTCGAAATAATATAAAAATACTAGAAAATTGATTTAGATTTTTAAATTTTCGTATGAAAAGAAATAACTCAGAGGGATAAACTTCGGAAATAAAAGTATTTATTTATATCTCTATCGTGCCAAAAATCTTCCAAAATTCATTTTGATTATTCAATAAGCTTTTAGTTTATTGCTTCTGTATTTTAGCGCCACTCAAATTTATGTTTATGCATGAATCGAATTTAAATGAATTAAGTGTTAAGTCAAGCTTTAATTGTTTCTATAGAACAGGAAATCCTTTTAGCATCGCTAAGTTGCCCTTACATGTAGTCAAGACATCTGAAGTGAAGGGAGCCGTCAATTAGCCCTTTGTTATTTTCGGCTTTTCCATGCCTTAATTAAAATACAACTTTTCGATTTATTTTAATTTTTTTCTTTATTTTAATATATGCACATTCAAAACGAACAAAAACAACAATAAAAACAAACGAAACTGGTCGCTTGTCGGAAATCGGTAAAGTTTTTCACTTGATATGTCAAAATGCCAAAACGTTGCAGCGCAGGCAAAACGATCGGCCAGTCCATGTGTATATATGGTAGGTATTAAGTATACGCCCTGTTGGCCATTTGCGCGCTTTTTCGTGGCCAGCCGCAAATCATTTAAGCGCCATAGGCGTGCAAAACAAAACAGAAAAAAACCAGCTGCAGCAACAACAACAACAACAACATCGACAATATAGTCACTGAATGGAAAAATAGAGCACAGCTTCCTTTAGACATCGTTTTATAGTAAGTTTTTTGGTTTTGATGGCTTTTTTGAGTCGAGTTAGTTTTGCGTTGGCCGCCGCCGTTTGGCAGCCGCTTAGAAACATTGCGGATGCAGTCACAGACAAGAAGTTGGGGCCGGTTTTTGTTTTGGCCATAAATAGTTGCTGTTGTTCGATGCGGTGCGTTGCACAATGCAACAACTTGAATGCACTTTCAGTTTCAGTTTCAGCTTCGGTGTTTCGTTTTTGATTTTACACTCGAGTTCGAGCTTGAATTCCGATTCGGCAACAGCTGCGACACAAAATCATTGCCAGCCAACTAAGAAAAAAAAAAACACTTTGTTCTGCTCCTAATTATGTCATTAATTAATGTATTGTCACTGTGCTAGATCCGTTTTGCCAGCTAATTAACATTTAATTTGAGCTAAGCTCATAACGTCATAGAGTTCTCTATTATTGGCGAGATCCGTGCCAAGATCCGTGCGCATAAATCAATAATAAGCAACTCAGTCATTCGCCTCAATCGAAGCCAAGCAAACAAACGACCTGATCTCATGCTATGCATTGCGCTGAAGGCAGTCAAGATACGTTTAGATCGCAGGTAAACTAAAAATACAAAATCGAACTTGATCTAATTCTCTTAAAGTGCAATACTAGTTGTGCCACTCATTTGTTTCTTACTCGTATTTAATAATAAACTATAAATAGTTAAAGTTGCATTTGAAAAGAATTTCAATCTTGTAAATTAATTACTTTATTAATTAGTATTATTATATTAACAATTAAAATCTAATATACAAATATATTTTAAATATGAAACTCTCCAATAAACGAATTCTCAGCTGTTGACATCAACTTCTAGTAGCTGCTTAAATCGTGCCTTTAACTTTTATGGTCTCATAAATGTTCAGATGCTAGTTACTACAGTTTATACATTTTACGAGTATAGCTCCACTCGTCGTATATCAGATTCAGATCAAATATGTTTGTTCACTGTATGTTGTTGTGAATGTCACGTTAATGTGAGCACGTTAAGGTCATTTCGATTGCTCTACCACTTGCTGTGGTCACTTGGCCGTCCACTGCGAGACACAAATGTGGTTCAATGTCCAATGCAGGCAGCCACCAAACGTTGATCACTGTCCAAACATTCAGTGAATGCATTCAAACGTTTCGCTAGACGCGTCTGACAAAATTCAAATGGTCAAATGCTGGGCCAATAATTTTTGGTCATGTAAGTTTCTGTTTTTTTGGCTTTGACAAGATTTTTCGTTTGTCTTTGTCTGCGATGTTGTTGTAGTAGTTACTTGTTGCTTTTCCCATTGTTGTGCTTGACAAAGCGAAAATTTTAATTTGTTGTTGTTTTTTTTGCCTTGTTTATGACTTGACCTTGACATTTGTCAATTTTGGTAATAATTTCAGATTTCGTAATGAAATTGTGAAAAATCCAGGGGAAAACCTTAAAGTAATTTAATAGTATTTCTTGAACAGACATAATTGCAGTTTTCGAAAAGTATCAAATTAATTGAGCTTCATTGATTAGAGGTCATTTTACTCTGCATTTGTTTTTCCCTCAATCTGTTTTTTTTATCTCCACTTGGAGGTCGATTTACTTTGACTTTTTGTGCAGAAATTAATCAATTTCGTCGATAACTCTGCGTATTTATCGCCCAATCAAATCGTTTCATATTTGTATTTCACACATTCCCGAAATATTTGCCAATGAGAATGTTGCAAGAGAGAAAAAGAGAAACAAAAACGCAAATATTTTTAATGCACACTTTTCACAATGTTCGATCATGTCGAGAAACAGCAACAACATGCCAAAGTGCCATTAAGTGCATCAGCATCAGCAACAACAACCACAACAACAACGGCAACATTAACATCATCTACAACAACTATAGCAACAACTACAGCAAGAGCAAGAGTAACATTGTGTGGTGTGTTATGTTTTTGGCACTTGGCAGCAATTGCCACATCGTCGCCACATTTTCCCAGAGACTCTCCGATCGAGACCGAATTCGAGACTGAAATTGTGACTGAGACTGTGTCTCAGACATGACCCAATAACAGGGATTAGGCGACGGCGACACGGCAGCTGTTGTTGTTGATGCCGCTGCAGTGGCTGCTGCTGTTGCTTCTGCATCGTTGGCAGAGCAACTTGGACTGTGTCTGTGTTGTTGTGTCGACTGTTGCCAGTGCCACTCAATCATTCAATCAAAAACAAGACTGACTATGGCTGGGTCTGGGCGACTGGGGTAACCAGTTCACGTCCAGTAAATCAGTCAGTCAGGCAGCTCGGTGGCTTGGTAACTCGGCACAAACGATCCACAGCCGAACATTGCCGGCAATTAGTCCAATTTTTTGCTGTTTTGTGCTAAAATTAAGTGTTGCGAAAATTCTTTCAACTGTTTTCTGTTTTCTGCTTGGACATGAAACATGTGTTTCGCGTCGCGTTCTGCAATGGGAAATATTTGAAAAATCTTTAATTCTCTTAAGCCATTCACAAAACGGCTCCAATTATTCAGCTGCTTCGGTGCTTCGGTGCCGCGGGGCGTATGAGCAATGTCGTTAAACTGCACACTGCTAATGAATGGTTCGCTGCAGTTCAGACTCGGTTCAGTGCTGTTGAGTGCAGCTCAAAGACATTCATTGGGTAACTTGGTAAATAAAAGATCTTTGTGGCCAAACTGTTGCCATTTGCACGTGCACAGCAATTAGTTCTCTTTTTAAAATCTCCAATCAAAAGATTTAGACCGCAAACCTGTTGCCTAAGAAGCACAACAAACGTGCTCTTGTTCAAAATTATTTTAAGAAGTAAACAAGTAATAAAAGTTAATTAGGGTAACACTAATCAATGTGCTGTTTCATTATACTTTCATCTTGAAATCATTTTCAATTTGCAAACAATTAACTGTTTATTTCTGGACTATCAAAAAGAACCGGCTCTGACAAAATGTAGGTTTTTTAAAACATATACATTTTGGCATTCGTTACAAAATGTATTATCTTCTTGTCTACAAGAACTGGTTAAAAAATGTGATTCCCCTGGAACAACATTTTGGCATTAATAGAATTTTTTATTTTTCTTGAGATCAATGTCTTTATGATCATCAATATTCTATTATTCATTGTTAAACTATAAAATAAACTTATTAATATCAATCAGCTGTTAGAATATCAAAATTATCATATGTCATTGTACTTAATTATTATACTCAATTTTGTGTTCTTTTAAAGCATAGGCATTTTTATATTTATTATAAAATTTATTTTGTTTGTTCAAATTCTTAAGATAACTGGCTAAATTTGTGAATCCCCTGGAACGTCAACCATGTTTGCTACCGAACTGAACCATTATTATGCAAGAATTAGTCAAATCGTTTACATTTAAAAAAAAATGTGTCTTTAAGATCATCAGTATTCATTATTTAGTAAAAATACAAAAAAAGCTATGTTTCTTTCTAGATTATCTCATTTTTCAGCTTTGACAAAATTTGGATTTTGGAATTAGTTACAAAATATAAAATATATATATTATAATCGTATTCAAGAACAAGTTAAATAGGTGAATCCCCTAGTAGAACAATCATAGAAACTACCAATTTGCATTTTTGTTATGTCAACGTTATTAGAATCTTTTAAGTTCTAAAAATAACTGGCTTTAAGATCATCAGTATTCTACCATTCATTGTTTAACTGAAGCGACAATAAACTTATCAAAAATCGATCAGCTGATTGAATTTCAAAATCGTCAACAAAATATATTAGTTGAACTTGTTCTGGATCACACAATAGTCAACTTGTTTTGACAATGTGCCAAACATTGCATAATAATCAGCAATCAATTTAGAAATGACTCGACAAATTTATTAATTTATAAAATTATCAAATCTCGAAGCTGGCTACAAAATGCCACCATCAACGACCCTGAATTTTATTTTTATCTTTAACCGTCAAGTTCAGCTTTGCAAAAGATGCTCATAAAGCGCAGTTAAAATGTAAATAAATCTATTCAAGAAAATGTTAAATCATTTTTATATAGCAAAAATATGAATCAAATGGTTGAAGAAACTGAATTAAAAAGTGACGTTATTGGAACTAATTATTATTCTTAATAATCTATTATTATCTGTTATAAGTCTCATTTAATTATTTGAATATTGAGACTTGCTAAAGCAAAGAATTTTGTCGAAGTGTAATTGGATACCTTGGTTACAAATGTGATTAAATGAAAGTGAGCTGAGCGAATTGCAATTACCGGATAATAAAGCAGACTTTTGCGTGGTTGCGAAATGCAAAAATCAACTTTAATATTGACTGCAATGGTTGCTACGGTTTAGTTGCAATTGTGGCTCGACCTTGAGCCACTATGTGGAGCCCAACAAGTTTGTACTTGGCTGCAGTCGATCAACTCTCACCCAGAACAATTGACAATTTTTACCCAACCATTGTGCCATATATATATGTATATACATATAATCATTAAGCGTGACCGTTGCCATTCTAAAAGTCATGTTATTTTAACCGTATACCATAACATGTTTGTATCTTGCAGATACTTTTTCTCCACGGTGCTGCAATTTCAGCTTTATAGACGCATGTGCCTTGCCGCCGGTCAATATGTGCCCAACGATCCGAGAAAACCATTGCACAAATGCGACATCTATCGGCAGCCAGCCGCAGGCAATATACTCAAGTAAGTTGTGAACTTATTTAAATATGGTATTAACAATATACTGAAATTTAACCAGTTGAAAATAAGATACAATCTTAATATTACACTTAAACTAATCAAAACAGTTAATTATAATATAACATATAAATATAGAGTGTAAATAAGATATTCAAAAAAGTCATTACAAAGAAATAATAACAAAAGCAACTTAGTAATTAAATTACACCAATCCATTCAATTAAAACTAACAAAATTGTAATAATAAATATAATCCATTCAAACATATTCATTCAATTAAGTAATTTATCTATAATTACAAATTATAAAGAAAACCTTTAGATTGGAAATCATATAAAGAAAAATTAAAAATAATTTGATGTTACTTTCATTGAAATTATTGGGAAAAGATTTTGATTTTAATCAATCCTACAAAAAACTTAAATTTATTAATAATCAAATAACCCCACTAATTTATTAAAATTATTTAAAGCGGATTTAAAATCCAATATTAGAAGTAGCAAAAAAACAAACAATTTCCTTTTTGCCAAGCAAAAAATTGAATCAGTTTAGACACTAAATTGCAATTAAATAAAATTCATATAATCCTATATTTTACAATTACAATTAAATAATTAAGCTATAAATAACTAAGTCAAACAAATGGAAAAAATAATTGAATTTATGCAATGCATTAAAACTAATCAAAGCACTTCAAAGAGAATAACTAAATAGGAAACCAATCAAACCTAATCAATCATTAATTAAATTAAGAAGGATACAATGATTAAAGCATACCAAATTCATTTACAATTATATATTATTTCTGTTTGCAGAAACCTTATGTCGAAGGGCGCTTCACAGCCTTGGCAAGAGGTGTTGGAGGAGACGTTGGGCGAGGGCCGCTTGGACGGAAGTGCACTGAGAGAGTACTTTGCACCCTTGGAGGAATGGCTGCGCCTGGAATCGCTGCGAACGAATGAATATGTGGGCTGGAATTATGATGGCGATTACTGTAAACGTAGCATCGAAACAGCCGGACTGCAGATATTTGGTGGCTACTATAATGGAGTGAGCAGATCGGAGGGCAGTATTATAATGCTGATTCTCACGATCGGACTGTGGTTGCTAACAGTCTAAGTACAATCAGTCTAAGTTTAACAGTCAAACGCACTTATTTTTGTTGTAATATATTAATTTCCGCAAAACTTCAAGTTGCACATATCGCTGATTTCTGGCCGTGTTGAACTTGAATCAATGCCAAAAACAATTCTAAATCCAATAAAAAAAAAACTAAACACACACATAAACAAAAAACAAATTGGCGGCACCCTAAGCAAAACCTGTTTGCTGGGGTTTCCCTGGGCGAAAGGGGGATAGTAAACAGCTGGGGAGCGGAGAGATGGGACTGCGTTGATGCGGGTCATTGGAACACCAGCGTCGCACGCACATTTCGACTGTGGTTGCTGTTGTTGTTGGTTGGTTCATAATTTAATCAAATAATAAAAATAATAAACAAACCGCTTCGACTGCATTCGCTGTTGCTTTTTGTTTTCTCTCAACTGGTTTCGCTTTTCGTTTTTGATTTAATAAATTGCAAAAAAAGCATAAAACGACTTGGGCTGCAACTGCAAACTGCAACTTCAGTGTAAACAAGATAATCAACGGCTCAGCGCGTAGTGTCATGGGGCTTGGTACAACCTCACTTGACCGAGGGGGCAGAGAAGCATCCAAGGGGCAAAGAGACAGTGTGCAACTCAGTGTCATTGTTCTAAAGTTTGTCTAAGAAATCAGACACTTTAGTAAAGTGAGTGCAGAGCAAGTTCTTTGTCCGTCTGATGCCAGAGTTCGCACTTTGTTTACAAGTCTATTACTATCAACGAGCTAGCTTTATTATTTGTGCGTATGATTGTGTGTGTGGTAAAAGATATTATATCATTATTATCATTAGTGCAACTTAACTCAATTGCTTAGTAAACTCTTACTCAATTTTTAAGAATATGAATAAAAAAGATAATAAAGAATTACATTTTTGAAGTTAATACTCTAAGGTTTAGTTTTAGTATGTAAAATAAAAGTGTAGAAGGTATAATTTATATTATGAGCCATTCCCCAAATAATTTGACTTCATGACAATATTTACTTGAAGTTGAAATATAATACTATTTATGTGAGCATTAAATTTGACAGATTGTTAAACACCGGATAAGGAAATTACATCTTAATTAATAGCGTCAAATTGGAGAGAAATAACTTTGAATGTAACTAGAAGTAACCGGTCTTCCATGTTAGTTCTATGTTAGATTATTACAGAATTTAGTATACTTTAATTAAGAGTCCCTGATTAGAAAGAACATTCTTTATATAAAGTAGTAGAATTTCGGATAAATATTTCGTTAAATTAAATTTAATTGTTTTTGTTGATTGCTTTGATCTAGTTATGAAATGTATGAAGAACCTCAAATTTGATACAAAATTTCCTAAAATGTAATTTAAAAATTAAAAGTCTTTTCAAGTTAGATCCGTTTTGATTAAGTACTATAGATCCATTTCTTAATTTCATATTAATTCGCATATGTCAAACTAGTTAGATTAACTTAGGCTTAACTTTCTCCCACGTTTCTTCCTTCAATATGACATTTATGCCAGCAACAGAAAAGCGCAGTAATAAGATCAAATATAAAAATAAGTAAGAAAGCTCAACAGTAGTGTGTCCGACTTTAATATACCCGAACTATGTAAGTTATTCATATGACAATAAAGTCATACTCTAATTTTACATAAAAAATGTAATTTTAATTTTATTGTTAATGTTAATGTCAAAGTAAAAAAAGATGGGCACAAACTCATTACACCTTGCTAATCGTTGACTACCGGGTATAAAAACAAAAGCGCGTTTACCTCGCAGCAACGACAACTGCATCAGCATGTTAAGGACATTATCAACATTTCAATTAGATGCAATCATCGTCTGTCTGGCAAGGTGATGGGGCGGGGGGAAGCGTAACTCGATCGTTGTGGAGAGTTGAGTGCAGCTGTAGTGTAGAGTTTGTGCGTGTGTGTCTCGCATTTCACTTTCATTGTAGAATTTAACTGTGCATTGCGTACTTCCGCCCTGTCGCCGCCTCAGACCCGCCAAGCGCACGACGGCCTTCATTAGCTCGACAAAAAGTGTCGTCGCCGTCGACAATTTGCAATGACAACTTATTTTTTTTTATAATTTCTGAGTGTGTGCGTGTGTGTGTGTTTGTTTACTGTTTACTGACTGAGTTTTTGGAGAAGGAACATGCGACTGAGCTGCGGGATCAAACAGTCTTTATGAGAGTCGCGCAATCAACGCACACGCAACGCAAGTCGAGCGGAAAGAATCAGAACTGTTTAGAAAGTCAGCGAAAGTTCAAGAAAGTGAAGTTACATATACAAATACAAATAAATTAAGTTGAAAATAAATGTTTGTGAAATGAATGCAACTTGCTAGCCAGTGATTAAGTGACTCCAGCATTGAAATTATAAAACTATTGTAAATATGAAACAGTTGCATATATGGCTGTTGTTGTTTCTCTGGCAACTGAACTGCATTTGCTCTCAGAACAGCAGCTTGCGAGTGAACACATATCTCAAGGAGATGGGCCCTACAGCTATGGCCTTGCCATCAATACAGGCTGCGGGCAATATCTGCACACGCGAAGAGCCCTATGAGGAGGTGATCCAGGTGCCGGAGGTACAGCCGGTGCGAGTTCGTACATCCAGCTGGTGCTTGGATATACCGCCGCGATGCTCCTCGTTCAAGACGGAAATGCGCGAGGTGATGAGAGAGCAGGTGAGTATTATTACTATTACTATATAGTTAATCTGCCTAAGCTGGCAGCAGGTGTTTCACTACTTAACTGCTTAACTGCCGGCTCTACCTTAGCGGGTAGCTATTACGTCATCCTCCTCACTACTGGCAACACCTTCGCAGTGGCCATTTACCAAGTCTTGGCCACTTGCCCCACAAACCTGATTTCATTTGCTCAACCAGGAAGCCGATCGTCTAGCTATTCCATTAAATTGGCAACATTCGATGGCTGCCTTTGATTATTTTTCTCATATTTTAAGTATATTTTATGGGTTCTGTCAAACCAAAAGAAACAAAACTTATGATGAAAAAGTTGCGCAAGCGCGCTGAGAGGAAACTCAATAACACTAAGAACGGAAGTCGCAGCTGTGTGTTTGTGTGTGTGTGAAAAACCATTGAAACTTCAATAATTGCGACCGGTTTTGACCCACGAAAATAAAACGGCAGGTAACGTCCTTGGCTGCCAAAAGTTGTATGAACTTTTGGGCGCCCTCGTCGTATACGCGATATGCATATTGCATTTTCAAAGTGAATACTAGATACGAATTCGCTGCCAAATGTGTGATTTATAATACTGAATGGAGGCTTTTCCTGGTAAATAAATCGTATTTTTATACCCCTATATTAGGCACCCACTAACCCCATTATTAAGCTATAGTAAATGCTTGCTCTATTTTTTATAGTATGAAAATACTGTGAACGCAGATGAGAGTAAACACTTTTGTAGTGAATAAAAAAGCGAGAAAAATCGAGAAAAACAAGTGAATAGCAAATATGGTCAGAATCCGGTTGACTGTGTGGCGCCTAATCAGGTATGGCTGGTTTTTATATTTTTATTTGGATAAACTAAAAAAAATAATAATTATGTCATGGTGTCAGTGACGGAAAGTGCAAATGAAAAGCGGAAAATCCAGCATCTATGCGCAGGCAGGCCAACAGCACAATTAAGTGCTCCACTAGCAAGGAGTTTTGGGGCAGTTAGTGTTGAAGTTGCTGTCGTTGTTGCAGTCCAAGTTGAAGTCGAAGTCGAAGTCGAATTTGCAGTCGTCGTCGCATTCGAAGCTGTTGACACACTTTCGATTGCATCACCGCAGCGTGCGGCACAAAGTGGCCATAAGATGCAGCCAGTTTTAGCTTAGTTTACAGTTTCGGCTCTAATTATTTGTGCAAATGGTGGACATGTGCATGTGCGTGTGTGGTTGTATATTTGTGGCTGCTTAGCTTGATAAACATTAATTTCATAATTTAAGTATTTAAGATTTCATCATTGGGTTTTTTCCTGGAGCGGTCACGGAATCTTGAAAAATATAACTAAGAAATGCCAACGCAATTAAATTGATTTAGATTTCAAAGCAGAGCAGCAGACACTGCAAAGGAAATTAATCACAATCTAATTGTTTTGCCAACTAAATTACACTATCCCAGTTTTTCTAGGTGCGTCCCAAATATGTGGTGAGAAATTCATGTTTTGGTGTTAGATTTTTGCAACGAAATATTTGCACAGTAAATGCCTTTGCTAATTGCCAATTACGTTTAATTAATTAACATGAAAATTACAACAACAAAAAAATGATACAGTGTCGAAAAGCCATTTACGAGTTGGAAAATAAAACAAGTTTCTGTCTTCAAATTTGCAACGACGCGTCGCCTAAGTGCCGAAAGATTTTCCAAAAAAGATTTTCAAATCAAGTGAATTACATAAAAAAAACATACCCCGGCGCCTAATAGTTAAATTTCTAAATCAGATGATTGATTGACTGACAGATAGAAAGAGTGAGAGAAGGAGAGATGGCGAGGAAGAAGAGAGCTGGAAGCTATATGAGTTGTGGTCGTAATTTGAGTCGCTTATGTAGATGTAAACCATTGCTCAACATGTATTCAATTACCAGTCGAGTACTGAGTATGAGGTATTTGTCATATTTATGGTGAACATTTGACAAAAGGCTGCACTTAATTATGCTTCCACCGAATGCAAAACAGCGATAAAACAGGAAAAACAGTACAAAGAAAAAAATAAATGAAAAATTCGAATCGAATATCTGTGTTTATATTAAAATTTCCGCCTTATTAATTTATGCTGTGACAAACACAGACTGAGACACAACAACAACGGCCACGGATACAAATTCATCAGTATCTGACAGAACAATGCGTAAGTTGGGCGGGATTATACGAGTAGTGAATGAAAGCCGGGAATGCTTTGGCATGGACACTGCAAATGATTGTGAGAAGCTGTTCGCATTCAGTTATTCAATTAAATTGGCAACTCAAGGGGTGGACTATTTATGAATGTCTGAGTCTTTGTGTGAGTGCATGACTGTGGTTGTGGTCTCGCCCTGTGGGTCTCAGCTTTATTATAATCAGCGCTTTGACTTTTGTAAATCTCAAGAATTGAGCAGCGTTACAAAGTTCAATGAGGGCCAGTAAATTGACATTGAATTGCTTGGAAGGGAATATTCGTATGTAGCATCAACGGAGTGCTCTCAGTTGCTTATTAGATTTTCCGCATCAGCTCTGGTGTCAAAATTGATGATTAAGATGATAACATATGAAGAAAATTGAATTATATGAAAATTGTCATTGTAAAGTGACACTCCTTACGATTATCGTAATGCTGATTTTGAATTGTGAACATCGGAACCAGAAAAGCTCCTTACTCAGTTCATTTGAGGAAATGACAAATGAAATGAATGTGTAAAATAATGACTTATTGTCTTCCAACCGTCTTTCATTTATGTTTCACACATAGGTAGGATGCTTACTAAAACATTTCATAATGGTTTAAAAACTCATAAGCATAGACTGCCATCCACTTTTCAAGTCTAGTTCTCAAAATTCTACTAAACTGTTTTCGAAGTTGTTCTTACAAATCTTTTTCAAGTATTAAGCATCGCATTAAAAACTGCATAAAGTGCAAACACGAAAAATTAGCATCAATTTAAAAATTGTATGTTTTACGTTCTTTTATTGCGGAATGAATATATGAATGCTACTTAAACATAATAAAAAAATATATGGCATACTTTTGGGCGTACTATTTAAGTAGCCAACTATTAGCATACCTTTAGGAGCATTTAAATAAATAAATAATAAATCTCAAATGACGAAAGTATTCGTAATAATATATATTGTCTAGTCCGATAAACCAAAAAAAAAAAGAAAACAAATTAATTATTGCATAATAAAAAAAAATGTAAAAAGATATGAAATTTATATACTTCAAATGTTTAAATACAAAAAAATAAAATATGTATATTTTCAGTTCAAATCTTATATCTCGGTAATAGAAGTCCGTAACAGGAAAAAAATACCCATACACCAAGATCTCAGAGACTATAAGACATAGAGATATATGTAACTTTTTTCCACAACACTTGTTATGTTTGCACGCAGATCACTTCCGTTCACGCACCATGATAAAAATCGAAAACCAAGCGTAATTTTGAAAGTACAGTTGCGATTTTGTATACAAACAATAACAGCTATAATTTTTACAATTCCTGTTATTTAAGTTATTTAAGAAAAACTGTTGTATGGGAAATAACGCCAACTCTTAGGTATATTTTGAATGAACTATATCGATATACCCATTTACGCGTTCAGTGTATTTTATTATTTTTTAGTAACATATTTAGAATATGGTTTTATTGAAAATGGGTAGCGTGTATTTCATAGTCGAACACAATCGACTGAAGCTTTCCTAATTATTTCTTTTTTTAAAAACAAATCATTTATTTTCTATATAATGATTTTTACATTTATTTAACCGATTGCAAAATATTGATCAAATTTCACTTTTAAAAGAATTTTATAAAAGTTTAAATTTTAAATTTTTTTATTATGAGACATAATTTTATAATGTAATTTGTTTTGGAATGATGTGTAATTATTAAAAAAAAATTAAACACGTTGCGCTGATTGCACATCATATTCGCGGTTATTTTTAACTTTACAAATCAAGTATATGAAGACTCCAACTAGAAGTACAGAAGCCGCAAGGATTATACAAGTTTCCTCCCATCCATGCATCTCTTGAGGAGGTGCAACGGTTGTTGGTTGTGTTAGGTCGGTGACTTGAGGAGGTGCAACGGTTGTTGGTTGTGTTACATCGGTGACTTGTGTGGTTTCTTCTGTTTCATAAGATGATTTTGATTGAGTTGTCGTTTCGATCATCATGAGGGCCTCCAGCTAGGAGAATACGAAAGTGAACATCAGCATCAAAGCCACATTAACTACACTGGAAAATATATTGCACATAATTTTGTTGATATTAATTTCTAAAAACTCTTGTCGTCTACGACGTCCGAATCCACAAACTGCTTGTACAGAACTAACGATATTGAGATATGCTCTCAAGCCGTTTGTGAATTTGAAGTTTGGAACAGGAAATTCGAATTGATTACACTGTAGTAGAATTCAAAAATTCATAAGAAATAAATATAGATATTATGTATTCCATAAACTATATGAACCATTTTTTCAGAGACCGCTGTTTATACCCGCTACCCATAGGGTAAAAGGGTATTATAACTTTGTGCCGGCAGGAAATGTATGTAACAGGTAGAAGGAGGCATCTCCGACCCTATAAAGTATATATATTCTTGATCAGCATCAACAGCCGAGACGATCTAGCCATGTCCGACTGTCTGTCTGTTCGTATCAACACCTAGATCTCAGAGACTATAAGAGATAGAGCTTTTTTCGACAGCATTTGTTATGTTTGCATGCAGATCAAGTTTGTTTCAAATTTTTGCCCCTTACATTTAGGTAATCGTCATAGGATTGGGAGGATACGCAAGTGAACATCAGCATCAAAGCCCCGTGAATTACACTCGAAAATATATTGCACGTAGTTTTGTTGATATTCATTTCTAAGAACTCTTGTAGTCCGACGTCCGAGTCCACAAGCTGCTTGTACAGAACTAACGATATTGAGACGGCTTGCTTGTGAATTTGAAGGTTGCAACAGGAAATTCATATTGATAACACTGTAGGGGAATTCAAAAATTCATAAGAAATAAATATAAATATAATGGCCACAAGTCTTCTATAGATATTATGTATTCCATAAACTATATGAATCATTTTTTGAAAGACCGCTGTTTTCATTCAGAGATGTTGATTATTTCTTAAATGAGAATTTCAAGCCCATGAAATATAATAACTTCATTAATTTTCAACTGAGAGCTTAAAAATTATGGTTGTATTCGCAGGGGCGGAAGAGGGCGTGGCAAAAATTTGAAACAAACTTGAACTGCGTGCAAAAATAACAAGTGTTGTCGAAAAATAATATCACTATCTCTTATAGTCTTCCTAGGTGTTCATTCGGACGAAAGGACAGACAGACAGACGGACAAGTCTACATCGTCTCGGCTGTTAACACTGATCAAGAATAAATGTATCTACTTTGGAGATGCCCTTTTCTGCATATTATTGAATATAAATGTTCGACTCACAATTGAATAAGTTTTTTTTATTTATTAGTAGTACGATGAATACTTTTCAATCTAATGTGTGTCTTCAAACATCATTTAGCCCTGATATTCATTTTTATGCTACTAACTAAAAAATTTCTGACATTACTGCTCTCATTATTTTATGTATTTATCTTTCTTTCTCTCTCTTTCCTTTTCTCTCTCTCTCTCTCTCTCTCTCCCTCTCTTTATCTAAATACTTGTCACTCATAGCGTTTTACTCACTTCCACATTCTTTTGTGTTTTATATTAGAAACTGAACAAAACGCGCACTGTTCGCTTTTGCTGTCAAGGCTATGAGGGCAATCTCTCGGACAGCCAAGCCAGTTGCAAGCCCATTTGTCGGGGGGGATGTGGGCGCGGCAGTTGCCTTATGCCCGACATCTGCAGTTGCGAAGAAGGCTACACGGGCAAGCACTGCACTCAACGTGAGTACTCCGCCACTTATAGCCAATTGTCTCATCTGATTTGCCAGTTCATGATTTTTACAGGCTGCGATCACGATCGCTGGGGACTGGACTGTAAGAATCCGTGCCAATGTCGAAACGATGCGGTCTGTGACAACAAAACTGGCGTCTGTCATTGCATCGCCGGCTGGGCGGGGCAATTGTGAGTAAAGCGCTCAATTTTTAATTGATTCATTCACTGAATAAAGTGAACTTTCAGCTGTGAACAGCCTTGTCCGCCGGGCACACATGGTGTCATGTGCCGCAAGGCATGCGAATGTGCCGAGAGACTGTGCCATCCTCAGACCGGCGAGTGTATACGCCAGGATCATGTGGTGGGTGCCTTGAATGTCAGTCATGTGGTGCTGGAGACCATCAACTCGACCATGGCGAACCTTACGCACAATATCAATAGCATTGCCAAGCGCATTGGCAGCATGCAGGAAGTGGGAGGCCTTGACCAGGCCTCGCCTAGTCCGCTGCCCGAGGTGATACTGATCAAGCAGCCCGTTCAGGAGGCGTCACACACGCCCAAGATCATTCTGCACGAGTCGAGCAATGCCCTCTTGGAGAACTTACACACAGCCGCAGCGGCTGGCGTGCCAACTCCCGAGGTCATACACGTGATTACCAATGGTGGCAGTGTGTCGCAGGAGCATCAGCCTCAGCTGAACCTTGCGGGATTTGCGGCAGGCGAGAGTAATCCAAGCAGAAGTGCCCATGATCATGATACCAGTTTGCTGAGCACAATGATCGTCATACTTCTTGTGTTGATGACTGTCATTGTGCTCGGCTTCCTTTATGTCTATCGACGACAACATCTCCAGAAGGACGCTGTCATCTATAATGCGAATGGCACGCTTTCAACTCACCCCCACAATACCAATCCCGAAGTTGTGATTAGCGAGTCTGGCGCTATGGGAAAAATATTTCACGGACCACTGCCAAAAGTTCCAGCTGCAAATTCCATTAGCCAAACTCTACCGAATGAGGGTATGTAAGTGTCGCCCGGCTGTTGCGAGGGCGATTCGATGACTAATCTGAGAATTCTTAATGAATATAAAAACGTGTTAAGAATATCAAGTTATTTATCGTATTGGCCGCGTAGTTAATCATTCAAACTAATTCTTAAGAAATTCTTGCAGTTTCTCAACCGGAACTGTATGATACACCTAGTAATAACTCATCAATTAGAACACCGCCATATGCCTATGCCAGGAAGGAGTCACTCTATTCGGTAATCTCGCCGAAGTCGCGAAAGGGCAGCCTCGACTCGCATCTTTATGACGAGATACGATATCATCAGCAACAGCAGCAGCAGCAGCAGCAGCAGCAACACTTCCAGCAACTGCATCATCAACACCCACATCAACATCAACATCAACATCACCACCATCATCAGCAGCAGCAGCAGCAACCTCACCAACCACACACCTCGCAAATACGTTACCAGCATTCCACCATAGCAGCCGCCTATCTACCGCCCCCATTGATGCAGCGGCAGTCAAATCACCATCCACAACAACATCAACAGCAACATGCGCCAAACTCTCATGTTTCCCACTTAATAATTCCACCACAAGATTCAAAGTTTCTACAGGTACCAAACCAGATTACAACACAAAAGATTGCCCACTTGTGAGTTTGTCATTGATACAAAGGAATTTTTTAATACTTTGTCAATTGTCTCTTAAAATTGTCATTAAATTGAAAAATAGTTTTGGATTACATTCGCAAAAATAGCATGGCCATACATATAATATAACTTTTGCAAACTCTATATTATTATATATACGTACATGTACAATAAACAAAAATAACATTTATTCGTTTGTTTAATTTTATAATACATCTACTATATATATATCCTATGTGGTAATCTTTATTTGCTGACTCAAATGGCAAGAGCTGGAACCAAAAATTTTGATCGTGCTATAAGGTTTGATTTGCAAAAATTCCCACTCAAATTTCTTTCAGTCATGCAGTTGGAGAAAAATCGTTGTTAAATAAATTTGGAGCAATTTAATTAAAGTATTTCGACAAACACCATAGCCTAAGAAAGGAGTGTTGAATTGTCATCATTGATTAAGCGTCAGCAGCCGATACGATATAGTCATACATTTCCGGATATTTACATTCTTGAAGAATAATGTTATGTTTTGTTTTGGCTCAGTATCAATAATAAGGAGACCATGTATATGAAACTTTCCTTTTTTCGGTTAAAATTTAAATAAATTTAATGTATGATTAGTTGTCAATAAAACAAATTACCAATATTAAATAATTATTTTTATTTACTTTCATCAAATATAATACCATTAATTGTTCGATAAATTATGATAACTTAGATATCTCCTTCGTCTTCGGTATTTGCAAAAGACAAACATGACGATGGAAATAATAATCGACAGGATAATTACAATTACAATCTCGGTGATTGTCAATCCGCTCAATTTTATGGTACGACGTCTGTAGGTTAGCCTTGGCTCAAAGGTTGATAATATTGGACTGATGGTCGTTGTTTTGGTTGACTTTGTTGCAGAAGAGTAGTTATGTATTGATGTTGTCTCTTGATGCGGAGTACTTATCGCCGATGGAATAGTTGTATCGTTACCAATCAAAACTTGAGCGTTAGCCTTCAGGATTAGTACAAGGAGTACAGTGAAGCAGTAAAAAATTCCATATGCCATTTTTGACAATTGTATGTTATGCACCCTTTTGAGTTTTGATGGGGACTAAGCGCCGCTGTTTCAAGTTCACCTTTTATAAATACAATGCATACGGGTTTTGTTTTAAATAAATGATTAATAATTTATAGAAATACGGGCTGTGAGTTTGATCGATAATATGTATAAACATATATAATATATTTTTTAAATTGTTGTATTTCTATTAAACCAACTAAGCTAATAAATTAAGTACTTTTTCAATATTTGAATGTATATGAAGCTATCTTCGAGATAAATTATGTAATTAACTATAAGGTGTTTGATGGGGCGACTCAAAGTGATTCAATTTACTATTTGTTTTTATAGAACATAGATAAGGTGAGATTGCTCTCGTATTCGTTGCAATAGGTATTGTTGTTGTTCTGTTTTTCTGTTAGTTATCGAAATATGTGGTGCTTATATAGTTGTTGTTATGTTCATAGTAGTGGGAACTGGTGTGGTTGTTGTGATGTCGGTTGGATCCGCGGGTATTGCTAAAATCGTTTGGTTGATAAGCTATGTTGTTGTTGTCATAACGCATTTAGGAGATCGAGGAATACCATAATTAGAATAGTTTTCATCACAAACACATTACCCCATTACACATATCAAACCATCTTCACAAATACTTTTCACGCAATAAATGTCTTGTTCATCTTTGTGAAATCCATTTTCACAACCACATGTGCAGTTGTCAAATAGGGTCTGATTTCCACTACCACATGTTTCGTCACACTCAATTTTTGTTGGGTTCTGTTCCGCACTTGGAGTCTCGTCTGCTCCAATATTTAAGACCACAAATGACATCAATAAACAGAAGAGTCCAGATTTGTACCATTTCTCTTTGATGTTTCGTTTTTTTTAAATCGACGGTCTTGTAAAAAGGCTTTTACAATACTGAGATGAATTGCCAAATGATTTCGCTATTTATGTTGCTTTTCAATTGTGCTGGTATATGAATCTTGCACCATAATAATGCTAGTTAAGAACTGCATAGGGGCTTAGGAACCGCAGCGCAATTCTGCATCTCCAGTAAAACGTATACTTTAAGTCATGTGCTTATTACATTTTGAATAAATATTTTTTTTTGTAGTTATTATACGCTCGAGTCAAATGAATGACCTGGTTTCGCAATTTATAAATGTATAAATAAATAAGAGCTATATAAAATAAATAAGAGTTTCACTAAATCAAGCTGTCATCTTGAGTTGCCCATTCGATGAATGAATTTGGCGTGAGGAACAAAACCAATGAAATGTATCAGCGATGCTTGTAATTACATTAGCTTTGGTTCAGGGATAATTTAAAATGCTGAATAAAACATACTACCTATGTTTGCGGAACATTGATCATCATCTAAGCAGCCTGGGCGATGCGGGGAGCAAAATGATTCAAGGCACTGAAGTCTTGGAATGAAACTTAGACACATGATTATAGTTTTATGAACTAAGTAGTATGTTAATATGTTCTTAGTAATCAGTAATTCAACGTTAGCTGCATTTGATATGATGGATATATGAAATATGCAGAAAACAAAATAAACGATATTATAAGATTTTAATTTAGCTTTTGAGTATATTGCAGCGGTCGACAATAATTAGTAAACTTACATATCATATTGACGTTTTAAATGCAATGTATTGAACTAAATTAAAACTATCATGCACTAACAAACTGGATTGGCTGCTTGGAATTTTTTCTTTCCTAAAAGTAGGCAAAAGTTTTTTTGTGGCAAATGCGAACGCGCTTGCCCCACGGCTCTAGTAATTTAATTATACCCGCTACCCATAGGGTAGAAGGGTATTATAACTTTGTGCCGGCAGGAAATGTATGTAACAGGTAGAAGGAGGCATCTCCGATCAGCATCAATAGCCGAGACGATCTAGCCATGTCCGTCTGTCCGTCTGCCTGTCCGTCTGTCCGTATGAACACCTGAATCTCAGAGACTATAAGAGATTGAGCTATTATTTTGTTTCGAGAGCATTTGTTATGATTGCACGCAAATCAAGTTTGTTTCATATTTTTGCCACGCCCACTTCCGCCCCCGCAAATCAAAAAAAAAATTGAAAACAAACGTTATATAAAAGCTAGAGCTGCGAATTTTGGTGCATAATAATATATAGTATAGTATAATAACTATAGTATTTATGATTTCTGTAAATGATTGCGATCAGATAAAAATTGTCGATGTTATTGAAGAAATACTTTTGTATGGGCAAAAACGCCTACTTACTAGGGGTCTTAGTTGTTTTGGCTGACAATCTGGTATATTGTGCCGTCTATGGTATATTTTGAATGCAGTACTATATCGATATACCAAATATACCATTTTGGTATATTTTAGTATTTTTGTAGTATTTTCGATATATTTTGAGAAAAATACCGCAAAATATATTTCTTTTGTTTAAAATGGGTAGCGGGAATCTCACAGTCGAGAACACGCGACTGTAGCTTTCTTACTTGTTTATTTTGTTTTGGTTCAGTATCAATAAAAAGGAGAGCAAAATAATCTGCAAACTTATGTATATGGAACTTTCCTTTTTTCTTGTAAGATTTAAATAAGTTTAATTTATGATCAATTGCCAATAATAAACGAATTACCAATATTAAATAATTATCTTTATTTACTTTCATCAAATACTATTAATTGGGACATAAATTATGACAATTTTGAATAGTACAATATGTATTTCGTCAGATTTCCATAAACGGTGTCCCTAGATAACTCCTTCGTCTTCGGTTTTTGCAAAAGAGAAATATGCCGAAGGCAATAATACACGCCAGTAAAATTACAATCTCGGTGATTGCCCATCCACTCAATTTTTTTATATGAGGTCTGTAGGTTGGCCTTGACTCAAAGGTTGATAATATTGGACTGATGGTCGTTGTTTTGGTTGACTTTGTTGCAGAAGAGTAGTTATGTATTGATGTTGTCTCTTGATGCGGAGTACTTATCGCCGATGGAATAGTTGTATCGTTACCAATCAAAACTTGAGCGTTAGCCTTCAGGATTAGTGCAAGGAGTACAGTGAAGCAGTAAAAAATTCCATATGCCATTTTTAACAATTGTATGTTATGCACCCTTTTGAGTTTTGATGGGGACTAAGCGCCGCTGTTTCAAGTTCAGCTTTTATAAATACAATGCATACGGGTTTTGTTTTAAATAAATGATTAATATAGTAACAATTTATAGAAATACGGGCTGTGAGTTTGATCGATAATATGTATAATCATGTATAAAATATTTTTTAAATTCGAGATAAATTATGTAATTAACTATAAGGTGTTTGATGGAGCGACTCAAAGTGATTCAATTTACTATATATTTTTATAGCACATAGAAAAGGTGAGGTTGCCTTCGTAATCGTAGCAATCGGTGTTGTTGTTGTTCTGTTTTTCTGTTAGTTATCGAAATATGTGGTGCTTATGTAATTGTTGTTGTTATGTTCTTAGTAGTGGGCACAGGTGTTGTTGTTGTGTTATCGGTGGGATCCGCGGGTATTGCTAAAATCGTTTGGTTGATAAGCTATGTTGTTGTTGTCATAACGCATTTAGGAGATCCAGGAATACCATAATTAGAATAGTTTTCATCACAAACACATTCACCCATTACACATATCCCACCATCTTCATCACATGAGGGATCACAAATACTTTTTACGCAATAAATTTCTTGTTCATCTTTGTGAAATCCATTTTCACAGCCACATGTGCAGTCCTCAAATAGGGTCTGATTTCCACTACATGTTTCCAAACAATCCATTTGTATTAGTTGCTGTTCTGCACTTGGAATCTCGTCTGCTCCAATAGTCAAGACAACAAATGACAACAATAAACAAGAGTATCCCGGTATGCACCACTTCATTTTAATTTTTTTTTATTCGCCGATCTTCGAAAAAGTCTTTCACAGTACTGAGATGAATAGGCAAATGGTCTCGCTATTTATATTGTTTTGCAATTGTGGTGGTATATGAATCTTAATCTTTATAAATACAATGTACACGAATTCCGTTGCATATAAATGATTAACATCGTAACAATTTATAGAAATACTGGTTATGAGAATGAATCGGTGAGTTTGATCGATAATATGTATAACTATTATATGCGAGATTTTTTTACTCTATTGTATTTCTTTTAAACCATCTAAACTAATAAATGAAGTGAAATTTATTTCATTATTTGAATTTATTGGAAGTATCTCCGAGATAAGTTAGAAGATAACTTATAATGTAGTTGATGTGGCGATTCTAAGAGATCCCCGATGTCTGTTCTTATAGCACACATATACTAAAGCTCCAACCAGACAAGCTACAAGTACGATAATTCCGGTGATGGCCCATTTACCCATTACATATTTTTGTTCGTCAGGCTTTTTCACAGGATTCGAATCCTGGGTGATGGTGGTTATGTTTAGATGTATTGTTAGAGTGCCTTGACTGGTTGGGGTAAGTGAGGTTGCCTTCGTTGCCGTTGAGTTTTGAGTTGTGGGAGTATGTGGTAATGTTACATTTGTGCTATTAGTAGTGAGGATAGGTGTTGGTATATTGTTGTTGGTGGGAAGTGCAGGTTTTGTTGCCAACCTTTGTTCGGTAAACTGTGTTGTTGTATTCAAAACGCAGTTAGGGGCTCCAGGCTTCCCATTCACATTCAAATATCCTGTTTTACAAACGCATTCATTCCGTTGACATTTCACTCCCTCCATGGAAGGGCATTCAGGTGCACAAACACTTTTTACGCAATTAAAATCTTGATCATCTTTTTCATATCCTTCTTCACAACCACATGTGCAGTTGTCAAATAGGGTCTGATTTCCACTACCACATGTTTCGTCACACTCAATTTTTGTTGGGTTCTGTTCCGCACTTGGAGTCTCGTCTGCTCCAATATTTAAGACCACAAGTGACATCAATAAACAGAAGAGTCCCGATTTGTACCATTTCTCTTTCATGTTTCGTTTTTTTTTTTAATCGCCGGTCTTTGAAAAAATCTTTCACAATACTGAGATGAATTGCCAAATGGTTTCGCTATTTATGTTGCTTTTCAATTGTGCTGGTATATGAATCTTACACCATAATAATGCTAGTCACCTATATAAGTTGAGAACTGCATAGGGGCTTAGGAACCGCAGAGCAATTCTGCATCTCCAGTAAAACGTATACTTTAAGTCATGTGCTTTTTATATTTTGAATAAATATTTTTTACGTAGTTACGAGGGTGGGCTGATAAAAAGTCGGCCTAACAAAGAAAAAAAATTTTTTAAAATTCGTAAATATTTTATTCGATTAGTGTTTTCTGATTACTATGAAAGTTTCATTCGGTTTTATCAACACTGGTAATTTTGGCGGGACTTTTAGCGCATTCACTTTTGCATTGTCGTCAACATGAATAAAATCGAATATCGTGCTGTCATAAGATTTCTGTTTTTAAAAGAGAAATCCAACGACGATATTAAAAAGGAGCTAGACAAAGTTTATAAGGATTCAGCTCCATCGTTTTTAACAATAAAATATTGGACTGCTGAATTTAAACGCGGGCGGACAAGCATTTTTGACGATTATCGCCCGGGTCGTCGCAGAGAGGTGACAACACCAGAAATTGTGGATAAAGTCCATGGAATGATAGATGATCGCCGAATCAAGCTGCGATAGATTGCAAATGCTCTAAACATTTCTCGGGAACGCGTTGGAAGCATTTTCACAAATTTTTACACATGAGTAAGATTTCGTCAAGATGTGTGCCGCGATTGCTCACAATGGAAAATAAACGCAACCGTTTGCACATTGCGAAGGAGAGTTTGGCATTGCTTAACGCAAACAAAAACGAATGTTTTCATCGTTTTGTGACTGTTGACGATACCTGGATTCATCACCATACACCAGAGAGTAAGGAACAGTCAAAGCAATGGATTTCAACTGGAGAAACGGCACCGAAAAAGGCAAAGATCGGTTTATCGGCCAACAGGGTGATGGCAACGGTTTTCTGGTATGCCCGAAGTGTAATTCATGTGGATTATCTGGAAAAAAGCAGAACAATTACGGGAGAATACTATTTCAATCTCTTGGGACGATTTGATTCGGAGCTGAAGTAAAAAAGGCCGCACATGTTTCACCAGGACAATGCTCCCACTCACAAGAGCGTTGTCGCCATGTCGAAATTATGTGAATTGCACTACGAAATTCTACCCCATCCACCCTATTCTCCAGATTTAGCACCCTGTAACTATTATTTATTTCCAAACTTAAAAAAATGGCTTGGGGGGTAAGAAATTTCAGTCAAATAAACAGGTAATCTGTGAAGCAAACGCTTATTTTGAGGACCTGGACAAATCCTATTTTATGGAAGGTATTGGGAAACTGGAGGATCGGTGGTCCAAGTGTGTACGTCGAAAAGGAGATTATGTTGAGAAATAAAAAAGCAAAATTAAAAAAAAAAACGTATTTTGTTTGTAAGGCCGACTTTTTATCAGCCTACCCTCGTATTATACACTCGAGTCAAATGAATGACCTGGTTTCGCAATTTGCTACTATATACATATATGTAGAAAATATATGAAAAATAAGAGTTTCACTAAATTAAGCTGTCATCTTGAGTTACCCATTCGATGAATGAATATGGCGCGAGGAACGAGCGGAATGGAATGCATCAGCGCTGCTTATGATTACATTAGCTTTGGTTCAGGGATAATTTAAATAGCTGAATAAAACATACTACCTATGTTTGCGGAACAATGATCATTATCGAAGCAGCCTGGGCGATGCGGGGAGCAAAATGATTCAAGGCACTGAAGTCTTGGAATGAAACTTAGACACATGATTATAGTTTTATGAACTAAGTAGTATGTTAATATGTTCTTAGTAATCAGTAATTGCTCTAAGTCATGATAACTCTTCACACAAATTTGTTCTATTGATTCCACTGAACGTTAGTTGCATTTGATATGATAGATATGTATATGAAATATGCAGAAAACATAATAAACAATATTAAAAAATTTTAATTTAGCTTTTGAATATAATGCAGCGGTCGACAATAATTAGTAAACTTACACATCATATTGACGATTTAAATGCAATGTATTTAATAACAAACAAACTGGATCGGCCGGAAGCTTGGAATTTATTAATGTTAATGTTTTCTTTTCTGCTCAGTATTAATGTTTGTTTATGTTTTTAATTTATAATAAATGTGGTAATTGTTTTTCTAATTTGGAACAATGCGCCGCTTAGATGAGGATGGTTGTAATTGGCTTTGCAGGATCATGGCACGCTGGGCGGAATCACAAATGATTGCATCGTAAGAGATACGTTCTAATGTCGAAGGTTTATTCATATTGTGCCCTTTCTATTTCTTTCATTCCTTCGCCATCTAATTAGGTACGCAAATGTACATTTGCGAGACCAAAATGGTTGTTTGAGACCCGCATTGCAATTACTCACGTTTTAAATCTAGCTCATGATTTATATTTTTGTATATTTAGATATATTTTGGTTAGATAGAACCTTGATATCGATATTGTTCACACTTAGGTGAATTTGCTGTCAGTGCTGCATCATCAATTTGATTATGTGTACTGAATTCAATTAATTGTGAAATTGTGGAAAATGTGGTACATTGTGATATTTTTAGAAATTAAAAATATTCAGCGAAAAGATCTTTATTTTATATTATGCGTAAGCGTTGAGAACATATATTGAAATCTTAAGGTTTTTGGTTAAAATCACAAAGTTTTGTAATTTGATGTTATTCATGAATGTTTTTGAACTAGCTTATAAATAATATAAATATAAAGTGTAAATTTTGTAAAATAACGCACATTTATTTAAAAAAATAATCCTAAATATTTTAAGGCTGACTTTGCTTAACATTCTTAAATGAATCTCAACTCATAGAAAAAGTTTTCATACTCTTCCATGAGCCATAATCGTAGAGCAATACAGAATACATTGGAACTGGAATGCTTCATTGCAGGTAACGTTAAGTAAAGTTCTGCGAATTTGCATTAAATTTTTTTGGCACAGCTGACTGACCATCCATACATATCTGATTGTAACCACATATGGCATCACATATATTTTTAAGGCATTCGATGACATCTTCTTCGCGGAGAATGCCTTCTTTGCGAATGCATCCTTAGTATTTTCCTGTTTTTCACCACATTTTAGTTGAATTTGCAATTGTAATTTCGATCAAGATATGAAGTGTCAACAATGACAACAATATGTCCGAAGCACTTTATTTGAAATTCCATTGTGCTTAATAAAATCTTCAGCATTACCGAGGTAATTTAGCAAATGCTTATGCAATAGGTGTATTGTTATATTATTAATATATTTTGAATAATATGTATGTGAAGCTCGATGTCACTGACAACTTTCATAGACATTTAGGGGAAAGAGGCATTTTTCTCTGAACACTTAATATATGTATATATGTATATGTATGTGCTTTGCCAATCGAGAGACTTAAGAGAAGAAGAGTCTGAGAGCAAGTGGGTGAAGCGTGATACTGATAAGGGCTCCGCTTGCAAGAGCCGCAATCTTGAGTTGCTCATTCGATGAATGAAACTGGCGGGAGAAACAACACAGAATGCGTTGTAATTGGAGTGTTTTAACAGCGCTGCTAACGTTGACGTTAGCTCTGGCAGAGGTAACGACAGCGACATCGACGTCAGCAGCCGAAGCGGAGCTCTATGGCGATATACACGTTCAGGGAGAGTTCGAATCACTCAGTCAAACACGACAGCGCCAGCAGCAGCAGCATCTGTGCCAGCGTGAGCTGCCGTAAGTAACAATGTTTTAATCTTTTTCGGAGTTTAAAAGTAAGAGTATTTCGTACGCCTTAGTGCAATCTTCTTTCAGACACTGAAGAATTCTCCTGTGCGTGGCAATGGCTCTACGATTTATTATCATCGCATTGAGGTCTGCTGTGATGGCTATCGCCCAGATCCGTATTCGGAGCATTGTGTGCCAGATTGTGGCCACAGCTCGCCAGACAACTGTCGCAATGGCTTCTGCCGTGCTCCCGGATATTGCGAGTGCTTCGCAGAGTTCGTGCGCAATGATCAGGGTGCATGCATTCACACCTGTCCCATCGCCTGTCAGCATGGACGATGCTATCTCAATGGCACCTGTGTTTGCAAGCCAGGCTATGTACTCGATGCCGAGACGCGTCTCTTCTGTCGTCCCGAGTGTCCCACCGCCTGTGGCACACATGAGGAATGTGTGGCTCCTGGTCAATGCAACTGCCTAACTGGTTATCGCCGTACTGCGCAATTGGGCTGTCAACCGATCTGTGCCCCAGACTGTGGATACGGAAAATGTGTGGCGCCCAATCAATGCGAATGCTTTCCCGGTTTTATAAAGCGACCTCAGCGCAATGTCTGCGAGGCCGAGTGTTACATGTGAGTGCAACCAGTTCGAATTTATAAAAAAAGACGAACCTCTGACCTTACTTTTAATATTAACAGTAATTGCGAGAATGGTTTCTGCGAGTCACGCTACAAGTGCCATTGCCGAGAGGGTTATCGCTATGATGTCAACACCACCAGCTGCTTGCCCGAGTGCCAGGACAACTGTGGCCAGGGCAACGGAGTTTGCATGGCTCCTGGTGTCTGTCGCTGCTTCGAGGGCTACGAGCTGCACGGCAACAGCTGTGTACCAAAGTGCGAGCGGTGAGTCTTAAAGAACTAATATATAAGCTTGATTTCAATTTAGTTGTACTAACTAGAAGTACAACAAAGTATTGACAGTTAATGCCCAAAAAGAGTTAGTTTAAAAAAGAGTGATTTCAGTATATAAGAAGCTTTGAAAAGTAACTTCATTGCAACATTTTTTTGGGAGACTCAAAAATTTCAAATATCACAAAGTATTGACAGTAAATGCCCAAAATGAGTTAGATTAAAAAGTAGTGATTTCAGTATATAATATAAGAAGCTTTTAAAAGTAGCTCAAAGTGAATTTTTTTTTGAGATCAAAATCTTGAATTTAAAGTACCACTATTAATTCGAAATAATAACTGAAAGAATACTAGCAGAGTGGTAAGTTTAGTGAAATGGTTATTGAATAAACTTAAACAAGTAAGAAAGCTACAGTCGAGTGTACTCGACTGTGAGATACCCGCTACCCATTTTGAATAAAAGAAACATATTTTGCGGTATTTTCTCAAAATATACCGAATATATTGCAAAAATACTAAAAATATACCAAATGGTATATTTGGTATATCGACATAGTACCACATTCAAAATATACCATAGACGGCACAATATACCAGATTGTCAGTCAAAGCAACTAAGACCCCTAGTAAGTAGGCGTTTTTGCCCATACAAAAGTATTTCTTTAATAACTTCGACAATTTTTATCTGATCGCAACCAAATTTTCAGGAATCATAACTACTATAGTAAATATTGTATATACCAAAACTCGCAACTCTAGCTTTAAAATTACGCTTGTTATTCGATTTTTTTGATTTTCGGGGGCGAAAGTGGGCGTGGCAAAAATTTGAAACAAACTTGATCTGCGTGCAAACATAACAAATGCTGTCGAAAAAAAAAATTATAGCTCTATCTCTTATAGTCTCTGAGATCCAGTGTTTCATACGGACAGACGGACAGACGGACAGACACACAGACGGACAGACGGACATGGCTAGATCGTCTCGGCTGTTGACGCTGATCAAGAATATATATACTTTATAGGGTCGGAGATGCCTCCTTCTACCTGTTACATACATTTCCTGCCGGCACAAAGTTATAATACCCTTCTACCCTATGGGTAGCGGGTATAAAAATCCTTATGAATTGCTAGTATAAAAGCTAATAAATCCTCAAATTCACTCAACAGTCATATCATTGCAACTTCAAATTAATTAAGAGACTTTTAAAAGTATAGTAAGATAGACTGAATGGCAGTTAAGTTCGAAAGAACTTTCAAACAATTTCTAGAGTCTTTCTCTTAATCAGGAAGTGAACTACAAATGTTTAAAAGATTTCCCTACTTTACTTTCAGATCTTGTGGCCAGTATGGCAAATGCCTGGCACCCAATGTGTGTGGCTGTGTTCCTGATAATCAGCTCTGCCAGCTGGGCAGCTGTGATGCCAATGGCCATTGCCAGTGTCCAACTGGACAAGTCAACTTCGTTGGTCGCTGTCTGCAGCCGCAGCACATTGAACATCATCTAAGTAGCTTGGATCGGCGGAGGGAGCGAAGTGAAGAACTGAAATACGAATTTAATGCACTGATTGGACGTCTGTTTAATTTGATTTGGGAATGAGACATAGACACAGATCGACTTTAATTATAAATAAAAATGCATATTAAACGCGCTGACAGCTCTGACGTCCTTTGATGCCGCTCTTGATGAATCCCGGCTGGCAGATGCAGAAATTGGGCGCACTGCAGAAGCCATTGGGGCAGCCTTGTGGACAGTGTGGTTGGCAAATGTTGCGCTGCAGCTCGTCGAGAATGTAGCCAGGTTTGCACTCGCATTTGTTTTGGCCAATGCAGACACCATTCAAGCAAGGAATATCACAGTGGGGCACACACTGGCCACTCTTGTGATCCCATTCATTGCCTGGCTGGCACTCACAGGTGTTGGGCGCAGTGCAGCGTCCATTTTGGCAGGGTCTATTGAAGACATTCATTAGCAGCAATATAGGGTATTAAGTTGATCGACTTACTTTTCGCAAATGGGTTCGCAGCGTCCCTCAACCTTCAAGTAGCCAGTGTTACAGCTGCAGACTCCTGGAGCCGTGCACTGTCCGTTCTCGCACTGTTCACAGACGGGAGCACAGCTGCCATCGGCTGCTTGCCGATACCCAGGCAGACAGTCGCATTTATTGGGTGCCACACAATGGCCATGGGCACAGCCTGGCTTGCACTCGGGCAGACAGTACTTCTGGCTAACGGGATCTAAGGTGTAGCCCTCATGACAGCGACATTGATTCTGCTCATCGCACACGCCATTTCCACAACCCAGGGGGCAGGTGGAGATGCATTTACCCTCCACGTTCCTCACGTGTCCCGGTATGCAGACACAGGTATTAGGCGCCGTGCAGATCCCGTTGGGACAATCGTCAGCGCAGACTGGCTCACAGCGACGATAGATGTGCGGATTGCGTTCGTATCCCTCGCAGCAAACTTGAATGCGGCTCTTGTCGGGAGTTGTGCCATTGCCAACGTAGTTGTCCCGCGATCCATGCAGCAATGAGGCAGTTCTACAAAATTGAAAATAATCAGAAAACGACCAAATTTAAAAAAGAATTACAAATGATTTGCCTTAACTATGTACGTATGATTGAAAAGGTGTGGAAAACAGTTAAAGTATAAATGAAACTTTGATCTGAAGACAAACTAATAAAAATACCAGTTACAAATTCAAAATAATATAGTATATTCTCCAAGCTTCTGTTTATAGAACAAGTAAAAACAAGTGAGAAAGCTACAGTCGGGTGTACTCGACTAAACAAAAGCAATGAGGTATTATTATAAGAATATACAAAGTAATGCACCAAAAATACTCAAATATACCATATTTATAAGACCGTATTTGGTATATCGATTAAGTTATCCCTTTAAAATGCGCTTTACAGGTCAAAATATACCAGATTGTCAGCCAAAGCAGCTGATACCCTATTACAATAGGCGTTATTTACCATACAAAAGTATTTCTTAAATACCTTCTACAATTATCATCCGATCTCATGAATAAGAAATACTATATTTACTATAGTCTGTACCAATATTCGACTTAGCTCAAAAATTATTCATGCTTTTAGATTTTTGTCGATTTTCGGGCGTGGCAAAAATGGGTAACGGGTATAAACACAGTCGAGTCTGCGCGGCTGTGAGTTATTCGCTACTCATTTTTAAACAAATATTTCAAGATATAAATTTAAAAACTTATATGAGTGCACTTCAATGAATATAAGTTCATTGTAGTGCATTGCAGCTTCATATCATTAACAGTTCTCTTGTTGCTCTAGGACTGAGTCTGAGTCTGATTCTAAGTCTGCGTCAAATTAATCGCACAAAATATATCACATTCAAACTGAAATGCATACACAATGTGTATTACACATACAAGAGCACATTCATACTTGTACATTAATTGTAATCGCACATTGAATTGAATTTCAAGACGCATTTCATTATCAAGCCACTGAGGATGTCGAGGTCGTTAGTTCAATGTGTCACTGGCTTATTTTCAATTGCCTCAAAAAACACTGTGATAATTACTGAAGCTTATGCAATGGGGTTTCCCCCGCCCTCCTCCCCTCGACTTACGGAACTTCCTTATAGCAGATGCCACTGGCCATGGCCGAGCGAGTTTTGTTAATGAACAGCGCCGTCTCATCCAGAATTTGTGGTGCAGGAGTTACAGGGATCACAGGCTGCACATAGTGTCCGTTGTACTGATTGAAGCTGCCGCCTTGATACGTCTCTGCAGGCACATAACCGGAACTGTAGCTGCCATAGTTTGTATATTGATGCTGCTCGGTGGCATTGCCAAAGTACTGCAGATTGGCTGACGGTGGCGGAGGTTGCCGAGTCTTGATGCCTGCCGTCTTGTACTGGGCTTGGGCGATGCTGCAAAGCGTTGATAGCACCGCTAATGCGATGAACAGCTGCCACGATGACCTCATGCCTGATGTAGCTTTTGGTGAGAGGTTATAAATAACGAATTCAAATTGATGAACTGCACACGTCTGAACTTCACAGCTGCTGCAGTTTAACTAAGCGCAAAGCAGATTCAAAACAATAATTTAAATACTCAAACCAGTCGCAAAACGGCTCCAGCCTCTAGTTTCAAGCTAGAGCTCAGAGCTCAGCTTCTAATCAGCACCTCGCAATATGTCTATCAATAAAACGAAGGTTACTCTCTCATCAGATGTTTCTTTGGAATTATTGTTTGTTGTTTTCATTACCCCAGAGGGCACAACCCACGCTCTCTGGTTTGCTCATAAGCTTTATTTTCGATGCTGACAAGCTGGTCTCAACCTGTCAAAAGTTTAATCTTTTTTGTTTATGTTTTATTCCGAGAATTCGATGAGTGAGTAAACATCGATAATTTACCATTTTATTTGAGAGAGATTGATGAAGATGTTAATTTTAATACTAAACAAACAATAAAATAATGACTTATTTCGATATGTTATGATAAATATATTACTCATTTTGTATTGATTGTATTAAGTCGTTCAATAAAATAATATTCTTCAAAAGAAATGTCGGCGAATGAAGATTATTTATCATCTCACGCATACTATTTTGACTCTATTAATTAATCGTGTGGGGGCATTTTAATAAAGTTATCAATTATTATCAATTTACTGAGCACAGATTCTACTTTACTTTATTTAAAAACTTGTAGCAATATAACCTACCAATAATATTATGTTTTATTCATTATTACAATAAAATTTAAAATTGAAAGGTATTTTCCTTAAATAAGAAAGAAAGCAAAAGTTGTTTTTCTAAAAATATACCCAATTTATATATCGAAAATTTGCTGAAGTATGCCTAAGGCTATATTTAAAAAGGTAAATTTTTAATTTAGAGTTAAAAATATACCAGATTCGCAAGCAATACAAAAAAGACAGACAGCAGCAGCCATTAATTGCAGTACATAATAGCTTCTAAGATTTGTATTTAATCGCAACAAATTTTTCGGGAATCATAAAAAATGTATATAACTTTAAAATTAGGATTCCTTTTCATTTTTATTTTCTAATTTCGTATACAGATTTATGGGGTTACACACATTTTCCATTCGGTAACTATATAAAAACTTTAGTAAATGTAGCTATTCGGCATTTTTGTTCACTTTTCAAAACATTGATGAATTGTTTAACTATGAAATTACCGTAAATAGATTAAATGATTGTGTAAAAACTTTTACACTTGATTAGCTTAACGAATTTTAACGCATTAAAGGTTTTGTCGAGTTCGGTAAGTAAAATATTTGATTTTCACAATGGATTTTACAAAAAGCAACGGTTATGTTAAAATTATCAAAACTGACCAATCACCTACATCAAAATTGTTCAGTAGTTTAAAAAGTGAATTACTACATAATGTGAATTTATCTAAGTTTAATTTTCATTTGCAGTTACTACGCATAACGTTTCAATTCTATAGATCTGCTGTGTCCAATATCTAATCGTGATCGCATTAGTCAAATATATTTGAAAAATTTATTATGAATTAAAATTTGAAATTTTTTTTATGCCCATTATTTTTTATATTCTAAATCAAAATTTTTAAATTCCAATGTTGGAGACTGTTCGTGAAAACATTATTTAATAAAAATCAAAAGCAATGAACAATGCCGGCTCTCGAGGTATTACGAAAGTCAAGAATACACACACATATGCATAAGACACTTGCTAAATATAGTTCTGAGTTTGTATTCTAACAACACAAAAATAAATGTTCAATAGCAGGCTTTAATTTTATTATGTATATTTAAATAGTTAACAATTCGCAGTCAATGTTAGTCGCCATATATGCGGCAACGAGCCAGCTCTCTATAAAATCCTGGAGCACACTCACAGTTGCCAGGTGCAATACAGACACCATTGGAGCAATCCTCCTCACAGATGGGCTCGCATTTGAGTATTTTCGAGGTGCCCCGATTGCGATAACCGTCACAGCAGTAGGAGATTTGTCGTTGTCTCAGCTCGGGATTCAAGGTCTCAACACTGCAAAATTATGATCTTGAGAGGAATGCTTTGATGTAGATGGATAGTTCTTTGGACGGTATCTACACTTGAGTCTTGTAGCAAATTCCCGAATCGCGTAATGCAATCATCTCTCGCTCCCAGCTCTGATGTTGATTCTGCGAGTTCTTCCAGAATTGACCATGTGTCTGCCAAGGTAATTCCAATGCTAGACAGCCGATCAGCAGTCCGATTAATGTATATGGCGCGACCATTTCTCTGTCTGTCTGTAAAACTGTCGCGTTCGCGCTTTAAACTGAACTGTTGTCGCTGTAGACGAAGCACTTATAGAGAAGAAACTGAACTGTTGTAGACTTGTGGCTAGATAATTAAGAGTATATTTTTGGGCAGTGGTGTCGCTCAAGGGGGGATTTCAGTTGACTGCGAGCAGTCGCCCTTTCAGCTACGCCAATGCCGTTGGGATGCTGATAACAAGCGCTGTATATTGTTTTAGTCTGTATTTCAATTTCAAGACAATATTTTCTTTTATGCTTGACATCGAAAACGTAAATATTAATTATGCGTATTTGGATTTACATTTATAGTATGCTTATCGCTCCACATTACACCCACCACATGGAAGAGTGATACATGTCGACACCACCCAGTGTAAAGTGCCTGCCCAGCAGAAGATCGAACTCATGCATCAGCGAGGCATTCACCCGCGGTGGATTCATGGCAGCATATGTGGTAACCGCATCCGGGGACATGCACATGTCAATGAATCGAGTCTTGCCCACCACACAGCGACAGTGTCCCTCGGCATTGCAATAGCCATTTTCGCATCTCTGGTAGCTGCTAAAGGGGCCTGGAACAACGGCACAGCCGCACACATTGGGTGCAATGCATCGGCCATAGAAGCCGCAGCCGCGATCACAGACCGCCTCGCAACGCTGTCGATTCCTCACATAGCCATTGAAGCAGCGACAATTTCCCGGGGAAATGCAAACCCCATTTTCACAGTCGTCTCCACAGTCCGGCAGGCAGCTGGTCGTGTTCTGATCGTATCGATAGCCATTTTGACACACACAGGTTGTGCGATTTGCACAGAAGCCATTCTCACATCGACTAAATGAAGAGGATGAAGTCAATTAATATCAGTAGTGTGTTGTTAATAAGGTAAATTATATATGACTTAATCAAATTTATAAATTACTAATAAGCAAATATTTTTGGTGTGCCGTAAATATTGATGTGCGTGAGTCCATTTGTCTGTTTCTCTATGGGACAGAAGTCTTTTTTACGAATTACTTTGTTTGGAACTGACGATTTTCCATTTTAACTATGCGGAAATTACTCTTAAAACAAAACAATATTTAATAAAAGGTAAGATAAAATTTAACTAGCATAAAATACAAAATAAATAGTAAATTAAATGTTCTTAAGGTCTGTAATATGGACTTTGTATTTGTCAGTCTGTCTGAGTGGCGGACGTTTTCTTTACGAATTATTATTTTAATACTGATGATTTTGTCCTCTTTGAAACATTTAAATTGATCTATTTCATATAATGCCACAAAACAAATAAGTTGCTGTTCTCAATCAACAAAACTAATTTTCTAATTTGAAACATTTGACTTTGAAAAATATTTTGTATGTAAATCTTTGTTTTTTTTATATTTTTTTTAAAACAGTTGGTTACTGGGGCATTTATGTTATATACACGTTGCTGCTTTTGTTTTCATTTCTAAACCTGAATGTTGCCTAGCGCTTAATATATTATATCTAAGGGCGAGCAGCTCTTCACCAAATACCTTATAATTTTCGTTCAGTATTTAAACCTCTTATTTTAAACTCACAAATAACAATCACTCTCACAGGATGAGCGATTTTCACGCTTTTTGTAGTTGGGAAAGCATTCGCATTGATTTGGTGCTACACAATGTCCATAGCCGCAATCGGGAATACACATGGGCTGGCAGCCCAGGGAATCGGATTCACGCAATCCTCTGGCATAGCCCTCGGCACAGACACACTTGCCGGGCTCCATGCAGATCTCGTTGTGGCCACAAGTGGTGTTGCACTGTGGCTGGCAGAAGCGTTTCGAGCCGTCCAGCTCGAATCCCTTGTCGCATCTGCAAGTGCCATTCAAAAAGCACTGGCCATGGGGACAGCCCAGCGGACAGGTGGGCACACAATTGTTGCGATAGTTGAGTACAAAGTCATTGAAACATTGACAGCGACCGCCTGGCAAGCAAAAACCATTCTCCTGGCAACGATCGCCGCAATCCGGAACACATCTGCTCCAATCATACTCGTAACGCCGCCAGCCCTTGCAGCAGACCTCGATGACATTGAAGTACCGATCGACGGTGCTGTTGCCAACGATTTTTACATCCTTGTCGTACTGAAAGAACACAGCACTAACCACAGACACAATATTATAGTAGTTATCGTCCGTCTTCACATACGTCTCGACTTACGGCACTTCCCGGAAACATTTCGGCGGATTTATTCCGCGTTGTGGCAGCGACAGACCTTGGGGTATCACATAGGGCTTTCGTGTCGTTGTCGTGGAGGCGTGACGTAGTAGCAGCTGCTGCTCACGCTGCTGTTGCTGCATCTGTTGCTGGTGTTGCAGGCGCAGCTGCTCGTCCAGCGTCTGTTGCTGCAACTGCTGCTCGTGAAAGTCTAAAGCTTGCATCAGGCAGATGAACATCAGCAGCAAACTGACCTGTATGGACAGCTTTTGTAGCAATTTTCCCATTTCTAATAGTACTTTTTCCTTTTTTTTTGTTTTAACTCGTACGCAACTTTGCCGCTCTGCAACGTTCAACTCACAGTTGTTTACTGTTGTTCCGGCGACAGGCAAGTTAGAGAAACGGGTCAGCGCCTAATCGTTGCTCTGGGAGGAAAACAGCGATAAGAGGACGGGCTTTTAATTAAAACATTATTAGCGAGACGCTGCGTACCACTCGAATTAAGAGTACTTCAACATGCTGCCTGTGAGGAGAGAAGAATACAAAAGAGTGTCAGAATAAGTGGTGGACAGAGAGAGAAAGAGAGAGAGAGAGAGAGAGAGAGACAGAGACAGAGAGAGAGAGAGAGAGAGAGAGAGAGAGAGAGAGAGAGACGGAAATTAAGAGAAGAACTATGTGAAGACATCAAATTTCGAAATATGTTTCTTATAACGATATATTATAGGAGATGACTTGCATCTTATAAGATGTAATGAAACAGTTTCAAGACATTTCAAGACAATAAATAAAGAAATCGATTTGTATAATAATAATTTTATATAATATAATGTATAATACAATTTCATTTCAATTAAAAATAGCTAGAGTACTGCTTTGTCTCAATACAGAAATATTAAATAACGGCATACCTTACCACCTCTAAGTTGTATTTGCAGAATGGTAACAAATAAATAAAAATATTTTATGTTTCCATAGTTTTGGGGTAATAATCTTTGAATTTCATATCAAAATCATTGCATTGAAGATTGAATATAAATTAGGCAATTTAGTGTGAACTTCGAATTAATTTTAGTTTTATTTTCTGCGTAGTAATAAATAGTCATTGCAATGCGTTGTAGTTACTGCTTATTAATAATTTTGATAAATTATTAACAATTGATAAACAAATATATTTTTCAAAACAAATCGTAAATTCTATATATATCGCTATCAAAAATAAAAAATAAATACTTTGATTATTAAATACATAAGTAAATTGCGCTCTCTGTACTCAAAAAACTACTGCTCGGCTTTCGCAAGGTTGTTTACTGAGAGGATCGAGGCATATGTAAAATATGTATATAGTAAGTATTTCCGAAATGCTTCGACTGTGGAACAGAAAACAACTGATAAGCGGCTTTCGGAATTATTAGGGCAGTGGAACAGCAGCGGAACATGAGAATTTAGTTTGAATTTAGCGAGTGATTCGCGAGCAACAACTGTGTTCAGATTGGTATGTGGAAATGTGCTCACTGAATTTGCATTGTCAGTGGCTAATGATAATGCTGTGCCTGGCCAGCATTGCTCTGAATGTGACCAGCTACTCGGAGTACGAGCAGCGTTATGACAATCGGCGAGGAGCGGGACAAGAATCTCGATACTATTCAGGTGGCAGCAACGGCAATAGGCAGCAGCTGTCTGCACAGATGCCTTATCAGCGACCAGGCGGAAACTACAACCAAGTGGACAATGACCAACAGCAGCCGCTGAGTCGTGAGTACTTGGTGCGTGCTCACGAGTCAGTCACGGATCGAGAGCATCACAGGTGCCGCATTTGGGTGCCGTAAGTACGAGTCCTACACTTTAGATGTGATATTTATGTTATACTCTGCTTAGGGTCGATATGGTGTACAAGTATCCGTTGGCAAATATCATATCATCAGATACGGCCAACAAGCTGGCCAACATTGAGGTCTGTTGCACCGGCACCATTGCCATACGGCATCTCGGCGTTACTGTTTGTCGTCCGATTTGTGGCTGCCTGAATGGTGTTTGTCGTATGCCCGGCGAGTGCGATTGCTTCGAGGGATTCGTGAAGAACGATAATGGAGACTGTGTCTTTGCCTGCCCGTTGGGCTGTCAGAATGGTCGTTGCTTCCTTGACGGAAGTTGCCAATGCGATCCGGGCTATACGTTGGACGAAACGCGTCGCTTCTGTCGTCCCATCTGCAGCAGCGGCTGCAGCAACAACGGACGCCACAATTGCACCGAGCCGGAGACCTGCAGCTGTGCCAAGGGCTATCAGCTGACCGACAACAATGGCTGCCAGCCCGTCTGTGATCCCGACTGTGGCATTGGAGGCCTTTGCCGGGACAACAACATCTGCGACTGCGGAGCGGGCTACACGCTCAAGGATGGCGTCTGTCAGACGGATTGCTATCAGTGAGTATTCGCTAAGCACAGACAGTCATTTAAGTCATATACTAATCCGCACAAAAAGACGATACTTCCAACTACAATTAGGTGCACTACGAAGAAAACTAAATTTAATTTACCTTATTTAAACGCCTGCTATATATTAGTCCATTTCGGATTAATTAATAGATTTTTAGGAATCAGAAGATTCGTTTGTGTAAGCAGCTAAGCACTTATCAGTTTAGCAATAATATTATGCGATTTCTGTCACAATATTCTTGATCGGCAAAAACAGCAGAGACGGTATAGCCTTGTCCGTCTGTCTATTTGTGAGGGTATCCATCTGTCCGTATGAACACTTAGATCTCAGAGACTGTAGGATATGAAGCTATAATTTCTTTTCGATGACATTTGTATTTTTTGCACGCAGATGAAATTTTCTTCAAATTTTGGCAACGCCTAATTTTTCAAATCGAAATAATCGTATAATAAGAGTTTTTTTTTTCTCTGGATTTTTTGACTCCCCAAAATCAGATAAAAATTGTAGAAGTTCTTTAAAAGATACTTTTGTATTGCAAACAAGTAAGAAAACTACAGTCAGGTGTGCTCGACTGTCAGATATGCGCTAACCATTTTGAATAAAAGCAAAATATTGCAGTATTTTGCTCATAATATACCAAAATAATATATTACAAAACTACTAAACATATACAAAATGGTATATTTTACATATCCATATAGTACCACAATCCAAAAATATAAAAATACTGCAAAATATACCAGATTGTCAGCCAAAGCAACTAAGACCCCTAGTAAGTAGGTGTTTTTGCCCATACAAAAGTATTTCCTTAATATCTGCGACAATTTTTATCTGATCGCAACCAGGAATCACAATTATTATTATTATTATTGTATATATCAAACTTGATCTGCGTGCAAATATAACAAATGCTGTCGTTATATCTCTATCTCTTATAGTCTCTGAGATGGCGCTTGAAAAGCGAAGTATGCCGTCATTGCGGGCATTGCTAGCCCCGTGAACTGCCGAAACTGCGGTTTTCCCTTCGGCCACTATATGCTGTCGGAGATATGCCCAATATATGGTGCGGGCTTAGCGAGGGTGCAAACTAGGTGCTAAGATGTTTAGCTTCATCAAGGTAATTGTGGTCGAGGTCGAGCCGCTACCATTGAACTTTTAGTTCGGGTGCGAGACTCCCGCCACATTTTCGCTTTGGTGCAGGACCCGTTTGTCGACAGATTTCACTGCATTACGGGCATTCCGTCCGGGATGCGTGTGCTTTTTGATCGGTGTTCGAGCTGCCATCTTTTTGGACGACCCGGATGCCATCTGCATGCCGATTGAGTTGGTCCTAACGGACTTTGGCGTATGCGTGAGTGTCACTGGATGATTTGGCTCAATCTTTCTGAGTTGCGTATATTGCCAATACAATACGGAGTTGGAGCCGTACATTGCGTACTTAGATTACGTGCTACTACTTGCTGGTAGCAGTTCGGTTTTCTTTGGCTTGGATGCGAACGTAGTGTTCCCCATGTGCTTCAGTAAATCGCTCGAGCGTGGCAACTTAAACTACCAACGGGGTGAACTGCTGACTGAGTGAATCCAGTGCTTAATGAGGTCAGCTGTTTTGCCAACAAAACAGCGTCTATGTGGGCCACATATGGCTGTCGAGTGGACGAGTGGGACTTCAGTGACCACAACCTGATCTGTGTCGAGAGCGATGCTCCTGTTCGGTCCTGGAACTTCTTCATTGCGCGTAGGCAGTCGTTCCGCAGGACTACACGGAGATGTCCATTGACGATCAAGTGTTTGCAACGCGTTCACTGGTACACAGTGTACACTTCTATGTATTTGGACGCAGGCAGCCGAGAGCCGTTCGGAAAGTGGTCTGGTGGAATGCCGACCTTAAAAAGCGCCGTGAGGTCAGAAGGGACGGCGGGTACAGAATGGTCGTTGTCGTGACAGAGACTTGCTACTGACCTGCGGATGTCCCCACGGTTGAAAGTGCGAGCCAGTCGTAACATGCCACAATTGCTATCCCAGATGTGCATCCGCTTATACTCGATGAGTACGAAGTGAGTGCTTGTGTCGCTAGGTTACGGAGCAGACGATCGCTTGGCATGGACGGCATCACTGGAGTGATCTGCGAGGAGGTATGGCGTGCTATTCCTCAGCATCTTACAGCGTTGTATGCCCGCTGTTTAGTCGAAGGACTTTTTCCTTCTAAGTGGAAATGCCCACGCGTTGTGCTACTGCTTAAGGGGCCCGATGAGGACAGGAGCGATCCTGGCTCTTATCGTGGTATATGTCTGCTTCCAGTCTTTGGTAAGGTGCTTGAGGGTATCATGGTCAGCCGATGGCAATTTGGATTTCAACCTGGACGCTGTGTGGAGGATGCCTGGAGGCACATGAGGAGTACTGTCGACACCAGGCCGGCAGATATGTACTCTAAGTCTTCGTGGACTTCAAAGGAGCATTCGACCACGTGGAGTGGGATGCTGTGCTACGCTGACTGATCGACTCGTGCCAGGGCGGACAAAGTCCGCGGGGTTGTGGCCCTTCGAGGAGTATTGTAGTGGCTGTGATTTACATCCAAAAGATTCAGGGTGTATCTGCGGAGAGTCTCCAGGGGGCGCTGATCAACTCTTAAATTGTATCCCTGTACTCGGGCACAGTGAGATAAAGTCACTTGTGACAGGCTCTCACGTTAAACTTTGGTCTTTATGTCTCTGAGATCCAGTGTTTCATACGGACAGACGGACGTCTCGGCTGATCAAGAAAATATATATACTTTAAGGTGTCGCAGATGCCTCCTTCCACCTGTTACATACATTTCCTGCCGGCACAAAGTTGTAATACACTTCTACCCTATTAGTACTGGGTATAAAAATCCTACTTCAATCGGGGTTTAGATGCTTTGACTGACAGTCAGGTATATTTTGAACGTATATCGGTATATTATTTTGTATATTTTAGTATTTTTGGGGTATAGTTTTAGTATATTTGTGGAATACAGTTTTATTAAAAATGCGTAGCTGGTAGTGTCTCGACTTGAAAGTCGAGTACACTAGCTTTTTTACTTGTTTTCAAATGGTGTCCATTTGTTAAAAATAAAAGTATTCCCTAAAGTATATTATTTCTTGTTTATTTATTTATGCCGCAGTTTGAGTCTAACAATCTACTTTTGCCTAGGTCAAATAATCCCAAAATTCTAGAAATGCTTTCTAAAGGCTTGCCAGATATAGCTTTAGGTCTATCTATCGTTACAAATATTATTGAAAGTTAAATGATAAAGCCAATTTTCAATAGTCTAAGAGTTTTACTATCAAAAAAATTTTAGTAAGCGATTATATACAATTTATTCTATTTCATATTTCCTCCAGAAAATGCAATAATGGAATCTGCGTGAGCCGCAATCGATGCATCTGCGATCCCGGTTTTACATACCACGAGCAATCCACAATATGTGTGCCTGTTACTAGGAAATTTATTTTATCTAAACGTAGGTGGTTCTATATTCATTTCTAAACTATTACATTAACCTGAATGTTGCCTAGCGCTTAATATATCTAAAGGCAAGCAGCTCTACACTACACTGTTAAGTTATAGTATGTTATTTTAAACTCACAAATAACAATAGCTTTCACAGGATGAGCGATTTTCACGCTTTTTGTAGTTGGGAAAGCATTCGCATTCGAGCCGTCCAGCTCGAAGCCCTTGTCGCATCTACAAGTGCCATAGGGAAAGCCCAACGGACAGGTGGGCACACATTGTTGTTTCGATAGTCATTGAAGCATTGACAGCGACCGCTTGGCAAGCAAAAACCATTCTCCTGGGCACGATCGCCGCAATCCGGAACACTACTAATACTGTACGCATCTTTGCCGCTCTGCAACATTCAACTCGCAGTTGTTTACTGTTGTTCCGGCGACTGGCAAGTTAGAGAAACGGGTCAGCGCCTAATCGTTGCTCTGGGAGGAAAGCAGCGATAAGAGGACGGGCTTTTAATTAAAGCATTATTAGCGAGACGCTGCGTACCACTGGAATTAAGAGTACTTCAACATTCTGCCTGTGAGGAGAGGAGAAGAATTCGAAATAGTGACAGAATAAGAGATGGACAGAGCGAGAGAGAGAGAGAGAGAGAGAGAGAGAGAGAGAGAGAGAGAGAGAGAGAGAGAGAGAGAGAGAGAGAGAGAGAGAGACGGAAATTAAGAGAAGACTATGTGAAGAAGTTTGAAGACATCAAATTTCGAAATATGTTTCTTATTTTATTTTATGTACATTACTATATATTATAGGAGAAGACTTGCATCTTATGAGATGTAAGGAAAAAGTTTGAAACATCAATCTTGGATATATATCTGGCAATTTATAGAAAATTCTTAATTACAAAAAATCCAAATGACTTAAAAAAAAATAAATAAATAAAGAAATCGATTTGTAGAAATAATTTCATTTGAAATAAAAATAATTAAAATATAAAATATACAATTTGTCAGAATAAAGAAATATTAAATAACGGCATAGTTTTCCATCTCTAAGTTGTATTTGCAGGATGATAACAAAAAAATTAATAAATAAAATTGTTAATATGTTGCCATAGTTTTGTAGTAATATTCCTCAAATTTCATATAAAAATCATTGCATTGAAGATTGAATAGAAATTAGGCAATTTAGTGTGCACTTCGAATTAATTTTAGTTTTATTTTCTGCGTAGTAATAAATAATCATTGTAATGCGTTGTACTAATTGTACTAATAATTAACAATTGAGAAACAAATATATTTTTCAAAACAAATCGTAAATATATCGCTATCAAAAATAAAAAATAAATACTATGACTATTAAATAAGTAAATTGCGGTCTCTGTACTTACTCAAAAAAACTACTTCTCGGCTTTCGCAAGGTTGTTTACTGAGAGGATCGAGGCATATGTAAAATATGTATATAGTAAGTATTTCCGAAATGCTTCGACTGTGGAACAGAAAACAACTGATAAGCGGCTTTCGGAATTATTAGGGCAGTGGAACAGCAGCGGAACATGAGAATTTAGTTTGAATTTAGCGAGTGATTCGCGAGCAACAACTGTGTTCAGATTGGTATGTGGAAATGTGCTCACTGAATTTGCATTGTCAGTGGCTAATGATAATGCTGTGCCTGGCCAGCATTGCTCTGAATGTGACCAGCTACTCGGAGTACGAGCAGCGTTATGACAATCGGCGAGGAGCGGGACAAGAATCTCGATACTATTCAGGTGGCAGCAACGGCAATAGGCAGCAGCTGCCCCTACAGACGCCTTATCAGCGACCAGGCGGAAACTACAACCAAGTGGACAATGACCAACAGCAGCCGCTGAGTCGTGAGTACTTGGTGCGTGCTCACGAGTCAGTCACGGATCGTGAGCATCACAGGTGCCGCATTTGGGTGCCGTAAGTACGAGTCCTACACTTTAGATGTGATATTTATGTTATACTCTGCTTAGGGTCGATATGGTGTCAAAGTATCCGTTGGCAAATATCATATCATCAGATATGGCCAACAAGCTGGCCAACATTGAGGTCTGTTGCACCGGCACCATTGCCATACGGCATCTCGGCGTTACTGTTTGTCGTCCGATTTGTGGCTGCCTGAACGGTGTTTGTCGTATGCCCGGCGAGTGCGATTGCTTCGAGGGATTCGTGAAGAACGATAATGGAGACTGTGTCTTTGCCTGCCCGTTGGGCTGTCAGAATGGTCGTTGTTTCCTTGACGGCAGTTGCCAATGCGATCCGGGCTATACGTTGGACGAAACGCGTCGCTTCTGTCGTCCCATCTGCAGCAGCGGCTGCAGCAACAACGGACGCCACAATTGCACCGAGCCGGAGACCTGCAGCTGTGCCAAGGGCTATCAGCTGACCGACAATAATGGCTGCCAGCCCGTCTGTGATCCCGACTGTGGCATTGGAGGCCTTTGCCGGGACAACAACATCTGCGACTGCGGAGCGGGCTACACGCTCAAGGATGGCGTCTGCCAGACCGATTGCTATCAGTGAGTATTCGCTAAGCACAGACAATCATTTAAGTCATATACTAATCGGACAACACAGTATATTGACAAGAATTACAACTGCAATAGGAAGAAAACTAATTTCCATTTTGCTAATTTAAATGTCTGGCATACATTTTCACATTTCGGGCTAGTAAATACAATTTTAAGAATGAGAACTTAAAAAATATTCCCTAATGTATATAATTTGTTAATTATCTAGCTTTCGAAGTCTGAGTCTACCAATCTAGTTTTGCTTAAGTCATCTAATCCCAAAATTCTATAATTGCTTGCTAAAGGTTTGTTACATATTGCTTTATTCTATCACAGCTGTTACAAATAATATTGAAAGTTAAATGGAAAAGCATATGCTCAGTAGTCTAAGAGTTTTACTAACGATGACGTTCTAAATTTATTTAATTATCATCAAAATTAATTTATTAGACTATTATATACATATAATTAATTATATTTTATATATCCTCCAGGAAATGCAATAATGGAATCTGCGTGAGCCGGAATCGATGCATCTGCGATCCCGGCTTCACATACCACGAGCACTCGACGATATGTGTGCCTGTTTAAGGAGACTAAAACAATTACAGGATAACGTATGATTTATTAGTGTTAAACTTGCAGTAAATAAAACAGTTATAAAATACATGTTATTTTTATGTATAATAATATTTAATTAAGCAATTGCTTACTGCACATTCTCAAATCTGCCATTGATGCCAGAGTAAAGTGCAGGTTGTTGGCTCTCATGCCTAAGATAGAGATAGGCGACAGTCGAGATCATTGCCAAGAGGACGGTTATGGCAACACACCAAACTAGGATTGTCTGCCAGTTGATAGCGCTTTGGTCGGACGTCGAAGCGTTTAAGGCAGCTTCCTTCGAGGACAAATCATCTTTTGGACTAATCTCTGAACAGAAAAACGTTCGCAGTTCACTGGAGCCATCGACGTCACAGTGTAGCTGTCCTGTTGACTTATTGCAGCGACACTTGGAGGGATGCAAGCATGCCTTCTCAAAGTCATCCATGCACTTGCTGAAGCACTTGCCCGAGGTGTTAACACCGTTCTCAGTTGATTGTTCAGTCCAACATTTGCAGCTGCTCGAACAATATTCGGATAGATCTTCGGTAGTATCAGAGGGAGGCGTATCGCTGATTGTGGTGGAGATGGAAGTGGTAGAAGTAGTGGTAGTCGTGACTCGTTGACATCCCTGCGAGCTGCTCTCGTAGCCAGCAAAGCACACACAAGTGTCGGGTGCAGTGCAGACACCGTTTTCACAACCCCCGCTGCAGTGAGGTCGGCAAATGGAGGAGTTACCCTCGACAGTTGGACCAGTGTATCCCGGCAAGCAGCCGCACACATCGGGCGACACACATGTGCCATTCACACACTCCAATTGGCAGCTCGGCTTGCAGACGTGCCCAGGTGCAGACATGTCCATTTCGTAGTGCACATCACAGATGCAGATCTGGGGTGCTAAACAGGCGGCATTTTGGCAACTTGGCTCACAGATCGGCTCACAAATATGCTGAGAGTTCGCAGCGAACCGATAGCCAGCTTCACACTCACAGGTGTCGGGACCAGTGCAGATTCCGTGTTGGCAGGCAGGGCTGCATTGGGGCTCGCAGCTGTTTTGGGGGCCCATTAGGTAGCCAGAGTTGCAGGCACACTTTTCAGGTGCAATGCATCGACCATTTGGACAGCCTTGCATACACTTTGGTACACACTCTTGCGCTGATTCCGCACTGATCTCATAGCCATCGTAGCATTCACATTGGTTGGGCGACACACACCTAGCAAAGGCGGCGCATCCCTTGGGACAGCTTGGGACACAGACATCTGGTTCCCTCTGCTGATAGCCCTCGACACATTCACAGAATTCCGGTGCCTTACAAATGCTGTGCTCCTGGCAGCTCAAACTGCAGATTGGCTGGCATTTGCCATCCGTCATATGCCAACCCTCATCACATTCACATTTACCAGGCGCAGTGCAACTGCTGTGTGGCGCACATTCCTCAGCACAGATTGGACGACAATCGGTTGAGTTGTATCCGTTCACAACTGCCTTGTAGCCCACTTCACACTCGCAGTTGTTGGGCGAGGAGCAGAAGCTATGAGCTCCACATCGCGGGTTGCATTCGGGTACACAATCGACATCGTCGTCATAGATCTTGTGGTAACCTGTGTTGCATTCACACTTATTGGGCGAGTAGCAGTGCATGTTCGTCCCGCAATTATCGCAATCGATCAACGTGCAGTCATCTCCAGAATAGCCATCATAGCATACACATTTGGCATATGAGCTTGAGCAATAACTATGCTCGGGACACGTTTTTTCAATGTATTCAAATTCTTCACAGCAATAATAAGTGTTTTGAAATTTATATTTGAGCTGCAAGAAAAAATGTGCGAATGAATACATATATCGGATATAAACAGACGCAATTGCGCATTACTCATATTCAGTTCCGGAAGTTACAACTTACTCACTCTGTTTACGTCTTGACTACGGCTTGACTACGAGACGATTTGACACAGAGTAGTGTCCAATGCTTTTATAATCTTTTAATTTCTAATAATTCACAGTTTATTACGTTATTCTACAAATATTCCTTCTTGTGCTTATCTTATTCAGGGTATATTAAGAACTTCACTTTTTATGTTTCTAATTCTTAGTTTCTGAAATCTTACACAGTCAGACAGACATCGGACATGGCTAAGTTAGATAGACTATTGATATTTATCAGGAATACAGTTGCCGTTTTCAATTCATTAGCTTTTGTTTAAATTTTTGACTATTGTTATACCCGCTACCCATACGGTAGAAGGATATTATTACTTTGTGCCTCCAGGAAATGTATGTAATAAACAGAAGGAGAGAATATAAGAAATAGCGATATAACTTTCTTGAAATTTTTTAGAGTCCAGATATATTGTGCAATAATAACTGTAGACTTTATGATACCTGAAATTTTTCAATCATATAAAAATTGTATAAGTTATTAAAAAAATACTTTTGTATCGGGAAAAACACCTACGTACATGGTTACTAGGGGTCTTAATTGCTTTGGCTGACAGTCTGATATATTTGCCCTCTTGTTATATTTTGAATGTAGTTCTATATAAATATATCAAGTATATTGAAATATTTTTAGTGTTTTTGCAGAATATTTATTAGGTATATATTTAAATTAATACCGCACTACTTTGGGTCTAAGTTGCTTTGGCTGACAGTCTGGCACTCTATGACACATTATGCAGTCCATTAATTCGGTATATTTTAAAATTAATACCGCACTTTTTTGATTTGATTTAACATGGATAGCGGCTATCTCACAGTCATACACACTCAACTGTAGCTTTCTTATATGTTTCAGATTCGGTTTGTAAATTTACCTTTGGAACCCACTGAAATTGCATTCTGGTTTTAACAACATAACGTCCATACCAATTTTTTTCTTTGTATGGCACGGATACATATGCAAGCTCTTCATCCATATATGTTACTTGGTCTCGTCTAAGGCAAACATGTCCATATGCATTAATTATTGCAAAATAATTGCAAAAAATAAGAAAGCTAATACAAAAAATTATATTTTTTTTCATTTCACTAGATTTCAACAGCTCTATAGCGCGTTTTAAACTAAACTAAAGAATAAAGTCTTGTTTGCGAGTCTTGTTTCTGTAAGTAGACATCCGCTCAGCTCTCTCGTTTCGAGAGTTTAGCTAAAAACGACTTGATAAGACTTCATTCTGTAGAGGAATGCCGGAGCGACTTTTTGATGCGTAAAATATTAAAAATAATATAATATTATTTTATTCCGAATAAATGCCATATAAAAAACAAATCCTATAATTTGAAGAAGATATATGAAAATTATTTTTTCTAACCTCTACAGTTTTAATACTAATATGCTTGATTTCCAGGGGAAACGACCTTGGACTGCATTTCATCATTTTATCAGTGCATTATGCTCGAGAAACAATTATTATGTAATATATAATATTTTAGTGTCGGTTTTCTTATCTTATGCATATGGGTTTAGAATTTAATATTAACTGAATGGAAAATTTTGAAGACAACCAGACAAAACAACCAAAAAAGCTCCATTTGTGCTATCCATTTGTAGATTATAGCAAGTATGTTGCATCGCAATAACAGAAAATATAGCTAAGCACATAATCCAGACATAGAATGTATACGCACCTACCAGTATTTACATATGTATGTTACCATATGTAACATAAACATATACGAAAAAGTAGAACTCGCGAAGCTGCTCGCGATATTTTCATTTTTTAAATTAGCAAATGATCTGGATTCTAATCTCCGCTTATTGGGTTGCACTTGACTCACTAATCTTGCTGTACTTCTTGATTAGTCATAAAACTATTCACTAAATTAAAAGTTTGAGGCTGAAAACATTAAGTGTAGATGTAACTGGAACATATTGTAGACTTTAATTTATTTTGCCTTTGACCAATTATTCCGTGATAATTTATTATTTATGTATGTATTATATTTGGTTTTTGTATGATTTTTGATGCTGATAAAAAACGTGCACCTTATAGGATTGCATTTATGATAATTTATGACAATTTTAATTATCTTAAAGTTTTAAAACCTTTAAGATAGAGGCAATACAAATAACAAAAAGAAATCTTAATCCCTTTCTGAAAGGTTATGAGATTGTTTTTAAATTATAAATTACAAAACGCAATGATCGGTTTTGAGCAAAATTCTATATACTTTGGGTTTTGTTACATAATTATAACCATTTGGCAAGAGTATCAACCAGTTGTTATAAATAATTATAGCAGTGTAATCCATTGCTAAGTCTGTGATTTATTTAATAAAATAAATTACGAATAAATATAATTTATGATTTCTAATTGCAATACACCACATTTGTTTGAGGTTTTTATTTTATATATTTTTTAGTGAATCATTGCGGTGAATAAAGAGTAAGTATAGCGCAATACATATAGTTTTGCTATAATAAAAATTGTGTCGATGAGAACTGTAGTATGTACTGAATTTTACATACATATGCTATGCAAGTTTAAATATAGGAGCTGTTGTCAATGCCTTCGGGGCTGGTGTCGACTTGACCCAAATCCACATTTCGCATATCTGAGACAATGATATCTTTTTCATTAGAATAGCTGGGTTTCTTACAACATCTGATGAAAACATAGACAATGAATGAAATAAGCGAAATGAGAGCAATAACTGTAACCACGCCAAGGAATATGAGTATCCACATGGCCGTCGGGCTGGAACAGTTGCGATTATCCTGATCATCGGCATTATAGCCGGGGAAACACTCGCATTTCTCTGGCTGGGCACAGTAGCTGTTTTCTTCACACTCGTTGCTGCAGATTGGCGTACAATAATTGCCCTCGCCCTGATAACCATCTTTGCAGGCGCACGTCCCAGGACTGATGCAATAGCTGAACTCCTCACACTCTGGTGCACATATGGGTAAACAGTCACCAGTTGCGTTCTTCTTGTATCCAGGATGGCAATCGCAGTTGTTTGGGCTGGTGCATTCGGCATAAGGTCCACACTCATTTTTGCAAGTGGGTAGACAGGGATCACTGCTTGGCGTTGGTCGATGGTAGCCATCGAGGCAAAGACATTTTTCAGGCTCTTTGCAATACGTGTGATTGCCACACTTATCGCACTTGGGCTCACAGATTCCAGAGATGGACATCTGATAGCCATCATTACACTTACACTTTTCGGGTTCGCCACAGGTACTGTAATTTGGGCAGCCTTTCGAGCAATAAGGCTCACACGTTTCCGTTTTATTATTTTTCCAATAGCCAACTTTGCAAGTGCAATTTCCAGGTTTTATACACTCTTCGTTCTTGCCACATTTCTCTAAACAAATTGGCTGACAGACTCCAAGATAGTCGAATTTGTAGTTAGTTTCGCATAGGCAGACTTCTGGTTTTACACATTTTTGATGAAGCCCACATTTTTGAGGACATTGAGGCTGGCACTTGTTTTCTACCCTAGCATAACCCTCGACACATTGGCAATCGTTAGGTTTTACGCACACTTCAAAATTAGTAATATTACAGCTCTTGCTACAGATTGGATGACAGTGGCCCAGTGGATCTTGCTCATATCCTATAGTGCAATTACAGACGTTCGGTGCGACACAGCTTTGAAATTTTCCACACGGCTTATCACATACAGGAACGCAGTTTGTCGTATTGTCTGTCGATCTCACGTATCCCGAGAGGCAGTCACAATTTCCTGGACTGTTGCACACAGTATTTTTACCACAAGTTGTTTTTTCACATTGTGGCAAACAACCATTACCTGAGTAGCCCTCGTCACATATGCATTGGGGTCGTCTGACATGAGGTATTCGTTTACAAGTGGAATGCTCAACACAAGTTGGAGAGCACTTTGGTCTACAGGTAGTGGAATTATACCTTGGGATAGCCTGTACAGGAGGATTCTTTAGTTATTCCACAGCAATATCGGTTATTTGTAAATAATTTATACCTCTTGAACTTGGTTTTTTTCCTTCACTTGAATCCTATTTGTTTTTCCATCTACTAATATTTGAACGTGATCCACAGTCACAGATTTCGTAATGTTTTCGATAACCGTATCGGGTAAACACCACGAAATATCCTCCTCGCACTTGTTGATACTCACGTAGAGCTGGATCAGAAATAGGAAGAGAAATTCACGATTTCTCCGCGCCATCATGCAAAATGCTGTATCGTAGTCCGATATAAAACTGATTTATTTCGAGCTTTACTGCAGCCTTTTAAGCACTTCCACAGTCCAAATACGTCATGGCATCTACCGCAATAACTTCCTTCACATACTGGACTTATTCACGTATTAAGTTAATCTTTGATTAAAACTTTGAATAAGGGTAGTCATGTTATGAATCACAAATGAAAGCTAATTAAAACTCTTTGTGAAATTAAATGGAATTAAATTAATGAGAGAGATTTGAAAATATAATTAAAAATAAAGGTTGTTTCTTACACAGCGTTGTATATAAAAAAATGAAAATACAAGACAATTTTATATTAGATGAAAGATCTTGTTTTACGTATGTATATATGTATATGACACCGGTTGATAAGCGAAATATTAAAACTCATATGTCATTTTCAATGTTAAGGACCTCGACTTATCATGATCAGCAGCTTGTTGGAGAAGTTGTCTTGTCTTGCTTCATGGTGGGTTCAACAAACACATGCTGTTGCTGCTTTTATTCTTGTTTATATGCGGTATCTACTGTACGCTGATAAGATGTTTTCAAGTCCGTCCTATTCTCTGCCTTCTGCTCCAATTGGAAACTCATTTGCCAGTTCATTTTTAATTTGTGTCTTCGATCGAGTGGTGTGAGTTCCCCGAGTTCCTAGCCATGTGGCGAGTGATGTTAATATGCTTGCGACCCGTCAAAGAGGTATTTTTTGCCGGCTGATAAGCTCAATTTTCAAAGGGTAATTTTCAGTCTTATAAAACGTTTTTACATTTATGCGAAAGAATTGCTGTGACACATGCAACACAAATAAAAATTTCCAATTCTGTTTGCACTTTTCATAAAATATGCAGAGTAATGCATATAAGATCTAAATATACAAGAGAGCTAGGAATAATTTAATACTTAAATGACTTATGAGAAGCCAAAACCATTTATTATTTTTTTTAAGAGTTGTTTGAGATATAATAAGATATAAATTATAACATTTACGCGTTTTTAGTATATTCCATAACGAAAGCATTATGAAATAAATCAACGAAAACAAAAATAAATTTGTATGGTTAAAATCACCAGAATACTATCAAATAAGTAAATTCACTTTCGTGGCGACTTATTTAAACACTAATTTCAGCAAAACCTTTGGATAAATGTTAATCCGAAAAATTTTAAAATCGAATGCTTTGCAGATTTTAACGGTCTTCATTTGATAGACAAATGTTGATTTATCTTAATCTGGTTTTTATACCCGCTACCCATAGGGTAGAAGGGTATTATAACTTTGTGCCGGCAGGAAATGTATGTAACAGGTAGAAGGAGGCATCTCCGACCCTATAAAGTATATATATTCTTGATCAGCGTCAACAGCCGAAGCGATATAGCCATGTCCGTCTGTCCGTCCGTCCGTCTGTCCGTCTGTCCGTATGAACACCTAGATCTCAGAGACTATAAGAGATAGAGCTATAATTTTTTTCGACAGCATTTGTTATGTTTGCACGCAGATCAAGTTTGTTTCAAATTTTTGCCACGCCCACTTCCGCCCCTGCAAATCAAAAAAAATCGAATAACAAGCGTAAGCTAGAGTTACGAATTTTGGTATATACAGTAATAACTATAGTAGTTATGATCCCTGAAAATTTGGTTGCGATCAAATAGAAATTGTCGAAGTTATTAAAGAAATACTTTTGTATGGGCAAAAACGCCTACTTACTAGGGGTCTGAGTTGCTTTGGCTGACAATCTGGTATATTGTGCCGTCTATGGTATATTTTGAATGCGGTACTATATCGATATACCACATATACTATTTGGTATATTTTTAGTATTTTTGCAGTATATTTGGTATATTTTGAGAATAATACCGCAAAATATATTGCTTTTATTCAAAATGGGTAGCGGGTATCTCACAGTCGAGTACACTCGACTGTAGCTTTCTTACTTGTTTTTTCTGTTAAATGTAACAATATTTGTATACAATAATTATGCGGTGTATTATAAGAAGAGGATATAAAAAAGAGAATATTTCACATCACAAAGATTATAACATAGTATATAGATCTATCAAAACTAAATTTCGTAAATCTAATTTAAATCGAGCAAGAAAATTACCGAATCTATAAACCTTGACCTGCGTTGTATATAAATGTTTAAATTTGTTTATTATTATATTGATAGCATTTTAGATTTCTTTCGTTTGTTGTGATTGAAGTTTACCTTTAAAATTAGTTTCAGTGTAAAATTAGTTGTAATGTGTAAAATCAAATTTTAAATAATGTTTTCAACAGAAAGTTTAGTAATGTTCTTCATTTCCACATTTCTCATATCTGAGACATCGATATCTTTTTCATTAGAATAGCTGGGTTTCTTACAATATCTGGTGAAAACATAGACAATGAATGAAATAAGCGAAATGAGAGCAATAACTGTAACCACGCCAAGGAATATGAGTATCCACATGGCCGTCGGGCTGGAACAGTTGCGATTATCCTGATCATCGGCATTATAGCCGGGGAAACACTCGCATTTCTCTGGCTGGGCACAGTAGCTGTTGTCTTCACACTCGTTGCTGCAGATTGGCGTACAATAATTGCCCTCGCCCTGATAACCATCTTTGCAGGCGCACGTCCCAGGACTGATGCAATAGCTGAACTCCTCACACTCTGGTGCACATATGGGTAAACAGTCACCAGTTGCGTTCTTCTTGTATCCAGGATGGCAATCGCAGTTGTTTGGGCTAGTGCATTCGGCATAAGGTGCACACTCATTTTTGCAAGTGGGTAGACAGTGATCACCGTTGGTCGATGGTAGCCATCGAGGCAAAGACATTTTTCAGGCTCTTTGCAATACGTGTGATTGCCACACTTATCGCACTTGGGCTCACAGATTCCAGAGATGGACATCTGATAGCCATCATTACACTTACACTTTTCGGGTTCGCCACAGGTACTGTAATTTGGGCAGCCTTTCGAGCAATAAGGCTCACACGTTTCCGTTTTATTATTTTTCCAATAGCCAACTTTGCAAGTGCAATTTCCAGGTTTTATACACTCTTCGTTCTTGCCACATTTCTCTAAACAAATTGGCTGACAGACTCCAAGGTAGTCGAATTTGTAGTTAGTTTCGCATAGGCAGACTTCTGGTTTTACACATTTTTGATGAAGCCCACATTTTTGAGGACATTGAGGTTGGCACTTGTTTTCTACCCTAGCATAACCCTCGGCACATTGGCAATCGTTAGGTTTTACGCACACTTGAAAATTATTAATGTTACAGCTCTTGCTACAGATTGGATGACAGTGGCCCAGTGAATCTTTCTCATATCCTGTAGTGCAATTACAGACGTTCGGTGCGACACAGCTTTGAAATTTTCCACACGGCTCATCACATACAGGAACGCAGTCCATCGTATTGTATGTCGATCTCATGTATCCCGGGAGGCACTCACAATATCCTGGACTGTTGCACACAGTATTTTTACCGCAAGTTGTTTTTTCACATTGTGGCAAACAACCATTACCTGAGTAGCCCTCGTCACATATGCATTGGGGTCGTCTGACATGAGGTATTCGTTTACAAGTGGAATGCTCAACACAAGTTGGAGAGCACTTTGGTCTACAGGTAGTGGAATTATACCTTGGGATAGCCTGTACAGGAGGATTCTTTAGTTATTCCACAGCAATATCGGTTATTTGTAAATAATTTATACCTCTTGAACTTGGTTTTTTTTCCTTCAATTGAAACCTATTTATTTTTCCATCTGATAGTATTTGAACGTGCTCCACATTCACAGATTCCGTTGTGTTTTCGATAACCGTATCGGGCAAGCACCACGAAATATTCTCCTCGCACTTGCTGATACTCGCGTAGAGCTGGATCAGAAATAGAAAGAGAAATACACAATTTTTTCGCACCATCATGTTGTGTCGAAGTCCGCTATAAAACTGATTTATTTTGAACTTTTCGGCAGCCTTTTAAGCACTTCCACAGCCCAAATGCACAGGAAATAGAATTTCCGGAGTAAAAGTTGCTAGATTTGAGAAAAAAAGTTGGTAAAAATAGCTAAAAATGATATAAAAAAAAATTGCCAAAAAAAATTGTTAAATCTTTTAAATGTAAGTTTTCATAGATTATATACATTTTTAATTAATTTAGGAATCAAATAATGAAATTTAAAATAAAAAAAATTAAAATTTCGTATCTTCTTTTGTTAACACCTATTACAAAAATATCCGTGTGCTTTTCGTTTTAGTAAGTATTCATAGAGAAGTACATATTTATGGCAACATTTTTCACGCTTATGTAGTCCATACCTGTTTATAGATATATGTATATAGAAAGTTAATATATAATTTTTTTTTTTATTTTCATAAAATATTTAAATTCCAAACTACCTTATAAATTTTGTTTATATACTTTTGGCATAGTGACACAGTGAACTTTTAAAATGCAGTTAACTTTTCAAGTCAGGGAACCCAATTAGCTCAAATTATCGAAGCATTAAGTTAAGTACAAGTTCCGATTTCATTGTGAACTATTAATCGCAATTTTTGCAGTAAATGGCAAAAAGGGAATACAAAATAAAAAGGCTTTTAGTAAAATATAAATGAAAAATTGCTAAAATAGCTAAAACTGCTAAAAAAAAAATAACTTAAAAGTTGCTAGATTTGTAACTAATTGCATTTTCAAAAAAAAAAGTTGCAAATTTTTTGAAAACTTGCTAGATCTAGCAACTAAATTGATAAACGGGCAGCACTGTCTACTGCAATAATTTCCTTCACTTGACTTGACTCACTCAAGTATTAAGTTAATCTTTGATTCTTTGAATATGGGTAGTCATGTTATGAATCACAAATGAAAGCTAATTAAAACTCTTTATGAAATTAATTGGAATTAAATTAATAAAAGAGATTTGAAAATATAATTAAAATTAAAGGTTTTTTCTTACACAGTGTTGTATATAAAAAAAATGAAAATACAAGACAATTTTATATTAGATGAAAGATCTTGTTTTACGTATGTATATATGTATATAACACCGGTTGATAAGCGAAATATTAAAACTCATATGTCATTTTCAATGTTAAGGACCTCGACTTATCATGATCAGCAGCTTGTTGGAGAAGTTGTCTTGTCTTGCTTCATGGTGGGTTCAACAAACACATGCTGTTGCTGCTTTTATTCTTGCTTATATGCAGTATCTACTGTAAGCTGATAAGATGTTTTCAAGTCCGTCCTATTCTCTGCCTTGTGCTCCAATTGGAAGCTCATTTGCCAGTTCATTTGTAATTTGTGTCTTCGATCGAGTGGTGTGAGTTCCACGAGTTCCTAGCCATGTGGCGAGTGATATTAATATGCTTAGCGAGTTCGGGACTGCTTTGGCTTCAAATCGATGCCTGTGTCGAACGCGTGCCGTAAGTAATCTGTCGATGATATCGATATTCTGTGAATCTTCATCAAGTGATAACCTCACCCAAATTCAAAGTGTCGCCAAAGTAAGGATCAACTTATTGACTATGCGAAAATATCAGAGCATGAGTAATTGCACCCACGACTGTGGAGCTTTGGTTGTGCGACCCGTCAAAGAGGTATGTATTGCCGGCTGATAAGCTCAATTTTCAAAATTTATTTTTGAATGTCATAAAAGGTATTTACTTTTATATAAAGAATTGAATTGCTGTGACACATGCAACAAAAATAAAAATTTCCAATTCTGTTTGCACTTTTCATAAAATATGCAGCGTAATTCATATAAGTTCCAAATATACAAGAAAGCTGGAAATAATAGAATACTTAAATGACTTATGAGAAGCCAAAAGCATTTATTATTATTTTAAGAGTTGTTTGAAATACAATAAGATATAAATTATTACATTTACACGTTATTTAGTGTATTTGATAGCGAAAGCAATTTGAAATAAATCAACGAAAACAAAAATAAATTTTTTATAGTTAATATCACCAGAATACCATAAAATAAGTAAATTCACTTTTGTGGCGACTTATTTGAACACTGATTTCAGCAAATGCAATGCTTTGAAGATTTTAACGGTCTTCATTTGATTGACAAATGTTGATTTATTTTAATTTGGTTTTTTGTTCTGTTGTATGTAACAATTATTGTCAATATTTATGTATATCTTATTATAATAAGAAGATATAAAAAACATAATATTTCACAACACAAAGATTATAACACAGTATTTAGATCTATCACAACTTAATTTCGTAAATCTAATTTGAATTTAGCAGGAAAATTACCGAATCTATAAACCTTGGCCTGAGTTTTATATAAATGTTAAAATTTTTTTAAACATGTATAAAATGCAAAATTAATATAATTTATTATTATGTTGATAGCATTTTAAATTTCTATAGCTTGTTGTGATTAAAGTTTACCTTTAAAATTAGTTTCATTGAATGCAAAATACATATAAACAATTTTTTAAGGTGGTAATGTGTAAACCTAAATTTTAAATAATGTTTTGAATAGAAAGTTTAGTAATGTTCCCATGCCTTTCGGGCTATTATCATTTTAAAATGAGCAAAGTAATCATATTTTGCTGTTCTTAAGTGAATGTGAATAAAGATACAACAAATAAAACAATTATATATTACTTATCAGCAGTGCTGCAATGCTGTTAATAAGAGCGACTTTCAAGATTGTTGTGGACTCAACTTGACCCACGAGCACTTTGCAAGTGCAGTTGCATTACTTTTAATGTTGGAATCAATGTTTTTTATTTTAAAAGATTTTATTAAGAACGCTCTTACATATGTGTATAATGATATTTGCAGATAGATTATTAAAAATATTTATTTGAATGACAACTACGAACAGTCTGCAGATAAACATTACAATAAAAATTCAAAATAATAATAATAAAAATATAGAAAACTCAACCTTTTAATAAGAATTTTTCTGGATTTTGCAGACTTACATGTCCATAGATTTGGTCTGCTGTGAGGGCTACGAACGCATTGATGACTCTAGGTAAGTGAGCACACAATGTGCTATTATACCGAGTTATTTCTCTAATTTGTTTCGTTGATCTTTTCAGTGAGCAGTGTCGACCCAAGTGCACCGGTTGCGGCACGTCCGGCAGATGCATTGCTCCGGGAGTTTGCCACTGTGGCGATGGCTACAACAACCATAGAAATCAGAGTATCTGCGAGGCGCAGTGCAGCGAGCCCTGCATCAATGGACGCTGCACTTCGGTGGATGTCTGCGAGTGCCTGGAAGGCTATCGATTTCGACCCGACAGCCAGACCTTCTGTGAGCCCATCTGCAGCGTGGATTGCAGCAATGGCCACTGCGTGGCACCGGGCAAATGCGAATGCCACGTGGGCTATCAACGCAACGAGACACTGGCCAAGTGCTTGCCCATATGTGAGGAGAAATGCGAGCATGGCGACTGCGTGGGTCCGAATGAGTGTGGTTGCCATCCAGGCTATGAGGCACGACTCGATCGACCTTATAGCTGTGATCCCGTTTGCAAAAGTGGCTGTCGCAATGGCCTGTGCCTGGAGCCCGAACGCTGTGCCTGCAATCTGGGCTACTCCCATAAGGATGGTCGCATCTCCGAGGGCTGTGAACCCAACTGCCAGCCTGGCTGCGTCAATGGCACCTGTGTGGCGCCCAATCTCTGCCGCTGCGATGAGGGACATGTCCCGCTCAATAGTTCGCATTCCGTCTGCGTTCCGAGCTGTCGCCTAGGATGCGAGAATGGTTTCTGCAATGCTCCCGGACGTTGTGAATGCCATGAGGGATACATTAAACTGGCGCCACATCGTTGCACAGCTGTCTGCAATCCGGCGTGTGGCAACAATGCACGTTGCACGGCGCCCGACCTCTGCCAGTGCGACGAAGGGTATGCGCCCATCAATGGCAGCCTGCGGGAATGTGAGCCGCAGTGCCCGAAGTCATGCTACAATGGCATCTGCAGCAGTCCGGGCGTTTGCTCTTGTCTTGCGGGCTACGAAGCTCTGACGTCGTTCTACTGCGCGGCCAGCTGCAGTCGCAAGTGTGTCCATGGCAGCTGCGTGGCGCCGAATCGTTGCCGCTGCTTTACCGGCTATCGACCTAGTCCAACCGATCCCTATGTTTGTGAGCCCATCTGCTCGGAGAGCTGTGGCATCGGCGGCCATTGTATTGCGCCCGAGATCTGCAAATGCAATCCCGGCTTCGCCAAGCGCTGGCCCAGCGGTTCCTGTGAGCCCAACTGTCCCCAGAAGTGCATCAACAGTCGCTGCGTCGGTTACGATACCGGCGGTGGTTGCGTCTGCTACGAGGGTTATACTAAGCGTGAATTCTCTAACAACGTCTGCGAACCGTACTGCGCCTCCACGTGCCAATATGGCAAGTGTGTAGAGCCCAATCAGTGTGAGTGTTTGCCAGGCTACGAGGATACCAAGAATCCTTACGTCTGCACACCAAGTTGTCGTCCCGCCTGTGTCAACGGACGCTGTGTGGCGCCAGGACAATGCGAATGCAGTGCTGGCTATGTGGTGACCAACTCAAGTGAACCTCATCTGTGCAACGCCCAGTGCAAGGAGCGTTGCATCAATGCCGAGTGCCTACGTCCCAATGAGTGCAGCTGCCTCTTTGGCTACAGCCTCATCCCAGGCAGCCTCAACGAATGTGCACCTATCTGTGACGAGGAGTGTGACAGCGGTAGCGTCTGTGTTGCTCCCGACATCTGTGAGCAGCGTCCATATCGTGCTCTCTCCACGGGTGGAGGCGCTGGCCTCTCCTGCTGGACAATGCTGGGCGGTGCTGTGCTGCTGTGTGTGGTGCTTGTGATGCTGCCACTGTTATTGATGCGGCATGTGCAACAGCGGCGACGAGTGGAGAGCGACAAGCATCGTGTGCATCTCATCGAGAATCCCAGCTATGGTGTTTGCCTGGCAGCCAGCGAGGAGCAATCGAACGACAACCAGGAGATCGGTTTGGGAGATTAAGCCACTCTCTAGATTGCCCTTAAACAATAAATATCTTATATGTTAAAACGCTTCATAGCCATAAGTACACAATAACTAAAAAGCTGGTATGATTGTAAAACCTTTTCTACTTACTTGATAATGAAATACAATAAATCAACTGAGACATTTACATTATTTAACTACTACTTAATAAGTTGTAACATTCCCAAAGTTATTGGACTGAAAAAGTAAATGAAAAATCAAAGATAACTTCATTAAAATTTTTTAAATATATGAAAATAAAGTATATTATCCAGCAATTTTTTTGAAAATAAAATAATTTATTACCAGGATCAACTTCCTTTTAGCCCTCCATCGTACTTATTACTCACATGAATTTTTGAATCAAGTTTCTAATATTTGAGATATTTGAAGATGTTCAATTATATGAAATGAACCAATATATATTTAGTACAAATTAATATTTCTCAAAATATACCGAAAATATAGGAAAAAAATACTAAAAACATATATAATTATATTTATATATGTGCTAAATATGTCATATAGTAGAAAATATACTAAGTATATCAGATTGCCAGCCAAATCATCTAAGACCCGATTGCAGTAGGCATTTTTTGCAATAAAAGTAATTTATTGAATGAGTAGCGGGTATAAGAAGTGCTATAACCGAACCAAATAATAGAGAAATGAAGCGATAATTGTTCTTAATAAGAGACAACACAGTCACATCAGTTGAATGTTATAACCTTCATCACTCGCCTATTTCAATTTATATTATTTCATTCAAAATTTAACTATAGTACATCCCTTCAACAACCAATCGTAATGCGACTGCTATCCTTTGAATGTTAAAAATAAATCAACCATATTTACTGTAAATAGATTAACTTTAATAATTTGTATGACTTGCTTTCATATCGTTTTATTTTAATCGTTTTTTTTTTATATAGAACTATTTTCTTTTTCTATTTATTTCGAGGTGCAACTCGAGAAATGCTTAGCATTTGCATTTGTATATCGAAATATATAGACATATAAACTATGCTAAACTATGCTAGATATATGGAGTATATATGTTATATAAGACTACAGATAATCTAACCTAGTAATAAGTTACATACATTTACTATGTACTATGTAGTACATACTCGTAATACTCTTTTGCCGAAAAGCATTTGTTCGACTGTTTCGCATTCTTAGACTACAGCAACAATTGGATTCACATGGAATTCTCATTCTCCGACTCGAATCCAATCAATTGACTACTTAATACTAACTCTTATTTGTTTAGCTGCGTATTGCAACTCTTTGTGGCCTTTCTCGATATTACACTATGTCCCCAAAATATTTCTGGTTCTCTTTTTACCAAACCAAACATATACAATCTATGAACACAGTGAGCTTTCTGTTCCCCATTGACATCCCCATTTAAAGAAAGGTTTCCGATCCAGGTTGCCTTCCTTTTCGCCATTAGCTGCCCCAAAATCCTTGACCACTGTCTGGTCACGGTGGTGCATCATTAGGCGCTGGTGGCGGCTTGTCCGGCTGCAGCTGAGCTGGTGGCGTCACCAGAAATCCACTAGAGACACCAGGCAGTGGCATGCCCAGAAATGCTGCTCCTCCAGCTGCGGCATTGGCCGAGTCGCCATCTTCCATGATGACCGAGCTATCTGCAGCGGAGGGAATTGTGGGCAAAAATCTCACACCCAATCGTGGCGGGGATGAATCCTCCTCCTCTTGCACAGCTTCCTGGCGCACCAAACGCGGCTTGTTCAGTGTTTCGTGTTGCTGCTTGCCATTGTGAGCTGTAAAGACATAAATAAATATTCTGATTCAGTGACTATTTCTTGTAAATTAATGACTTCGAAAAATACTAAAATATTCGTATGTGCTAAATTATATTGTGTAAAGTTAGCAGGTTGCAGATAATCAATAAAAATAATAAACACAAATTAATTTACACAATTCAAATAACCAATAACAATAATGATATTAAACTATGTCATAATGATATTAAACTATGTCTTCAATAATTATATAATAATTAGTTCTTCACATCACTGGCAACAGTTTTGATGTGCCTAAGAAAATGAATACAAATTTTAAAGTTCAATTTACTATCGGATGGTTGAATACTTAATATTACAAAATAATACTCATTAGCTTATCTTTATGTTCTGCAAAGTATAAGTGAATTGCAACCGTCGTACAAATTATAATACATTTTATGAAATTATACAAAAACATTAAAAAAAATTACGCATACAACATGGGTTTTCGCATATTTCTTGGTTACATATTACCAAACGTTTTAGCAATTTACCATTAAAAATTTACATATTATAAATTAATAATATCTCTGCATTCGTTTAAAATTTGATGGGACAACTTTGTCATTAAAAAATGGATTTTGAAGCAAATTACGCATACGACATGGTTAATCGAAAATTCAACTTGAAATGTAGAGTATTAAAATGATTATTCTCACCTATAATCGAGGGCAGGGGAGTGCTGCTGCCGGCACTGGAGCGCGACAAGCGGAATGTGGAGGTGCTGGCCGTTGTGGCTGAGGCGGAGGAATCGTTTCGCGAACTGGACAGATTCGAGTCCTGGGACGTCTTTCTGGTGATCAGCCAGGCCGAGTGCCGTCGCCGACCGTGCGTATGTCCCTGACTGGGATCCATTAGCTTCAACGGCATGCTGCAATTCGACTGCGGTGCTGGCGTCGATGAGTTGGCGCCATGTCGCCAACTGGAACTGCGTGAGCTGCAGAAGTTCTCACTGGAAATGGAGCTGGCGCGATTCTTCCGCTGTTGACGTAGCTCAGCGAACTGATATTGATACGGATTCGCCGCCGCTGCGGTGTAGGCACGTTGACGTCGCTGTTGCGGCTGACGGCGCTGCTTGCGTCGGCTGCGCTGCCCGCAGCAGAGTCGCTTGAGGCGTTGCCAGAGCGTTGGCGTCTGCTCCATCTTATGCCAATTGGGCATCTCGCTGGGCAGCATGCGCAGGCAGCGGCAACCGGGCGGATGAGCAACGGCTGCGGCTGGCAACAGTGGTGGCGGCAACTCGACGCCTCGCTTGCCACGTGCGGCACGCGCTGCTGTTGTGCCACCCACGCGTGTCTCCTCGAAGTGCTTGCAGAGTGTGACGCAATCCTTCTTGAACTGCTTGGTCATGATGGCATACAGAAATGGATTGCAGCAGCTGTTCAACGGCAGCACAAACACTGTGAATATCTTGGCCTGCTCCAGCGAGATCAACTGCAGTCCAAAGATGGCCGTAATCGAGAAGAAGGCAATAGGCGACCAGCAGAGAAAGTCCGTGAACACCAGCAGAGCCATACGCTTGGCAATCCTTGAGTCATTCGTGTTCCAGGCCTGACTGCCCCGAATGGCCCAATACATCTTGAGGTAACAGCCCATGAGAGTGAGAAAGGCGCAGCCATTGATGAACATCAGACTAATCACATAGGTTAAACTCGCCGGTCCCGTTGTCGTCTCAAAGGGCAAGCAGACGGCAAACTTTCGATAGTCAGAGACGCCCAAGAGTGGCAGCAAAGCCATCATCAGAGCAAAGATCCAGCCCACACTCATGATGTAGCCCGCCTGGCGCAGCGAGAGACGCTTGTTCAAGTGTATCGCATGGGTTATGGCATAGTTGCGCTCCAGCGTAATCACTGCCAGCGTGTAGACGGACAGCTCAGAGCTGAGCACCGCCAGAAAGCCAGCCAGCTGGCAGAGCAGCGACATCTGCCAGGGAATGGCGAACATGCGAAACTCACCCAAGGTGGCGGCATCGACAATGGCCAGAATGCCCAAATAGATGCCCATAAAGAAGTCAGCAGCAGCCAGATTGCAGACTAGAAATCGCGGCACATCCATCTTGGATCTCGAGCAGACGAGCACAAAGACCACCGTGCCATTGCCGAGAAGAGCGAGGAGGAAGACAACCCAGACTCCACAGCGCAGCGTCCACCAATCGAAGAGATCGGCACAAGGCAAAAAGGGACCAGGCATGGGCAGACACTGCACCGATCCAGGCTGCAGATCATCCGCAGAGATGCCACTGAAGAGACCTGTGCCAAAGCCAAAGCCTGTACCAGGTGCACTCACGTCGTGACTCTCAAAGTAGTCTTCCATGTAGCTGCTGGGCGACTGGCTGCCTGTTGGCAGCTGCTGCAGATCTTCGTTGAACTTGTAGTTGGTCATGTAGTTGGGTGAATCCCACAGCTCGTGTGAGCTGGCGCCCAGCTGCTTGCTCAGATTATCTGTAAGAAAAATTAATAAATGCGGAAGTGTATTAGATACGTTGAGGAATGAAGGTTCTTGGAGTAATTTTGTTTCATTTATTTGCAAATAATTGAATAACATACCAAAAATGAGAGAGCTGCTAGTAGACTAACTACAAAACTGCAAAATTTTAATAATTGTTTTCTGACTAGGTGGTTATCTAAGAGCTGTAACTGCAACATTCCAGGATAGTTTTTTGAGTTGAATTCTATTCCAAAATTCACTGTTCTCCAAAGAAGTATCTAGGACAAGTGTTCTAAGTGTCCTTACTAGTCTGATTAAAACAGATTCTTATAAAAAAATGTTCCCATTTTATACAGATCTGAATCAAAAAAAATCATTCCTTGTCTTCTAAAATTTAAGTAGTTCATTAGGATTTATTCCTTAAGTATTTCAATTCTTCTGCAAGAATAGATAGAAACGATACCTTCGGAACATTTCTTAGACTAATTGGAAATCAAGATCTTTTAATGTATTTCTGAGACAGTTTGCTAAATAAACTTTAAAAAGAACTGAAACTAATGTTTTACACTTGATAAAAAGTACTATGTGATTGATTGGATACGCACACATTTGTGGCCAGATGTTCATCATGGTGGTGTTCCAAAGAGTCATATCAAACTCTGCATCGGAGGGAAAGAGCACCGCCTCCTGCACCTGGGACGTCTTGCGCTGCGCCGACATGGCGACCAAAGGGAGGAAGGCACAGCAATGATAGGCATAGGAGAGAATCAATGTCTGAATTCGCGGAAAGGTTTCGGGCGGTGGGAATTCACGTAGTTTCGGATTGTTGAACGTCTTCAGATGGAGCAGAGCACTGAGGCCTGCCTCAGGCAGATGTGGAAAGATGTTGTTGCCCAAGTTGAGATCCTCCAGAGCTGTAAACACTGCAAAGGCGTCCTTATGTATAAAGGCAATCTCATTGCCCTCCAGATCACTGGTAAATAAAGCAAGCAGTTAATAATGGTTTTAGTAAATCTTATTTGCACTTACAGCAATTGCAACTTGGGAATGCCCTGAAAGGCATCCTGTGGCAAGGACTTGATGCGATTGTAGGAGAGCAAAAGATCGTGCAGTTGTTTCAGCCCGAAAAATGGTCGTCCTTGCAGTGATTCGATTTGATTACTCGATAAATCTCTGGTAAATACAAATTAAAAATGAATAAGTCGTTCCACACTATATAGATAGAATACTTACAACAGCCTTAAGTCTCTGCAGCTATTTAAATTTGGGATGCTTTTCAAGGAATTGGTTTTAAGTTCTCTAAATGAAATTTGAAACAAAATTGAATTAATTAGATATTAGAGTAATTTTATTTATTAAAGTAAGCTCTTAAGAAATATAATAGAAATATAATAAAATAGAATAGTAAATATTTAAAAATTTATGTACAAAAATAAAATACAAATTTATCTAATTAACGCTTTATAATTTAAATTAACTTTTACATTTGGTATAACATTAATATGTTTGTTTTATTTAGAAAACAATTTAAAGCTTGGAATCTTTCTTAAGCAAAAAAGAATAATTGAAATAAAAAAGTAAAGAAAAGAAGTAATTAGGCAATTTAATTGATACTTACAAACTCTTCAGTCTTGGCGTTTGACGACACAGTTTTGCTGGCACATCCTGAATGCCAGCTCGGTCCAACTTGAGGATCTCCAAGGCATGGCAGGCCTCCAGTTCCGGGAAGTTTCTCAGGGTGCGCACATCGGACAATATACTGCTCAATGAAATCGTTATACTACAATATATAAATTCATATGTTCAACTTACAGTTTTCTCAGCTTGGTCATGCCACGAAAGGCGCCGTTGGTGATGGTGGACAAAGGATTGGCTCTAAAGTCCAGGATCTGCATGCTTCTGGGTAGTTCCGTATCATTTATCCAGCGCAGGCGATTGCTGGTCATGGAGCTGTAGCACAATCAGGGTTAAAATCTAAACATCTATGGCATATAAACATCTATTTCTAAGTTGCACACTCTGTTCTCAAGTGCCACTGCGTGGCAGCTGCATTTGAGAGTCAAGTTGGCGAGGCACCAAGTCGGGGACATGTGACAACTGCCACGCATAAAATCAGTGTATATTTTTGGGCTAACATTTTGTTATCGTCTTTTGGTTTTTCTTGGCCAACATTCAGGAAATGCTCAAGGCAGTGGAGAAGTTTGAAGAGCCAAGAGTGAACTCTTTAAGGTAACAAAAACTTAACTTTTACTATACTCGTACATTAGTTCATTTTAAGATATTGATGCAACCATCTTAATCTCTCAATTAACAATGTATTTAAGTGGTGTCTTTAATTTTGCTTAATTTGTGCAAACTTCTACGAAATCTCTGTATTTATCGGTTTAATTTGTTGCTTCGACTCTGTCTGTTTATTTTCCTTTGGTTGCCCTCGAAGAAACAGTTAACTTTGTTGGCAATCAACAAACTGCCAACTGCGAGCATTACAAAATGTTTTTAATCCTTTTAAATTTGTTTTTCTAGCAGCGGGAAAAACCACATCACAACGAAAAAAAGTGCAAGTCTCTTCTCAACAACAGCAGAGCAAAAGTAGCGAATTTATTTACTAGTTTAATTCCCCAATCATGGGATATGCAATGGCTCGGCTGGATGGTGAGTGCAACGCAGCGTGGCTTTTATCGCAACATTTAACATGCTCATAATTATCCTGTTTACCAGAAATTGAATTTCCTTGGGGAGACATTTGAGAAACGTTGCAAGGCAAAAAACTTGCAACGATGTCAACGATTCCAATGACAGTCGCCAGTTGCCGCAGCTGCCACTCGCAGGAAGTGCGTGGCAAAAACAAAATGCAGCCACGACTACTTAGATTTCAAATATTACTGGCAAACTAACGAATTTTGTATACTCTAAATATTAAATCAAAAATGTATTATAATATTTTAACAAATATTTAAAGAATATTTAAATACTATAAATTATTGTTATTAAATAATATTTTGTTGCTTTTGGCTTTTCTATATTTGATTCAGCAAAACTATTAAATTGATATTGATTGAGGAAAACTATGAAAGAAGAAGAAGACTGCAAGCAATCTAACGAAAACAGTCTCATAAAGCTTTATGAATTTTTTCTATGTAATTTTCAATTGAGCAAAACTATGAACTTTAAATTGATTCTTTATTGAAAAGACTGCGATTGATCTAACGCAGAAAACAAGCTTGCAAAACATTGTGAACTTTTTTAATCCATGCACACGGAGACATTGTTGTGCTAACGACACAAAGTGAGTGACAAAGCAACTGTATCCAAGTAAAGTAGAAGAAAAAAGAGTTGCAACTGCAATGGCTACAGGATGTGGAACTAGTCAAAGGCAACTGCAATCACACCGGATGGAAGAGGGGGACTTAGCAGAGAGAAAGAGAGCGTCGCGGGGTTCGTCGTAAATTCACAAAGTAATGATGCGTTATGATTTTTGGTTTCCGCTTGTTTGCCGCCTGACAAAGTAGCAAATGTTGTGCTGCCAGCTAAAGTGAAAACGATATTTTCTTCCCCATTATCTTGCCTTCTCCCGGCCCCCACCCAGACCCCTCGTTGAGGTCATTGTGTGCTGCTAATCTTTGAGCAACACCTGTGCAATGAATACTTACAGCTCTTGCAGTTGTGTCAATTTGCTGAGTCCCTCTGGCAAGCTGCTTATCAAATTATCATCCAATTCCCTGCAAAGAAAACAAATATACAAAAATATATTCAATATATTATTGAAGCACATTTCAAAATTCGCTTATAAATATTGCGATTTTTATACCCGCTACCCATAGGGTAGAAGGGTATTATAACTTTGTGCCGGCAGGAAATGTATGTAACAGGTAGAAGGAGGCATCTCCGACCCTATAAAGTATATATAATATATTCTTGATCAGCGTCAACAGCCGAGACGATATAGCCATGTCCGTCTGTCCGTCTGTGTGTCTGTCCGTCTGTCCGTCTGTCCGTATGAAACACTGGATCTCAGAGACTATAAGAGATAGAGCTATAATTTTTTTTCGACAGCATTTGTTATGTTTGCACGCAGATCAAGTTTGTTTCAAATTTTTGCCACGCCCACTTCCGCCCCCGCAAATCAAAAAAATCGAATAACAAGCGTAATTTTAAAGCTAGAGTTCCGAATTTTGGTATATACAATAATAACTATAGTAGTTATGATTCCTGAATTGCAATCAGATAAAAATTGTCGAAGTTATTAAAGAAATACTTTTGTATGGGCAAAAGCGCCTACTTACTAGGGGTCTGAGTTGCTTTGGCTGACAATCTGGTATATTGTGCCGTCTATGGTATATTTTGAATGCGGTACTATGTCGATATACCAAATATACCATTCGGTATATTATTAGTATTTTTGCAGTATTTTCGGTATATTTTGAGAAAATACCGCAAAATATATTTCTTTTATTCCAAATGGGTAGCGGGTATCTCACAGTCGAGTACACTCGACTGTAGCTTTCTTACTTGTTTATACTCGCTTCGGTTTCGCTTCTGTGCACTGCATGAACAACTCAAAGAGCGTATTTGCATGTGTCTCACATTGCGGTTATTTCGAGGGTCAGTCCGTACGTGTTCGCACGTAGCCGGGGTACAGAATTCTGATTGGATCTGATTCTGGGACACCAACTGTGTGTGCCATGCAAATTTATGTATGAAAATAAAGTTTAGTTTCCCACAAAGTGCATTGATTTCAATTATACGTGAGGGTGTTCGATAAAAGCAAAATACGTTTGAAGCCATTTCAGTCAAGTGGTCAACTTATAAAATCTGAATATCTTAGGTGATTATTTTAAATTCCTTTTAATAAGAACCTTACATTTGTTTGTACATTTGCCTTTGTGCTTATTGAATTCATTCACTACCCTGTAGTTTTCAAAATAATGTATTCATTTCAATTATATGTATTTTAGTTAAATAACATATTTAATAATAAATTAATTTAATTTTTCAATTAGTATTTTTATTTATCATGTTTGCTATTATATATTTTGAGTTTGTCCAATATAGTATATCGGGTTATTATTTAATTATATTTTATTATTTGTTTATTTATTAAAATAACACATTAGTTTCCGATAAAGTTCAAATTAATTTCAATTGTAACTAAAAGTCATCTACCAAGAAAAACTTGTTAATACCATTTCTAGTATAGTTTGCTCTCTATTGTACCATATATTGCGAGTGTAGTATATGTTGTATATTTTGTATGTAATGGTATATTTTTTACTCCATGGTATATTTTAAATATTATATGGTAATATTGCTAAACCAAATATAGCCTTTCAGATATTTAATTTTTCCGTATATTTTTGGTATATTTGTAGAATATAGTTTTATTGAAAATGGATAGTGTATACCTGACAGTCGAGAACTCTCGACTGTAGCTTTCTTACTTGTTGATTTTGGGGTTATTCATTTTATTTAAAACTTATTAATTACGAAATTATTTAATTTGAAATTATATTTTGTTCATTCAAAGTGAACTTATTTAATAAAAAGTCTACTTTTTTAATTGTACCAATTAAATTTAAGTGATCCCTTCCGCTACCTTTAAATAAATATATAAATATTCTTTAATTTCAATAATCGAAATTAATCAATTGATATCCATATAAACCCTTATAAGAATTTCATGTTTACGCTGTCTATCCCTGAGCGTGTCCATTTCCCTTTTCAGCAATGTGCGTGCCTGGCATAAAACAAAACTTTCCCAACTTTCACTTGGAGAACACATAACAGACACGCCACGCTAGCGCGGGGGAAGATTGAAGGAAGGTGGATACTCATAAATCTTCAGCGAATGCATACGGTAAATTTCTTTATACTTTTCAACACAGATTTACGCGTTGCACGGCGAAAGTTTTTCACTTTCACTTGATGCATACTTCGTCTTCAGAGGTTGCATGCGTTTGCTTATCCCCTGGTATCTTGAGGTTTGTCTGTTTAGTTTGACTAACGCGTCAGTCAGCCACAACATAAATTTGCATATTTGTCATCGTCTGCAGCCCTCGTTGCATCTGAAGTTAAGCGAATTTTATGCGCACGCCCCAAAGTATGCAACGCAAAAACCAAAAATTTGCGGTAAACAGCGACAGCGACGGCGACGGCGGCAGCGATGTCAGCAGCGGCGTCACAACGTCGACAATTTAAGCTGTCGCAAAGTAAAGTTAAAAAAAATACAACAAGTTTTGCCCGCTTTGTTGCAAAATTGAAATTTATTCGAGCTATGCCCCGAAAAAAGAAAAACGAATGAAAAAGAAACGGATAAACACCATTTCCACTTGCACTTCAACTTCTGCTTGTGTTTACTCCCTTGAGGAAGAATCGAGTATTAAAAGTTTCAAAAGACGTTTGCGGTGCAGCGGCACATTCAATATATACTCTATAAAAAAACGATGATTTGCGGATGGATATTCTTATTTTTAAGATAAAAAATATTTGTTTTCAATAACAAACAAAATATAATGTTCATACGAATTGAAATTTCTAAATATTTTAATTTGCAAACTTTGACTTCAAACAAAATTGTAATTATTAGAAGAGTGAAGCCGAATGATAAAATGATTTTTCCATAAATTCCTTATTACTTCTTCGTTTTTAAAATAGGGAAATAAGTAGCCTTTTTTCTTAGTATATGCTATGGATTTGTTTTGTTTTAATGACACATCTTAGAGCATTCAAGAGTCATTGAATTCAATTTCACTTTGATATCAATTGCATTTTGTAGGTCGCGCCGTGGGTCGTCTGTCCTGCTCTCTACCATCCTGTCGTGTCCTGTCAAGTCATGTTTGTATATGTGTGTGTGTGTGTGTGTGTATATGGGCAAGTGTGTGAAGTTCTTAAAGTATTTGTTATTGCTTTAGTTACTTACAGAACTTTTAAAGCCGTTAAATTCTTAAGAGCGCCCGCAGAGATTTTCATGATTTGATTTCGCTTCAGTAAACTGCAAACAAAAAGACAAACCATATATGTAAGTAAAAGTAATATTTCGCATAATATTAACTACTAAACAGACTCCATCTATAAGCTATCACTTACAGCACGATCAAGTTTGGCATCCTTGGAAAATCGTCATCGTTTATTATTGTCAACAAATTGCTGCCCAAATTGCTGTTGGTTCCGAAATTGTTAATGAAGTCGCATTACGAACGAAAGTGAAGAGGAAAAAAATTATGAGTAATTGCACAATTTAATGGCCAAAATCTTTAGATCTGTAATACGTTTTGTTTTTATAGAGTAGATGAGAAAGTACAAATTCCTGAATTATGGATAAAAATTGTAAATGAGTTTGTTGAACGAGTTCAAAGTACGTTAAAAACATGCGCATTAAATTAATGTTGAATTATCATATCAAATCTATTAGGAAGTCATAGTTAGTATTCTAGAGCAAGTGCTTATAGTATACTGTGCGTGTACTTATTTTTATGTTCGAATAGAGAAAAATTAATAGAAGTATTTGCTACTTCATTTAATAATTTAAATGAATATTAATTTGATTAATGCTTTTGAAGTTAATTAATAATAAACAACGCATAAGAAAAGCAATAAATTGTATTAATTACAATTAAATGCATTTCGCAGCAATTTTCATGTCGCAAAACAGTTCATTCAAATGGGCAAAAAATAAAACCCAGCTTTAATTTAATGTTACCAGTGAAAAGTGTTAAAATATTGGTAAGTGTTAAATGTAATTTAATGAATTAGATGAAGTTCTTCAATCAATAGTAAATTATTATACGATATGTATTAAGAATAACATGATTTATGATTTTTCAATAAATAAATGCTAAACAACTCATAAGGAAAGCAACACATCATTATTATAATGATAATTAATTATAATTCCACAGCAGTTCTCTGTGTTACAAAAAGTTGCATTATTTAGAAAATAAAATGGAAGTTACATTTTTCTTAGAATAAAAGTGAGTATAAAATATTAAAAATATTATAAGAAATTAAATTTTATTTAAGGAATTAGAATTACTTTTTGTTTCAGTTATCAGTAAATTTCAATTAAATTTTTATTTTACAGAAAATTATGAATGTTTGCTCAGTTAATAAATACTAAATAACAGTTGAGAAAAGCAACACATCTTATTAATGATAATTAATTGCATTCCGCAGCAGTTCTCACATTACATATTTGTTCAATTGAGCAGAAAATGAAATGCAGGTTAAATTAAATTCCACCATACGATTTAAGGCAATTGTCAACCCCTTGTCATAGCATTGAATATTATACATTTCACATGATTCATTAAGCGCATGCATTTCGATTAGACCCCAAAAACATTTGTAACCAAACCGCACATAAAATACACATTTCAACACTGAAGTCAAATTTGCTAATTACACATGGAAAATTATGCAGCAAATAAGGATTTGTATAGTTAACAACTAAAATGGAAGAATACGTAATATGCATAATTAGAGGGCAATAAATTTTCATAACAAAGCATTGCCAATTTGTCTGTGGATTATATTGGAATAGTTCTTTAAGCATGCAAAATGCTAGAAATATAGAAATGATAAAAGGAAAAAACTCTCACAGTGCTTCGAGTGTTCTAAGTCCGGCCAGAGCGTTTGTTGGAATGCGATAGAAGAGGTTCCCCTCAAGGCGCAAGGAGCGCAGTTTCAGCAGGTTGCCCAAACAATTGCCATCCAAACTGACCAAGGCGTTGCCATTCAATTGACTGAGTTCCGTCAGGGTTTTCCCCCATTTTACCATTGGGGTCGAGTGTTGTGTGAGTGAAGTGTGTGTGTGTGTATTTTTTGTTCATATTTTTTTAAACGATTTGCAATTTGAAATGAGTAAAAGAAAAAAGAGAAAAAGGGAAAGCGAAAAGTATGAGCAAAATAGCGTGTAATTGCTGGCAAGTGCTGGCAAGTCCTCTTAAGTTTGCTTGTGCTAGTGCGTGTGCGTATACATGTGTGCGACTGTGTGTGTGTGGGGAGTGTTGGGTGTTGATGTGTGTGAAGGCAACAAACTAAATGGCAGCAAGCGTACTAATTGATCCTGCAGGCGTCTGTTTCGACTTCGGGCGCATCCTTCGCTGTATCATACGCTTAAAAGCAAACATTAAAACATACTCACGCACACAAAAACACACTCACACAGACAGACAGGCACACACACACACTTACAGATACGTTTGGCAATTCGACTTGTGTTGCATACTCACAGGCTGACAAGCTGGCCGAGTCCTTGAAATGAATGCGGAGCCAACGATTTAAGGCCGCAGTTTTGCAAACTTAAACGTTTCAATTTGGCGAGTCCATAAAACGTGTAGGGATCCATATTAATGATGCTATTGTCGGACAACGTTCTGCAAATAAAAACCTTCCCTTGGTCAACAGTTGCGCGCAAGAAGTCGAAGTCGAAAGTCTTTAGACGCTAAGCTAAAGTGCAGGAAATTGCAAGGATAACAGCCTGAGTAATTAATCCTGCAAAGTCGCTGAAATATACAACGTAATCAAGTAATTTATATTACCCCCAACTGCTGCTGTTGCCGTTGCAGCAATCCTGACTATCCCCCCGACTCTATCCTCATTCCCCTCCTCATCAACTACAGCTGACTGACCACTGTGATTTCATTTTTTTCGCTTTCGCTTTTTTGGGTTAGGGGTGTGGCTGGGAGGTTGCTGTGAAATTGAATAATGAGTCGCAGCGCTCATGACAGGCAACAATGAAAGTTTTTTTCTTTCATTTTTGTGTTTTTTTGCATGTTGTTGTCGCCTTTGTTTTGCTTTTGTTATGCTTTTCACATAACTTTGTGTGTTTTCAACAATCACTAGATGCTTAGTATACAGATTAAAAACGGAAAGGGAAGGGGATGAGGCTTTGTGGCATGTAAAAACATTACGTGAATTGGGTAGCTTAAACAATACTCGGGCAGAGTTGGGAAGCTAAATAGCAGAAGCTTAATTTAACAACCCTGCTCATTAATTATACGGATTTAGCAGCTTCGAGTCAGCTCTTCGAGGTGGAAAACTATTAAGATTTATAATAGCCAAGTTTACGTTTTAGATATTATTTATACCAACAGTATGTGTAACATTTAAATAGAATAATAATTGCATTTTTATTTAATTTGGATTATTGTGAAAAACAAAATTCATTTTATTTTCTTGCTCTTTATTAACATTAACGCATACTTACAGCTCTTCTAAATGTGGCACCATGAAAAATGAATTGGCCTCCAGCTTGGTGATGTTATTGTTGCCCAAGTCACTGTCACAAAGAAAATAATAAAGAAGAAAATAGGCTTAATAAAATTAATAAGTTTATCGGCTCTCACTCAATGTCATCTATCAATTTCAATAAGCTTCTTACAACTGAAATAAAATATATCAACAGACTCTTGAATACAAAATGAATCCTAAATGTTGCCAAACATGGCTAAACTTTTCTGTAAGCCATCAATCAAAAACGTAAATGGCATCAACGTACATACAAGAAAAAAATATTGAACTTGCCCTAAGGCGAGGAAAATGGCAAAAAAATGAAGATGAACAGCGCGGCCCAAACAATTGGAATTGAAAACTTTGAATAATGCAGCACATATTTTGCAGCTGTTTGATAGCTGATGACTTGTCTCTGGGCGATGCGTTAATTAATAAATAATTTTTTTTTATTTATTTATGGCCAACTCGCTTTGGCCATTAATCAATGGGCAAGTTTGGCGCTGCTTGGCCACCAAAATGGGGCTAACTCCTTTGAGAGGTCTGCGGCGGCAAGAAAACGTGACTTAAATACACAAGAAAACTCCAAACGACGCGACGGCGAACGACGATTGTGAAACTCCGCACAACGTGGCGTATGTGTAATTAGATTAAACCGCATGCCAAAACAGAACCGAAAACAGATTCGAAACACTGCGAAATTGACTTGTAATTATACGAATGGGGAAAAAACGAGGAATTCACGCAACAAACTGCTCAATTTTATCATCTGATAATCGCTTAATAATGCAAACGTTTAATCATTTAATATCGCCAATGGATGCGAATGATTATGAACGCATGGGAATGTGTTCCACATTGTTTCCTTGAGTTCAATCAAAGTGAGGGGTAAATAACTGTCAGAAATCATGATTAGATTCATTGACTTGGAAAAGGTAGAATTCATTTAATAATTTGTAACAAAGCTGTGTTTTGCTAATGTATTGCAATATTCATTGAAACACAATTTAAATATGTTGTTCTAATTAAAAATTATTATATATAATATAAAAGATCTATGTAAAATGTTTATACATTATACATATTTGCCTTATGAGTCATCTGTGTCAAAAGTTGTCAAGATTGATTGATTTTGAGTCTGTCTATCTCACTCTCAACAATTTAAAACATTCCTATAAATCAATGAATGTCTTCAAGTATAAAAGGTCTAATTATACATATTTTCAAAATCATTTTTTTTTAAATCAATGACAATTTTATTTATGACTTGGATTTATTTAATGTATTACATCATTTCATATTTTATTGTGGTTGCAATTAAAATAGCTCAACTTACATTGAACCAAAAGCGAAAAGACATATTTTTAGTATAAATTAATTTGAGTTCCTTTTATTGTGACATTTTTTTATCTTTTAGAAAAGGAGTAAGGAGCACTATTACGTATGCAGCTCTAAACGACCTAATTAAATAGTCTAACACACTTAGATAAATATATCTAAAAATTTATAGAAATGATATGATATAAATACTTCTATCTACCCTACATAAGTTGGAATAAATAATTGTAGCTGTTTTAGGATTTAAATAGTTTACTATAATTATATTGCTTATGCAATATATAAGAAATGCTTTATAACATACATATTTGCCTAAAGGAACCACCTCAAAGAGCGAAAACTCATCTTTGTCGAAAGTTGTTAAAATTTATGGATTATGGCTACTCAGTTAACATACTTTCCTTAAAATATGTTTATGTACAAATGGTCTATTATTTCACAGTTAAAATTTCTTAGTAATATTATTACACTTTTTAAAAATGTGTAAATGAAAACATTACCAAATTTATTGCTTACTTTGAATTTCAGCCAAAAGTCAAAATTATTATTATTATTATTACTATTCACTTTAATTCCTTTTATGTAAGGCTCATTTCATATCTTTGAATATTCATGACTTTTACAGTTCTATGCATCAAACATATGTAGGTATTTCTTATAATCATCAGAGTGAATATGATATGAATTCTACTGTTTAAAGCTTTGGGTAGTTACCCAATAGAAGATTAAAAGTTATTGCAAGCAATTAAAAATGATTGTCAGCAACTTTGGTGGCGATAAGAAGCTTTTAAAAGTCATTTTATAGAAATGAAACACGTGTTTAATTGCTTGTAGTTTTCTTCCTTGTCTTAATTTACCCAGGCTTCAAAATGTTACTAGAATATAGGCCAAATATTATGCACGTGGAAATGAAAAATTCCGAACTAAAATGAGGTTGCCCACTAACTTATTTTTACCCTAGGGGAAAACCAAGTCTCGATGAATGCGAGGGGAAACTTGAAGTGTAAATATGAATATTCAAAGGGTACTCACAGCTGCAACACCTCGCTGGGTAAGTTGACTGGCACAGCGAGAATTCCTATGCTGCGACAGCTCAATTTGAGATTCTCCAAGCTGCCGGTGCAATGGCAATGCTTCTGCAGCCACAGCTCGCAGACGCTGTGCAGGTTGCGTTGTGCTGAACTCTTGCTGCCATTGCCGCTGACGCTGCTGTCGACGTCGCCGTCGCCGTCGCCAGCTGAGAGTGTGACTGTCTCGGTGGCACGCTGAGCGCCGTGATACTCCTGCAGTGACTTCTCGTAGAGAATTTGCGCCTCTCGCTCTGGATCCGATGAGGGCAGCATTACGTTCTCCCTTATGCCAATGGGCGTGGCTGTGGGCGTGCTTGACACAATATTGACACTAATTTCGCTAAGTTGTTGCTTCGCCGTGCTTCGATTTTCTTTGGTTTCATTGTGAGCAGCATTCTGAGTGCTGGACGACGTCGCATTTAACGTCGCCATCGACGTCGACATTGCTGTGGCGAGCACAGACAGCAATGCTGAGAGCAGCAACAATTGTAACCCGATCGCTGTTGTTGTTGCCGTTGCCGTTGCTGTTGCTGCTGCTTTGCCGGCGTCGCTGCGCAGTTGGCGGCGGCGCCGGCAATGCGCTGCCATCGTCTCTGTTCTCCACTCAGTTACACTCGCTGTCGCAGTCGCAGTCTCTGCCGCTGTTGCTGTTGCCGTTGCTGTCGCTGTCGCTGCTGCAGCAGTTGCTGATTGATGCTGTCAAGCATTTGTCATTTGATGACAGTTTTGTGCGCAATTCGTTTCTCGCTCATGATTTTCTGCTCTCCTTGTTGTTGTTGCCGCAGCCGCAGCCGCCCGTTGTATTATTATTATGTGGTTGTCGTTGTTGTTGTTTCTTTGCACGATTGCCGCTGTGTCGCCGCTGCCGTTAGTTCGCTCACTTTTTGTGTGTTGTCTTTGCTTTGTATTTGTATTTTATTTTATTTCATTTGATTTACATTCACTTTCTGCTTCAGTTGCATTTCATTGTGTTTGCAATTTGTTGGTTTTGCAGCTTCGTTTTGGCTTCGATTCACTTTGTTATCGCGCATGAAGTTTGTTTAAGGTTTCAAAGTTTACTTTTCAAAAGTTCTCAGTTTATCTGTGATTGATGCTGTCTGTCAGTTGGCGCAACGAAATGATTGAAATGTCTGTCATTAGTTGCGTATACGCAATAAATGCAGTCGGTTACCTACTGCAGCATTAAGTTTGCTACTCTGTGCATTTTAAGTATGATAGGTAAATAAATGTTAGGTTTACTTAATCAAGCTATTAAAGTCTACCCAATAAAACTATTATATTTAGTACAAGTAGTAGAAAAATGTGTGTGTAGCTAACGAGTCTAAGAATAAATATTTTTAATAAATTTATTAACACTACGCTTACCAACTGTTTTTATACTTAATTATCACAAAGTTTTTAATTTAGCGGCATACATGCATTCATTAATTTTTTTAATTAAACTTCAGAAACTTGATGCGTCATAAGTTTGGTAATAAATGTTTTTTTTTACAATGCAATACTAAATTGAAGTGAAGTTATTTATACTAGCATAAATAGAGTATGAGCTGAGAATAAACTTTCGTGGAAAATATACCAATATAGAGCTTAAGTTTTTCGTATTAACGCCACTTCAACTTAACGTCCATACCGAATTTAATTTAGCGGCATATTTTCCCCATTTTAGTCAGGTAGTAAAATCAAAACTGAGGCTAAAATAAACGAGCGGAATTCACATTTTCCTATAAATTACAAAGAAGAGAAACAAATATTTTACATCCTTGTTTAACGACCACTTCGTTTTGAGCTATCAACACATAACAGCTGATCACAATTAATTAAACATAATATTTGTTGAATTAATCTTTAAACAGTACTTATCGATCATTGTGAAATAATACAATCAATTTATTGCTGTATCTATTTGGTTGAGGCTGTTAAGCGAGGATTTGAAATTTCATTATTCAAACAATTAAAAATATCAATTCATATATCGACAATTTTAATAAAGGTTCTATGAGCTGATCACACTTGGATTTCTTCTTTTATTTTCGATCTTGATTTCAATGTGAATGTGGTGTGGTGTTGAGATTGAAATATTAAATATTGAAAATAATAACAAATTCAAAACTTAAAACTTAAAAGTTAAAAGTGAAATAGGTTTCTTCTATTTTGGGAATACGAAGTTCAACACGAGGAATATCTATAATCATTAATTCAGCTTTTATAAAAATAATGTCATTGTTTATCTCTTGTTTCTTAAACTTTTATCATAAGCAAATGTTTGCACTTCTAACAAAAAAACCGTTGAGAATTTTGAAGTTTATCATCCTCCATCCCTGTGAGCTAGTTAGTGACCCATTCTTTGTGGGATTGTTGCTGCTGCTGTTGCTCTTTCTGTTTCTGCTGATGATGTAGCTGTCAGAAACAAAGGGCAGAACGAATCGAGGGCCAAGCACAAAGCGCAACTGATGAATGACAAATTTGACAGTTACCACGCCCATTTCTCAACACTTGCTGCATGTAATTAATGAAACTGTTGACAGCTCTTGGAATTTTTGGCAATGCTCTTTAAATTGCCCAAAAGAAAAAAAGTGAGTGAATAAAACTGGCCATGTTATGAGTGCAAAAAAGAAGAATAAGATGCAGAGCTAGGAAGTCCAGCGATGGCAAAAGTAATTTCCAAAGGGATGCCCAAAACTAGCCATAGATATCTCAGAGATGTCGCAATAAATAAAGCACATTTCCTGGTCACTTTCATTTCCCTTCGATTTTCCACAGTCACTTGGCTTTAATCCGAAGCACGCGCCTCCATTTAACTCGCACATTTCACCGATGATTTATGACATGTTTATGTGCCGCTGACCTCGCCGTAACAACAACAATAGCAACAACAACAACAATAAAAAACATACAATAAATATTTCAGGATAGTTTGTCTTTGATGGCCATGTTGTTGTCGTTGTTGAAGCCAAAGTGAATAATGTCAATTGTTCCCGCTAATCGAAATGATTGTGAATTGTTCTCAAAGCGAAACACAGCACGAATCGATTTGAATCTGTTTAGTATTTATGAGTATTCATTCATAAATAATCTAGTGGTAGTGCTTATAATTGTAAACAATATTCAAGCAGTAGTTGTATATTTATTAGCTACTCGTTTTGTTTGATTGTAAACAATCAATATTTGCTCAGGTTCTTTAATGCGATTTTGAAAGAGTTTTCACAGATTGGCGACAAGCTGCTGAATTATTTCTCCCAATTTTCTTTAGCACCACTTTCCAGATTTATGCAATTTTGCCAATTTTCGATTTTCCCATAAAATTTGAAATGCCTAGCAACAATCCATTGTTTTTAAGTTTTTGCTCAAACAACAACCGTAAAAGAACCGAAGCTAAAATGCAAATATTTACACTGAACTAATAAGTGGGTGTGAATCAAGGGAAACGGTAGGAAAACAAGATGGAGAAATTCTCATACACAAATTTAAGATACGTACACACGTGTCTCAATTGAGTCTGCTTTGGTTTTGTTTTTTGTTTTCTGTTTTTACTTTTGCCACTTTTGCCGGTTTTGTGGCAGACTCCGTCTGGCGGCTGCTGTGGCAAAGTGTTTGCCATCTGCCGAGTGCTAATAATAACTGAAAGGATTGTGTTTGCTTTTGATAAAAAGATACACAAAACTTGTGCATGGCAAACGTCACTTTGGGTTACGGAGAGTTTATTATTTTAGCACTACATTTAACTAATGCCAGAGACCTTTTAAATATGCCAATCAAGAACAAGAAGAATAATTATGTGATTGCTATGATTTTGAAGCCATGACCTTAAATATTTCCTTAAATTTACAATGTTAAAATTTAGAATATAAATTGTTAAATACTGAAATTCGATTACACTTCTATTTGTATATAAATATTTAATATAATTATTTCTAGAAATAGAATTATGACCAAAAGAAAAACAGTCACTACTTAATAATTATGTAATAGAGATGGAGGCTAGTCGATAGATATCGGCTGGCATTAGCAAGTCGATAGGCACTATCGGTATCATCAGTAGTCAGAAGTAGAGCAGCAGACATGAGAAGTAGATCATCAGTCATAATAAGTAAGAAAGCTACAGTCGAGTGTGTTCAACTGTGAGATATCAGCTATCCATTGTGAATAAAAGCAAAACAGTGCGGTATTTATTTTAAAATATACTAAATATACCGCAAAAATTCTTAAAATTTGATATAGTATCATACTACACTAAAAATATACCGCGTAGTGCAAATATATCATTGTCAAAGACCCGTAGTAAGTAGGTGTTTTTGCCCCTGCAACAATATATCTTATTTAACTTCTACAACACTTGTCCGATCGCAATCAAATGTTCAGGAATCATAAAAAACTTTAGTTCTTATTGGCTGTACTAAAAAACACAATTAACTATTATTATCAAATATGCCACATATTAACTAATCAAAGGTTATCTATATAACCAACATTACACTTATTACTTTAATAACATAATGATATTTATTTGGTGTTTACTTTTTTTACAGAAATTAACCTAATCAAATGAAATAAATTGCAAGATTAATGCATTAATCGAAGTTTGAAAAACGAACGCACTTTAATCGCTCACTTCAATTGAATAAAAGTATTTTAAGTCACAAACTTTTAGTGCTGTTGTTTTAGATAAATTTCTTAATTAATTATAATTAATTGTTATAGATGCCAGCCTACGAAATGTAAGTAAGTGAATAAATTGTTTGCTAGACTCTTTAGCTAAGCCGCTCTCATGGCATATGCAAATGCTTACACCTGAACGCATGCCAATTTTTAATTGTCACACAATTTGTTGTGACTGTAATTGATATATAGCCACTTTATACACACACACACACACAAACACGCATGAATTGAATGAAAATTTATAGACACACGTGTTTCGTTTTTTACGCACTTCAATGCTAAAGCTAAAAATTTTCAGAGCAACCCACACATAACTCAAACAGCATCAAAATTTCATGAAAATCTCATAAATTGCTGCACACACAGCGATTAATTACAAGCGAAACTTGGGCGACTCTGCCACGCCCTAAAACAACTACTCTGCGTATGGAAAATATGAAAATTCCCTGAGCTAGAAATATTACTATGAACTTTTGCACAAAAAAACGCACTTCAATTGCTTTTGACATAAGAGAACAAATACCAGATACCAAACAATAATATGCGCAATATTAGTTTCAAACAATGCAATTGAAAAGTTGGCGGAAAATTGTAAACAACATCAACAAAGTGCGTCACTCGAATCGAAGACTTAAAAAGGTGTCGAACTATGCTTGGGGCTTGGCGCATTGATTAAATCATTTTACGAATCGTTTGCCAAAAGCTAAATAAAGTGGAAGCAGTGGAAGCAACATTGTATACCCTGTAAATATCCGATAAAACACATATATTGATTGAATTTGTGAATGGAATAAAGTGTATTTAAAACTTTAAGAGTAAAGTAAGAAATATTTAATACAAATATAAATTAATCAAGAATAGTAAAGCCAAAGAAAAATTAAATACAGGGTATATTTTGATGGAATCTGGCTTTTACTTTTCGTCGTTTTTCACTTATTTTCGAGTTTTTATTTCAAGTGCAGCTCACCAAATACAAAAACTGGTATTTCAACACAAAATGCAACTTTAATTTTGTTGCTGCTTTTGCTGTTGATTTTGTAGTTTTTTTTTTTTTGTAGTTGCATTTATGCTGCTTTATGCTGACCTTCATTCATTGTGGGATTTTTTTTCGCTCGACTTTATTAATGACAGTTGTTGCATAATTTATTTAATTTTTGTTTTTTTGGCTCGTTCAACAAACTTTTAGGAGATAAATAATTAAATGTGATTTTCGTTTTGGGGCTACAATTTTATGGTAACTAATTAGTAATGTGAGGAAAAGTGATGAACGCCGAGTGTGAAAAATAAATTAAGAAACATTGTTTAACCTTAGAACTTTTCCGGTTGCAGCAAGAGAGAAAAAATGATTTCAAATTTATTCACGCTTCAATTCGTCATATTTCCTGAATCATAAATTTCCCAATTCATCAAAAGTTTAGGAAATAAAATGAGCAAACATTTTGTTCTGTAAACAGTGAACGAAAAACGAAAAAATGCGGAAAGAATGCGATTTACATAAATTAATGTGATTAATAATATTTGTTTAGATTTTATTTACCAAATCGAATAACAATTATATATTGTATGCATATATTTTGACTGAGAACAGTTCTCATTTGACTGAAGTGGAAAGATGCCACATCAAAGTTCACACCTTGCCGCTATTTTAAATTCTGATGGCTTTGATCTTTACTCTTGATACTGAACTGTTCCTGATCTTCCCTTTACTCCTCTCGCCAGCGTTTATTCTTCATTCAATTGTTGTTATTATTATTATTTTTTTGTTTTCTTGTTACCAATGAATCGATTTCGTGTTCCGCCCGAGGCGTTCGCATTATTGCTGATTATTCAACTGTTTATTTTATAGCTTTCTCATTACATACTCATATATATGTACATACACATAAGTTATGAAGAATCTACGAAATTGGCAACGTCATCGAACTCATCATAATCGGGCTATTAGCGAAGCCTTCTTATTTACATTTCACGCTACTCAATTTTATTGGCAGTTTGGGTCAATTGTCTGTCAAATGAAATGTGTTGGTCTGTCCGAGTTTCAAGTGAGCGAATCGCACATTTCAAGGTATTTACAATGATTTAAAACAAAACTGTATGTTTTTTTTAATATTAATTCGAATTAACGATAAACTTTAAGTGTAACACTTTTTGAATAAAAGCATAACAGTGCGTATTATTGATAAAATATATCAAATTAATATACCCCAAAAATATGTCATGTTATATAAATATATTCAAAATAATCCATTCGTCTCGAATGTTGACGCTGATCAAGAAATATAAATAATTTTTTTTTGTTGGAGATGAATCCGTCTGCCTGTTACAAACATTTCCTATAGTAAGCAGCCATCAAAATATTAAAATTTCTTCTTTAATGAACTGACATTGCACAAAGTAAATTGTCAGAAATTTTATACCGAAGTATTTTGCTTTTAGATCGTGATTGGTCTTGCCAATCTGGTGCACAAATTGAAACACAAATGCAATTTACAAGCAGTGCTTGAAGTTCGCATAAATTTGGATATTTTACAAGAATTTTGTTGTCTGTTATTGTAACAATAAACAAGTAAATGGATTGGGAACGAAACTGAAATGTGTTTATTTGTTCAACACTTTTGGCAAACTCAATTTTACTTCACTCTTCGTTATATTTTTTGCAACAATTTTGAATGCAGTTTTTCGAGTGGAGACAGTTGAAAATCAATAGAAACTGAAAGGAACACAAAGGCTGCCAAGTGACCTGAAAATATGCGCAGAACGCACAACTCGATTAAGCAAAGTGTAATTGTGACAAAGGCGAAAAAAAAGAAAAAAAAAATTGAATAAAAAATAAACATATAAAAGAAAATCTATAAAAGCCAACGCAAATGAAGCGGAGCAAAAGCAGAAGCCAAAAATAATAGGCAATACGATTCGTTCGTTGGCTGCGACCGGGTTTGTGGCAAGTTTTGCCACCTCGATGAACTGTGTGCTGGAGGTCAAGCGTGCCACTGGACCAGCTGCAACAATTGATTACGTATACGACACGCATACCACGACTCAACTCAATATAGATAACAATTGTAATTTTGGCAGAGAACTAAGAACTAAACGAGATGAACGTTTTGAACATTTCATTTGTGTCGTTTGTTGTTCTCTCTCGTTGTGCAGACATTTTTATGAGCCTCGTCTATTCGAGGACGATGGGGCTCAGTGTCAGCTCCAGAACACCCCAAAAGTATTGTGTTCGCTCTCACACTCTTCGCATCACTGTGTGAATATTTTCGTGTGTAATTGTTGCTGTTGTTGCCAGATTTTTGTGGTCTCTGAATTGTCTATGGATGTATGAGTGTTTGTGTGTGTGTGTGTAAATTGTGTGGAGTCTCATTTGGGTGTGACATTTATTGCTATCAGGATATTCGCAACGACTGCCAATGAGACAGAGTTGAATAGGTTCAACTTTAAGCAAAAAATTGAACCTGACTACCTTTCATGGTGCGGCATCTATTCATTTTTCCAATCAATTCGACACTGAAGCACACCTCCTCATCAGTGTTCAGGTGTATTTCACACCTCTCGAAGCTAGCAATCTCAAAGGGATGCCCGCGAGAATCCTGCCACTTGTCGCTACAAACGAAGTAGAAAATTTTCCATTTGTGGCAACTGTTGTCGCAAATTGCATTAACGCAAAAGTTTTCGCTTTCAACTTGAGCGATTTTCCGTTTCCCATTTGCCCTTTCCCCTTGTCACACTTTTCTTTTAGCCCATTTGCCTAATTATGCCAAAAGTGGCAACATCATTAAAAACTTGCAACAGCTCTGCTTTGATTAAAACCAAGGCAACACAAAAGATGTGTACTACATACATATGTGTATGTAAGTAAGTATGTAAATCTATACTAGATGGTCTCACGGTGTTTATTTGGGAAATCATGTCAATTGCGTTGCAATTTTCCATACGCAAGTATTTAAAAATAATTTCCGCTGCCGCCCCAGACAACGACGATCTGACACCCACGCCAGTTTGTGGCTCCAGATATCGGTCGAGCCTATCGTCGCACCATATATCATATCAAAGAAATGTCGCCAGCCATTCAATAAATATAAAATTTTAATGAAAATGATTATTTTTGCGCTACCAAAAGCGCTCGATGCCCCAAGACTTGTTTGCATACGCTTTCAGTTCAACGAGTACAGCGATTTTCTCAGAAGTCTGACAGCCAAAAGATGACGTTAAATTAACTCGGATTAATATAGATTATCATCTAGATTAAGTTGTAATGTCAGCAATTAAAACGCTTGTTGTCTTTGAAGATGATTTTCTGATATCTTACATTTAGCATTATTATTTTGAAATTTGTTTTACCAAGCTTTAAAATTTTGGCAACTAGAAAATGTTAATGAAAGAATTCTACACTCTAGTTTATTTTTGGTAAATTGCAACAAATATTTAAGTGAAAGAAAATAATCGTATTAATTAACAGTATTTATATTCTGTAATAATTATTTATGTTAGGATCGAACGAGTTAAGAGTAGAGAAATAAATAAAAAGAAATTAGACAAATAATTTATTGCTACTATTGCTTAATGTCTTTAACAAATACTTTCTAATATCTCTGACTGTTGTGGTTCGGATAAGTTTTAAGACTTATTTAGATACTAATTAAAAAAACTGAATAATTATTTTGTTATCGAAGTTAAGTATTTAACAATAGATATGAACGAAATATAATATATTTTTTATAATAATAAAGAAATTCGTATTAAATTTTTAATATATTTAATGAAACTCTTTTAAATTTAAAAGACGAAGAGATACTTGTGAAACAATTTATTATAACTAACGAAAACCGTTTTAAAAAAAAAGTATTAAATAAAGTAGTGCATTTAATTGTCGCCTTTTCAGTGTCGCAGCATATTCGCATGGATTTTATAATGAAAATTAGTTGACTGTGCGTAATTTTCATAAACTGTCGTCATCGTCATTGTGGTTTTTCCCCCCTAGCCCGACACGTTGCAAGCGTTTAAGGCAAAACACGCCTCCTCCAAAGCTCGTTAACCAATTCACAGAGGCAACTCGGATCGGATCGGATCGAATTGTGTGGATCGCCTTGGAAATGCACTTAGGCTTTAATATTTCGTTCTATACTCTTTACAATTGACTGCAATTTTTGCACTGACCGCACGCAGCTGCTACGCATTTTGAGCAGCAACAAAATTGATGAAGCTTCCAAAGAAAAACAGAAAAAAAACTAGACAATCGACAAAACAGAAAAAGGTTTCTTGATGGATTACCAATGAAGACGTAATTGATATACTGTAGCCCAAAAGTCAAGTTAAAGTCTGTGAACGCTGTCAGGGTCTGATTAAATATGCAAGAAAGGTGCCCCGACCAAAAGTTGGGGCCTAAATCAAAATCCAAACACGCGCCACTTACTCAACACTTTTTTTTCTGTTTTTGGTGGGTCGGTGGGTGGCTGGACTCAAGGTTTGCCTTTTGGACACTTGTCGTGAGATTTCAGTCTCTGTCTCTCTCTCTTTCTCAATCTCTTTGTCGATCTCTTTCTCTTGTGTCTTCGCTTTTTTAACCACTAAAGTGTTATGTTCATTTTGCTACCACATTGGCATACATAATTACTTGCAATCAGCTCGTAGATGGTTACTTTGTATCTTCTGTTGTTTCTTATTTCGGATTTTCGGTGGGTTCTCATGACTCTGGCTGAGTGCATTGACATTTTTATTGACATATTTGTCAGTTGTATTTCACTATAAATGAGTCTGACCACATTTTCTTATAATAATATTCACAATTTAGTTGAATACTTCATTTTTTAAATCATTTAAAGTAAAATAGTTAATCGCGATTTGTAGCTGATGAGCCAATTAATTTAAAGTACATTGTTTATGAACAAAATTAACTTATAATTGCCAGTTGTCTTTTACTATAAAAGAGTCTGACCACATTTAATTATAATAATATTCACAATTCAAGTTTAATTTGTATGTCATTCCAAATAAAATAGTTACTTAGTTTATCGCGATTTGTACTGAAGTGCAAATTAATTAAAAGTTCATTGTTTGCAAATTAAATTAACTTACATAAACACAATAGATACGCTTTTAAAAGGCATCATCGAGCGAAACATTTTTAATTCTCTGCGTTTAATTAAATTGTTATTTAGTTTGTATCACTGTTTATATCAGTTTATTTATCATGCTTTTTAGTTTGCAATCTTTTTATAATGTAAACATTTAATGTGAAAATGTGTTTGCGGAAAATGAATTGAAATGTATTCAATGCACTTTAAAATCATATTCGTACGCTTTTTATGCAATTGCTAATTTTTTTATATGCCATTCCTTTTATATTTTTATTGTATGTTTACAGTTCATTTATTATTCATTTTATGGCATGCAGAGAATATTATAATTTTTCTCACATTATTTACGATGTTCGATCGATTCCATAAGGCGAATGTATGCATTTTATATTTTATTCTATATTTATCACCATTCGACTAACTGCTTTAAATTTCGCGCTGTTGTTGTATTTTAAATTTCATATTTCACAAAAATGAATTAAAGCACCAAGTTTGAGTAGATAATACATTAAATTTATTTCTAGATAACTTTTCACTGTTTTACTTTAGAACAGACTTCAATTTTCTATTAGGCTTTGATATCAGATAAAATATGTTGTTTGTTTACGTAGCACTTGCAAAATTAATTACTTCCAAATGTGCGTTTTAATTGACGCAAAATGTATTTCCACTTGCCGAGTTTAATTGTGCATAATTTATTTAATTAAAGTGAAATAATTTAATTTGCAGTGTTATTTTTATTTCTGCTATTTGAACAACATAAAACACTGACACATGGGACATCAAACGTGTGCCATATACGAACGATATAATGTGTATTTATATGGCACATTTATAATATTTTTATAGGCTATCGAAATCACGACTCTGGGCACATAATATCGTCACGAGTAATGCAAACAAATCGACGTCATCGATCAGCAGTCGAGCGCGCCAATTTTATTGAAAATTGAAAGTGTGTTTTAATATATGAGTTACAAAAACAAACACGCACTAGTGACACACACACACTTGCACACACATACACGCACTCGCACACAGGCAGATGAAAATCAAAATCAAAACAACAACAAAAAAGTTGTTGATGCCGCCAAACAGTAAACGACCTTTAACGCCAATAAAAACCGCAACAGCAGCAGCAACAGCAGCAACAACAACAAACAGAGGAAAGCTGCAACAATACGCTGGCGACTCCTTGCAACAAATTGCACGCAGTCTCTGCAGCTGTTGTTGTTGTTGATGTTGTTGTTGCTGCTGCGTTGATCTGTTGTAAAAAACTCGGTCAGAAACTTAATTTATGCGTAACGAGCTCACGCGCCTACAAAACTTGCGGCACCTTTTCACACAGAGCAGCAACAGCACAACTGCAAAAATCAAAACTCAAAACTTTGAGCCAAGTTATCCGTTTTGGCCACGATTCAATTTGCCACTTGGCTATTTTGTTATCCAGTTATCCGTTAATATGAACCGCACGCGTCGAACGCACAAAGCGTACTGAACTCACAACTATGTTGTTTATTTCGGGGAGCCTCATTCAACGGCAACATTGGCAACGGCATCGACAACGACAACAACAACAATGACATCGACAACAGCAACGGCAGCAACAGAAGCGTCAGCAACATATTTAAATGTTGCCAGCAACATCACATGTTGACATTCTGCCGCAATTTTCTTTTATTGCTTCCCCTAAATTAAGAAGAGTTTAAATACTGTATTATATTTATTTATTTTAATTTTCAACAATTTACAAAACATATAAATAAAAAAAAAATCATTTAAATTTAAAATAATAAAATAATATTTTAATTTTAATTTTAAATATATGCAACAGCCATCTCCGACCCTATAAAGATTATACATATGTATATTCTTGATACGTGTTAACAGCCATGTTCATCTGTCCATTTATCCGTATCCGTACACCTGGATCTCAGAAACTATGTGAGAGAGAGAGAGAGAGAGAGAGAGAGAGATAGTTTTTTTTGCAGCTCTTGTTATTGTTGCACGCAGATGAGGCTTGTTTGCAAAATCAAAAAATCTAATGGAGTGTAATTTTGTAACAATAATAACCACAGTATTTAAGCTTCCTGACGAAGAATATACTCATATCTGCTCTGGTTGAAAATCTGGTATGTTTAGTACTCTTTGGTATATTTTGAATATACTATATGTAGAAGTAAATCAATATAACAAATTATTAAGGTATTACCGCACTCAAAAAATAAATTTTTACATTTTTCCCCATCAAATCACAATTGATTAAAATTAAATAAATTAATACCAAGTAACCGAACTTTTAGCACATCATCTATAATTGATATGATAGTATTTTGGTTCATAGTTTTCTGAATAGTTATCATATTTAATTAGTAATCTTTTTATTCAAAAATGTACATTTATTGTATTATATCAAATATTGTCCCTTTTGAAATAAACTTGCAATAAATTCTTATTATATTCCGATAACCAACTTCACATTTTCGAACTTATTACTTACTTTATGTAGTTAGTAAATTGAACAAATTTTTATATTTTTTTTAGTAAATTAGATTGTTAAATATTAAAATATTTTATTTGTATACGAAAGATTAGTGGCAGCAGGCAAGCAGAATAGTATTTCAAGTTGGCGCGTTGCTTGCCACATGTTGCAGAGTCTGCGCATTTGAGAATTTTCATGCCGGCAGCTGCCTTGTGTCGTACATGTTTGTGGTCCTTTAACGAAGTGTGCTTAATGCAAGATTTACGCCTCCATTCATTGAATGGCCATGACCACCTGTTGAATCTGCCCCAGTGTTGCACCTTTGTCACACCCCTCTTATCCAGCACTTGGTTACTCTAGCAACAATGAAAACTTTTTATGACCCTCGCAGCTAAAGTTCAGTTTTTACTTCAGTTTTTTGTTGTAGACATTCGAAAGCTGCTTAAAACAAATTAAATGAAAATTTGGTTTATTTTTAGGAAAATGTTTTTATCTTTTTTTTTTGTTTGGGCGCTTGCTGAGAAATGCGCCAATTTAGAGGGAATTATCATCTATTCTGAAATTGTATTTAACTAATTTTGTGTCAAACTAAAGCAAAAACAGCGGTCCGAATTTGTTTCCATGTGAAAAATGTCATATGAATGACAGCAGATAATTGAAACATATTAGTTTGCTGGCCTTTGTAATTGTTGCTATGCGGAAAATAAACAAATGGAATATTTGGGCATTCAATGAAAATTACCAAATTATTCTGTCATTGACTAAACTTTAACGATGTCAATATAATTTTAGAAATATTTATTTTTGGCTTGTTGAATGTAGTGCAAAAAACATAAAATGAAATGATTGTTAACGTCTTGTTTTATTTGTTTTTATTATAGTTATTTATTAATTTTATTATTTCATTCATACTATTATTCTAATGCGGAATATGTGCTTTCATATTTGTATTAATTTATTTCCTGAATAATCATTTTCTTCATAATATTATTTTAATGCTGTGCTTTTCTTTAATTCATAGTTATAAATCTATATGCTATCAGCAAGTTATGCTATATTCAATCTTTTACAGATTACTCTTTCATTGAGAACAGGTATTAAAAATGCTTGAGTATAATTATAAACTTCAACGGATCGTTTATTTGCGGTTGCCTGTTGTAATTTTCGCATTTCGTCGACGGCACATAACTTGCAACTCGCGACCATGCGACAATGGATAGCTGCAAATGGTTTGAGCATTATGCATAAATTTCCCTTAATTAAAAGCGCCGCAAATTGCAAGAGATAGTCGCGAGCTGCGAGTTGGGAGCTGCGAACTCTGAACTCTGGATTTTAATGCAGGTCCAATATAAAATATGCGTGTCGGTAATTTGAGGAATGCAGCATGTGGCATAATCGTAAATTTCCAGATGCCTGCTATGCTGAGTAGTTTTGTGTAGTAACATTCACATACACACACACACACACACCCACACACACACTACGAAGAGCGGCCATCACCCGCGCAACGGAAACGGAAGTTGCAGCAAATGGCGAGCAATGGGCCGCACATTAGGAGCGAATAAAAGGGAGAGAAGGACAAAGAACTGAGTGTCCTTGTAACATGAGCTCTGACCGTGCGGCACAAAGGACAAATGCAACGACAACTAGGACCTCTCTCCATATTGCCTCGCCAGGCATTTGGGCTTTGCATGGAGTGCAAAATATTTACACACATACTAAATCAGTTAAGTGACTGTGTCTGTGTGTCTGTGCTTGTGTGTGTGTGTTAACTTTAACTCCACAAGGACATGTACTGGTTCTTGCTTGTCGTCTGAAGCGTTTGGTTCAAGTTGTCCTCTCCTCTGAAGTGACCGACCACAACTGACCTGGTGACTCTGAAATTAAACACTTAGAGATCACTTCAAAAATCTACGTGAAATTACGATTACTTACTTATCTTTGACGTGAGTGCTTCAGCAAAGTTTTGGGCGTAATTTATTAAGTAAACTCAACAAGAAATTATTGCAATGTAATAATAAATAAATTTATTTATTTTATCAATGACTAACTAAATATAAACAACTATTATAAATCAATAATCGTTTTGTATTAACAATATATTCCGTTTCTATTAAAAATAAAAATAAATTAATTGATCATTTTTAAATGAATAACTAAATATAATCAATAAGTACTTTATAATAAGCTAAAAATTGTTTTGTATGAACCGTTGAACTAAGAAATAATTATCAAGAAATAGGTGCTAGAAATCTATCTATTATAAGATATATTTATATATAAATAGCAAATATTATATATCTTCATCTTCGACACATAAGTAAATTATATTTTTATTTATTGTATTAGTCTCTTTATGCAACTTATTGTGTACTTTATTTGTATCTGTAACTCAGGAAAAACTCCAAATGCTTAACTATAAAACGTGTCATTTTCATTTTCGAATAGATTTACATGGAATGGGAAAGCTAAACAACTATGGGAGGGAATTTCTCGCTCTTGAAGAAAATTTGTGAATAATTTAAATTACGTCATTCAAAAGCTGGAAAACTTAGAGCTTGACAACTCAAAGACGTCGTGTGTTTAAGCAATTGAGCACATATGTATGTATGTACATGTATGAGTAACAGGTTTTCTCTATTTTCTATGTATGTATAATTAATAACAATTAAATTACGTGTTCATAAAGTAGATTCAGCATTAACTTATCTAACACATATACATATTCTATTTCTTCATACATGGAATAAACCGTGATCCGTGTTTCTTTCCGTGTATCCAATGGTGGAGCCCAAAAAGGAAATCGAGACTATGGCCACAATAATTCTCTTTGTGCCGTGAGAATTGGGAGCAAGCACACAGCTGCCTTCAACTGAGTCGTTCTCATGTCTACGTGTGTAACCGTGAGCACATTTACATTTCGAGTATCCATTCGATTCCTCAAACTCATCGCAGGGAACACATGATTTTGTCTCGTTGCGGTGGAAGTTTTGAAAACATATGCACTTCTTCTTCTTGGAACACCATCTCTCATTTCGATTGGGGCAGTGAACACATTCGTTTTTGTCATTGCGCTTGAAGCCATCGCTGCAGCTAGTGCACCTGCCGAATGTGTCTGCCACATAGGCAATGCCACAGTCACACGTGCCCTCTAGGGGCGCTGCCGAGAGTGTCCAACAATGTGGCTTCTCTTCGAAGTCCTTGGGTGGCGCGACGTCTTCGTGATCACCACAGATTGGTGCAACCTTAGCTTCACTACGCTGCAGTGCAACAAGTAGTATCAACACATGCAACACAATCAGCTTCACAACATTTCGCATTACTGATAAGATCTTAGCGAGCGAATTAATGACGACACATCTAATGCAAACCACAATTCAACTGATACTGACTACTCAACTGAATGACAAAACAGAATAAATAGAATATAAAAAATGTGAGAGAGAGAGAGAGCGCTGCTCCCTGACGCTGATGATATAGCGAGAGAAATGCTCGTAATAGAACTTCAACCACGTGCTTTGCATTGTGCGATTTCCAAGCTTGCGAGAATATGCATGCATTCATTATTTTGTGTGTGTATTGTATTTCTATTTTATCTTGAGTCTTCCGTAGACACACATTTGTTCTCGATCTCGTACAGATTTTTAAAAATCTTTTTTTACAATATTATAATAAAATATTTGTTATCGGATATATCAATGTGAAGTACTGAAAATATGTACTTCTGTATATTGAATTTACATTATCTCGTCCATTATTGAAATTTCCCTGTTTTTTTCTATGCGCATTTGAACATCGCTCTCAAAATGTAGCGCCGCACAGAAAAGACTTATATTATATATACAATAGTATGTAGGTCTTATGTGATAAAAAAAATCTACATTACTTTTCATTTACAAAATAAGATAAAAAAAAATATTCAAATCTAATTTTTTATCGCGAATAATAGAGAAAATAGAGTTCTAAAAACCAGGAAAAAATTAAGTTTGCGAATTTTTGGATTTAAAAACAATTGCGGAAGTAAGATTGCAACATAAAATAAAATATATCTATCTGGCAATAAAACACGATATAAACTTTATATCAAAGGGCTTAAATAAAAAAAAACTGAAAATATGAATAAACATATAAAAGCTACCCACAGGGTAAAAAGGTTTTGTATGTAAGGGTATGAACACCTAGATCTCAGAAACTATAAGAGACTTAGAACTATAATTATACCCGCTACCCATAGGGTAGAAGGGTATTATAACTTTGTGCCGTCAGGAAATGTATGTAACAGGTAGAAGGAGGCATCTCCGACCCTATAAAGTATATATATTCTTGATCAGCGACAACAGCCGAGACGATATAGCCATGTCCGTGTGTCCGTCTGTGTGTCTGTGTGTCTGTCCGTCCGTCCGTATGAAACACTGGATCTCAGAGACTATAAGAGATAGAGCTATAATTTTTTTTTGACAGCATTTGTTATGTTTGCACGCAGATCAAGTTTGTTTCAAATTTTTGCCACGCCCACTTCTGCCCCCGCAAATCAAAAAAATCGAATAACAAGCGTTATTTTAAAGCTAGAGAATAGTATTTATAATTCCTGAAAATTTGGTTGCGATCAGATAAAAATTGTGGAAGTTATTAAAGAAATACTTTTGTATGGGCAAAAACGCCTACTTACTAGGCGTCTTAGTTACTTTGGCTGACAATCTGGTATATTGTGCCGTCTATGGTATATTTTGAATGGTGTACTATATCGATATACCAAACATATCATTCGGTATATTTTTAGTATTTTTTTAGTATTTTCGGTATATTTTGAAAATGATACCGCAATATTTTGGCATTATTAAATTTGGGTAGCGGGTATCTCACAGTCGAGCACACTCGACTGTAACTTTCTTACTTGTTTTTTTTTTATCGATAGCACTCGTTATGTTTTTGCACGCAGATCAAGTATGTTTCAAATTTTTGCCACGCCTACTTAATTAAAAAAAGGAGAAGTGAGTATCACCAATTATTTGAGTTGAATTTATTTAGTACTTTTTTATTTTGCAATTTTTGAATTAATAAAAATGTTTGTTTCTTAAAATTAATGACAAATTTCGTTCAATAATCAAATACAATTACTTTATTTACGAAAGAAAATGCGAAAAATAAATATGTTCATGAGGACTACAACGCTAGATGTAACGCGTCCTTTTTTATAATCAAATGAATTATGTGAAAAGTTTGAAATCGAATTAGTCAGGTTTACTCGCACCTTCGCGTTTGCTTGTAATTCATTCTCTTGGATATTTTGTGTTTTGTTTAATCCATTCCCTTTGGTTTCAGGTTTTGTAGGGACTTCAGATGTTATATTATTAGTGACGCAATTAGAATCATATTCTGTGTTTTCAAGGCACTTCGCGTTTGCTTGTAATTCATTCTCTTGGATATTTTGTGTTTTGTTTAATCCATTCCCTTTGGTTTCAGGTTTTGTAGGGACTTCAGATGTTTTATTATTAGTGACGCACTTGAAATCCTTTATATTAGAATCATATTCTGTGTCTTCAAGGCACTTCGAACATTCCTTACGGTCATCTCGGTAGAAGCCGCTCTCACAAACACACCCGTTTAAATTTCCGCACCATCTTTCTTGACTTTTGCATTTAGTACATATGTCCCTTTCGGAGTCTTCTGGACATTTGCAGATACCATCAGTAGGAATGCATTTGATTTCAGGTTGAGTATCATTTCCGCACACTTCAATACTCCATGCGTTCAATCCTGATATTCTTCCAAGCAATATGAATAAGAAGAGAACTCTCAGTCCGTAGATTAAAATCATTTCTGAAGTTAAAGTTTGGCAGCTTTTACTCTATTGAATAACAAATGCTTACTAAAAAAATATTGTGAAAAGCGAAGCTTTATAACCGAAAAAATGGGTTATACAATCACCATCTTGGCGGTTATAACAAGAAATATATGTATTACTCACATTAGAGTCATCGACCTCAAATTCAGGGGCCCCACAGGCGCGTGGGTACAAGAATAGCAATTGACTCCCAGATCGTGGAGTTGATTAATTCTTATATACATATGTTTATAATATTTATACACATATTTATTCAATATTACATATATAAATACCCAATGAAAATATATAAACAAAAATGTATTAACTTACCGCATGAACAAAAGCTTCAAAAGCTGTTCAAGAAAAATATAGGTCAATGAGATTTACTTGCCAAATTATTAACAAAGACACAGAAACACATTCAGATGGAATGATTTCTTATTTTCAAATAAATGCATGGACGCGATTCTAATTCGCCATCCTCATCACACAAATCTTCCACGAATTCCCCTTTCAATGGTGATATATGTAATTCCGAAAAACTGTTAGTAGGAAGAGAGCAGTCAGATCACACATCGAAGCACAGAACTTTTGAACGCGAATGTTGAATGTTCGGATGCTTTATTATTAGTGACGCACTTGAAATCCTTTTTATTAGAATCATATTCTGTATTTTTGAAGCATTTCGCGCATTGCTTAAAGTTATCTCGGTAGTAGCCGCTCTCACAAGCACACTTCTTTAATTTTTCGCACCATCTTTCGCGAATTGGGCAGCGAGTGCATTTATTTTCAATGTTTGCATAGTAGCCTTCTGGACATTTGGAGATACCATCAGTAGGAATGCATTTGATTAAATGATAAGCATCAGTACTCCATGCGTTTAATCCTGATATTCTTCCAAGCAATACAAAAAGAACTCTCAGTCCATAAAGTAAAATCATTTCTGAAGTTAATGTTTGGCAGCTTTTACTCTATTGAATAACAAATGCTTACTAAAAAAAATATTGTGAAAAGCGTAGCTTTATAACCGAAAAAATGGGTTATACAATCACCAACTAGGCGATTTTAATACGAAATATATGTTTACGCACATTAAAAACATCGAACGCAAATTCAGTTCAGTCGAAAAAAACCTGGAAACCTTGAAGTCTTGAAAAAAATACTTGAGGCCATGTGCAAGATAAACAATGGTAAGTTCTTTGAATTCATTTATTATTAACCATATAGTATTTATTTACACACATCTTCAATGTTTCGTATAATACCCTTTTACCCTATGGGTAGCGGGTATAAAAACTGAAAATATGTATAAAAATATAAAAGCTACCCACAGGGTATAAGAGTTTTACAACCATGTCTGTTTATCTGTCTATTCGTCTGTCCATATAAAAACCTAGATCTCAGAAACTCATTTGGTTTCAAATGTTTGCAACGCCTACTACCTCCCCCACAATACGGAAAAAATCGAATAAATGGCGTAATTTAGAGTCGCAATTTTTGGTATATATAATAATAATTACAGTATTTTTGTTTGCCAAAAATTTGATTCAAAGTTAGAAGTTATTGATGAAATACTTTTGTCATAGTTGTTATATAGTATTTTGAATGTAATACTTTATCAGTATACCAAATATATAATTCGGTATATTTTTAGTATTCATGTGGTATATTTGGTAGATTGTAAAATGAATACTCCACTGTTTCGCTTTCTTTTTTTAAAGTGGATAGCGAGTATCTCAAAGTGGAGTACACTCGACTGTAACTTTCTTACTTGTCTTCACAGGAAGATTTTACTATAAATGAATAAAAAACCAAAAAATGGAGAATTGAGTATAAGCAATTATTTGAGTTATTTGTGTGGTACTTTTTTAATTTTTGTTAAATTTTTTGTAATTATTAACAATGTTTGTTTCTTCAAATTATACACAAATTTCGTTTAATAATCAAATACAAATACGTTATTTACGAAAGAAAAGGAGAAAAATAAATATGTTCAATAGGACTACAACGCTAGATGTAATGCAACAACATTTGAAACAAACTTGATCTGCGTGCAAACATAACAAATGCTGTCGAAAATTATAGCTCTATCTCTTATTGTCTCTGAGATCTATGTGTTTATACGGACAGACACACAGACACACAGACGGACATGGCTAGATCGTCACGGCTGTTAACGCTGATCAAGAATATGTATACTTTATAGGGTCGGAGATGCCTTTTTCTACCTGGTACATACATTTCCTGCCGGCACAAAGTTATAATACCCTTCTACCCTATGGGTAGCGGGTTAATGACAAATTTCGTTCAGTAATCAAATACAATTATGTGAAAAGTTTGAAATCGAATTAGTCAGGTTTACTCGCACCTTCGCGTTTGCTTGTAATTCATTCTCTTGGATATTTTGTGTTTGGTTTAATCCATTCCCTTTGGTTTCAGGTTTTGTAGGGACTTCAGATGCTTTATTATTAGTGACGCACTTGAAATCCTTTATATTAGAATCATATTCTGTGTTTTTAGCGCATTTTGCGCATTGCTTAAAGCCACCTCGGTAGAAGCCGTTCTCACAAACACACCCGTTTAAATTTCCGCACCATCTTTCTTGACTTTTGCATTTAGTACATATGTTGTTAATGTCCCTTTCGGAGTCTTCTGGACATTTGCAGATACCATCAGTAGGAATGCATTTGATTAAAGGATGAGCATCATTTCCGCACACTTCAGTACTCCATGCGTTCAATCCTGATATTCTTCCAAGCAATAATATATGGGTTATACAATCACCATCACCATATATGTATTACTCACATTAGAGTCATCGACCGCAAATTCAGGGGGCCCCACAGGCCCGTGGGTACAAGAATAGCAATTGACCCCCAGATCGTGGAGTTGATTAATTCTTATATACATATGTATGTGTCGATGCCAGATGATGGCAGGTGTGACCACTCAAAACAGCTGACAGTGTGGTCGCGATCAATTGATATCGATAGTGACAAAGCTAGTATACTGTGCGTATGACCTTGTCACACGCGGAGTCACACTGATCTAGTTTATCCTCACGTTGGTCACCCTGCCCTCTTTTAGTGCTTTTTCCTAACAACATATGTTTCTATTCTCGGCACAACAAGTGCATTTCCAAGTGCAATAAAATAATTGTAAAGTTTCAAAGGTTAAAGTGTTGTTTATTTATCTGAAGACGCCCCCTACACATTTTGGTCCTTCGAGCCGGATATTTGGATATCGCTCGACCCCAGCAAGCAATTGGTTGTTAAAATAAGGAATACACTTTTTTTCTCCATACATTTTGTGCAAGTGTCGTGTTCGCGCCATATTCTTTTTCCTTGTACCTTATATATATGTGACACAGCATATATTATATATAAGTACATAAGCGTTCTACCGGCTTTCTTTCCGCTATCTTTTCTACTTTGTGTATACTTTGTATACTTTATATATATATATATATAGATATATATATATATATATCCTTATATGTATATGTATGTGTAAGTATCTATACAGTTTAAAAGAGTTCGCTTATATTTTACGATTTGGCCGCTGTTGTATGTACTTTGTTACATTTCTGCTTTTTTGACACACTCCAGTGTATGCAACCTCTTCGTGTTATTTTACTCTAAATAACAAGGAAGTTTCACTCTATTAAAAACAAACTCGCGTAGATCCACTATACTTCATATATATATATATACATAGTAGTTTGTCCAAAAGCCAAAAGAGTGAAAAGGACTCTAAACTTTCCTTAAAGCTTCCGACCACTGCTCGTCGCCTGTCGTCCGCTTCGCCCGCTCCTTCGGGATCCAAATCCGCCACTCCTGCCGCTCAACTCCGAGTCAAAGTTGATCGTCCGTCGCCGTCTGCTTCTTCTGCAACTACACGATCCGTCGAGGCTAAACTTAACAACACCCGTGCGATGGCTCTCAGCAACTTCGTCACCGTCTCTGACAGACTGGTGCACTTTGAGAGTCGGGTCAGAGGGCCTGCAGCCGAAGACGACAATGTACAGACGTACGAGATTCGTCGTGACCGCCTGCAAGCCCTCTGGGACAGTGTAGAGACCGCTGATGCACTGCATCGAGACGGCGACAACGAAGGCATACAGGCCATGGAGGCGAAATATGACCACTGCTATGCAGTGTATGAGCGGTGTCTCGCCCATGTAAAGGGGCAAATTACACAAGTTTCCGAATCAACCAGGAGAGAAGCATCCGCTCCTCCTGTGTACTCCAGTGGCTGCCGACTTCCTTCAGTCGACACCGAAGTATTCTGTGGGGATTACTTGCGGTGGCCGACCTTCCGTGATCTTTTCACGGCCATCTACGTCAACAATCCGAGGTTGACTCCGGTTGAGAAACTATTCCATCTCAATTCAAAAACCGCAGATGAGGCCAATGAGATCGTAGCCAAATTTCCGCTGACGAACGATGGTTTCGCGTCGGCTTGGAGTGCTCTCTGCGAGCGATTCGAAAACAAGCGCTTGTTAATAACGAGCCAATTAAAAATTCTTTTCAACCTGTCCACGGTTTCGCAAGAGTCTGGAGCAGCGATTAAGGAGCTGCATGGCACAATTCAGCGGTGTTTGACCGCTCTTGACCACTCAGACATTTCAGTCTCTAGTCCTTTCGCCGACTGCGACCTGGTCTTTCTTTGCTCATCCAAGCTCCCCAAACTTACACTCTCACTATGGGAGCAATCATTGGTGGACAAGTCCAAGATTCCCGCATGGCAGGATATGAGCACATTCCTCAACGAGCGTTATCGTACGCTCGAGGCTGTTGAGGACGTGAAGCAAAACAACTCGCAGAACTCTACCGCTGGACCATCCCGTCCACAGCAGAGTTCAAAGCGAATTAACTCTTTCAAGGCCCGAGTCACTCAGAGAGGCAAATCATGTGACTTGTGCTCAAAAGAGAATCACCCTGTCCGGGTTTGTCCAAGCTTCCTTGAAATGTCGGTCAATGATCGGATGAGCTACATCAAACAGAAAAGTCTCTGTTTAAACTGTTTCGCAAGAGGTCACCAACTCCGAGAGTATACGAGTGCGCACAATTGCTTGACATGCAAGGGGCGGCACCACACTCTTCTCCATCGGGGCGACAGTGCCCACAATGGTGCCTCTTCCACTTCAGCCACACTTTCCAACATACAGTCCCCTCCGAATCAATCGGCAACGAATGTGCAAAATTACTTTGCCATTAACGCTCAGAACATCCTTCTCGGCACGGCGGTTGTCAATGTATGCCATCTAGGTACTACCTACACCACACGAGCCCTAATCGACTCGGGGTCCGAAGCGACTTTCATTTCTGAGCGTTTATTCCAGCGCATAAAGTTGCCATTCCAATCCGTGCAAGCCCAAGTATCTGGGCTGAATCATGCAATTGCGGCCCAACCGCAGAAGTTATGCCACTTCAGCATTGGTTGTCCAACAAAGCCGAGGCTCCATATCGAGACCTCAGCGTTCGTTATTCCACAACTGGCAGACAAGCTGCCATCATTCCGTGTGCCGAAAGGCTTCCTAAAGGATCTACCAGCGATTGAACTGGCAGATCCAAACTTCTACAAAAGTGCTCAGATTGACATCTTAATTGGCGCGGATATCCTTCCGTCAGTCATCCTGAGCGGTTCCCGGCCAAACATTTGTGGCTCGCTCCTTGGCCAACAAACCGTGTTTGGTTTGATTCTCACCGGCCCCGTCTCCCAGAATGTGTCGACAACTGTCTCTGCGTTTTCGACAAGAGTCGCTATCCAAGCAGACGATCAACTCGACAGACTAAGCTCCAAAGTTTGGGAGGCGGAGGATATTCCGTCGAAGCTGGTTAGCTGCGAAAACACAACTTCACGCAGCAGATGTGGCAGATCTCGGGTGACTCTTCCATTCCGGAAGCCTGTCACCACTCCTAATTTTTATCTGCCTCATCATTCATTCAAACCAGATAGGCACCGACACAAAGACGAATAACCTACTTCGTTTCTCTATTCGTCGTCCTGTGCCGTCCTATACTGTATACTGTTCCATGTGACAATGTAAAGAAGCTACTGAAATAATCATTTGTTCTTATTTCGTTCCATGTTGCATGCCCTTCTCCGTGTGGATGGGCCTCAACTCGCTCGTACACATTGAGGTGTACTTCTACTACATGATGGCTGCCATGGGACCCGAGTACCAAGAATTCATTTGGTGGAAGAAGTACTTGGCCACCTTCCAAAGATTGCAATTCGTGGCCAGCTTTACGCATCAGTTCCAGTTGCTGTTCTACGAATGCGATTACCCCAAGGGATTCATGGCGTGATGTTTCTGCTCCTCTTCTCGATTCTCCGAACGACTTCACCTCCTTGGTGCTCAACACTGATGTGTATCCTCACATCATTCAACCTGGCCTGCTGCCGAGCAGCAACGGTTTGCCAATGGCCCAGAACTCCACATAGAGTTGGATTCTGCCCGGTCCATGTGGACAATAATTCCGTTTGCAACTCATTGCAAGGGGGGAGGATGTCGATGCCAGATGATGGCAGGTGTGACCACTCAAAACAGCTGAAAGTGTGGTCGCGATCAATTAATATCGATAGTGACAAAGCTAGTAGTACTGTGCGTGTGACCTTGTCACACGCGGAGTCACACTGATCTAGTTTATCCTCACGTTGGTCACCCTGCCCTCTTTTAGTGCTTTTTCCTAACAACATATGTTTCTATTCTCGGCACAACAAGTGCATTTCCAAGTGCAATAAAATAATTGTAAAGTTTCAAAAGTTAAAGTGTTGTTTATTTATCTGAAGACGCCCCCCTACACAATATGTATATAATATTTATACACATATTTATTCAATATTACATATATAAATACCCAATGAAAATATATAAACAAAAATATATTAACTTACCGCATGAACAAAAGCTTCAAAAACTGTTCAAGAAAATATAGGTCAATGAGATTTACTTGCCAAATTATTAATAAAGACACAGAAACACATTCAGATGGAATGATTTCTTATTTTCAAATAAATTAATGGACGCGATTCTAAATCGCCATCCTCATCACACAAATCTTCCACGAATTCCCCTTTCAATGGTGATATATGTAATTCCGAAAAACTGTTAGTAGGAAGAGAGCAGTCAGATCACACATCGAAGCACAGAACTTTTGAACGCGAATGTTGAATGTTCGGATGCTTTATTATTAGTGACGCACTTGAAATCCTTCTGGACATTTGGAGATACCATCAGTAGGAATGCATTTGATTAAAGGATAAGCATCAGTACTCCATGCGTTTAATCCTGATATTCTTCCAAGCAATACAAAAAGAACTCTCAGTCCATAAAATAAAATCATTTCTGAAGTTAATGTTTGGCAGCTTTTACTCTATTGAATAACAAATGCTTACTAAAAAAATATTGTGAAAAGCGTAGCTTTATAACCGAAAAAATGGGTTATACAATCACCATCTAGGCGATTTTAATACGAAATATATGTTTACGCACATTAAAAACATCGAACGCAAATTCAGTTCAGTCGAAAAAAACCCCTCAGCTCGGTTTTTTCGCGTTAAAGTCTTGAAAAAAATACTTGAGGCCATGTGCAAGATAAACAATGGTAAGTTCTTTGAATTCATTTATTATTAACCATATAGTATTTATTTACACACATCTTCAATGTTTCGTATCATACCCTTTTACCCTATGGGTAGCGGGTATAAAAACTGAAAATATGTATAAAAGGGTATAAGAGTTTTACAACCATGTCTGTTTATCTGTGTGTCTGTGTCTGTGTCTGTCTGTGTCCATATAAAAACCTAGATCTCAGAAACTCATTTGGTTTCAAATGTTTGCAACGCCTACTACCTCCCCCACAATACGGATAAAATCGAATAAATGGCGTAATTTAGAGTCGCAATTTTTGGTATATATAATAATAATTACAGTATTTTTGTTTGCCAAAAATTTGATTCAAAGTTAGAAGTTATTGATGAAATACTTTTGTGTGAGCAAAAACTCATACTTTCTACGGGCCATAGTTGTTATATAGTATTTTGAATGTAATACTTTATCAGTATACCAAATATATAATTCGGTATATTTTTAGTATTCATGTGGTATATTTGGTAGATTGTAAAATGAATACTCCACTGTTTCGCTTTCTTTTTTTAAAGTGGATAGCGAGTATCTCAAAGTGGAGTACACTCGACTGTAACTTTCTTACTTGTCTTCACTGAGGAAGATTTTACTATAAATGAATAAAAAACCAAAAAATGGAGAATTGAGTATAAGCAATTATTTGAGTTATTTGTGTGGTACTTTTTTAATTTTTGTTAAATTTTTTGTAATTATTAACAATGTTTGTTTCTTCAAATTATACACAAATTTCGTTTAATAATCAAATACAAATACGTTATTTACGAAAGAAAAGGAGAAAAATAAATATGTTCAATAGGACTACAACGCTAGATGTAATGCAACCTTTTTTATAATCAAATGAATTATGTGAAAAGTTTGAAATCGAATTGCGAATCTCTTGTAAGTTAGTCAGGTTTACCTCCGCTGTTGCTTGTAATTCATTCTCTTGGATTTTTTTTGTTGTAAGATCTTCAGTAATTTGACGAACATTGTTGTCAGGTGTTGCTGTCGTTTCATATCCTTTAATGTCAGGTGTATATTGTGAATTATTCTCTTTGACTTCAGGTGCCTTACTATTAGCGACGCTTTTGTCGATGTCAGGTGTTGCTTTCGCCTCATGTATTTTAATTTCAGGTGTAGACAGGAACTCATTCAATTTGATTTCAAGTGTTGTAAGGCCTTCTGATGTTTTACTATTAGCGACGCATTTGTATTCCTCCGCATTAAAATCATATTCCAACTTTTTGAAGCATTGCCAACAAATATGATAATCATCTCGGTAATAGCCACTCTTACATATACACTTCTTTAAATTTTCGCATCATCTTTCACGAATTGGGCAGAGAGTGCATTTATTTTCAATGTTTTCATAGTAGCCTTCTGGACATTTACAGATATTTTCTGTTAAGTTGCAATTGATTGGCTCCTCAACATAATTTCCGCACATTTCAGTACTCCATGCGTTTAATCCTGATATTCTTCTAGGCAATGTGAATACGACGAGAATTCTCAGTTCATAGAGTAAAATCATTTCTGAAGCTAATGCTCGGTATTTTTGAATGACGAATGCTTACTAAAAAAATATCATTAAAAACGAGGCATTAAGACCGAAAAAAATGGGTCTTACAATCACGATCTTTGCGATTTTAACTCTAAATATATGAATCATCGAACGCAAGTTGAAGTCTTGATAAGAAAACTTAAGGCCATGTGCAAGTAACACAATGGTACCCCAGTTTTTTGAATTCATTATTTTTATCCATATGGTATTTATTAACATACATCTTCAATATTTCATTCATTCATTTCAAACAAAAGAAGTAAGAAAGATACAGTCGAGTGTGCTCGACTGTGAGATACCTTCTAAGCATTGTGAATAAAAGCTAAACAGTGCAATATTAATTTTAAAATATACATAATTAATATACCACAAAAATACTAAAAATACTTCAAAGACCATATTTGGTATATTGATATAGTACTACATTTAAAATATTCCATATGTCGTAAAATATACCAGATTGTCAACCTATGGAATTAAAATCCAATGCAAAAGTATCTTTTTTTTTAAAACTTCTACTATTTCAATATTATCGCTACCAAATTTTCAGGAACCTTAACTACTACAGTTATTATTGTATGTAGTACATACTATTTACCAAAAATCTAGCTACAAAATTGATGTTGATTTGCAGAATCGGCAATATATATTAAAGTATAAAATATATAGTATATATAGTGTTGCATGCTACATATATTTCCTACAGGAAGATGTAAATATATTAACTTACCGCATGTACAAAAGTTTCAAATTAAATTTGCCAATCTCTGCTAAAGAGAAAAAATTGTTCTATGCAACATATTATAATTTACAACAAATACTTCAAGAAGCAAAAAACTTTTTTCTAAACTCCAGCATATTTCTACAATTGCCAGTTTAAATCGGATCTCAATTTAAAGATTTTCGACCACTACCCTCAAAAACTACAAAAATTGTAATTAACTTTTATAGTTTAAAATAATCAATGAAATATCAGTGTAATTTTTAAGCTACTGCTAAAAGAATCCTTCACAATTATCAATATTCAACGACTGCTAGAGAGAGAGAGATGTAAAGAAATACTCGTGAAATAATTTACATCTGTAGATTCTAAGGCATATTTTTTCATTACACAATTACATTTTATTAATAAAAATTATAATTCAATGTTTCCTCACAATCTTCATTTATTAAAACAAATACTCGTTGAATATTTCGAATGAATAATTTTTCTTAATAGTACAGTATTCGTCTCCATTTATGGTAATATTATTTGGTGTATTTATATTTTTTACGAACAACAAATTTTGTTCAAACAAATCAAGCACCATTTGGTGACATACCAGATCACTGCAATTCCCAAGAAAAAAGCAGCAATGAAGAAACGAGTAGTTCGTTTGGTAATCTTAATTCGAGGTACTAAAATTGTGTTTGTATTTCCGCTTTCATATTGATATTGTTTTTTAACTTCTTCATAGTAGCATTTCCAGTCCTTGATCTCAGCACTATAACGATCTTTGCTTCCCCAGTGTGAGCACTTAAGACATTCGTTTTCCATTATCCGGCCATATCCTGTGTCACAAATGCATTTGTTCAAATTTCCACACCACCTTTCACCTCGTTGGCAATAGCGAACGCAATTTTCCGTGCCGTTATTAATAAAGCCAAGAACACATATGCAGAGGGAGTGGTTTCTTATCTTCAAATAAATACATGGACGCGATTCTAAACCTTCATCCTCTCCGCACAATTCTTCCACGAATTCCCCTTTTAATGGTGATATGGTTCCAAGAAATGTTAGTAGGAAGAGAACAGTCAGCTCTCTGAAAAAATCCATCGAAGCACAGAACTGTTGAACGTGAATGTCAAATGCAGACTGAAGAGCAAAGACTTCAGCGAAGATAAAAACGTCAATGAAATCATCGATGTTGCACCTTAAAATATCGATAAAAAAAAAAAACAGAAACAAAATTATTTAAAAGCTTTTAAAATTGTAATTTATATTTGAATGGGTAATAGACAGATATTACAATTAATTAACTAATTCTACATGATATATTTCTTTATGCTTAAAAAACATCGATATTTTAGCTGCTTGACTCAATGCACATAATATTCAGAAAAAGTAAAATAATTGCTTAGGGCAATTTCAGTGTGAGTCATTGAATTTAAATAAATGCTAACGGCAGATCATACAAAATAAAATGTGCATTTGGTGCAGGCATACATATGTACCTACAAACACACATATAAATATTTATATACAAAAGTAAATAGTTCATGTCTACATGCTTCCACATAAAATTTGGCAAAAGTAAATAAGCTGTCTCCAAATTCTGAAAACATAGCTCGCATAGCTTTGAGAAGCTTCAGTTGATTTTTTTAACTTCGGCAACGAATCGCCACAGAAAATCATATCAGTTGTTTTTCAGATGTCCACGAGGCAAGATTACTATAAGAAGCTTTGCATGTGCAGAGTCTATACTGCAGAATATCAAAAGTGTTGGACTGAGGGGAAAAAATGTATAAATTATTTAATTTTATTGAATTTAATATCATTAGACAGTATAAAATTAGGATCATATTGAGAAAATAACATTTTTTATTACGAAACGTTTTTTGCGCAGAAAGTTGAGCTCGATTATTTTCAAAATATCAATGTTTTTAGCTGACCTCTTTGATAAACTAATATACTTATGTTTCAATAATGAAGAAAATGCTAAAAAAAAAAAAAACTAAATTTCTTTAATTATTCTATCTTAAATTTGGTTAACTCTCTTTTAAAACAATCACGGTGACGAATACAATATTCAATGTTAATGTATGAATAATATCAATATGTCAATGACGTAATTGATTTTAAAAATTTCGTATAAAAACTATGTTCATATTGCTCTTTGCAAGCCCTATTAAACATTGTTTATTATAATTGCAACCATAGCCTAAGTCGCTGATGTATGTATTTGTCCAACTTTTCTCATTAATTTTTTTAGCGCATTACGGTGAGGTTTCTAATGGTAACGATTCTTTATCTGCATTCTGGCACATTTCGTTGGCTCAATTCTCATTTAATTATGATACTCGTATGCTTCCAAGCAATGCCATCTCAGAGCTAGCAAATATTACATCAGCAAATCCAACGCATCTAAATGTTCAGCGCAGACAGGAAAGCAAAGTCATAAAGAAGATAAAAACACATCAATATATTTCAATAATTATTAAATTTGCATAGTATTTCTCAATGTCTAAAGTGAACCACTAAAATTGAAGAATTAATAAATTATATTCTGTATTCAAAGTATTCGATAACACTCATCGCAAACATCGATATGAACAATCATATATCGATATTCCAACAGCTTAACTGAAGATAAAGCTTTGGTTACTTCATACCACAAAAACGCTCAAAGCCAAAATATGCTCATTCGGCAGAAAATACAAATGCATTTGATGCCTGCTTTGCACAATGCTTTGTGCATACATAATACATATGTATGTATGTAAGTATGTATGTATTACATACGTATGTATGTATGTACAAAAATACGAAGTACAACTGCATACTGCGCACTTATGTACAAAAAAAGCCGCACTTTTAAGGGTTACGAATTTGTAACTTTCAGGGCCTGTGGTTTCATTATATGATTTCGGATTCGCCCAATTTTTTTTTTAACAAGTTAATTGATGGTATGTTAATAAAAGTGCATACCAATTTTTATTTTAAATTTGCTTTTAATATTAAAAAAAATGTTGCTTTTGGTTTCACCCTAGTTTTAACGACTTTTCACTATTATGGCAAACTTAATGAAAAAAATCATAAAAGTAATAATAATGAAAAAATTCAACAAAAACTATTTTTTTCCAATTGAACACCATACTAACTATAAAAAAAATGTAAATCTAGGCAATTTAACATTAGACATATTTTTTTAATTTAGCTTAATACTTAGAAATGCCGCCTTTGGCCTTAATTACAGATTTTACCCTATGGGGCATAGAATCGTAAATTGAATCCAAATATTCCTTCGTTATATCGTGTATCCATACTTTTTCTATAATTTGTTTTAGCTTCTCCATAGTTTTGGGATTTCGCTTTCTTATTTTGGCCCCCATATAGGCCCCAACATTCTCGATTGGACTAAGGTCTGGACTGTTTTCTGGCCAATCCAACGACTTAATGCCCAATTCTTTCTTCAAATTGGACTGATTCTGATTGGTCAAGAGTGCTATTTTCAGATGAGTCCAAATTTAATCTCATTGCATCTGATGGAATTCTCAAGGTGCGCCGTAGACGTGGGTAACGGTTTTCTGAAAATTGCTACATAGCCACAGTAAAGCATTCACCGTATGTTATGGTATGGGGATGCATATCCAAATATAAAACTGAATCAATTTTAATGGTTCAGGGTATGGTCAATGCAGAAAAATACAAAGAAATAATTTTAAGTGGAGTCGTGCCTAGCATTGAGTCCATAAGTGAAGAAGAAGAAGAACCCATTTTTCAGGATGATTCTGCACCTTGCCATCGAGCCCGATCTGTGAGTTATTCAGTGTCCGATTGTTATCAAAACAACTTATTCAGATAAATTTAACATTTTTCTATCTAAAGATAATAAATTTGAAGGAGGAATTGGGCATTAAGTCGTTAGATTGGCCAGAAAACAGTCCAGACCTTAGTCCAATCGAGAATGTTGGGGCCTATATGGGGGCCAAAATAAGAAAGCGAAAGCCCAAAACTATGGAGGAGCTAAAACAAATTATAGAAAAAGTATGGATACACGATATAACGAAGGAATATTTGGATTCAATTTACGATTCTATGCCCCATAGGGTAAAATCTGTAATTAAGGCCAAAGGCGGCATTTCTAAGTATTAAGCTAAATTAAAAAAATATGTCTAATGTTAAATTGCCTAGATTTAATATGTTTTTATAGTTAGTAAGGTGTTCGATTGGAAAAAAATAGTTTTTGTTGAATTTTTTCATTATTATTACTTTTATGATTTTTTTCATTAATTTTGCCATAATAGTGAAAAGTCGTTAAAACTAGGGTGAAACCAAAAGCAACATTTTTTTTAATATTAAAAGCAAATTTAAAATAAAAATTGGTATGCACTTTTATTAACATACCATCAATTAACTTGTTAAAAAAAAAATTGGGCGAATCCGAAATCATATAATGAAACCACAGGCCCTGAAAGTTACAAATTCGTAACCCTTAAAAGTGCGGCTTTTTTTGTGGCGCTGACTGTACATATATTTCCCATTAGGTAAAAGAGAAAATACATTTAAAAATATATTGTCATATAAGCACAAAAACTACAATTAATTTCAGATATTCTTTATTTAAATTAATTCATAACTCGAATATAAATGTTCCATTGAAATACATTTAAAGAATATATGTACGAATTTGAATATTCTCTTCTCTTAAATAAGGAAATTCCTATCAATATGAGTCACAGATTCGAGTTCGAATTCGAATATTCTTTTCTCTTAAATAAATAAAACGCTTATCAATATTAGTCACAGATTCGAATTGTTCGGTATTTCAGATCAAACTAAGAACTCACAAAGTATCAAAATATTTATGTATGTTAAATAACCTTCACCTTTTATCACTAATTCAACATTTTATCCCTTAATGTATACAATATGTACATATAGTATTTATGTATGTGCCCATTTCTGTATATACTCAAATGTAAGAGAACGAGCGCCCATAAAATTCCATGAAACGGTAAGCAATCTCGCAATTTTAAATAATAAATTCTTCATTTGTATTTCATTTATTTTCGGGAAGTGTTAAGGAAGTGTTCACAACATTGCTGAAGTTCTGATTTGCCAAAGTACTGTCAAAATTCCGCTTAAGTTGTTGATGAACTCCGATTAGAAATACAATTAGCAGAAAGAATAGTATCATAAAACTCAAAGTGGACAACGCACTTGGTAATGTTTCAATCTTTGGCGCGTTACTTTGAATAAGCTTAATGAAATCTATAATTAGGTAATCTAACATTGATGTATGATATCGGTATGGAATCTCGGCACAAACTCCTTCAAAATCACGGGCATGACCTTCAATGCAATTACAGGCCAATGCAAAGCTATTTCCAAAAATACTTGATGTGAGTTGCCATTGCTCGCTGGCACCAGAACAACTGCCATGAGGGGCACAAATCCATCCACGATCTTTATCATCGGCACACATGCCGCCTTGTACATCGCAATAAACTATACGAGTATCATAACCAGTCAGACAGCTGCAACTATTTCCATAATAACAGATCAGCCCATCGCCACAAGTTATTTGATTTGAGCAATCGATTGCCTCCAGTAATCCAAACAGTGAAAATATCACAGCAACAATCAGCATTGCGCTAGGAAATTCGCATGCACACTCAGCAAAATTTAAATGCTCACTGTTTTCAATTGGTTTTGTGTTCGCAAATACGTTTAGCTGATCAGCAATCTCAAAAGAGAGGAAACAGTCAGAAGCAGTCGCAGCGGCAGAGAATATTAAGAAGAGAATTGAATATGTATTCAGCAAAGAGCAGTTTTGGCGTAAACAAAACCAGACTCTTTAAGTTTCAATTCCCCTTCACTTATAGATTACTTTTGTTTGACACATACATATTATATTTTTGTGCCTGTATGAAATGTATTTAACAGGCATTCTCCGACCCTATAAGTATATATATTCTTCATTAGCATCAACAGCGAGACGAGCGATGTCCGTCTGTATGAACTGCAACATCTCAGAGACTATAGGAGATAGAGATATAATTTGAATGTAGTATTATATCAGTATACAAAATTTAGCGTTTTGTATATTTTAGTATTTTTGTGGTATATTAATTTGTTATATCTTAAAAATAATACCGCACCGTATTGCTTTTATTTAAATGTGAAGCGGGTATCTCACAATCGACCACACTTGACTGTAGATTACTTACTTCTCATTTTATATTTATATTCTCATTAGTTTTTTAAATGTTGAACCAATTTGTGTATTTTACTTCCACTCACACATTTGTATATTTATTATATGTTGTATCCACTTCCACTTTAAATAAATTAATGAATAATAATTAAAAGAATTTAAGATAATCACTTACAAAAATAAAAAGTTTATTAGACGCTTATCTTTAAACTTTATTGTAAAAGATAGTAGAGCATCTTTTGTTATAGCTCTGTAAGAATAGCTTTAATGAGCATTATTATAATTATCATCAGTCTTATCACATCATTAACGACAACAACAAGTCAAGCGTAGTATGTGGGTGTGTGTGTATGTGAGCTAAAACAAGCACGATGAAAGTTGCCGTTTGTCGACCTATTTACTTAAATATATAAAGCCTGGGCATATTGATGGGTGGGTGGCTCCTGCAAGATATATCGATATGTCGTGGCGCAGCGACAAATGACATCAAGAGGGGAGCGGAGAAGGGAAACTGAGGAATATGAGAACTGTAAGTAAAGACGATCCGACCACAAGAAGTCACATACACACACAAAATTGCATGTCGAGTGCTGCATAAAACTCAAATTACAGCAAAATTCATGGATGTACATGAAAGGAACTAGACCAAGTGGTTTGGCAAAACAAAGAGGTCGGAGAACGTAGGGAGAGCGAGTTCGACTGCATTTCGCTTTTATTTGACAAATATTTTATGATCCTGACAGAAGTCGACCAACGAAATGTGAAAGACAACAGAAAGGAATGGAAATCGAATAAAGTAGAAATACTTGAGGATACTCCACTTTATAATCAAATAAAAATACAACAATTTTACGGAATTTAGGATCTTTATTGTTTTTAAATAGATTAGCGAAACAATTTGGGATATTCGCGTAGTATTTTGAAAAAAATATTTAAAATATTCTTTAAGAAAGATAGAAGTTAATTATTATTTAACTAAAGCAAGAAAATTATTTCACAATATTTTATAATGAACATTTAAGATAAAAATGACTTATAATCATGATTCGTAAAAGTCTTTTGCAGTCAATATAGAGAAACACTTACAGCTAAAAACGCTTCACACATAAACTTAGTGCATAACACACTGTTCATCAGTTATATACTCATGACCCGTGAACTTTCCGACCCTCCCCCTTTCGGCCAACTGCTGCAAATCACACTGCATTTTGGAGAAAAAGATAAACAAGCTGCGATGTCAGGGACAATTAAAAAAAAATGTAAAGCGATACGCTGTCCTTGTCGACGTTCACGTTGGCGTCCTCGTCGTGTCTGATGCTGTTGTCTGTTTGGTGTTTATAATATTTTTGACATTTTAATTGCCCAACAGCGTGTGGAGAACACAATAAGGATACTTCGCACAAGGACATCAGTTACAAACTCAAATGACGTCCATTATTTGCGGCTATTCGTTTCAATTCTTCGCCTGGCTTTAATTGCATTTAGTGAGATGTTTTTTTCTTTTCTTAATTTAAACAATTACTGAACACATTGAATGGGGAGCAGAAAGGGAGCAGAGAGACAGACTGGGCCACTGCAATTTGCGGGTGAGTTGCTGCATTCGCAGACGCCATAAAATGCAAATTCCTGTTGATCCTGTTTGCCAATGCCAATGCATGTGCCAGGCTTGTCCTCCTCTGTCCTGGCCTGCCATTTAGAAGACGTCTCCTTGCCCCTTGCATTGCTCCTCTTGAGCTTGTCATGTCGGTTTGTGTGCCAATTTCTTGTACCACGTTCCGGGCGCGATTCAGCACAAACCAATCTAAGGATATTGTCGCTGCAATCCCCAAAGCACTGCCAACAGCCGCTGCTGCCTCGCGGATGCAGAGCCAGACACCGACTGCCAACTGCCAACTGCCGACTGGCGACTCCCGACTACTGCAGCCCAGTGAAACGTTGCACAAATATTTGATTTGCACTTTTGTTCCGTACACACTGCAAAAAATAGCAGCACTTCAAATTAATTAATATGCTAAACTTTAAATGGATTGAAATGCATAAAATGAAAAAAACAAAATATACGATCGATTCTTTTAAAAATAAAATTAGTATTCGAAAGCCATACGTTTATAAAATATTAAGAACTGCATAATGAATTATAAACCACAAAGGAAATAATTTATTAAGTTTTCAGTTTATGGAATATTAATATTCAGAAGGATTATAAATTATTATTAGTTAAATACTTCAATACATTTGAATTGACATTTGAAATAATTGCAATTCATTGATGAATTTAAAAACTTCCTATTTTAAGAATATAAATGCAATTTATTAATTTCTTAAAATTGTTCTTAATACTACTGATTTCTGAAATTCGGTTGTAGAAGTTATTTAAGAAATACTTTTGTACTGCTTTTGCTGTCAATCTGGTATATTTAGAACTGTATGGTATCTTTTCAATGCAGTACAATATCAATATACCAAATAGAGTCATCTTTATATTTTAGTATTTCGCGGTATATTTTTGTTATGTATATATTTATAGAATATTATTTTCATTGAAAATGGGAAGCGAGTATCTCACAGTAAAGCACACACTTGACTGTAGCTTTCTTACTTGTTTTTACAATCTTTTAGTATTATTAATGTGGGAATGGGTCTGGCAACGCCAATCTATCCCCCTATCGATGATATGAAGAAAGGAGTATCGACGATATGAAGAAAACAGTATCGATTGAGAAAGAGTATCGATTGAGAAGGAAGTCGATAGAATATACTTATAAGATAACTTTGGTGTCGACGACGAAAAAAGCAAGACGTGCTAACGACGATCGCGACGTATATATTAAAATAATTAAATTAATCAATAAACTAAATATTATAATAATTAAGGATTAAACTTATGAAATAATAAATAAATATTAACATAAAACCAATCCCACATTAATTCAATTATTATATAATATTATTATGCTATATGTAAGTGTTGAACCACGTTGGTTCGTGAGGAAAGTCTTGGCTGAAGCGTAAGTGTAAAACACGTCGTAATGCTTTGACTATTCATTTTCATCTGTATATAATATATACAGTACAGTATATATACTATATATTAAATGTTAGTTTACATAATTATGTGCAGTGCAGATGTTAATGCACTGCTAATTTTAGTTATCGATATTCATATACATGATATTTTTACATACATTACATTGATATTTTTAACAATAAGAATAAACAAATTTTTTCTGTTGTGAATATACAATATACATAAAGCAGTAATTATTATTTTCCAATTCAAAGTCTAAAAGTTCTATAAATGTAAAAATGTATTTCATAATCTCGTATTGTGTTCCTTTGCTTCTCTCAGTGCATTCGGGCGTAAGTGCTCTATTTCAGTTAGTAACTACACGAAGCTGGTGCGGCATAATCCTCGATATTTTCACGCTGCCATTGCACCTTTGACCCCACAGAAATCTTTCTCCCCTCGTTACCTACTGCCCCACTCCTGCGCTTGCCAACTCATCAAACTGCCATTACTTTACCCTATAACAAATCCGACAAGGACTCTGCAGCGCTGTCAACAGCTGTTGCTGCTCCTCTCCTTGCTCTGCCTGGCCGAGTTAACAGCATTAGATAAATATGCAAATAAAGCGCAAGTCAGTAAGCATTGGCGGGTCACGTTAAGTATACGACATGCTCGCTGTGTACAGACAACTCGCGATTAGCCAAAAGTTTAAATGAAGCAACTCGATTCACAGACCAGACCGCACTCAATTGAGAGATACAAAACACGCTTGTTCATAAATCATCGAGTGTCTCCGATTGCCCAACAGGCAAAGGGCTCATTAATGGGGTTCATTGACCGCACAACTTGCCCACGTTCACGTCTAACTTTAGCTTTAGTTTCGCCCACAACCGAACCCTTTTTGTAACCCAAATACGATTTTCTTTTTTTTTTTTATCAGAAAACACGCATGTCAAGATCGACCTCAACCCACTCACATTTGGGAAAACCACAGACTGACTTTTTTTCCATTGTGGTTTATTTTCATTTTCATTCTCATTTTTATTTATTTGTATTTTAGTTTTTTTAATTTAGTACGCTGTGGCAATTTCGTTTTGCTCATAATTCAAAATGAAAATAAATAGAAAATGTTGTAAAGGAAAAGCTCAGACGAATCGAGATAACTATTAGAAATGCCCAAAAACATTTTACATATAAATTGCTTGCGCCTGCAAAAAGTGAAGCCAACAAAGATTTATTCAAATATATTTAATATACTCGCATGTGTATGTACATATGGTATATAGTCTAGGTAGACTTTGTGGCTAAACGCTGCCGGAAACTTACATGAGAAATGAATATTAGAAAATTTCATATCCAAATATCTGTGATTAAGCAGTTTTCTTAGTTGTGGCGTGTGAAATATGTCATGTTGTCATGTTTACACACTTTGAAAAGGGTATTTCAGTGAAGTAATGCTGAGAAGCTGATTGTATATCTATTTAAATCAATCAGTTTTATTTAATTTATTTATTTTAATATTTACATACTTTTTATTTACTCATCTTCATTTATTTATTAATTTGTTAATTATTAAAATTATATTCATGTGTGGCTGTTGGTCTTAGGTTCAAACTCTATTCGGTTTGTATATAAAAAAGAGGTTTGGGGTAATTGTAACTAATTAAAAAAAAATTAGACAACATTCATAAATGTGTAATAAATATGTACAAAAAAAACAAATACTACTTTTTTGTTCTATTTTATTTTGTTCTTGATATAAGATTTTGCTTCCTTGGTTTATTTTGAGAATACTTCATTCTTGAAACAAGATTATAATCTTGAACTTCAAGATTGGGCATTCTAGAAATTTTGTAAAATTTCGATCTTGATTTAAGAATTAACCTTTTTGGTTCAATTGACTTAAATTGATTCAATATTGTATTCTTGATTTTAGCATGTTTATTTTTTCTGTGTATTGTAATGACTTTTAACCTTTAAAGAACGACTCAATTTCATTCATTTATTTTAATTTCATTTTGTTTATTAAATTATTTTTTTTTATGAATATCATGTTTAAGTCTCTATATACATTAATTGTATATTATATATATATATATATATAGTATATTAATTGCTTAAACTTCTTTACTTCTTTAGTATTATTAGAATATATATTATAATATTATAATATTATAATTTTTCCTTATTATTATTATTATTTTATTTCATGTTCTCCTTCTAAGGAAAGTTCTTTAAATGCTTGACTCTCAGATTTTTTACTTTAAGCGAGTCTCGAACTCTAAATTGTACTTTAAAAAATTCCATCTTCTATTAAAACATTCAAATTAATGTATGTATATTCCAAGAGGTTAGAGCATTTCTCTAGGCTTCCAAAGTCAAAGTCAATCAGCAATTTTTCGTTTCTCGTTACCCAACGCATTTTGGGACCTTTTCAACCAGACGCAGTTGAGGCATGAAAATTCTGTTAATTCATAGACCATTTCAAGTTAAATGTCCCCTCTGAATGGCACGCTGAAAGTGGGGAAAACTTGGCTATTCAGCAGTGTCTTTTGCGTTGCGTTGCCATGCTGGGAATCCAATGGTTAATGTGCTTCCTGTTGACGATGCCGCAAGGAAACGTGTCCTGTGTTTGTCCAGTCGGCGTCGAATGACATGTCAAACACGCAACTGCTCCGATTTAGTTTCCATCTTCTCACTCTTCGTGTCTCTCCTCTTTCTCCCTCTCTCTCGTTTCCAATTCTTTTCCGTGCCTCCAGGGCTTTTGATGGGGCTCTGCTGTTGCCTTTAGTTTGTTGTCTTTCAGCTGCCAGGACGAATATTGATTATTGTTGTTGTGGTGGGCAGAGCTTTCCGCGGATTTGGAGCAGCTTAGAGTGTTCGGACAATTTTGTTTTTGTTTAACCATTGGCCATTGACCTTGTCCCTTTGCCAGTGGCATTAAAAGTTATGACATTGTTCAAAACGATACGTCAAATTTATGTTTCCCTCACTTTTGTGACATTTACCAAAAAGAGAAAAAAACAACACTCAATTTAGGCGTTAATTTTTTGATAAATTCTCTCAGCTTAAAAGGAAAGAAATGGTCTCTTAAATTTTGTCCTAAAGACGGGGGTCAATTTGACCTTATCGTGACATTAAATTTGTCACGCTGATTATCGCAAATCTTGAGTTAATTAATTTCATTTGTAGCCTGCTCTCTGATGCTGACATCTTTAGTGCTTGATTCAATGATATCAAAATGCCGTAATTTGATTGTAAAGAACTAAGAGAAGCGATTTTATATTGCTCTTTAATGTGTAGATTAAAGCTGGACACTTTGTAAAGATGCACAAAAAGAGAAAGTCAGGTTTAAAGTGTTTTATATTCTTAGAGAATCATCGTATAAATACACTCATCTTACACTTGATAATTGAAATACATACCGATATTTATTTTAATTAACTAAGTAATATTGAAAACAAATAAGAAAGCTACAATCAAGTTTTCTCGACTGTTAAATAACCGCCTCCCATTGTGAATAAAAGAAAAACAGTTCGGTATTAATTTAAAAAAATATCGAAATAAAACTGCAAAATACTAAAAAATGTCAAAAGTTATACTTAGAATATTGATCAGTGCTGCAAGTAAAATATACCATACATAAATACAAACGAAATATACCAAATTATAAGCTTTGGAAACCTGTGAATAATAAATATATTATTAATTATCATCTGAACTTTCATTTAATAACCTTTCAGCAACCCACAATAAACGCAGGCAATATCAATCAGCATTGCTCTGACCATAAGCTGAACTGTCTATAAGTATTTATAAAGCTGCTTGTACACGCAATCAAAGTTCGCTGTCCAACAGTTTGCATAAAAAATCGCACAAATATTTATTCATATGCATTCACTTACGTGCACTCAAAGTGCTGGCCAACAGAACCGAAAAAAAATTGCGCTTCTTTTTTGGCATTCATTTTTTACTGGCGCTTCGAAAGCAGCCAAAAAGTAAAAGGATGACAAAAAAAATGGATTTTTTTATATTTGTCTGTGTTCTTGTTAGTCTTATTATTGCTGTTGGTATTGACTTTTGTTTTGGGAACTTTTTCTCACCCATTGAATGTTTGTTTGGACTCGCTTCATAAAGAAAATCTCGTCGATTTATCAATTTGAAATGTGAAGAACAAAAAAATGGAAACTGAAAGCTGGAATTTTATCTGGACAGAAACGCGAATGTTTTCTTTATGCAAAGCAAATGCAAAATTTGTCTGCCAGCGAACACAAATGTCCCAGTTGGTAGTATTTATTTCATAATGCATTTCGAGACTATCTAGTAGCTCTTGAAAATATAATTGTTCGGGGATGCCAAATATGCTATGGCAGAGTGCTCATATTGAACACAAACTTTCAACTAATAAATAAATTGTTTTTTTTTTGTATTTTCAAATCACGTTTAGAATTCTCTTCATCAAAATTGAATGTTTGTGCATCGTAATTTTATGCTTTCTGTTTTTATTTTACCATTTGATAAAGTGCATTGCCATGATGACTTCCGCATTCAAGAATCCGACCTATCAGCATATGGTGAACTCAAGCAGCAACTCGAAGTTTTACGCTTTGCAGAGTGATCTCGTCAATCAATCGATTGCCGAATTTAAAACATCGAATAGATCGCGGTACTCATCCAATCTGATGAAGCGAATGTCCCCAGAAGTCTGGGCTCAATTGTGCTATGACAATTCACTGACGCGCAACATAAACTGGTCGAAAATTCTTGAGGATTTTTTACCACGGAACCAAGACGACGGTGATCACGTTCATGGTCCAAATCCGCAGCGAAAGCAGCGATATAAGCCTGTGGTTTTACGCAATAAGACGCCGTTTGTGCAATTGAATCAAGATCCTGTAGGAGCGGAGACCAACAGTTCTACTCGCCTGAGCAAAGCTTATACCTTGCCCCACAATCGAGACAGCGATGTGCCAGAATCGCAGCCAACTGGAGACTCGTCTATTAACAACTTTGTGGAAATGCGCGATATTGTGTCGCCTTTTTATCATCGCGTACTCAACATCGATCTGCAATCCAGTCTCAGGATGTTCATGAGTTACATACAAGATTTTAATCGCTTATTCCTCGACTCTGGCCCAGTGCAGCAGTTGAATAATGTGCTGAATTTTCTCTATGACTTCTTCATGTCCATCACAACGGGTCTAAGGCAAGCGGCTCCCAGGATTCAGCGTGTTATTTTGAATAGATATTCATATTTAAACATATTTAATGGCTACTCTATGCCATTGTCGCTCCATGTAGTCGAATCAAATCCATCCTCATCAAATGCAGTTTCCAATGAGCAGCGATTGTCCAGATCAACTATTGTCAGCTATGGTCAATATTGCTGCCCGGAGTTGAGAAACGTTTTATCGGAGAGTGAGAACATGACTTGATAAATTTCATGTGAACAATAAAATCCAAATTTTAGCGTGGTATTCTTTTGTTTTGTATGTATATCATCATCATCATTTTCGATGAGCGAATTCCTATTTCAAATCCCATTCTATTAGCTTTGTAGACAACGGAGACACTTGTGATTAGATTTAATAACCCATATGATGTTTGAGCTATTCGAGCTACAAAGCTCAAGCGCGGATTTTTATTGCATATACGATGAATACATATTCAAAATGTTTGTTATGGGGTTTTGCGGACAGAGTTCTTGCCATAACAATTTACCTCGATGTCACCTCTGCGGCAATGCAAAAAGTTGCAAGCTGAGTTTTATAGGAGAAACCAACGAGGCGCATTAAATAAACGCTACGAGACGAATCTCATTTAATTTTACGTTAACAATTTCAGCAATCCCTCGCACAAAATACAAAACTTAACACACTAAATGCGAGTTGAGCGAGAAACGATAATAGAAATACACTTTCTTTGCAGACCTTTATTTTATTCTTCCAATTGTGAATCCAATATTATAAATTCTACAAATATTTAGTTTTATTTGAACATTCAAAATATTTCTCTAAGCCGAAAATTAAATGAAAGAATACGACGTTAAAGTTTGTCACGCACTGAAAAGTATGTCACTATACTATTATTTAAATGAATTATACTATTTATATTTATATTTATATTTATATATTTATTGTAATAATGTAAACATTAGAAACTTGCAAATAAATTAAAATACCCATTAGAGTAAAACATAGAATTTATTTAATTGCAAGTACAAGAAAATATGAACGTTTAAGGACGTAAGAAAAAAATAAGATATATGTATAGTAAATCTTTTTAATTTAATTATATTTGAGGTAATACTTTGATGCATTTAAAAGTTATTTAAATATTCTTGATCTGATGAAGCGTTAAGAACTATTGTCTCATTGCCAAAAGTGACTTTAAAGCCAATGTGCCCGAGAACACTAACCAACTATTGTCTAAGGGTTAGCCAAAATTTGTTGCCAAATGTTGTCGTCGTGGTCTTTGTTACTCTTTGCTCGTCTGGCTTATCGCTGACAGCTTCTGTCTGGACAAATTCGTGTGCTAAATTATTGAAATTTGACAAGTGAACTGAGTACTGAACCGACACACAGCGAGACAGCCATTGAGATTTTGATACGCGACTGGTCAAGACACCAGCTGCAGTTTCAGCCACAGACACCGACAAAGCCACAGCATCAGCATCAGATACAGCTACAGTTTCAGACTTTGGGTCTGAGTTAAGAAATCCAATTAATTAGCTTTGACATTGCGACACTCGAGGCATGAAATTAAAGTCAAGCGGTTTCAGACTCGCACTCGTAAGTGTTGCTTAATTTGTCAATTATCGATTATTGATTATGTTGCCCTCGAAATGGCGTCGCAAGTGTAGCTATAATTAGCTTCTTGCCGGCAAGTCTTGAGTAAAACTGCCTGTTGATTCGAGTTGGGTTCAAAGGTTCCTCAAATAAATTGGCGTCGTTTGATGGCAAAGATGATGCGCAGTTGCAGGTCACAGAACTTCCGTAAATTACGAGATGTCACTTTAAGATACATTTGCCTGGTTGGCAATCAAAAATAGATAAATGAATGCAAAGTCTATTTATATGTGCAAAACTATCAGCTTAGCTTTAAGCTTTAAAAACCTGTTGCATTTGCCAACACTGGTCAGCTTAGTGTCGGATATATGTTTGAAGCGCAATTGCTGCGAGTATCTTGCAGATACATTTCGAAGCTAATACGGTTTTGTGCCAAATTAATCAAAACAATGTTTGTGGCAACTGCCACAAATAAATTGTCTAATGAAATTGCACAGATTTCAGCTGGTTTATCGCAGTCTCTCATTCGCTTTGCCCACTTTAACACCCACTCTCTTTACTTCTCTTTGCCATTTCTTGCCTTTCGTTTTACCCGTTTTTATGGCCAATGGCATTTTATTAGAGACAACGAACTGTGTAGTGTAGTTAAAAGCAGCTGAACACATGCAAATGCAAAAGTTTGTGTGCATATGTGTGTTGTAAAATAGCAATAGAAAACTTCCTTGCTGATTGCAAGGATAACAAAATACATTCAGCTGCAGCTGCACAGTATTCAATTTAAGCGTTAACTAATTGCCAGAAACTCTTTAAATGTTAAATTAAAAAAAACTAAACTCTTCAAGAGCTTCTCAGGTTCTACCGAGATTTGAACTCGGATCGCTGGATTCAGAGTCCAAAGTGCTAACCATTACACCATAGAACCGGTTGATTTCTGAAGAGTCTTATAATAAATGTAAAATTTAAATAAAGATATGCATATATTCAATAAACTTGATTGCAACATATTCATTGTTGTTTTTGATTGCAGATTTTTATTCATAAGCATATAAATGATTAGTAAGCATGTTTATTTTGTGTTCATATATTAACAGTACCAAAAAGTCTTTGGATATCAACATTTATTTATATCAGATCTATATTTAGAACAGCATAGTACACATTTTAAAATTATGCGAATTTTCCCACAACAATATAATATGTATTTTAAAATTATGCGAATCTTCTGAGATTTTAATGCTTATTACTCAATTCTTTGCTTTGGGTAAATGAAAGGAATATAACAAATAAATTTCAAAACTTTAAAAACTAAAAATTTAGATTAAAATATAAATAATAATTATGTTCTTTAATTCTCTGTCGAACATGTCGCCTGCGATACTATCAAAAGTGAAAACAAAACATAAATATGCCAAAACATTTCTTTTATTTTGAGTAAAGATTAATCTGATAGCTCTTGATTAGCACTTTAATTGGAGCTAAGAATGATTTTACAATTATATTTCTGTTTTAAGAGAATTGCAAAAATGAAAGAATTCGGACGCAAAGAATAACCTTTATTTTTTTACGTTCTTTCAGTTTATGATTTCTTCACTGAAAAGAATTCCGGCAGAAAATTTCCCATGTGACAATTTCATTTGATATTTCGAAGGTGTGATGAGTGTAATTACTTTTTGGGCTTCTTTGACCTCCAAAAATTGTTCGCTTCATTTGCTATTTGACTTTTTATTTCGGGCAATTAAAGCTTCAAGCGAATCGTGTAAAGTATCAAATTTAAGTAGACCATTGGAATCATATCAAATCCCAGGAGAGACATCACATAAACTCTGATCTTTTACGGTCAATTATAAGCAGTTCAACTTTACTTTCGTCCTTTTGTTATGCTGCCCGTGCAGTTGGGCGTAAGGGCGTGTGGGCGTGGCAAGTCTATTATATGCAGTTCAGTTCAGTTGTCTGGCTTTGTGCGTCGCGCTTTATTCAACTGAGCTAATTAGCTAAACACTTGTTATCCCAGCAGCTTCAGCTTAACACCCTCCTCCCTTTCCCCACCCCTTTGACCCATTAAGTACTATGAACTTGTTGGCTATGCGGGGACACGTTCATTGCTCTGCTTACCTGTGTTTAAATGGTTTTAGAGGTTATTTTTAACACTGGTTGTACAACCCCTCGATACGCCCCCTATTATTATCATCACATCATTTGCATGCGTTTAGCGAGTGGGCGTGATGGGCGTGGTGGGAGGGATGTCGGTTCTCTATGTGGCGTAAATAACAGCAACTTTGTGCCAGTAATTTGATTCGCTTGACGACAACTTTAGACGACAATCTCATTAACATGCGATGACATCAAAATCAGCATTTGAATCGACATCAACATCGAAATGCATATCGAAATGGTTGTCTTCGCATTCATATCATCCTCCTGGCAGGATTCGCTTCTCATATAACCAGCACTATGAAGGACACAAATGGATATGAGATGATGACTGCCACTGACTTTATGTGCACTTTTTGTCTCCCTCACCATTCGCATTCTTATCACTACACTATTCTGCCATTGTCTCCAACTGATGATAAAATGCATTGCAAATTGATATACCAATGGAATGTCGTTAAAAACAAATCGAACATTTACACAAACCTTAATACACATGCCCATAAATTGTTTTTTTCCGTTAGCTGAAATAGCTACGGCGAATTTGACGGCGAATTCGTCGGCGAATAAGTCAAAAGCTTTAGGTCTTGCTTTTGAAAGCTTTTGTTCGGTTTCACTCCCAGCTGTGTTGAAAAGCTTTCGCCAAAGCTTTTATAGTGAGCCGTAGAAGAATACGTTCACTCCTAATATAACTTATACATTTATTATTGTTAGTGAAAGCAAAAAAAATAAGTGATATTATTAATAATTAATATTATTCTCTTCATATATTATTTTTTTTACTATTATACGGAAATTATATTTCAAATAATACTTATACATATAAGTAAGTCGCAATAAAATTTCCATTTATACAAAATCTAAATTGTTAAATATTAATGTTATTTTAATAATACTCATTTTTTATGTTTGTGTATATTTTAAATAATATACGAGTACTGTAGGGTAATTGATTGTCTTCAATTATTTCATTAAGAATTTAAATTGTAAAAAAATGAATTTAGTTCTCAGGTAATGCACTGATTTTAGATTTTAAGAAAAATATTTGCTCACATTTTTTTGCAACGAATTTATAAAACTGCATTTATGAAGAATTGTTTTTCTAATTCAACACATCTTTCTTATGAATCACAACCATTCCTGAAGTTTACTCTTATCATGATGATAATTTCAAATGACTTTATCGCTAATAAGATTTCTCGGATTTCTTAAACAATGTTGTCTCTAACTCCAAGTGGACAAGAACCTCTTGTACTTGCGAACTTTTCGTAGTATTGCCCAAAAAAAACCGCATCTAATCTCTGCTTAGCATGAAACACGCGTTCCTTGTGTACTGATAACACCTAAAATCAATTTAAATACTGGAATTTAAAGAATAACAAATACATGTGTGTGTGAATGTATTTGTGTTATTTACGATTAAACAAATTATTGCACCTTATGTCAGCCATGGGAGATTAGTAACAGCCAGAAAAATTCAATGAAATAAAATCGTTCGTTGGCGCACTTAAGATCCAACAAACATTCTCTAAATAATTATGTTTATTTTTTCTATTTGTCTATTTTAACGAACTTAGATAAAAAAGTTTTGCAAGTTCATTAAATGGTGTTTTATAAGAATATTAATATTCGTTAATGGCACACAAGCCAATACTTTTACTGCTTTAAAGATAATCAACTAAATCTATGGGTTTTATAAACGCTAAGATGCTATAATTCGTGATTTATACACGGGTATACCTTTAGCCATATCTTATCAATGGCAACATTGATTAGGGCCGCTGCATTCGTGTGGTGAACGCGTCATGTTCGGGGTGGCACTTGAACCTAACGGCACCATGTCGAACCTTTGGCCTGCCAAGTTGCTGTCCAAGATTACGAGCTTGGCGGAAGTGTGACCAAGCTGGGCATAAATTTTAAAAAGAACTGCCGACTCTGGTATGTATATGTACTTACCTTTATATACTGCAGTTTATGGGCTCAAACTACTGCTACGTTCATGTTTATCAAATCATAAACTTGTATAATTTGATAAGCGCCAAACAGAACAATTGGCAACAGCCCAAAATTTTGTTATGAATCGGTCAGTTGATAGTGTTTTATTTTTGTTTTCTGTATGCAAACGAGGGTAAATTGTGAAGCTATCAACATGTCAGAGGAATTCTAAAAACTGTATAAAAATAAAATGTATGTTTTTGATTTATCGAAGTCGACTATAGATTATAATTATTGCCGCGTGTAGCGAGGGGAATATTCAAAACTATAGAATTTAGTTGAAAGAAAATAAACTATTGAACCACTTATTTATTAAGCAGCCCTCGAACATTCACATTTTTATACAATAGTACACATCGAGTACACATAGTTTGCGTCTGTAAAAACATTTCAATTGATCAAATCGAGCAATCAATAATATTTCTTGAGGAATTCAACACAGATAAAAGACGTTTGTTTTCAAATTTCTTTAAATTCAATATAACAATGCGATAATATCTAATAGACATAATGAGTAATATAAATTATTTGCAACTGTTGATTAATAGAACAGGTGCTTGGCCTAAAGAGATAATCACAATCTCTTAGTGCAGACAATGAACTCTCATTTTAATACAAAATAATATTTATCGGTAAATATATTGCGGAAATGGGCTATTTTAATATAAAGTGATTCATATTAAACAAAGTTACACTCTTACAATATTTTTCTTTGCAATTCTTAGTCATTTTAATGAGATAAGAACGTTTAACAAAATTAATTCAAAATGTAGAAATAAATCTACTTGTGTGAAGAGTAAACGTTTTGTTCAATTTCATTGAGAAATATTTTTTAAATCAAGAAATCATATTTCTTTTGCTCAGTCAAGTTCACAAAGTGTCTCAAGGCCGAGCCCAAACAAAACCCTAACTATGTTTTAGTATTTATAATCTCAATGTATATCAAATATATATTTCATATGGCGTAAGAGAATATTGATAAGTTTATTTCAAGCTGAGCTGATTATTTACTAAGATTATAGTTGAGATTTACTTCAAAGTAGTTTTGTGGAATTTCAGCCATATAACTGCAATTAACCTATAGGCTAAAAATAATATGATGTTGAAATAAATTTATTGCATTCCATGTGCCTCTAATTAATACTCTGCTGATAAGAATTTAAATAAAAAATATTAGTTTCATCTTTCGTTGCATAATGCGTAGATTTGCATTATTTTTAATGTATACAAAATTAATTAAAAATAATCCATATGTAAAGAAAGTCAAATACATATATAAATAAATAGAATTATTAGTCAGTTTATTAACATTGACTGACTTGTATTTATTTATTCTAAGTAAATAAACAGTTACACAAATTACGATAACAAAAATAATGGTTAATAGTTAGAATTCCTCCCTCAGAATAGAAAACCAACTCTATTGACTGATAAGCGTAAATACATTTGTTTTTATTCTATTTATTTCGAGAATTGAAAGATCAGAAGATTTGGTGATATTGTGTTGTGTGAGCATGCGCCTAGCATGAGCATGAATTAGGCATTTGATTTCGATTTGTAATCAGTGCGAGCGAGAGAGCGCAATGGGGGCGCACAACTGATAACAGAACTGCGCCAGCAGGTAGCTCTAAGACAGTCCAAAGCGATCGACGACAACACCTGCAACAGCAACAGCAAACCGCGACAGCAACAGCGACAGCGATCGACGTTTTCTATAGCATCCGATCCTGTTCTGCTTTCAGTTTACGCTTTGGCTTCGCTGCGTGCGGTTGTCTGCGTTTGACGTGCTCTCAACAACACAAATAATATACGAAAAGAAAACCCATTAAACGAAAAGCGATTGAATATTACAAGTGTCGCGCTCCCTCTTAATAAAATAAAACACAATATTTTAAATTAAATTATGTAAGTTTAATAATATATTTGACCGAGTGCGTGAACAACTTCCATCCAAACAAGAAAATATATTAAGACTAATGAAAACACGTGTGTGCGAGCTTTTCAAAATATGTACATTTTCCCACATTTTACCGGCTATTTTGTGTTTTTGTATGAAGTATTCTCTCAGTTTCCCTTCAGTTTTCTCTCTCAAAATTTTAGTGGGTCAGTGCACTGTTCGCTGGGTTCATTGTCACCTTGACGTTCCGTCAGTGGTCTCTTTCATGATTCTCTAAAATTTCGCCTGCCTTTTTTTTGTCATTTCTTGCTTTGATCGCGTTTCTTACATTTACCACAAAAAAAAAAAATAACTCAGCTCTTTTCTTTATACCACTTTCGAAAGCAGCAGAAAGAACTACGTCAACAACACAACAAAAATATAATAAAATTCTTCAGTTCTGCAACAAGCTATTCTCTTTTTCCATTTTTCGACAGTTTCGTTGGTTGTCCCCGAAAGACGAATAAGAACAAGAAGAAAAGAAAAGAAAAAAAAACACACACGCATGGCAAATATTTTTAGATCAGCTCTCATTATCGGTTTTTTGTTTTCATACGCAGCTTCTTAAAGTGGTTCCCATGTAATATTTCGTGAGATTAATGTTCCAAGTACGTTGTGTTCTTGGATTAATATCAATTTAAATCAAGAACTATTCTCAACACTTTACGAATCGTACGAGCACAGCACATGTCTAGACTTATACGCTTCTTATCAAAAAGCCGGTTTCCTCCTCCATGCTCAGTTTCTGAGTTTCTCGCCACAGCTAATAAAACTACACAAACTACTGTCTGTAGAGGCAAACATACGATTTCTCATACCCACATACATTCACATATATATGTATATATTTGTACGTTTGTATGTAGGAGGTATTAATACAAACTTATATACATTTCTATATTATGAGCTCGATCAAATATTATGTAGATCTATGCATGTTGCTTATAGCTCAACCTGTGTGGAGTGTTATTTCGATTGTTTCTCTTCGCTCTGACATAAGCAGTCAGAGATTCTCTAATATTCATTATATAAGTACACATTGTCGCATCGAACTTAATTATGATCACAGCAGCTGTTATATCGTCATTAAGCCACAGCAAATCGAATTCTCTGCTTATCAATAGCAAAGTCATGATTGTTATTACAAGCGTTCAAAATTTGTTATTTATGACAACATTTTACTGTTCATTTATTTTCAAAATTGATAGTTTGTTTTCCGCCGCAATTTCTTGACAATTCTAGCCAATTTTAGAAATATTTCAAAACGAGTTTCCTCAACTAAAAATAGCACAAACTGCTGTCGTTCATTATTTGTGATTTATTCTACCACACAAAGCCTTCTAGCAATCTCATAATGATGTCGAACTTAATTGCTTTAAAAAATTTGTAAACTCATTGTATGCTTTCGAAAAATTTGATTTGATTACTTCTACTATATTTTCTTTCCATATTCAAGAATGAATTTATTTAACAGCTTCGCTAAAACAAAATCACAACACAATTAAAATACATTTACGACGTTTTTATTGAAGAAGCGTGTGCATTAGTTGACTGTCAATCAGTCAATTTGTGTCGTAGTACTCGTAAATTGCATAGCCCGAGGCCTTCTCCATCAATCAATGAGATCTAATCATAGGCGGAACTTTGGCTACTAAGTAATGTTACCGGGCAACTGGAAATTTTTCCAACTAAACATGAAAAATCAGCTGGTCTCAGACTTGTCAATAAACTTTGGACTTTTCATTCGTTCATTTTCATTGTGAACTAAAAAATCGGTTTGCTTGTTTATTTTGGGTATTTGTGCTTATCACACGAAACATACGAAATGGTTTGCCCGCTTCTTTTATTGATTAATAAAAAATTATGAACAGGTGTAAATAGTACTTATGTACATACATATATGTATACATATGTATGTTCACACTAGATATCGAGATAGCCGTCGCAGCCCTTTGTACCCGAAAAGGAAAGAGAAAAAACTTAGCTCGTATGTTGACTATCGTAAGCCAAGACTTCGGTAGTCTGGCATTATCAAATATAAGTTCTAGATAAGATCAAAGGTGCTCTATGATTTCACAACTAATGACATGTCAAAGCTTACGGGAAACACGAATTTCCCACCTTGATAACTGCAATGATATAATATTTAACCAAACTATCTTTTGTACTTCTTTTAACCTTTCAATTTCTAGAATTATTTTAATTTGTCAGTAGTTGTAAAATTAAATACGAATTTCCCACCATAATAACTACTATGATATAATATTTAACCAAACTATATTTTATACTTATTGTAGCGTCTGAATTTCTACAATTATTTAAATTTTCTAGCGGTAGTAAATTAATTTTGTTGGCAATTATGTCAGAAATCTTGTTCTCTGCTGCTATTAAAACGCAATAAAAGCAAACAAAAATTTATGTTAATTGGCTAATTATTGAATAGAATAAAGTGATTGTCCAAATTATTCTTGCCATTTAATTCAATGTATAATTTCAAACGAATTATTTTCATATTAGTGACAATAAGTATAAAAATAATTTGTTTGTAATTTTCTAAAGTAAAGTTCTAAAGTTAGATAATTCATTGAAATAATTTTTTTGCAAATATTAAATTGTAAATTCCTAAAAAGGAATTATTTACTTTACACTTGGAATAGATAATTATTTTTATTGATGGCACTTTAAGCTGTTGATCTTATTTAATTACAAATTCACTTAAGAATGATTTACCACTTTTGCTGCAATTTCCTGTATTTTTATTTATAAGTTGACTTGGTTTTACACCGCTGCGATTATTTATAGCAAAGTAGTGGAGTATGGTAGCTACCTTAAAAGCGGTTCAGCACTTGAAGCCATAGTGTGCCATAAATTTTGATATAGTATGTATGTATAGTATAATTATTTACAGCCACACTGTGCCGCCTCTAATCAGGTGTTAAGTCATAATTTAAACATAACGATAAGAAGCTGCAAGGTGCCGAGTATAAAACGTGTGACGATAACCTTGACACTGCACCCCTTTCCTACCTCTATCGTTGTACTTTAGTCACAGGTCGTATGATTACGTTAGAAAGTCACATTCTAAATTCAGTTATTCCAAAGACTGCAATTCGCTGAACTAATCGTTTTTCTAACTCAATTTCAGTTTACACAGCAGACTGAGAAATGGCCGCAAATCCAAACGAAGCTCTTCTAAATCGCCCAGGCCCCAATCGCCTGAGGCCCGCAGAAAACTATAGGACCACCAATCCCGAGGAGGCCGTCAAGATCCGCATGTCCAAGGAGGGTCTTGGTGCCGAGGAACCCATCTCCATACCCGGTCTGCTCAAGCGCAGCGCCAACAATTATCCCGACTATCCGGCTCTGCGTACCAAGAATGGAAAAAACGGAGGCTACACCACAGTCACCTACAAGTAAGTGTCCGACTCTCGGCTAACTCAATCAGCGCCTCGTTTAACCAATCAACCTCAATCGACCGACAGGCAATACGAGCAAAAGGTTCATCAGACGGCCAAGGCATTCGTCAAACTTGGCCTGCAGGAGCATCATTCGGTGGGTGTGTTGGCGTTCAACTGCGCCGAATGGTTCTACTCAGCCATGGGTGCGATTCATGCACGTGGCATCATTGCCGGCATCTACACGACCAATTCCGCTGAGGCTGTGCTGCATGTTCTCGCGGATTCGCGGGCACAAATTGTCGTTGTGGATGACTCGAAGCAGATGGACAAAATTCAATCGATTCGCGACAAATTGCCACTGCTTAAGGCGGCCATTCAAATCCAGGAGCCGTATCCAGCTTACTTGAAAAAGGAGGATGGCTACTACAGGGTGAGTTCACATCCATTTTATACCCGACACAATTTGGCTGCCGAGAGGAAATGTATGTGACAGAAGGAGGTATCTTCGACCTCTTAAAGTATATACATTTCTTATCAGCGTCGACAACTGAATCGAAATAGTCAAGTCCACCTCCAACATCTCAGAGACTAGAAGAGATAAACATACAATTTCTGTTAACATCACTTGATGTTGCTGCACACAAAACCTAAAAATTTAATTGCAATCAGTTAAACTTGGAAGTTATTCAAGAAATAATTTTATACGGCTACATATGCTGCATCTTCACAGCTGTGGTTAACAATCTCGAATATTTTGTTGAATATTTTTATATCAATATACCAAGTAAAGCTTTTGATATATTTTAAAAGTTTTCTGTATATTCATTATGTATATTTTAGCAATATTACCGCAATATTTTAATTAAAATTGGTATATTAGTATACTAATTTACCATATAAAGTGTTTGGTATATCTTAGTATTTTTTCAATTTGTTAAGTTTGAATATTTTATCAAAAGTACTGAAATATTTTGATTTATTTAAAAAAGGGAATATTTTGTATTTATTTAGTATACCAATATACCACAAGTTATACCAATATACCAAATATAACTTTTGGTATGTTGTAGTATACTTAGTTATATTAATTAGGTGTATTTTGACTATTTTACTTTTGTTGAAAATGCGTGCCGGGTATCCCACAGTCGATCACACTCGACTCTAGATTTTTTACTTGTTTCTCTTACATCTTAACTGATTAATTGCTTCGTTCTGTGACAGTGGTCGGAGATTGAGGCCATGAACGTCAGCGATGTGGAGGACGAATACAAGCGGCGCTTGGAGAGCGTTGCCATCAACGAGTGCTGCTCGCTGGTCTACACCTCGGGCACCGTGGGCATGCCCAAGGGTGTGATGCTCTCACACGATAACATTGCCTTCAATACGCGTGTCATTGCCAAGGGTTTGGAGAAGGTGGTGATGGGATCGGAGGCAATGGTCAGCTATCTGCCGCTGTCCCATGTGGCTGCCCAAACTGTCGATGTCTATACGGTTGCCTCGATGGCCGGCTGCATTTGGTTTGCCGATAAGGATGCGCTGAAGGGCACGTTGGTCAAGTCACTGCAGGATGCGCATCCGACGCGTTTCATGGGCGTGCCGCGTGTCTTTGAGAAGTTCCAGGAGCGCATGGTTGCCGTTGCCAGCTCCAGTGGCAGCTTTAGCAAAATGATTGCCGGCTGGGCCAAGGGCATCACACTGAAGCACTACATGGAGAATCAAGGGTAAGTGCGAGAGGAGTGAGTTTCTTCTCTCAGCTTTCTGTTTGCTTTCTTGCATTACTGCATTCGCCAAAGGACGACACGGCACACAAAGAACAAAAAATACTTCAACTTTAACTTTTGTGTGCGCATAAATTATGCAAAAAGGATGCACAGTTAAAGTGGCTGCAACGGCTTAAACCATCCACCCATCCACCCACCTCCCACTTCTGGCTGCCTGGCTGCCTGGGTGAAAGCAATCCCTGCGAGGCACTGCCGCGTTTCGTACGCTAAATTATGCAAGCGAAGCGGCCAAAGGCAGCCAGCGGCGTGCTCTGGTTGAAGCCAAAATCACAGGCAACAACATTACTCATACGTCAGGTTGTACACGTTACGGCTACCAACAGCATGCTGGATGCTGGATCCGTGATGCTACAAGCTCATGCATGCGGGCACGTCCTGCGCATGAGACAGTACTCTGCTCTCCCACAACTTCTGCAATTTCGTGGCAGTCATTTGCCAGAGTGTTGTGGAGCTATTGCCGCAACTTCAAGTTTGCCAGTGATTAGTGCACTGTCGGCTTTGCCTTAAAGCGCGGCCAGTCTAGACTATTCAACTCGATTAGCTATCTCCAGCCAAATGTGAAGTGCTCTGTATGTTAAACATCTCTGATTAAGCATAGGAACTAGAATATCATACATACACAACACTTTTGTATTAACCACTTATTTATATACTCTGTGACGTAGTTCTTTTTATAATTTTGCACTCATAAGTGAAATTTATTGTTAGATTTATACCATAGATACTTTCTCTCTAGTCTCTGACTTAATGCTTAAATTCTTTGCATAAATTTATATTATTAAACAACTAAATAGAATCTCTATTTACACAACTTCGTAATAACATCTAATAAAATACATATGCGACAAAATTTGCATAATTTATTATTTTGATTACTCCTTGTGAAAAAACTTTAAACTACAATAATAATATAATATTTCATAGCCTGCATATTTCCATTTTGCCATGTTTATCAAATAGACAACAACTCACAACTATGTCTCCCGCTTTGGGGACATCAATTGCATATTAATTAGGACTTTCAACTTACGCTTATTCACATACTTTTATACTTAATTCATACCCAATCCCATCTCTGACAAGAAGCCTTCCCGGCGCGCACATGGTCAACTTGGCTGTCAAGTGCATTATCCTTGGCCAATGCAATTATCAAGTTTGCCAGCTAAAACTAATCAACAATTCCAATTAAACTTTTGCTAACCAACTTTTCTTCATTTGCAGCAAGAGCAGCGGAGGTTTCCGCTACAAGATTGCCAAGTCCCTGGTCATGTCCAAGGTGAAGGCAGCCCTGGGCTTTGATCGTGTGGTCAGCCTGGTGAGCGCTGCCGCTCCCATGTCACCGGAGACCAAGAAGTACTTCCTCAGCCTGGATCTGAAGATATTGGATGCCTTTGGCATGTCCGAGACTGGCGGTTGTCACACACTTTGCCAGCCCGACTGCACGCTCTTGAACACCATTGGCAAATCGATGCCCGGCTGTGAGTCCAAGATTATCAATCCCGATGAGAATGGACATGGTGAACTATGCATTCGTGGCCGTCACGTCTTCATGGGCTATGTGTCCAACAAGGAGAAGACCGAAGAATCGCTGGACGATGATTGTTGGTTGCACTCTGGTGATTTGGGCTACATCGATGACAAGGGATACGTGTGTCTGACGGGCCGCTCCAAGGAGCTCATCATCACAGCCGGTGGCGAGAATATTCCGCCTGTGCACATCGAGAACATTATCAAAAAGGAGCTCGATGGCATTTCCAATGCTTTCCTTGTGGGTGAACAGCGCAAATATCTGACGGTTCTGGTTTCCATCAAGGTAAGTCTTAAGTTGTTGGTCTATCAATTCAACAGATTTTAATGGCATTTTATTTTCCAGACGGAGGTCGACAAGGACACTGGTGCACCATTGGATGAGTTGACACACGAGTCGACGGTTTGGATGAAATCTCTGGGAGTTGAGCACAAGACACTCTCGGAGATATTGAATGCTGGTCCCTGTCCCAAGGTCTTCAAATCCATCGAGGATGGCATCAAGCGTGCCAACAAACAGTCCATCTCGAATGCCCAGAAAGTGCAGAAGTTCGCCATTCTGCCCCATGACTTCTCCATTGTCACCGGAGAATTGGGTCCCACTCTGAAGGTGAAGCGCAATGTGGTTAACAAAATGTATGCCGAGATGATCGACAAGCTTTATGCATAAATCGATGGAAGGCGTAGCTGATGAAGAAACCAAAAGAAAACCAAAATTATCCAGATACCAGAGCAAAGGGAACTTGAGCTTTAAAATGAAATGAATTTAACGGACTTTCAAGCCATTGAGTGCCAGCTAAAAACTACTACTACTACAATACTTAATATACACCTATTCTACCATATATATATAGCATATAGAGCGGAGAAAGGAGAGGGTTATTCACTCAATTTGTATGAGTGATGATGATTAACTTTGTTAACTTTGATGATGATGATGATGATGATTACAATGATGCTGTTGATGATGAAGTTTATGATTATTATTTCTAATGCGTCCTGATAGCTTGCCTGCAGCTTTTCCCATTCAACAAAAAACTATATTCGAGTAGACATTTTTAGATCATAAGTTATACATTTTATGTTAATTTGTTTTATTTACTGAAACGCAAGGAGAAGTTTTATTATTTACATAATTCTATAATCCAATTGTTTTGAATTATTACAAATAAAATTGCATATAGATTTATAATGTGTTGCGCATTTTGTTACACTTATTAATTCCAGTTTAGTAGACATTTTTTAACTGATTAAAATTTTGATCAACATCAAAAGTCGAAAAATTTATTTGAATATTTAGTTATATATTCTAAACAGTTTGTACCTCGATACAAAAGGGTTTAATCGCTAAGATCTTTTACATTTTTGTTGTTTATATAGAAATCATTCATATAGACATCGAAGAATTTTGAAACATAGGTTTATTTTTGTTTCCTTTTCTTTGTTTAAAGTTTAGTATTTAAATTCTTCGTTCATCTCAAGTTAGAGATAATTAAAAACAAGTAAGAAAGCTACAGTCGAGTGTGCTCGACTGTGAAATACCCGCTACCCATTTTTAATAAGGGCAAAATATTGCGGTATTATTTTCAAAATATACCGAGAATACTAAAAAATACTAAAAATATACCAAATGGTATGTTTGGTATATTGATACAGCACACCATTCAAAATATACCATAGACGGCGCAATGTACCAGATTGTCGGCCAAAGCAACTCAGACCCCTAGTAAGTAGGCGTTTTTGCCCATACAAAAGTATTTCTTTAACAACTTCCACAATTTTTATCTGATCGCAACCAAATTTTCAGGAATCATAAATACTGTAGTAATTATACCTATATATATATACCTATATATATACTATATATCGCAACTCTAGCTTTAAATTTATGCTTGTTATTCGATTTTTTTGATTTGCGGGGGCGGAAGTGGGCGTGGCAAAAATTTGAAACAAACTTGATCTGCGTGCAAGCATAACAAATGCTGTCGAAAAAGAAAAAAATTATAGCTCTATCTCTTATAGTCTCTGAGATCTAGGTGTTCATACGGACAGACGGACAGACTCACAGACGGACAGACGGACATGGCTATATCGTCTCGGCTGTTGACGCTGATCAAGAATATATATACTTATAGGGTCGGAGATGCCTCCTTCTACCTGTTACATACTTTTCCTGCCCGCACAGAGTTATAGTACCCTTCTACCCTATGGGTAGCGGGTATAAAAAATATCAACACATTTATACTGAAACTTTTGCAATCACGTAAAGCTAAACTTTAGCGCACTGCAATTTCTAAAATTATTTTCAATTTTTACGAAGCTTAAAAAACATTACTAATGATGATTATTATGTAGAATGCGATTTTGCTGAATAACACAATAGATTTATTTTAATTTATATTAATCTAATGCTTTCATTTTCAAAAACGAATATTTTATTTATGCTCAATTGCTTAGATATATCCTCTCAATCGTAATTTAGTCACTTCCTTTCAGATCTGTGTCTTATCTCTTTATTAAACCTATAAATATGAATAATCTCGATTAATGCTTTTAAGTAGGAACATCAGCGAACCCATGCAGTCCGACTAATGCTACTCCAAAGGCTGCTCGGTGTCACTTTCAGCTTCTCCTTCAGCTGGAAGGCCCTTCTCCAGACGCTCGGCCACTCGCTGCATTAGCTCCTCCATGCTCATCTCGATCTTGACGCAGGCATGTCGATGGATGTCATAGCGCTGCTCGAGACCACATTGGATGCGCTCACAGCTGAGGCTGAGGCTGAACCAGCTGCTGACATCCTTGAAGCCGGGACGACACTCGCATTCGTTGTGGGCAATACAATGACTGTGCTCAGGGCAGCCGCCATGGCAGATGGGACGGCAAATGAGTTGATGCTGTTGGTTGGGATGATGCGAGTGCTCGTAGCCTCGCATGCAGCGACATTTGTTGGGCTCCAGGCAATAGCTGTGCGGCGGACATGGCTCCTGGCAAATGGGTTCACAGAAGCCAAAGATAATGGTGCGATAGCCTGGACAACAGATCTGCACAGTGTCCCAACGCACACGCTCCTCATACACAATATACAGCTGCTCTCCTGCATGGGGATTGCTGGAGTTACCAATGATCTTTGTTTTCGTCACTGGCACTTGGTACTTGACGCTGATGTTCTTCTGGCAATGACCATTGGTAATGGTCATGGTCTGTGTCCCTCCCATCATCAGCAGCAGCGCCAGGCCAATCATCATTAGTCCCAGCATACTTAACTTGACTTGACACCACTCAGACACTGTCCACTAGAAGCTGCCAAATGCTGATAAAAAAGTGAAAGCACAATGCTTTTGTCTCAACTCTTCTCGGGGTCAGACGATAATTCCCTGTTTTGCACTCTCTTATCTCTCTTTCACTCCCGTCACAACATTGGAAATCTTCGCAGACTCTGCGACTGAAGCGTAGACTCGGTCTCAAACTAAATCAGAGACTGCCAATGATTTTCAGAATGGAACTTTAGCTTCAACTGCGGTTGCAACTGCGTCCAAGTCTGACTGCATCGAACATGTTTGATAAGAACTCCACTCAATGAAAAAACTGTTCACAGCACAAGAACATACTATAAATCATACTTTAATACTTTAGAATTTTTAATAGAAATGCAATCGCAAATGTTGGTATATCGAATGAAGTATTAATTCAAAAAATTCACCAAAGAGTAGATAATTTATCAGATTGTCAGTCAGAGCAAATAAGACCCGTATGCGTTTTTGCCATACAAAAGTATTCCTAATCTGATCGCAAACAAATTATTAGGAATTATGGATACTACAGATATTATTATATGTTTCAAAAAATCATTAGCTTCAACATTACGCTTACTAATTGATTTTGAAAGCAAATTCGATCTGCGTAAAAACATTACAAGTGTTGTTAATAACTTTTTCTCTTATAGTCTCCGATCCGATCCAATGTTTCACACGGAGAGACAGACAGACAGACGGATATCGGAGATGCCTCCTTCTGCTTTTTACATACACTTCCTGCAGGCACACTACAATAATACGCTTCTACCCTGAGGGCTACCCTCAGGGTATACAAATATTAAAATGAATTCTCGGTACCCACTTATTTTGACAAAAACAAAATAACTTTTTTGAACACACAAATATACATAATAATACAAAAAAAATACCATTATTCAACCTTGTATTCAATATATCTTACAAAGTATATAACAATTAGAGGGATACATATAGCGGTTATAAGGGATATATATAGCGGTTAGAAATACTCCATCGACCCTTATTGTTTTTATACGCGCTACCCAAAGGTAGAAGGGTATTATAACTTTGTGGGTAGCGGGGTAGCAGAAATCTCACAGTCGAGCACACTTCACTGTAGCTTTCTTACTTGTTTTGTTTTTTTAAATAGAGACCCTAACATATTTTCCATTATATTTTCATGAATCACACACATGTTGTGTATCCACTTGGCAAAAGATATTTCTATTACAATATACGGTTTCGATAACAATATTTGTATATACTGAATATTTTATCTATTTGTATTAGTTTAACTCTAGTCATAACAGCAAAGCAATAAAAAATCAACAATGTCGAATGTAGTTACTTCTGAAACTATTGACATATTTTTTCTTAATCTTTTTTAACCTTATGGATATCGTGAGTAATTTGTATGTTTGTTTATCTAGGTTGCATAAATCGAATATATTTAGTCCTAAGATAAGCGTTTATGTGGGAAACCACAGCTATATTCGCCATCATAATTTTATAAATAAAAATTCCTGCGGTATTCGGAGAGCTAATAAAAAGCTCCCTGCGACCCACAAGAATCTTAGTTCTATTACAGACTCCGAGCAAGACGATTGTTAAAATAATTATAATATAAATTTCACAATGCGAGAACTAATAGCTCTGATCTTTGGATTAATCGTGTGCATTCAATTAAGCAATGGAGAAGAGAATATTCCGGTAAGATACATTATTTTTATATTAGCATTATTAATACAGCATAATTATTCGCCTCAATTTAAGATTTGCAAAACAGGATTGCACTGGGATGTTAAATTGAATAAATGTGTACCACCAGTATGTAATCCCCCTTGTGATCAGTTTGCCAACTGCACTATCCATGGATGTGTCTGCCACACTGGCTATGAGATGGTGCATAAAAAGTGCGCTGCAAAGTGTTCTAAAAGTTGTGGACCACATGGCGTCTGCATAAGTCCTGAAAAATGTGGCTGTAATACAGGCTATCATCTGAATAAAAAGACTCAGCAATGTGAAGCCCATTGTGATCCACCATGCAAAGCAAATGCATTCTGCTCCGAACCTGATATTTGCGCTTGTAAACGGGGATATCTCGCTAAGGATGGCGTTTGTGAACCAGTTTGCAGCAAAGGATGTCCAGATAAAAGTTTCTGTGTGGCACCCAACAAATGTTATTGCCCTCTGGGATTCGAGTGGGACCAGAGCCATAAAAAATGCCTTCCAAAGTGTACACCCAAATGTGGATTGAACAGCTACTGCCACAAGACGCATGAATGCAAGTGCCGATTAGGATATAAGCCCAACGATCTGAAGAGCCTCAGTTGTTCCTTGCCCTATCCTTGGTGGGTCTACTTGGTCGTTGCCGTTCTCGCTCTTACTCTTGTCGGCAGTATTTCTGTCATAATCTACTGCTGCATAGCTCGCTCTCGCAATATCAATTACTATCCCAATTCAAGCTTCTCGGACACTACTCAAATTATTCGATAAATTGGAAATAAATCAATTAAATTGCAAATTAAAATTAAACATTAAATAAATATTCCACATTATGAATTGTTGATAACTAACCGAGTATTATTTGTTACTTTATGCATTATTAATTTTTGAGTCATCAACCAAGCTGCCCTAGATACTTTGAAGTGACAAAGTGATTCTAAGAGCAGCGCTGAAAAAATATTGTTTGCAAATTAATTGATATAAACAATAAATCAGTTCAATTTCATAGGAAAAAATAATATAGTTTCTTAATTATAAACACATTTATATAAATTCACGAAATGAATACAAAATAAATCATTTAGAACAACAAACTACAGCTGAAAAGAATAGAAAATAAATTACACAAAAACATGTTCTAATAGGGAAAATATAAAAACTCATTTACAACCTCTTGATGGACAATAACATACGTGTTGATTTAATTTTCAAAAAATGTATTTAAAAAAAAAATGTTATAAAGTTTTTAAAGAGCAATTGCGATTGAATTAAAAGAATAGTTTAATTTTGAATGCTTTGGTATTCGCTATTTACGGAACAATTTTATTTCTGGTAACGAGTAATCTTCGGGAATCTATCGGCCATTGCGCAATGCGTATACGCACAGTATACGATTAGAACAAATAGTTGCCGACTCATTTGCCAAATTGTCTCAGTGTTGGCTGGTCAGCCAATGTCGCAACGAGATTAATAATACGTTTATTAACAAGGCTAAGAGGATAAGAACAAAACGATTGTAATAAAAATTAGAGAGAGACCAAAAAGTCAATTCAAGCAAAAGTTAATAAATATTCATCGAAACATATAAACCTTCCATTCAACTATCTGATAAGAAGGGGATGTAATAGATAAACTTATTAAAAACACATTTCATTCATTACTGATCAGTCTGACCAAACAGATACAGCAATACTCGAAAAGCTACCAATAAACAACTATCTGCGAATTTAACAGAAAATCCAACTGACTGTGAAGGTAAAAAACTGCGATCACTGAAAAATTCTTTAATCAGGAATATCTTCCAATCTTCATACGATTGATTAGAAATCCTTCGAGCTACTCAAGATGACCCGATTAATCAGATTGCTTAACGAAATCTAAAAAACCAATTTTCATATAACTGCATCTCGCCATACTCTTCTATTAGCAATAGATCCTTAAAGATGATACGAAATTTACATTATCAATTTCACGTTTAATAGTTACTATTAAAAAACAATTTAAGATTGTCGAAACTTTATTAATACAAATGTTAAATGATAATCAAATTGATTTAAATTAATTTTAATATTTTATTTATCTGACGTGATTCATTTTCAATTCTTGTACACATACTTAATACTATCATTACATGACTGAATTGTTATATAGAAGAGATTTTGCATTCAAATGTTCGAAAAGCGATAATCATACATTTGTGACTAAAGCAATACAATCTGTTAAGAGAATTTACATTATTTAAAAATTATCAAACACTCCGCAATGAGATTATTTTTAACATAGATATGTACATGCACACCTACATAAGTAGCTAACATTCATGTTAATCGCAAGTGATTTATTTCCTGGTACGAAATATGACTAAAGAAATTGAAGGCCTTCAAACCGTCTGCTCAGCGTCTACAAGCAACAAATAGGTGCAGGTATGTACACTTGTGTGTGTATGTACATACATTTAATGTACGTGGAAGAGTAAGTAGTCGAAGCATTATAGTATCTCGTATCTACACTCGCACTTTACTATCTGCATAAATATGTACGTACTGCGCACAAATGTTTCTATGTCTCTCCTTATACAAGTGTACACATTCGTGCATTCATATATTGTATGAACGAACATTCATGCATGCATATGTATGATTAGAGATGTGTATAGAAGTGTATACTAGTTAGTATGTTGTTGTTGTATGTACCCGTGCTTTTGCATATGAGTTCTGTGCGTTTGTGTTGCTCGATATATACAAATAAACATGAGCACAAAGCAGGCGCACAGCAATGATTAGCAAGAGAGCGTAACCATGTAGGCAGTCAGCGTGTGTGTGCGTGTGTGTGTAATGTTGTTGTTGTTGTTGTTGTTGTTGTTCATGTAGTACGAGTAGAAGTAGCTTTCGCTGCCATCGCAACAGCTAAAACGGTAACGACGACGTCGACGTCGGCATTCTCAAATTGTGTTTATGTTTGTATGTACAATACCATCCATGTGTAGCTTGTATGTTAATGCATGCATATGAATGTAAGTATGTACACACATGTATGCATATGTATGTATAGTCCGTATGATTGTAATGAATGAGAGTGGAGAGCCAATGCAAAAACCAGAAAAGGCATGAAAATTAAATGTAATGGGTAACAACAACAAACACGTGCTGAGCGACAACATTCAAATATGTTTGTATGTTCATATGTATGTAATACACTCATATATTGTACCTGTGACTGTTGGCTTCAAGTTGCCTGGTGTCTAGATGATGACGTTGTTTTTTGTTGACAACGCAAAAGAGAATGCGCCGCAGTCAGAGTCAACGTCAACAACAATCTTTCTCTCTCTCTCTTAATATAACAGCAACAACTTAATTCGTATGATTATCGGCGCTTTACAACAAAAAAATCATTGAACGAACAGTAGTGGACAGAAAAATGCACACGCTTGTAGGTATTTTTACAGTGACGTTCAGCTAAATTAGTCATTGTGAATTAAATGAATATTACTATAATTTTATGCTTACAAAGCATACATTTACACAACTTTACATACATATAAATTGTTGAACATTAATAAGTATTCATACACTAGGAATGTAGGTCATAATTTTAATGAATTCGAGTTAAGAATTTTCCATTATCAACAAATTGATAAGCTTCACTCCATGTAAGAATCAGCAACACGAGCAATTCTCTTTTTACAAATTTCTTTGACGTCACAAAGACGTCATGCATTGCAATGAAGCCTGATCAAGCATCGTGATGAGCATTTTTCGCTCTCATTTCATGCACACCCCACATAAATTTCATAATCGGGATGTAAATTTAGCAAATACTAAGTTAAAACTACATTTAAACTAATTAATAATAAAATATTATCCCTTCATAAATATAAGGTCTGATTTATTTTTTTACCAAATATTATTTTAAAAGATAAGAGATATTAGTACGGGAAGAACAAAGTGCATAATACAGGAAATTTTCGAGTGTTTATATTTATTTGCGACATTTTTGTGGGGTGATACACTGTAGACACCTGTTTAGTTTGCGGGTTCGTCGGTTTTTGTGCTCGTGTCGTGTGTTAATGATGGGATTAAAAACATTTTTAAATACCGGTTGTTATTGTAATTGCTATTTATGCGGCTGACTTGTCAAACATGGAGAGCGAGAGAGAGAGCACAACGGCAGTAAACAAGACTTATGCATACATGTATGTATGTACATATGTATGTATGTATGTATGTACATATGTACGTACATATGCTGGTGTTATTGTTAATGTACTGCCCCCTTCCAGCACCGTGGTGGCCCACGTAACGACTTTGCTGATATGCTACTGCTACGTTTTGGCGTCGACGTTGACGTCGCTGCCTTCGTGAGTATAGAAATGAGTTTGAATGAGTTGCTAAAGGGGGCCGTATGGTGGATGAATCGTGAGCAGTGCAGTGCATGTACGTACACACGCGCATACATATACCATACATATGTGTGTATACATATGTATGTTCACTTGTTTGTCAATATGTACACATGTTATTTGATTTTCGCTTGTTGTTTTTTTTTCTTTCTTCATTTATGTTTAAGTGTATGTGTGCCACACTTTTTATGTTGTTGTTGTTGTTGTTGTCGATGTTGTTCTTGTTACTGGCGGGTACATGAATATAAATGTTGTTTATCTGTCGACGTCGACTTCGACGCCGACGTCGTCGTCTCGGGTGTCCGTCGTCGGGTTTGTCGCTGCCTCTTTTAGTAGTTTTGTGTGTGTATCGTTTTGTGTGGCGATGTTGTTGTTATGCATGAATGTGTGTTTCTTTATTGTTGTGTGTACTTGTTGCTGTTATTGTTGTTGCCTTGCCCGGCTGCTCACACTCACTTTCTGCTCGCTCGTATGAACTTTTTGCTTTGACTTTGCTTGGTTGCTTCGTTCGTTGTTCGGTTGGTTGGGCTCTTTTCCGCCTGCTAATCAATGCTGTGCGCCTGGTAATTTTGCTATATCTATATGTACACAAACAAATCTACAAAAGTCACAGACATGCACATGCATATCCCCCCATCCTCAACCCATCACAGAGCAGACCCGTTCCCACAAATACCATCTCGAATCGTGCGTGTAAATAGCATGTACAACACATGTTACCCCACCGTACAATGCGATTATGAGCAAGAAAAATCGGAAGAATATATGTATGTACATATATGTACAGATATGTACATATCAGTTCCGTTATAGCGACTGTGTGACTGTGACTTTGTATATCATACATACATATGTATGTATGTACATCTACACATAATACATCTGAATGAACGAATAGGTTGTCTATTGCCATTGTCTGTGATTAAGATTGAAGACTGAGGTAGACTGGACTTGAACTCAGTACAGTGCACGCTCTTTTGAGTGAACATTCAATAAATATATTCACACTTACATAAAAAGATACTTTTATATAAAGAAATGCTTCTTATGGCAAAGAAAAATATTAATATTTTATAATCATTTTGAAATAATATAATAATTAATTTTCAATAAATTCGTTGTTTCCTGAAATTTAAATTAAAGTGCTTCTAAATACTGTGAAAATCTTTGTTTTTTTTGATTGTAACTGTGGTCATAAAGAGTTTAGTTTCATCTATTATTTATTAATAAAAAGAAACTAATAAAGTATAGACTAATTTTATTTTTATTCTGTTACTTTTGTCTTTTTAAAATTGTCTATAAATTTTAATTTATAAGAAATGTGAATTTTCTTAAAAAGAGGTTCAAATTGGCGAGCAACTACTGTAATTTAAAGGTACAAAAATAATTTGAATGAAATTACTTTTTCAAACAAGAACTGTATTTAACATAATACGTATGTGTGAACAATCGTACATCGCGTTTTTAGATTATTTACATAAATATGTATGTATGTGTATCGCATTTTTTATAATTCGATTGTTATTGGGAAGTGGCTTGAAAGGCTTAATATACATATTTACACAAGTATGTACATATGTACATATGTATGTATTATCAACGTACATAACTAAACATACTATGTACATATGTACATATGTATGTATCTATATTGCTTGTGTACGAGTTTATTGAGACCACTGTAGTTGCAGCTGACTCTCAATTTACTTAGATTTATTTATCTTTTGTTTACCGCTACCCATCGGACACTTCTCTATGTACACATGTTGCGCGCTTCCATCTTAAATACATACAAATACAAAATACAATAAATACAAAGCAAAACAAAACAAACGCAATGTGCAACTATTTGTGTTTGTAGTTTTAATGCCAGCAAGCCGCACCTCAGCCACTCTGTCGCCCTCTTTGCACAAGCCCCACTGCACTACATTTGATTTCTCTCTTTTTTTTGTGTTTTGTTTAAGGAAACGACATGTTTACACTTGTTTGGCATTCATGGGCTGCTGTTCATTGGTAAATAATTTCATAATAATGTTGTTGTTGCGGCATGACAAATGATAAGCCGCAGTTACAAATTGCAACAATTACAATTGGGTTAATAATACATCATAATCATAGCTATGATGTTGTTGTAGTTGTTGCCGCTGCTGGAGCAAACGCAACATACACAAGTACATGCATACAAAGCATACATCAGTGTGTATGTGTTTGTGTGAGAGTAAACAAGGCAAAAGCTGTTTGACATTTTGCAATAAAATAAATTAAACAATAAATTATAAATTTGTACAAAAAATGACTGTTGCTCGAACAGGCGCGCATCAAAGCACAGTCGGTAGCTCTGTTGCCGTCAAAAGCGAAAACGATTTTTCTGCTTCTGCTGCTTCTTCTACTGCTGTTGCTGCTGCTGTTGTTTGTTGTTGCTGGGCGAGCCCACTGTATGCCAGTTTTTCTGCTTCTATTTCATTGCTTTGTATGTACCACATGCATACATGCATACATTTTGAAGTGTGCTTGCGAGTGTGTATGTTCGACTGCGTATCATGTTTGAGCACCAGGCGCTTGTAATGTGAGCACAGTGTCGGCCTCAGTCGAGTGACCGAACCGAAGGTGGGCAGAGTAACAAACCGTTAGAATCCCCATGCTTTATGTACTAAGGCAGAGCACCAGCTACTGAGGACTGCGATAGTGAAACATGCGTGTGCTTTGCTGTTGTTCTTCTTGTTGTTTGCTCTATCACTCTCTACACTTGCTATTTCTGCTCTACTCCCTCCGTTCGCACCCGTTCAGTCAATCAAATGTCTCGTCTGTCTTTTCAGTCGGTGCGAAGAAGGTCAGTCGTCCAGCTGTGATGTTCGATGTGCTTAAGGTGAGCGTGTCTCAGGTCAGTGATATTCCTCATGCACATACATATGTATGTATGTATGTATGTATGTATGTATGTATGTATGTATGTATGTATGTATGTATGTATGTATGTATGTTTGTATGTATGTATGTATGAATGTATGTATGTATGTATATATGTATGTATGTATGTATGTATGTATGTATGTATGTCTGTACCCACATACATATAAACACAAATTTTCATATAGTACATGCTTGTATGTACATACCTCTTCATCAAAATAGATGTATGTACATTACATTGGGTAATATTGACACTAAACATACATTATTTTGATCGAACTTATATGTACATATGCATACATATATACGCTGTTCTATACGTACTAAATTCTTTTACTTCTATAAACATACTACATACATATGTATGTACATACATATTGATATGTGACTATGTTTGTATGTATGGCATCACAAGGAGTAATCTTTTATGAATACTTTCACGATGTTCATGCACACATATGTATTAACATGCATACATACATATATACCAATGCAAATCAACAATTTTATAAATTAGATGTATTTATTGTAAAGTATGCATACATATATGTATGTATGTATGTATGCGTATGTACATACATTGTCCATTGTCAGATAAGAAAAGGTTAAGAACTTAAAAAACATAGCAATAATCCTAAATATATGATCAAACATCAATTATATGTATGTATGTAGTATTTGCACATATGTACATCGTATTATATATAATATTTTTAAGTCAAATTGCACTGATCATACAAACACGAGTGGGAAAAATATATGTATTGAAATTTGTATGTTTAAACAATATGTTCACATACATATCTGGTTAATATATAGTATGAGATATGAGAATATATGTACATATTTGTATTTTTATTGTATTGTAATTTGTTATTATAGATATTTTTGGAATATAGAACATTAAAGGGTATATTAATTTTAAAAATCCTTATACACTTGGCTAAATCATGTAATTCAGCATTGTTGTTAAAGTTGTTACATAAAATTTAAGTTTTACATTCAAATACAAAGTTTATTTTTTGGGATGTTACAAATTAAACATACATTACAGAAGGAAATCCTATTGAAAATTAAAGTACATAAATACCTTGAGATATTTTGTTACACTTGGAACTGTCTTGTCTGTTGGGCTTTCTGCAAGTTGGGGTTGGCTTTGTTTGTAATATGCAAGTCATATGACGCTCGTAAAGCTGTAAGATTATCATTGAGACAATAAGAAGAAATTGCAGGTTTAAACTTCTTTTAAATACATTAAGCATGACGTTGCAGGAATAGGAGATAATGATGGGACTTACAATGACTTGTAATAGATCTAAGTAAAGTTAATAGGGTCACTCTTGAAGACTGTAGGCTTTCGAAATCTTCGAAAAAAATGTTTGGAAAATTAGGAATCCTTATCGCGACACCCCTAGCGACGGTTCGAAAAGCGGATTCAGATAGTGAGTAATTTGATTCGAGCCTGGTTCTATCGGAGTCTCGTGGCGATAAGATGGTCTAAAGGTCACACAAAAGCGACTGTAGATCATGGCACACTTAACATAGAATCACAGCCAGACATGAGCTCTTTCACAAAAGCAAGAGAGAGAGAGATTACGAAAATGCCGCTTAATGATTTGGTTCTGGCTTATCAAGAGACCCCGCGGGAAGACAGCCTTTAAAAGTAGGGTCATCATTGGCTCGGGAGTTTATTCGTTCCAATACTCTTCAACATGAACGACGTGACGCTCAACGATGGGAAGCTGAAGCCCGCCAGCAGCTACACAAGCACCTCGGTCCACGAGGCTGTCAAGCTGCGCATAAGCGAGGATAACACCGTGGAACCGCAGACGGTTCCAGAGTATTTCCGTGAAATTTGCAAGAAATTCTCAAAACTCCCGGCTCTAGTCTGGGAAACTTCGGATGGGTGGCAGACGGCAACGTATGCGGACTATGAGCAGCGTGTGGAGCAGGCGGCCTTGATGCTGCTACATGCGGGATTAGAGGAACGATCTTCGGTGGGCATTTTGGCCTTCAATTGCCCCGAATGGTTCTTTGCCGAGTTGGGTGCATTGCGTGCTGGGGCGATTGTTGCGGGCATTTATCCGAGCAATTCTGCCGAGGCTGTGCATCATTCGCTGGAGACAAGTGATGCCACCGTCTGCGTTGTGGACGATGACAAGCAGATGGCCAAGGTGAGAGCTATCAAACATAGGCTGCCAAGACTTAAGGCTGTCATACAACTGCATGGACCCTACGAATCGTTTGTGAATCAGGAACCAGGCTTCTACAGCTGGCAACAGCTGGAGAAACAGAGCTTTGATCAGCATCTAAAGGAGGAGTTGCTGCGTCGTGAGAATGCCATTTATCCGAACGAGTGTTGCATGCTCGTCTTCACCTCCGGCACCGTTGGCATGCCCAAGGCTGTGATGTTGTCGCACGACAGCGTCGTTTACGACACCCGAATTGTGGCACGCAACATGCCGCACGTTGTTGTTGGAGCCGAGCGCATGGTCAGCTATTTGCCACTAAGCCACATTGCTGCACAAATCTTTGACATTTACCTGGCCATGTCGCTGGGTGGTTGTGTGTACTTTGCGGACAAGGATGCCCTGAAGGGAACTGTGGTGCGCACCTTCCAGAAAGCTCGACCCACCAGCATGTTTGGAGTGCCGCGTGTTTTTGAGAAGTTCCAGGAACGTCTGGTAGCCGCCGAAGCCAAGGCAAAGCCGTACACCCGTCTACTGCTTAGCAAGGCACGCGAAGCGGTTGCCGAGCATCAATTAAACACAATTGCAGGGTATGTAGAGGAAACATTATTCCCGAAAGAGTACTTTAATTGATTTGCTCTATTTTCTCTTCCTTTAGCAAGCAATCTTCCATCTATGGCACCGCCAAGTATTGGCTCGCTTCGCGTCTCATTCGTCCTGTTCAGCAGCTGCTGGGTCTGGATCAATGTCACACCTTCTTCACAGGCGGGGCTCCGGTGTCGCCGGAACTCAAGCACTTTTTCCTCGGCTTGGACATGCCTCTAGGCGATCTTTATGGCATGTCGGAGACAGCAGGCGCCATCACCATGCACACCCAGATCACAAATCTTTATAGTTCGGGACAGCCAGTTATCGGCACTGAGGTGAAAGTGTTCGAACCGGATGTCAATGGTTGTGGCGAAATTGTTATTCGCAGTCGCTCGAATTTCATGGGTTACCTCAATCAACGCGACAAGACTGATGAGACAATTGGTGAGGACGGTTGGCTGCACACTGGCGATATTGGCTCCATCGATGGCCATGGCAATGTCGTGATCTCGGGCAGACTCAAGGAACTGATCATCACAGCGGGTGGTGAGAATATTCCCCCCGTGCACATTGAGGAGTTGATCAAACGCGAGTTGAGCTGTGTGAGCAATGCTTTGTTGATTGGTGATCACCGCAAGTATCTGACGGTTTTGTTGGCTCTCAAGACCAAATCGGATCCAGAGACGGGCAGACCTTTGGATGCCTTGCGTGAGGAGACCATTGAATGGCTGCAGGCTCATGATTTGCATCAAACAAAACTCTCTGAGCTGCTTAGCATCCCGGCTGATCTGAAATTGCCCAACGATTCGAATGCCTTGTCCGCTGCGCTGAAGATCAATGCTGAGCCGAAGCTTTATGAAGCCCTCGAGGCGGGTATTAAGCGGGCCAATGAACAAGCCATCTCGAACGCTCAGAGAGTCCAGAAATTTGCACTCATTCCCCACGAATTCTCGCTAATAACTGGCGAACTTGGACCCACGTTGAAGATCAGACGCAACATTGTGCATGCCAAGTATGCCGAGCTCATTGAGCGACTCTATAAATGAGCGCAACAAATTATTATTATTATTACTATTAAGGATTTTTTATTAATGTAACATTGCATTTACAATTTCTTGGCAGATTTATTTTGTTTACTTATAAAGTATGTACACGCAACTAAATATTGAACTTTGTTCCCCTTTCTTTGTATTATCATCGTTCTCGCCCGTTTCGCAGACGTTGTGCTTCCTCATCCACTTTGTTGGCTTGCTGTAAATAGAAATAGTACATTTTTTGACTTAATTGCTGTCTAGCTCGTGCTCTGTCTGAGATAACGTCGAATTTCCGAGTTCATTGAGATTCAATTTATTGTTTTTAAAAAGAGAATACCCTTTAATTAGGGACCTCAAGAATACTTTCAATTTGCTGAGAAATAATATTAAGTGATTTTTTTGATCGCAAAAATGTATTTTTCATTCGAATAATTATCAGCGTAGCTTTTATATATATTGAGGAATTTCACTTATATTACATTTTTCAGTGCAAGCACACTCTGTTTACTAATTATCAGACAATGAAATGTTTGCCTATCTCTTTGTTGTTGTTTGGTCATTTTAGTTTTTGTTGAATACTCTTCTGTCTGACTCTTAGATTGAATACTATGAACGCAAAGAATAAATATACAATATATACCAGTACATATATCATAAAGTTTGATTAGCAAGTTTGCTCACTAAATTTAGGCAATTATTCATAGAGATTAAACAGTCTGTTTTAAGCATTCTACTCTTTATGTATAATAAAAGGTTTGCAATCGATTTTGTTTTAGTACTGCTTTTTCTACTTTTGTGTAGTATTGATATTATTTAAATTATTGGTATATTTACAAAAAAACAATTATTTCATTAACTTTCTGCATTAAAGTGAAAGTCGTATGATTAAAGTGAAAGAGTCAGATTTGATATTAGAGTTTATCTTATGATTGAATATTTTGGGTACTCCCCAATTCTTCTTTTGTTTCTCGACTACTTGTATATGTCAAGTGTATTTATTTTATGCTTACCTCATCGTTGGCTTTTTTGGAGCTTCTTAGTGACTTCCTTGCGATCCATGAAGCGCTGACCCCACCGCAAGCCAGAAAAAGCCAAAGCAATGGCCACCAGCATCCAGATGATTACCGATCGCGAATCGAAGCGGTCTGTGCGAATTTTAGGCCAGGTCAAAGGTGGCGTCAGTGGGCTGATATCATCGCCGTTTACCTAAGAAATCATGAGAATAATTTGACTCGAATTCTTTACAATCTTAATTAATTTGCCGCACCTCACAGTTGCAGCTTTTGGACTGCTGTTGCCTGGCGAAGCCAACATCGAGCAGCACAATGGATCGATTCTGTTCGCCATCGAAGCAATCGATGCCACGGACATTCATCAAATCCTCGCTCCAGGCACTCAACATTGGCCAAGAACGATCAAAACTCAAGGTGGCTGGCGGCGTTCTCAGCATATTTCTGGTCAGCCACATGCAATCCCAACGATTATCCGCTAGATAGACATGCTCAAACAGCGCCAAGCTGCTAAGGTTGAGTGATCGAATGTGATTCGAGCTGAGATCGATTCGAAGTGCTAAACGATTCAAAGCTGCCGCCAAATGTTGCAACCAGGCGGCATTATCGAGTCGATTCTCGGCAAGATTCAATCGATTCAAATGTATCAATTGACTGAGCAAGTGCAGCGGCAACTTCTCCAGTTTATTGTGTGTCAGATCGATGGATCTAAGTTGTGTTGTCGTCTCGAATAATTGGTCGGGCAGTGAAGACAACTGATTATATCCTAAGTCAAGTTGTTGCAGTGTGCTGAGTGGTTCAAGGCAGTCTCCATGGATCTCGTCCACGTTATTGTGACTGACATTGATGTGCTGAAGGCGAGCGAGATAAGATAAGATTAGTAAAGATTCTATGCAAGTCAAGCAGAAACACGTTCTAAAAATAAGAATGAAATTATATAGTTTCTTTAGGATGTCTCTTTAAATGGAAATTTAGATTTTGAAATAAACAATAAATTAAAAAAAAAACAAAATTTATTTTACTTTTGTAATCAGTTGGAAATTGTAAAAGTTATTTAAGAAATACTTTTGTATTTATGCGGTATATTAAAATGCTATATTTTAAAAATGTTTTTTTTAGCATTTTTTGATAGTACAATCATTCTGATTTAATACCGTACAAAAGCTAAGGAAGCAATATTCTTTGAGTTGTGCTCTTCATTTGAAAATGTTCTGTTGTCATTTGAATTTGTGTGTTTCTGGGTTTGAAAAAATATTAATATAATAATGAAATAGAAACACAAAATTTTAAAATATCACAAACTTAGACATTTTTCTAGAACTTTCCACATGATTTGAATTTGAAGCTATATTTATCTTTCGACAAAATCAGTTAGTCAGCATATGTAAAGATTTCACTAACTCTGTCGTCCTTAGTCTTACCTCTAGCAAGTCCAGACCGATGAAACTATCGTTGTCGAGCTGCCTCAGCTGGTTGAAACTCAAGTCCAAATACTGGAGTTCAACATTTTGTGAAAATGTCAAAGGTGCCAGATTAGATAGAGTATTCCTCGACAGATTCAATAGCACCAGCCGCGAGAGTCCGGGATCCTGCAGGAATTGCATGTTGCTAACTTGATTAAACTCCAGCCGCAAACTTCGGAGATGTGTGTTGCTCTCAAAAGCTGCAACCGCCACATGATTGATCTGATTATGCTGCAAAGCGAGACTGTGAAGTCGAGGCAGACCATGAAAGCATTTACCGTCAATCTGCTGAAGGCGATTCTCTTGCAGTTGCAATTGCTTCAGATGCTGAAGACCATGGAACGAGTCCGGCTCTAATTTTGTGATGAGATTATGCCCCAAATTGAGTTCCTGCAGTTGTGGATAAGCCGCAAAGCTCAATGCCGCTAACTGCACAATTCTATTGTGACTCACATCAAGCGAACTGAGTCCAGCCAATGTTTCCTCTGACCACGATTTAATCTCACTGATATTGTTGTGGGCCAGCGACAAACGCCGCAAACGTTGCAAACCATTGAGGGCACTTTTGGCCAAATCGGTGAGCGAGCAATGCGACAACTCGAGACGCAACAGTTGAGCGTAGCGCTGGAATAGATTTGCCCTCACTTGGGGCAGGTTGCAGTGCAACAGACTCAACGAGGTCAGCGATTCAACGTTGTTCAGTGTGCTCAACTCGCTGACGTTACAGTTAGTCAGCTGCAGGGAATGTGATCTGCTCGCCACACAGCAGAGCAATGCGACTAGGAGGCGCAGAAACAACCTTCTTTGGCCCATTTCAGTAAAGACTGAATCTTGGTAAGAATGGGAAGCTGTAACTGTAAAATGAGTCGTCTTATCGCAATGCAGCTGCTCAAGTTGGTTGACAACTTGTCAAGATAGTTAATCAGTTAACCGACTCGACCAAATATTTACTGTAATCATACAAGTCGCGACTACCGTTTTAATTGCTACCCCCAAATCGTTAACAAGTCGTCTGGGATTTGACCAGGTTTGCATTTATCTGCATGTCTGTGTTAATTATCTAGCTGCTTGTGTTTGTTGTTGGCCAAGTGTGCAGCTTGGGAGATGCAGGCAAATAGACTTGGGGGATATCATCAATGGACATTAACATTTACAGACAAAGCTGTTAATGTCTATTGGGGAAAATTGTTCACTTATAGTAACTATTATTTTTATTAATTATTAAATGTGTCTTGAGCTAGTTTTCATAGTTGGACATATCGCGAGGTAGATTGTGTTCGATTTAAAATAAAATAAATCTTTTAATTTTACTTTGTTTAGTTTGTGAGAATCTTACTTCTTCCTTATGTATACAATTATTTTGCTGTATTTTACTTTACAATAATATGTAAATACATTTATTTGTTTCATACATTCATGATTCAGCTAAACGTTTCTTCAGTATCTTTTTAGTTTTATTGAGTCTTTATTGACAAAATTTTCAATTTCATTAGGCCAATGAATATTACAAATATTATTATTTTGAGGGCATGCACATTAGGGCGGGTCAATTTGTTCCTGTCCAAAAAATCGTGAAAATCGTCCCCCATAATCGGAATCTACGAAGAATTCTAAGAAAATTTCACCATGAAACCATGTGTCTAAAATGAATTCCTAGTCCGCGCCGTGAAGCTTAAAGATTGCACTATGAGGTACATAAGGTATTTCGAGGTATTTAAGACATTTTAATGTATTTAAAAAAAAAATACGCATTTTCCAATTATGTTGGAGTCAATTCTGATTCATTTTTTTACAACAAATTTTATAATTTTTTTTTAAAATTTATTTAACTTATAATTTTTTTTTAATTCAACAAAAAAAACCAACTAGCCATGTACTGAGCCTCATATAAGAAAGTAGGAGCAATGCGTCTGTAACTTTTTAACGAAGTAAGATATCGGTCTGCAAAAATTACCTACTTGTTGGAAAGCAAATAAACTTTATTATAAAAAATTAAATAAAATTCCGCCTTTTATCATGCCACGCCCACTTTTATTTAGTTGCTTAAAATGCCTTTGAATATATATTTCAATTTTCAGACCGATATCTTACTTCGTTAAAAAGTTACAGACGCATTGCTCCTACTTTCTTATATGAGGCTCAGTACATGGCTAGTTGGTTTTTTGTTGAATTAAAAAAAAATTATAAGTTAAATAAATTAAAAAAAAAAATTATAAAATTTGTTGTAAAAAAATGAATCAGAATTGACTCCAACATAATTGGAAAATGCGTATTTTTTTTTTAAATACATTAAAATGTCTTAAATACCTCGAAATACCTTATGTACCTCATAGTGCAATCTTTAAGCTTCACGGCGCGGACTAGGAATTCATTTTAGAGACATGGTTTCATGGTGAAATTTTCTTAGAATTCTTCGTAGATTCCGATTATGGGGGACGATTTTTGCGAAAAAAAATTGACCTGCCCTAATGCACATACTGCAAATTCAAGATATAACAAGTAAGAAAGCTACCGTCGAGTGTGCTTGAGAGTAAGATACCCGCTAGACATTTTTAATAAAAGCAAAACAGTGCGAATGCATTTTAAAATATACCACAAAATAATAAGAAATATACCAAAGGCCTTTTTAGGTATCGTGATGCAGTATTACATTCAAAAAGCAGTTGTCAAAGCAACTAAGACTCGAAGTAACATAAGTAGACGTTTTTGCCTATAGAAAAGCATTTCTTTAATGACCTTTACAATTTTTTGCTGATTTTGAAAAAAAAATTAAATTTGATCTGCGTGCAAAAATAACAATTGCTGTCGAAAAAATTATAACTCTATCTCTTCTGCCTGCTACATACATTTCCTGGAGGCACCAAATTATAATACCACCTTCTAACCTATGAGTAGCTGGTATAAATATTAATATTGTGTCAAAGGCATTTGATGGAATATTTGTCTACGAACAGTTATTATATTATATTAATTGAACATATATTTAATCATAGTAAGTTAAAAAAAAAATTGAATTTTCCGGATTCGAACCGGGGACCTTCTTGTTGGCATTCACACGCTCTCTCAGCGAGCCATCACACATCTCTTTTTTTTGGAAGCTTATTCAATAGAACAAGAAATAGAGATCGTCTTAAATGCAGTTTTAAAAAAGTGGTGCTGTTGTAGTAATTATCGAGTGTTAACGTCAAATTGTACCTACCAATCTACAATGGATCGTGTAATGCACATTTTTGTCGTGTTTGCTAGTGTTAACGTCAAATTGTACCTACCGATCTACTATGGATCGTGAAAGGTACACCTTTGCCGTGTTTGCGAATGTTAACGGTTAAATTGTAACATACCTACTGATCCTACACAATGGATCGTGTAAAGTACACTTTATTAGCCGTGTTTGCGTTTTGTGTGGTTGTGTGTGTTCCGCCGATCTACTGGATTAAGTCAAGTACCATGGCTCGCTAACCTGACTCGTATTGAGGTTTACACCTCCGTCTGGTTGCTGCATTCGTACCAACTATCATCTCAGTGGATCTTATCAAGGCTTGAACCTCGACCCTTTGCAGAGCGAGCTGTGTTCACTGCCTTAACACCACTGGCGGTGGATGAATCACGTGAACTTTTTTTAACGACTATTGAAAACGTCTTGCAATACAACTTTAATTGTTCAATTGCATTTATTTTGTGTATATTTCTTAATTTTATAAGGTAAAAGTAAATCTTTTGTGTGCATTTCTTTAAATAATTAATTGAATTATATTTATTTTGATTATAATTAAAAGATTTAGTAATAAAATCAAATCATTTTTACGCTTTTTTTAAATAATCTATTATAATTAAATTATATTATAATTGCAATTGTTTGATATTATTATTCTTATTATGTATTTGAAAATATTAAATCAAAATTAAATATTTTTTGCTTTTTTTTTGTAATGATATTTAGAATATATTGTTAACGTTATTTTTCTTTAATATTTATATTTATTTTATTTTTAATATACAGAAATTAAATCTAAGTTATTACAATTATTCGTTAATACATATTTGTTTGTATTTTTATTGTTCAAATTTTAAAGAAACAAGAAATCATGTAGGTGATTTTCACAAATCATTTAATATATTTATAATTGTTTCTTTTTCTTTTTCTTTTTTATTTTTATTATTCATTTTTTGATTAAAATTGTATTTAAAAAGAAATATTTTTAAATCCTTAGTCATTAAAATGCATTTGTCATTTCCGGACTTGCAAAACCTCGTTCACGAGCCAGCATTTTTTAAATATTAGTTTGCAAGGAAAATAAATGATTTAAACATAATACAAATTTTTATTTGTTCTTTATGGTGCCTTTCTAAAGTATTTTCGAACACTTTTAATTGAACTTTTGAGAAAAACTGGGACGTTGATTATTAATACAAATCATTGTTATGACCAGAAAACTTAATTAAGTCAAAAGCTTTTACAAAGAATATAAAAGCTCCCTGAAAGAGAACTTGCTGACCTCAAGTCGATTATTAATCGTGAGTGCTTGGGATTGTTAGTTTAGATGAAACCGTAGAGCTGACAGCTTTAACTTCTATCGCAGAGGGTTTTTTTTTCTTCGATGGAAATTAACCCAATTTGTGACTTTATCACAAAATGTTGAAACTATTGGCAAATTGCACAAAATATGCGGGTCTAACGTTGGTGATAAATGTACTTCTGACGCAAGCTTTAAATGGCGACGGGATTTGCAATAAATTGAAATATGGTTCAGTGCAAGTATGTATTTAAGGTTCGTTATTAATTCCTAATGATATTAAGTGATATTTTTGTTATCTCAGAAAAATTATATGCCGAAGCTCGACAAGTTCTGTTGTCCGGGCTATGAAAGAATTGACAGCGAATGCCTGCCCAGATGTGATCTGGGTTGTCCCCCCCCAATAGTCACTGTGTGTCTCCCAATATCTGTGGCTGCGATTTGGGCTATGAGATTGATGAAATATACACCTATTACGGGAGAGAGATGATCAAAAGCTGCCAATTTGAACGTGGTGCAATCTATCTTATTATAATTATTTTGACTGTGACTGTGAGTGGGATTGCACTTTGTATTTACGTTAAGTACTTTCGAGGAAGACAAAAAACTTCTAGTCCCTGCATTGAAGACGGAGAAAATGAGGAAAACTCGATGGCATTGACATAACTCATGAAGCTCTGTCAATTTGAACGTGGTGCAATATATCTTATTATAATTATTTTGACTGTGACTGTGAGTGGTATGGCAATTTGCTTTACGTTAAGTGCTTTCGAGAAAGACAAAAAATTTCTAGTCCCAGCGTTGAAGAATGTTTGGAAAATGAGGTGGTATTGAAATAACTCATGAAGCTCTGTTGTTGAATATTATATATTTTATTTATAAATAAAAACTCCAATTCCATGAAAGCGCAGTATTATTCATATGCTGATTCAGCGTCACAAATATATTGCTCAAAATTCACTTAATCACATATTAATCACATACTTAATTATAAAAATTAACTCTTAAAATAGCTTTACATTTCTTTAACGAATGTGAACTATAGAAAGGACATATTAAATGAAAATATATATGTATGAGAAAAGGTTTTACTCTCAGAGTACGATAATGAGTGGTTCAAGAATCAGTTATACCATATTAGCGGTCCAATAACAAAGCTTTGTTAATCATTGGAAGTTAAATTAGAAATGCAAGTGTTTCAAATAGCTTTTATAGCTGGACTATGAGTTACCCGCTACCGATCTTCAATAGCTCCATATTCTACAAGTATACTAAAAATATACCGCAAAATACTTAAATATACAGAAGGCTTTATTTGGTATATTAATCTAATAAAACATTTAGTACCATAGTGTACTTAACATTCCAGATTGTCACCGTTTTTTGCTACACAAAAGATTTTCTTAAACCACTTCTACAATTTTTATCCGATCGCAAAGAATTTTTATTTGATCTAGCTTTAAAATTATTGTTGTCACTTGATTTTTTTCGAATTACAGGGGCTGAAGTGAGAAATTTGATAAGAATTTGATTTGCCTGCAAACAAAAGAAGTGCTCTCGAGAGAATTAAAGTCTCTGAGGATTTCAAACGGTGCTGTATACGGACAGACGGACAGACGAATATGGCCATATCGTCTCGGTTGTTGACGCTGCTCAAGAATATGTATACTTTATATCGGAGGTGACTTCTTTTGCCTTTTAAATGCATTTCTTTCAGGTACAAAGTTATAATGCCCTTCTACTCTATGGGAAGCAGTAAAAAAATGTTGAGAGAGAGTTCTCTCATTGTTGGCTCATGTGTGAGTCAGGAATTATTTGCACAATACCAGCAATGGCAATTTAATCGACATGGCAGTAACTTAGTATATTGTTGCTTAGCACAGGCTCAAGTTGTGTATTTTTGCTCTTGATTGTAACAGAATAACGATGTTGGGGTATCTTAGACTTTTCCTTATTGTACTGTTTGCATCTGGCTTGGTTTTCGCTGAGGAGTACAATTGCATTGAACACGCAAATCCCGTAAGAAAAACAAAAAAACAAAAAAACAGGACATCGTAATACTTTATTATTTTGTTTTTTAGGAATCTGGTAATATCCCGATACCTGTTTGTCGTAGGGAATGCATTGGACGTGTGCCAGATTGTAAGCCAAATTGTTATGATAAGTGTCCTAAGCACAGTAAATGCGTAGAACCTGAAAAATGTAAGTGCGATGAAGGATACGTTAAGAATGGACCTGATACGAATATGACGTGTAACCCAATAGTATGTCCGCCAAACAGTCAAATGGTTAATGATACTACTTGCAAATGTTTTGATGGCTACAAAGGAGATATAGTCGAAATGAATGCGATTCTTCAGAGCTGCGAACCTATTTGTGAACCGAGTTGCCCCGCTCATAGCTTCTGCGCCTCGCCAAAGAAATGTGAGTGCGATAAAGGATACGTTAAGAATGGACCTGATACGAATATGACTTGTAACTTATTAGTATGTCCGTCAAACAGTCAAATGGTTAATGATACTACTTGCATATGTCCCGATGGCTACCAAAAAGTCGAAAGTCTTCAGAGCTGCGAACCTATTTGCGAACCGAGTTGCCCCGCTAATAGTTTCTGCGCCTCGCCAAAAAAATGTAAGTGCGTTCGCGGTTATGAGATCGATGAAATGAGTGATGATGACCCTACAAAATTGAACCATTGCAAACCTGTTTGCTATGCGGAGTGCCCCGAGAACTCGGTCTGCGTCTCTCCAGATGTTTGCAAGTGTAACCCGGGATATAGTCCAATCACGAATAAGTCTGGTACTTTAGCTAGTTGTCTCGAGGACTCTTTCACTGCATTCACTGAAACGCATATTATAATCTACAGTTTTTTGATTTGTTCGGTGATATTCACGATAGTCACAGTAATTGCAATGATAGTCATTTGTGTGCGAAAGGAAAACCCAGCGGAAGTTCCCGATACACGATCATGGCATACTTCTTTCGCCTCGTATGCAGAATATGAAATGAATGAGAACATAAATAATAATTCTATGGGAAAAAATTAAATTGGTTTAAAGAAAGGCAAGGTTTGTGTTTAATAAATTATTGATATTAAATTAAATAAATTAATTATGTTATTCTAAATCTTATTATCGTTTCATGTTTAATTCAAACTCATCAAGATAGTCAGATTGACTATAAACATAATAAGAGTCACAATTAACAATTTTACTTTGCTTGGTTAGATTGCGTGTCTTGACCAGGAAATGACTGTTCTAATTATCTGAGGCACAGCTAAAAAATACACAAGATTTCAAAATCCACGAAAGTTCTTAAACAAATGTAGATTATTCATCATTGTGTAATTCACCCAAAAATAGAAATTTTAATATTAGTATCAAAAATTTCGCTATCGCATACTGTTTATTAATTTAACTTTCAAGAGAGCTACACTTAAAGTTCACTCTCTTCTTGCTTTGTTTGAAAGCTTAAGACTTTAAAGCTTAAAGAATTAGAGAGAGAGAGAGAGAGAGAGAGAGAGAGAGAGAGAGAGAGAGAGAGAGAGAGAGAGAGAGAGAGAGAGAGAGAGAGAGAGCTCTTTTCATTTATTTAGATTAGTATTGCTCGATGTAAATTATTATTCATTTATTTTGCAGAACTCATAATTTAATACACAGTTTAGTGAACGGTTCAGTTCACGGAAAAAACTAAATTGTACTTGAAAGAGATTAAACACCAAATAATTATGGATAAAAATACAAATTTCTCGTCACCACTTTCCGTTCTTGTCTACAGTCTCATTATATGTGCTTTTATTTTCATTGTGGTCGCTATATTTTTAATTATACGATATAGAATAATGAAAAGAAATCCAAGACGAACTATAAGAAATACTCCCGCATCTGTGGAGTCTTTGGTTGTGTAGAACATATGAGTTATTTTATGAAATTATTATGTGGGTAATAAATAGAATAAATTCAGATATACATTTTCATTTAGTTTATTTTGTGAATTATGGAAGAATAAGTATTTATTCAGGCATTCGAATACATTTAAATTTGCATTATTTAAATAAGTAAAACAGTCTAATGCATATTCGACTGCTTTTGAATATTTATAATTACAATTTAATTCATTGCTGTGTTGGTTTAGTTTACTCAGTGTTTAGCAAATGTTATTCAGGGGTTGCATCCAATTGTGCAAATGTAACAAATGTTGTATATTAAAAAAAAAGTATTTCTTGTAAACTAAATTAAAATTTTGTTGTATTTTATTGGTTATTGAAAGTAAATAAATTTAAACACAAATATTTTAAATTATTCTATTTCTATTTACAATTTTAATAAGTTGGGTGTGCACCGATGCAGTTTTAAAATATTAATTTCTTGAAGCAGTCTTTATTTTTATTTTTATTTTATATTTAAAGTTAGAGTATAGGAAAGTCGAGTATTCCCATTGATGGTTTCCTGCTACAGTATTGTGTTTGGACTTTACCTGCATTTCAACTTTTAGTCCAGCACATGTGTTTGCCAATGCGGCTCAGTTGAAAAGCCACAGGCTCAAATGCACTTAGCCAAGTTGGCTAAAGGCAATGTTGCTACAAAGAAGAGAGGGGGACAAGCACCGACATACAGACGAAGCGATTATGACTATACAAATTTGCTTGTTGCCGCAATTGTAATGTTTATTAATTTGGATTTTGAAACTGTACCAAGCATTGAGCATTGTGGCAGAGCACAAGCCAGAGTCCAGGCAAAAACTACTCGTATGCCACAGACAAATTGAAATTGATATAAATGGGCAAGAAAAAACCAAAAAATAAATAAATAAAATAAGTAAGAAAGCTACAGTCGAGTGTGCCCGACTGTGAGATACCCGCAACCCAAGCAAAACAATGCAGTGTTTTTCATAAAATTAATAAACCAAAAAAATACTGACACATACGAAAAGCTATGTTTTTGCTATGCTAATATATTACCATTAAAAATATACCGTAAAGTTTAAAATATAGTATACCGGATAGCCAACCAAAACTCACACGGAAATAACTTCATCCGATCGCAATCGAATTCTCTGGAATTATAAATAGTATAGTTATTATTGTCTACACCAAAATCGAAATTCAAAATTATGTTTTCTATTCTATTCTTTATCGAGTTTCGGGAGCGGAAGTTGGGCGTGACGAAAGTTTTTTTTATCTCATCGCGCAAAAATACCAATTGCTATCAAAAACAAATTATAGTTCTATGACTTATTTTCTCTGACGGACAGACAAACAAACGCGATCTTTGCTGTTGAGGCTTAACATATGGGTAATTCCATGGCGGAATTTGGTCGGATATACTTTATATACAAATAGTTATAATACCCTTCTACCCAATGGGTAGCGAGTATAAGAACAAAAGATTATTGCATCCATGTCAGCACATGAGTGTGCATGAAGTGTATCTTGTGGTTTCGGTTCAAATATGGTATTTTCATATGTGGTTTCATAATATACAAAGCAGATTGAATGATGTTTTGGTATATATGTATGTATATCGCAGTGAGTTAATCCTGCAATTGCCAGAAGGGTTTATAAAACATTAAGATGGCAAATTGTTTATTCTTTTCAAGTGGCAAACATCAATCAATATTTACAATTTAGCTAGTATTCAATTTGCCACTCGATGCATTTATGGCTTGCAGCCATAATTTAAGGTCTTCGGGAATTTCAGGTCGATCAATCGTCTCTGGAAATGTTTGAAACAAATGCATTACATTGCACTGTATAAACGAATGTTTCGATAGAGCGACGGCATTGACAAATCCATTAATTACACCAACAAACTGTTGCTCCAGATAGATGGCTTTCTCATCCCACCAGACTAGTTTCGTGTGTATCTTATACGGCTGGAAAATGGATATAAATCGACGATATCTCAAACTGACGGCACTTTGAACGACGCTGCCACCTCGCTGTCGCAGCCGATTATACAGATCTGTTACGGCATAATAATGCAAACTAGCAAAATTCAATTCACGCAGAAATCGTGCATTATTCATGTGCCGCAGAAAGATGTCGACATCTTGCGGAGTACAAATACCCAAAATAGCTGTGATGTCGGTCAATTTATGCTTGGTCTGAAACATTTTTGCACTAGAGAAGACAAATGCACAACGAATGAAATAGTTGACATCGGCCAGAATGTACAGGATGAGCAGCAAAACAATCACCAAGTATCCGAGTTGAATCTCCATTCCATTCGGCTTAAAATGACTCAATTTAGCACAGAAATGTATAAAAATATTGAATTAGAAAATTGATGAGTTTAGGAATATTTATTTGACATTAAAAATGTCATTTGTTCAGAGTTGTCAAAGCTAATTAAAAGACGATTAAAAATCAAACTAGTACACAGAGGAAAAAAAATCCAAATTAAAAAAAATTGCAAATCTTTAATTAATATTTTTAAATCTTAAAAAAAATAATTTTAAAATAAAAATTGTAGGTTCAATAAAAATTGTTATGCTAAATTCGCTTTTTAAGATTAGAAAATTCTTATTTGGACATTAAAATCTTTCTTTAATAATGATTAATTCTAGATTCAAGATAAAATTTCATATATTGAGTAATGAAGATTTCGATCGATAAAGTTAATTCTCGGTTTAATTTTGGGATTTTTCATTCTTGAATCAAGATTATAATCTAGAATTTTGATGTTGATTAAAAAATAAACTTTGTTGGTTCGATTTTGATTCAAGATTTTATTCTTGATTTTAGTATGATTTTTTCTAAAAAATGTCACAAAATATTCGCAATGGAATTTGTGATTCAAAATAATTTTTAGTTTTTAGATTGAATTCTTAGACTTGTTTTTAAAGTAATATTGTAATAGAGATAAGGATTAAGGCACATAAATCCACTTTCAAAAAGTTTCACTGTGGCTTTTTATTTTAATTTTTTTACATAAATACCTGCAGTTGACTGTGGACTGCAGCATAATATGTTTTTCATTGCGGAATTGTAAAAGAAAGACCCATCAATGAGCGCTCAAACTGACGCCAGCGAGTTTTGTGTACAAATTACGCATACGCCGCGTTTGCCACTGCGCCACTTTCCACTTTGTTTGTCGCTGCGTTGCGACTCGATGTTGCTGCTGCTGCATCTGTTGCTTAATAACATTTTACCACTGCAGTTGCATACTCAATTTAATTGTAGTGTGTGTGTGTGTCAGCCAAGCGATTTATAATTCAATTTTCATGGCCAACGGTTGCGAAATGCGTTTTTAAATTGCACTGCAATTGACAGGGACAACAGGCAGCAATAAGGATAAATTGGCCACGCCTCGCGTTGCGCGCAAAATGACAAATTTAATATGTCGCTCTTCCTTTCAGTCGTCGGTTGCAGTTACAACTCGAAGGCACAAACCAGTTGCAATAAAAAAGAAAACTTGGCCAAATGCCAGGACATAACTTCACTGGGAAACTACTGCGGGAATTTGCACACTTATAAGTCCGGGTTTTATTTGACTGCTGAGGTCCTGCCAGTTGGTCTGTCTGTCTGTCTGTTTGTCTGTCTTTTTGTCTGCCTGCAAATGCAGCAAGCATTTGCGTCTGTGTTTGGCTTCATGTCTGGTCTCTGGTATTAAAAATATTTTTTAAGCATATTTTTGCTGCCAAATTATTTCAATTTAGTTCCGCAAAATAAATTTACCCTCGTCTTTTATATGCATCTCCATCTTTTCTATGGAGTGTATCCTTTTCTGGTTGTGTAATGAAGATAAAGTGTCATAATATTTACTTATGTTGTCTTGTTTATGTGGCTGCAAATGCAAAAGTGGCTGAATAAGTTTAGATTGCTTTCTTACATCTTATAAATAGCTTTTGCACTAAATTTGAGTAGTTTATGGCTAAAATGGTTAAATAGTTGTATATATTATATTATTTTATGTTCGCTTATTGTAGATTTCTCAGGAAAATAAATTGTGCCATAAATAATATTACATTTTTATAGTATTTTTTTTTCTTAAAGTATTTTGTTCATTTTTGAGAATCGTATATATACACTTTTCTTTCACTGTTTTTCTATTTGCTTCGTCTTGGACATTTCTAACTCAGTTTCCATTATTTTGCTCTAATTTTGTCTGCTGTTGTTGCTGTTCATTTCACATTAATTTCCAGCTTTATAATAGAGTGCCAGCTTCAGCAACAGCTCCAGAGTTCTTACACTCGACTATTTGCGCTTTCAATGAATTTTTTAATATGCGCATTGTCCTTTTTTTGGGGCACTCACGTCTCCTCTTTGCTTCGCCTCTGCATTCAACTACTACCAGTTGTATCATGTTGCTTTAACCTCTAATTGCAACACTGGCCATTGCGCCCTTGGCAAATCCAACAGAAAAAGGGCAGACTCTGCTCATGCTTTTGTTCCTGAAGGATCTTTGCTCTGGCTTTTCAATTTTAATAGAATTTTTGGTTTATTTACTGCAACAACAATAGCAAAAATATAACAGCAGAGCTTTAATTGTGATATACTTAAGTTACAACAAATTAAATGGGGTGGTTTGAGTAGGAATTGCTCCATTTGTTGTGGGTTAAATTAATTATATTTAATGTTTAGTTTTGTATTGAAATATTTAAATAAATTTGTCCAAAATAAAAATAATTTGTGTACAAGTAGTAAATCCTTAAGCCTTATATTTACGACTTCTACTTCAAATTATTTTAATTTTTGAGAAATTTATTTAAATTTTTGAATTTGAATACTTATAAACAAATTCTTCGTTGTGATTGATTATAAAAAAAGTTATGGAAGATTCAAATATACTAATTCTCATTTGTTTTGGACACATTTACTTTACGAAATTAATTTCAAGTTTTTATTAAATAAAAATGGATATCTTTAAGTCAAGAACTTGTTTAGTTGCTTACTTAAAGCTGTTTTTCCATTTGAGTTTTTCATTTCTTGTTTGACGTCTTGCAGCAACAAAATTTCTAAAGTTTTCATTACAGGAAACACAGGACTGCGTTTAGTTTGTGTTTCCTTTTTGCCTGCACTTTGCCCATGTGTGTGTGTGTGTCCCTTTACGTCTATGTGTGTGCGAATGTGAATTGTTTGGCATGAGTGTGTGTGTTTATTTATTTGGTGTGCTACAAAAATTCGGCATGTGAACAATGGACGAGAATGTGAATGTAAAACGAAACATGGTCGAAGAGCTGGCTTTCAACTAAGAGGATGAGAACGTGAGTGCGGAAAGGGAGCTTGAGCAAAAAGAAGAGAGAGCTGGCTAACCGGATGGCTGGCTGACTTTTCGTATACTGTATACGACCAGTTGACCGACTGACGCTGCTGACGCTTTTCCGCCCGCACGCTTTTTGCATTTAATTTCATTTTGCTGGCCACTTTTTTGCTCTATTTTCCGGGTTGTGATACCCTGTAAACTACTAAAATGGGTTAGGAGCATATTAAAAGTTTCACTTTATCATAGCAATTTTATATTTAATTACTAAGATTTCATACTAAAAATAATAAATATTTATTATGTTTCCCAACTAATTTAATTTAAATTAATTATTTAATTTCCATGTCAAATAATGATATATGTTAAATATTTCGTTAAAGCAAAATTATAAGAAGGGTATTTTGTGTGGTAAAAACTTAAAACTAAAACAATCTTATTTGTATTTTTTTTCAGCTTTGGCCGAGCTTCATTTCGCTCAGCTTTGCTTTGCTTTGCTTTGGTTTTATTGTTGCCCAAGTAATTCCTGTGCATTTTTTGGGCGTTGTTTTAATTGCTGCTGACAACGAAACTTTCAACAAATCAGAGTCATGTTTTCCACAGCTTTGCAAAGAGCAATAAAAAAGCATTTGAATTCATGTTATTCAACTGATTGAATAATCGATACAACTCACGCCGTTTTCACATGTCGAAAATCTAAACCAAAATTGAATTAGATAAGATTTGTATGTGGAATCTATTTTTACTATTTCACCTGAGGCTCAAAACTTTAAGTTTCTCAAAGATATGGATAGTCAAATTTAGGAGTTTAATCTTCATTTTAAATATTTCGATTATAGTTCAATTAATTTCTTATATTTATTATATATCATAATTTTATGACATTTGCACTTGGTTTAAGAATTTCTATTGCAATATATTATTTAATTATTATTAAAATTGTTATATTCATATCAATATCTTTTATTTTTAGTTTAAATTGACTTTAATAAATAAGCAATTAAGAATATAAGCTGACTTATCACATATTGCTTTTCAGTAGAACTCGTTCTTTCCTGCTTGTGCGGGGAATTAATTAAATTTCCCGACAAACGTTTTCCACTTCACTCAATGGGAAATATGATAAGAGGATCTGGGCTTAATTTTTATGCTCAAACATGCGGCGACTCAATGCACGCTATTGATAAGCGACCAAGAGTGGATGGACCATCATCAACCAAACATCAAGGACCAAGGACCAACTGTTTCTCAACACTTTGTCGACTTTAATCCGCAGCTCACGTATCGGATGGCGTAAGATGAAAGCACAATAGGAGGCGACGTGGAAAGAGGTTCTGAGGAAGCGGAGAAGTGGATGAGAAGAAGTGCAGTTTCCTGCGCTGTCATGTTATAAATGGCAGCTTCATTCAATGGGCGTGGTAACTGTACATTTTCCATTACAGAGCCAACTTTAATGCAATAATCCTCAACGTCGAACGCACGGATGAGTTGATAACAATTTCAATTTTTATGACAAGTCAACTTGCAACGGAACAACGCCAAACGAACTGCATCCAATGGTCGATGCTTGCAGCTGTAACGACAACAACTACAATAACAACAACAAAAGCAACGAACAACAGCAGCAACAACAACAAATAATAACATGACCGATTGCACCATTACCGTTGCCGTTGCCAACACTCGAGTCCGAGTTTCTGACTGAGCCGGCGCATTATGATTTATTGCCGTGCAACACGAAAAGCACCGTAAACCATGTCTGTGTGTATCTGTGTTTGCGTGTGTGTGTTTGTGTGTGTGCAGTCAGCCAATTTTATGAGAGCGAGTGTCGAGAAAGTGGAAGGAAGGTGGAGGGGATTGCATTTTTGTGGCAGCTTGGGTTGCAGTCAACAGCTTTTGGATGATGGCCAGGACTGAAACATTCAGAAACATTCAAGCAACGCCTTTGTGAAGCATTTAATTGCCAAGAGCAACAGGATATTCAATATATCTATATCTATATCTATATCTATATCTATATCTATATCTATATCTATATCTATATCTATATCTATATCTATATCTATATCTATATCTATATCTATATCTATATCTATATCTATATCTATATCTATATCTATATCTATATCTATATCTATATCTATATCTATATCTATATCTATATCTATATCTATATCTATATCTATATCTATATCTATATCTATATCTATATCTATATCTATATCTATATCTATATCTATATCTATATCTATATCTATATCTATATCTATATCTATATCTATATCTATATCTATATCTATATCTATATCTATATCTATATCTATATCTATATCTATATCTATATCTATATCTATATCTATATCTATATCTATATCTATATCTATATCTATATCTATATCTATATCTATATCTATATCTATATCTATATCTATATCTATATCTATATCTATATCTATATCTATATCTATATCTATATCTATATCTATATCTATATCTATATCTATATCTATATCTATATCTATATCTATATCTATATCTATATCTATATCTATATCTATATCTATATCTATATCTATATCTATATCTATATCTATATCTATATCTATATCTATATCTATATCTATATCTATATCTATATCTATATCTATATCTATATCTATATCTATATCTATATCTATATCTATATCTATATCTATATCTATATCTATTTTATCTAAGAGTGATTTTACACTTTAACTAAATTTAAATCGTTCTGACCATGGGGCTAATTTTAGGCGTTAGTGTCCTCGACATACTTTTCGACACAGATTTCGGTCGGCAGTCACGAAATCAATTGGCAAAGTGAATAAGCAAAAGTGAAGAGAAGCAAATTGTTTGGAATTTGCATAAATTATCAGCTGGCAATTGGAAGGCGAAATGCACAAATTGAAACAACGAAGCGACCGTTTGTCGAATTTGTATCTTCTAGTGACAGGATATCTGCCACAAAAAGATGTCCCATGGTAGCGCGAACTTCAATAAAATGTCGTCGACTTTGTTTCAATTTGCGGTAATTTTCGCGTCGTTGCAGCAACTGCATCGTTTTGCATTCTTAGAGTTCAGTTTCTCTTGCTTTGCATTCTGTGCGAAGGACTTTCGCAAATGGTTCGTGAAATCAGAACAGTCACGCCCACCCAAAAAAAAAAAAAAAAAATGAAAGCAATCCTCTTCTGCGGCGGCATATTGACAAAAAGACCTAAAGAAAAACAAAAAGCCAAGCAAAAGTCTGAAATAAAACGAAAATTTCTTTGCTTTGGCTTGGATGTCTTTTTTCTGTCGTTCGTTTTTTTTTCGTTTTGGTTGAAGTCTGCTCTAAATTGCACTTTATTTGCGGTTTGTTGATTTTATTGCACAACTTTGTTTACAATTCTGCTTAAATTTCATTACACGATCCCAGTGAAACGAACCAACCGAAACGGCCCATCAAGCTGAGTTTGAGCAGAGCTCCGTCAGACGGCCATACAAAATGAATGGCGAAACCTTGATATGAATTAATATTTGAGCAGTGTTGAAATCAAATGCCCAGTGCTGAAAACTCTGCACCGCATTGAATAGCGCATTGAGCATGTATTTTAAATGGGTCAATGTAATACAATTTTGAGATATTTTGGAGCTAAGCTTTGTCTTTAATTCGCCTTTAGTTGTTAATATACAAAAGAGATTCGAAAATATAAATAGAAAATACCATAATCATACCATCATGTAAACTGTACTTTATGGCACTATTTTCAGTGCACAATAGTTCATTGAGCTGCATTTGCTTGTGAGTGCTTCACTTTGATGACTTTGAGAATTGCTCATAATACTTGTATGTCACGCTATCGGTCAAATCGTGCAAGGCAAAGGTCAAATGCATCAAAGGCGCACAACAACTCGGGTACTTAATGAGTTAAGTTAAGTTGCTATGAAAGTCTAAGGGAGCTGTCCACAATATGAAATGCGGGTTCGTGCAAAAATGTTTCAAGAGACGCGAAAACAGACATAAGGAGAAATGGAAACATGAAAAAATCAAAACAAATAAGCAAATACGCCGACAACCGAAGTGCCGAGCAAATTAAATGAAATTCACTTACACTCAAATACAGTAGTGTAAAAAGGACGAACAGTAATGTAAAAACAAAACACTTTCCGAGTACATATCGTTGTTACCTTGTATGCTTCGAGTAGATATAGACACAAAGATACTGCGGTTTATACTTACTGCGCTGTGTTTGTTTCCTGCAAGTTGTGAAAATGAAGCGATTGAGAAAACCGCGACACAGAAAAAACAACAATTCCTGTAAGATTTAAAACTGAAGACGAAGCTTAAATACCCTTTCTAGCTTAATTAATATTATTATTATTATTATTATTATTATTATTATTATTATTATTATTATTATTATTATTATTATTATTATTATTATTATTATTATTATTATTATTATTATTATTATTATTATTATTATTATTATTATTATTATTATTATTATATAAATTTTAATAATATATAATTATATACATATATAAATATAATTTTAAAGAAATTTATAAAAAATGAATTTATTATAATACAGAATCAAAACTAATTACAAAATTAGTAGCTAAGAAGACCAAACAATTATCTTGTCTCATAAAATCCTTTTTTAAATTTGACGTAAAATTAAATGGAGTAAAGCTTTTCCAACCACACATCCATTAAATAATTAAGAAATTTCTTTCGGAAGTTGTACTTTGCGGAACTTTACAGTGTGCTTATCCCTTAAGGTTTTTATCATTACTTTGATATGTATCATAACTTTGAACGGATAAGCCTCCTAGGTCTTGTCAACACCGTAACATAGTTATTAACCTGCTTCGACCGCACACACGAGCACACAGAGACGAACATAAGCAGAGGCAAAACAAAGGTAAATGAGCAAAGACAATAAAAAAGAAACACCGCAAAAACAAAGTTGTCCATATTTGTGTGAGTGTTTGTGTGTATGTGTGAGGGTTTTCGGTTTGGGCGAATGTAACCAAGGACACTGACTTGGTCTGCTCAAAAAATCATGCTTGCAAGATCCCAGACCAAGTTGTGGCAGCCACCGCGCTGTCCTGTGGGGAGCATCGGCCATGTGCACGGTGCGGTGCGCCTGGCGCAAATGCTGCGCTGGCAACTGCCATTATCAGCCTCCATTCATGGATACCAACCGATTCGGCAAAGCCGAAGTCAAATGCCGAGTCGGGCACAGCCGAAGTGAGTTTTACACCAACGAAAATAGCAGCTGGAGCACTGGAGCTGTCGCTGGGAGTAGGAGCTGTGGAGCAGCCTCCCGTGTGTCCTTCGTGTGCGCGAGAAAAGTTTGACAGCCACTGGAAGTGCAAACAGGGATAAACATAATGGAAGTCACAGCAGCAGCAGTAGCAGCAGCAGCGACTGTGAGAAACACAATCCAGAGAGTGAGAGAGAGAGAGAGTTGAGTGAGCTTAAAGCTCAGAGTAAAGAGCAAGCAGGCAGTCTACAAGTGGCTTGAAAGAGCGCTTTCAGCTGGACCTTATCACTCTCAGTCGGGTGCTCTTAAAAAATGTTTGCTTTTTACTCTCTCGATATCTCTTTATGTGCTGCGTGTAGGCGCCCTGTAGTTTTTCGTTTGTAAAAGCCATTTTTCATTCATGCGAATTTACTTTAAATTAATTTTTTTGGGGGTCATAAATCATTTTTGGCTCTGGACCTACGCTGCGGATGGTTTGCTATGAGTGGGAGCGATGTGTGCGTGAGCTATGTTTGTATGTGTGTACTATATTTTTGCAGTATGTGTGCTCTGTATGTGCTCTTGTGCATGAATGAACATGCGTGAAATTTCAAATATTCGGGTTAGTTGTGATTGCATTGAAGGATTCTCAACATTTGGGTCAAGTGAGCACTATAGCTCACAATCAGTTACAATTGGCTCCATAACGGCATAAGCATTTGAGTGCTTTAGATAACAAAAGTTGATTGCTCAATTGAGAGTTGACTTCGTTTCCATTGATAGATCTGTATTTTAACTATAATAATAACGAGTTAAATAAATAATATCAGAGATGTGTTGATTATTGATAGTAAATCAGATATATTATACATATATAATTGACTAAAATAAATCACAAATTATTAAAAATCACAAATAGGTGTTAGGCTCCGGCTTTGCAATAGGTTTATTTAATTAAAAAAATAAAGAATTAGATGTTATTTAAGTATTATGTTATTTTCAAAAAAAGTGGATTTCTAGTTATATATAAAATTGTTTTATTTTCTGTCTAATTTTTTAGATTATAACTATTTTGACTTTGAGTTTTATTATTAATCATTCTAAAATCAGCCACAGTACAATTTTTCGTTCTTTGCATTAATATGAAATATATGTACGATATATATTTTGGAATAAATTTAATATTTTATTCACCTATATTTATGCAAAAAATGTTTTCAACCTCTTTTATGATTTGTGCTCCACTCATTGTGAATTGAGTGAGTTGTGAATGTTTGAAGCTCGCACCCTGTATGCAGAGCAGGCAGAGGTCATAGCTGTGAAACTACCTCAAGTAAAGCTCGATGGAGCTCGCTCACGCAGCTTCCCGAAAGTCACGCATATTGAAGCGACCAAAAAAGATGGAAAAAGGAACAGCAAAAGCTTTTGGCTGCCGCCTAAGCCAACATGCGAGCTGTAAGCTGTGCACTGCGCTCTCTTTCTCTCACTCTCTCTGTTTCGCTCTCGTTCTCTGTCCTCGCTCACAGCTTAGTTCCAGGCACGAGCTCATACGAAGCTTTCCAGTTCACATTCACCGTTACGTTCTTAGCATCCCCACGACTGGTGCTTTGGCCATCCAATCGGTCCTCTGCAAGAGATGTTCGTGTGCGAGGCGAGCTGTTCTGAGCTGAGCTGAGTTGAGCTGCGTTCGTTCCTGCAGCTGAAGCAGACTAGCAGAGTGACTTCCAGCGTCGCCTGGCTGGCAATTGCGGGCTGTCAGCGCATTCAGTTGGTGTTCCGGTTTCGGGTTGTGCTGTTAGTTGCCTTTTCCTGCACAGAGCTAAGCAGAGCCAAGCGGAGTCTCGCGGTCTCTCGGTCGTGGTGCCTGTGCCCGTTGCCTGTGCATGTGCCTGAGCTTGTGGACTCTGACTCTGACTGTGACTGTGAGTGTGTGACAGTGTGACAGTGTGTGTGATTGTGTGAGTGTGTGTGAGTATGCCTGCTTTTCTATCCTCTGTACATGTTCGTGCGTGTGTGTGTGCGTGAGTTTGTTGTCTGTCGCTAACGGTGCGCGCGCGTTTGAGACACTTCGTAGTGTGCGTGCGTGCGCGTGTATGTGTTGTGTAGGAGTGTGCAACCTCCATCTCCACCTCCGACTCCGCCTCTGCGTATAGGAGCCACAACCAGTGTGACCATATGCGTGTGCGTGTGTGTGAGAACCAACACATTAACCAAAACACACACACACCAACTACATTACATAGCAACATCGTTTAAGCAGCGCACAGCAGGATGCTCAAATGGCCGATAATATAGCACACAATCAGGTAAATCGAAGATATTTAGCAAATTAATCAGTAACATTCTATATCGAAATATAAATATACATATATTTCGACATCTACATTTTGTATATGTGTGTATCTAGCTATCGACTGGGACTTCAAAGTGCGTGCGTATGCGTGAGAGTGTGTGTGTGTGTGTGTGTGTTTGTGTGTGCGTGGAACATTGAACATTTTTTGCCATTGTGTGCGTGCGGTGCGCTTTCCAACTGGAGGAAATTGATATTCTTATTTCTTCTTGTGCTTTTTTGCAAAAAATAACGGCACGAGGCTCTCGCTCTCTGCTCCGCTCTGCGCTCTGTACAAGTATGTGTGTGTGTGTGTGTGAAAATTCCATCATCATCATCATCATGAACAGCATCATCATCGTTCTCGGTGGCAACATTGTTGTAGACATATTTCTTCTTCTGTCCTCGAAAGCAACTCCCACCTCCAATTTTGAGGATGCCTCTTCCTGCCTGCCCAACTCTCTATCTCATCATCTATGTATTTTATTTACTGGTTGCTTTTCTTTTTTTATTGCTGCGGAAAAACGAAATGCGAAAAACGAATTGCAAATGGCAGGCAAATTTCTAATTGACCATCAAATAAATGTTTCAAATTGCAGCAGCCACAGCCTCAACCTCTGCCAAAAAATAAAAAAAAACTCAGCTCAATGGGTATCTTACAGATACATGTCAAGTGCAAGGTTGTGTGCTGTGTGTGTGGGTTGCTTTTTATAAATATGTGTATTTGTGTGTGTGCGAATATATGTATAACAGGTGCCAATACATATATTTCATGTGTGAGTGGAAATAGCAAATTTTGATATTCATATTGTGTCAGTTTAACCGAAAGTTTCCCATAAAATTCGAACTAGAAATTTGCTTTTGCACTTTTTGCACAACAAGTGCACAAGCATTTAGAAATAGTAAAGTATTTGCAGGAAATTTTAATTTATTAGTGATAAGAGCAATAAATAATGATAAATTAAAGTAAGGATAATTGCAGTCAATTTCGTGTGTTTATTAATGCTACATTTTCTCTTTACAGCTCAACCACAAAACAATGGATGACATTTCAATACAAAAATACTACATGAATCAACTTTACTAAAATACTTATTTAATACTAAGCAATATTTTGAGGATTGAGTGAGAAGCACCAAAGTATTTAATAACCCGAAAACCGTGTTTGTGCTAGTGAAAATTATCGAAAGAGAACCAAAGATTATCATAAGAAGTGTTTAAGAATCGCAAGAAACAAAACTCTTACTGAAGCAATTGATAAAGGCTTAAGATGAAACAAATTTATAGGCAGCACGAACGCAACTAAAATTATTAAATGAAACTTTAAACAATATAATTGAATGAAAAATGCAAATTTTGAAATTTATTGTAAATATTAAAAAATTATAAAAAAAAACACATTTACAAATAACAAAACCAAAAAAAAAAAAAGATAAAAAAGAATAGAAATATTAATAAAAGGATGACGAACACATTTTTCGCTGAATGAAAAACGTTTTTAATAATAATTGTAATACAACATTTTCTATTATATAGAATATAAAAAAAAAACAAAAAAAACAAAAAACGGTAATTAAACTCAATAAGCAACTGAAACACGCACAAAAATATAACCAAATAAAATGTAAATCGAAAGAAAATACATTTTAATTTAACAATTAAACAATTGGCTGCATTTGATCATTTGCATTGCTGCCATTTGATCTATTGAAGGAAGGTGTCGCAATCATTTCGATGCAAATTTATTCATTATTCAATTACAAGGAGACAGACAACTTTTCAATCATTCGAGACATACATATACATATTCGATAATCGATAATCGCAGCTAACTAAACTAAACTAACTACTTAATAAAAAATTACAAATTACAAATACAAATATAAATTCAAGTATTAATAATAAAAATAATAATAAAAGTAATTATAATAATCACTATAATTGAGCTACAATTAATTCATTCATTCACCTTCTGCTGTATGAATACACAACTATTTATACGATTCATAATTATATTGCAAATGTGCATAACAAAACTGCGAAAAATTTGATAAATCATTTAATACTAAATAAGAAACAATAAATGGAATATTTATAGTATTCAACTAGATCAACTAAAACTTTATACATATACACAACAAAACAACAAATTGGAAAGTGAAACATTTAAATCAATTTGAAAGTAAAGGTGAGTACCAGATGTTATTACGTATACGTAATATTGTGTTGAGTTTTGCAAACTAAAATTTAACACTACTTTGGGAATCTATTAGTCAATTCTCATTAAAATTGAAATCAACATTGGTTTTAAATGCCTTATATACAATTTTAGAAATTTATAAAAAAATGTATAAATAGTCAAGATCACACAATAAAATACTAAATTCAAAATCAGCCAAAAATTAATCCTAAAGAAGTTTCATATATTTATAACATTTCTATAAAATATATTGAGAGTTGTAACGATTATTTTTAACAATTAGCTCAGAATTCATAAACTGATTTAGAGAACGTATTTATGTAAAGCTTTATCAAAAACAATTCGTGAGACTACAGAAATATTTACAAAATTTTATTTTGTTTATAGAGAAACACTTTCACGAATAAAGATTATAAAATTCTGAAAATAAATTTTTAAATAAAACGTTCAGAGTTATCAAGGATATTTTCAACAACTAACTAAATTAAAATATAAGAAAATTGGATCAAAAATGAATATGCATTACTTATTTTTGGAAATTATTTATATTGAGCCTTGCCACGAGTAAAATAAAAATATTGTTTTAATCTACAGAAATATTAATAAAATCAGAGTTGGAAGCAGTAAATAAAACTTAAAAATTCACAACATGAAAGTTTATTACCGATTTTCGAAATTATTTATATCGAGCCTTGTAATTAGCAACACAAACAACATATTTGAGTCTATACCAATATTTTGACCAATTATAAAAATTTATTAAGAAATACTTTAATGAATGAAAAAATAAACATTTAAAAATAAATTTTAAAAAATTTTCAGAGTTTAAAGGAGGTTTTTAACAAAACTTAAAAACTCATAAAATGAAATAGCGGTACATATTTATTCATACCTTTGTAGAAAGAAGAAGGAGAAAGACAATAACATTATTTTTGGGTTTTATATATAATATATATATTTATATAGATATATTATATTTTTAAAATTTTGAGAAATTTCATGAATGGAAAAAATAAACTATATAATCTCGTATAGTATCGTACGATGTAGATTTACTGCTGTATTAAAACCATAACTACAGGCTCTTTTGGCAGCGCATAATTTCTTTTTGAGATGCTTTGCTCTGAACGTTGATGCCCCCAGGTGCAGTGTGTCCCCAAGTAGCCACAGTTTCGACTGTGGTTTTCTTTTCTTTTTGTGTTTTTTTTTTTTTTTTTTTTGGTTTTGGTTTGAGCCTCAGTTGAAAATTGTTCCATTGACCTTTGGCGACCACGCAGTGCGGTAAATCGGGGGGACGAATAGGGGCAAGGAGCATGGGACATTCAAAGTGGGTAGGTCGCTTGATTGGGATGGTCGGGCAATGCCCAAAAGCAAACAGCAGCTACCGCAACTCTGGCGACAATAAAAAGCAACGAACAATTGCCAAATAAATAACTTGACGCTCGCTCAGCGCGTTTATTTGCTTTGTGTGACGAGGCCTGGGCTTGATTTTCATTTTCATTTTCATTTCGCAAATACACCCACACACACACATACACATACACATAGTCAGAGAGGGAAAGAGAACGAGAGAGTGGACACACTACATTCAGTCGCTAGACTGTTGCATATTAAAAGTGCCTCAGTTTCCTGTTGTTGTTTTTCCTTCTTATTTTTTTGTTTTGTGTCTTGCGCGTTGCTCATTTGGCTGACTAAAAATCTGGATCCTCATGCTTTCTTGCTCCTCTCATGGTCGCTATCGTAAACTTAGTACTTGCTGCGTTTTTTTTTTCATTAATAATATGACACAATTCGTGCAGCATTGTCTTGGCCAGCTGCGCCTGAGAGCACTTTTGGCTTTGACGCCTCCTTATGCTCATTATGCTCATTTGAGGCTTTGTCTTCTAGTCCCGGCTCTGGCAGCTAACGTCTTTTGCCTTTTCTTTCATCATTCATTCATGCAACATATACGCGCTCACACACACACATACACACACAGCAGTTAGGATACATCAGCAAATCCAAATGCAAACAGAGGCAAAGAGAGGACCAACAAAACAAAAGTGCAATATTCGTGTGGTGTATATGCGTTAGTGAGTGTGAGTAGGTGTGTATATGTGTTTGTATTCGAGTACAAATTTTAAATACCCTTCCAAAAATATTCATGCACTTTTTGCATAACATTTGTAGTCGAAAATATTTAAATGTTCTTTTAATCTCTTGAATAAAAAAGTGTAGCATACTTTTTGGGGATCAGGCAAAATATTCTTACAACCGTCATTTTAATGATTTTCTTCATATGTTGTGAAGTATATTCGATGGGTGCAGTATGCAATTTAGTAAATTGTTTACTGATTGAGTGTATTAAAACATCGGCCTTAAGTTTTTTGTTAAATTTTATTTGTTGACTGTTTGTTGGTCGACGTCCTTAATTATGTGCCAGCCAGTCAGTCAGCTAGCTAGCGAAGCCATGACTGACTGTCACACGGTGGCACAGTGAGTCAAAAGGACGCATGCACACATAGGCACAACTGCCAGGCTCTTCGGCGCTCGCGACTCATCGTCATCGTCGTCGTGTGTCATGTCGGAGAGACTCGAGACTAAAGTCCTTGTTGCGCTTGTTTTTATAGCTTGTGTTTGGTCGTTCTTGATGAGTGTTGTCGCCTCGCTGCTGCTGCCGCTGCCGCTGCTGCTGCTGTTGCTGTTGTTGCTGGTCCTTTTTGAAGTGCGCCGTTGTAGTGGGTGTCATGTCCGCTTAGTTGTTGCTGTTGTTGCTCTTGTCTTTTGTTGTTGATGTTTGCCTGGCACTTTGAGGCGACGCCGCCTGCTTACTGCTTATTTATGTATGAAGGACCTTAAACTTTCTTGCAAATGAAAATGGCCGCGCACAGAGATAAAGAATGCAAAAGAAAAAACAACAACATTTAATTAAGTGTCTAAATAACTAGATACTCTATAAAATGAATATGAAAGTATAAGTATCTACATATAATCCATAAAATAAAAAATATTTCATTAAATTATATGCGAAATATATTTTGTAATTAATAAAAGTAAATTAAAATAATTCAAGTATTAATACAATCTAGTATGAATTCAAATTTTTCTAATTCGTTTAACTGCATTAAGTTCTATAATATACAAAAAAAAAATAGGAATATATTTATTTCTGTAATTCTTGTTTATGATATTACAAAAATTTTAATATCACCGCATTGAAAAAAGAAAAATCCAAAATAAAATGAATTTTTTTGGAATTTTTCTTTAGTTTGAATAATTCAAAGAAAAATAACAATAATTAAAGTAAATAAAATAAAAAATAAATTAATATAATACAGAACTATTAAAATTCTTGTAAATTATTGAATATTATTAGGCTTAGATACATATAATACTTATTTATGTATTTACAATTTATAGAGAAACTTCTTCTGCCGATGATGGAGTTTGAGCATCTCAAGTTTCTTTGGTGAAAGTTTCTTCACCAGTTTTGTGTACACGGTACAAACAGCTACAAAATGGCGAAGATGCTTTTTAATCACAGACGGCGACGCAGTTTCCTACCAACCATTTGCAAAGTTTCTCATGTGTGTTTTTGTTGTTGTTGTTGTTGTTTTTTTGTTGCGAAGAGACAATGCGAACATTATTGTAGCTTGGCTGCGTTTCTCATAACCTTCGCTTCGAGAAAATGAGAAAAAAATTTAAGGTTAAAAAATATCGCTCTATTATTGTTGCGCCACTTAATTTAAAACTAAGCCAACGTGAGCTTGTCCTCTTCGCAAAGGTCACACACAAATATTAGAAAGGAAAAAGCAGAGCAAAAAGTTGTGCCCAAGTTTTGAGAATTCGGAATGTAGCATTAGTAAAAGGCGAATTGTTAAAAATATACAAAATTCAAATGCTGTATGAATTTGTATTAAATTTCAAGGGTTCAAAGAGAAATATTTTTGTTCTAAATATTCTTGAGAGAATTATGCACGAGTCAAGAATATTTTTCACTTGTTCAATGTGAAAAGTTAACAAACATAATACTTGTTTTTTTTTTTTAAACACACTTTTCTGAATATGTGACATAAAAATTGTAGAAGCTATTTATTGGTTTTGTCAATTTTTAAATGGGTAGCGGCTATTTTACACTCGACTGTTGCTTTCTTACTCGTTATTGGTAGTTACTTTTTTTAATGTACAATATTTGAATATTTACCTAAAAATTATAAGTATTTGTTATAACAAATATGAAAAGATTTGCTTTAGCAATCAGATATTAGAAATTCTAATGAAATAGTAAATTGTTTTGTAATTGGTATTTATATAATATGTAATTTACAAATAGTTAGTAATAGTTCTTTATATAATAGATCTATAGCGTAGTTCTCCCTCCAAGTGTTGCTGTTAGCAATTTCATTTGCATTTTATTACGCTACATCATCTGCTCATTATTGTGACTTATTTTAGACTTTTTACTGCTCAACTGAGAGAGGCAGCTAATTCATAATTTAAACGATTGCCTAATCATTTGGGAACTACTTGCACTGCCTGCCAACTTGGCGAGGATTGTGTGAGACACCTCAACACTTTGGTAGTTAAACTGTCTGTTCACATCCACAATCTATTCCCCCCTCCGCTATTCCCCCACAACCGCATCCCCCCTTTGCAATCCATTCGGAGCAGCTCGTTACGTGTCTGTGCATTGAGCACCAGATGTCACATGGGGTTGGTAAAAGTTTTCGACGCTCGCAGCTTGGATAATTTAACAGTTAAGCAGAAGGACACAAGCAGAGCGAGATAGAGATAGAGATAGAGATAGAAAGAGAGTGGGGGAAGGTGAAGGATATATGTAGGAATAGAGGCAAGCAAGGATGTTAAGGATGTACCTTTCGCTCTCTACGTGAGATAATGCAAATTTATGGCTGGCAATTAGCGGGTCGCGAATCGCAACCAAAGCCAAGGTAATAACTCAAGCGAGCGAACTTGGACTAGCTCAAACTTTGAGCCTAATTGCAGTTGGCGAACGTGCAAAATCTCGGCCAAAAAGCGCTATGGGGGAAGGCCAAAACGAAAACGAGGCAAAACAAGACAATGGCAAAACCAAAATTCAGTTAGCGAGTCCTCTAACCATTAATTATCAAAGGCGACGGCGACAACGTCGCATATGTGAGCTAACTGGAGCATAAGCCAGCGATACAAATATAGTTACAAACAGATATATATGTATGTGTGTGTGAGTTGTAGATACAAATATAGCGAGAGATAGATAGAGATAGAGATAAAAGGCAAAGGCAAAAGGAAAGGCAAATTCTGTGGATGCGGGCGTGGAAAAAAACACACACACAGACACACAATCCCTGACTGAGAACTGAGGCGACAACTGTTGGTGGCACATGCCCCAAGCACAAGCAAAGACTGTTACTGAAAATGTATCTAACAGTTACACTTTTCACACGCACTCACAATGCCAACGTGCTGTATCTGTAGCTGTGCGCAAGGCATCAGTTGCAATCTGACTTCAATTCAATTATTTTAGATTAGAATGTGACTGTGTCACAAACACGCACACACACACACACACACCCACACACTCGCACTCACTCACACACATGCTCTCACTTCGTTTCTATGTCAGCTGTCATTCATCCGTTCATATGTTCATTTTGTTGGCTCGCAGGAGCGGACAGGCAGATTGGAAGACAGAGCGCAGGATACGTGCCCCGTGACGCCTGTTTCTGCATTGACAGTTGATGCCTTGTGTCCATCAGCTGACTGTATGTGTGTGTTTGTGTATGTGTACATCAACTGTAGATGTGATTAAGCGAATTGGCAAATGCGAGAATTTCTCACCAGTTTTGCATAAAGAAGCGACTAAAGATGTGCTGCGAATTAAATAGAAAACTCTTAGTCATGTTAGACATTAATATCGCTTATTGTTATCAATATAGAACTCACAGCTGCGATGTCCGCCGTCTGAGCTGGTTAGTCATACTTAAAAGAGCCGAATGTTATCTAACTATTGAACTAAATCATTTATTTTTAATAGATAACATTAAGCTGTAAAGTCACCCTTAAAAAGTCTCGAAAAATGTTGAACTATTCAATTTATTATTTTTTTTATTAACCAACATTTATTAAAACAAAATAACAGTAAGAAAGCTGAGTGTGCTCTAGATGAGTGTGCTCTACTGTGAAATACGCGCTACCCATTTTGAATAAAAGGAAAACGGTACAAAAACTACTAAAATATTCAGAATGCCATATTTGGTATATCGATATCGATTTGCGAAAATATACCAGAATACATTCTATAATTTTTATCCGATCACAACCAAATTCTCTGAATGCATAAATGCTATAGTTGTTAATGTCTATACCAAAAATCATAGCTCTATCTCTTATGGTACATAAATAATTATTTTTGAAGAGCATTGATTAAATATTTTGAACAAATATGAAATCGTGAAATCAGACACTTTATGTTTTTGAGCTAATATTTATTAAATAAATATTATATATAATATATAATTCCTAATATAATATAATATAAATTGATAAAAGTGAATAATATGTACAATTTAAAATCAGTTTTCCAGATTGAATATATTATAACAATAATACAACCTCAGTCAATTCAATATATCACATTGGTATAAGGTTTCTACCTGATCTTTTTCTCTTTGATGTTTCACTCTCTTTAATTTTCTCTTTTCTTCTTCACTCTTGCATTTTCTTTTCTTTCCGCTGACCTCGATTTCTGTTTTCTAAGCAGGTAAACGGCAACATTACAGGTAGTTAAAATGTATTTCGAAAAGTGAGTTGAAAATTCATTTGTTGAGTTTTGTGTGTAACTCAAAGAGAGACATTTGACTATTTGTCTACTCAGATAAAATGTTTGAGCTTGACCTTATCGAATCGAAATAAATGCTTCAGAGTGCTATCCGCAAACGTCTCTTTTTCTTGTGACGCATGTTGGAATACAAATGTATCTTTTGCATTGTTCGGATGTAGCTATTCTACAGCTTATCAGAGTCTTGAATGCGGGCGACTTATGAAGCGGGCATTATGATAAACTCAAATCTCTGACCAGCATGCAGCAGTCAATGTCTCTGAATGCAGTCTCACAAAAACAGCTGATTGGCGCAGCCAACACTGAGCTACAAAACAGACTGAAATGTTTAAGATAAATGTATCTTTTATGCGAACATATTTCCCTTACTTCCGTGAAGAGCAAATAAAGTTTTCCCTACTTTGTTGTGAAGTGTTGAATGTTTTCCTCTACCTCCTGCCGATGCGCACGAACAACCCTCGCTTATCGAGAATAGAGCAAGGGTCGGTCCGGGACTTTATCTAGTAGCTGGCGGATGTTGTTGTCACTTCGAGGCGAGCATCGCTTGCCTGTCCCATTCAGTTGTCGAGCGAGCCTCAACTTGAGCGGTTCACCATCGAAGTCGAAGTCGAAGACGAAGTCGTAACGAAATACAAATACAAAAGAGAAATGAAGCAAGAGCTCTGCTTGTGGTTGTGGCTCTGCCTCTTGGGCAGCAGTGTGGCACTCAGAGAGCATTTCTGTGAGCGGAATGTGTCCGTTAGCAGCATGGTGCCCGTGAACAAGCAACGCACCATAGTGAAGCAGCCCTCGAAATGGAAGTTCTGGAAGAAGGCGCAAGAAATCACCGAGACCTATGCCACACATGAGGAGCAGATCAGCTACAAAGTCATCTCGGAATGCTGCCCAGGCTATCTGCAAGTGGCCACCGGACTCTGCGAACCGATCTGTGAGCGAGGCTGCCCCGCTTTCGCCAGTTGTGTGGCGCCACAGCGTTGCCAGTGCACCGCAGGCTACGTCTCTGCCATTAGTCAACGTGACAACAGCCACTACTGTGAGCCAGTCTGCGATTCGTTCTGTTCCGATGGCAGCGAATGCGTCGGACCCAACACTTGTGCCTGCAAGGAAGGCTATAACGCAGCTCCACCCGTTGGCGATGCTGTGAGTGCTCCTTGTTTGCCCAGTTGTCGCCTGAACAATGGCTGTGAGAATGGCAAATGCGACGAGGCAGCTGATATCTGTGTCTGCAACGAGTCTTATGCATGGAGCACGATTCTGCACGCCTGCATTCAAATACACTTTAGACCCATAACCGAAGAGCAATCAGTGGAGCAGCAAGAGATGACCACGATCAGAGAGCAGGGCATTGAGGAGCCCAGCAAACCAATCGTCTGCGAAAAGGGATTTGTTCTCTATGCAGGCCAATGTCGTGCCGAGTTCTTTGAGAGCAACGAGCTGCAGGTGAAGCATTGCCGCCTCACCGGCTGTGGAGCACATCAGACCTGCGACGAGTCGTCGGGCAACTGCACCTGCAACATTGGCTACTCGAAGGATGAACCCAAGGAAGGCGTCACCACGCTCACGTGTCATCGCAGCATCTTGGGCGACATTTTGAGCATCGATCAAGCTGTTGATGACGAAGATGAGATCAACTTTTTCACAATTCCCGTACTCGGCTTCTCCTCTGGCTTTCTCTTTGTGCTCGTCGTGGCCAGCTTGATTACGCGCATCCGTCGTGGTCGTCATGGGGGATTGGAGAACTCGGAATCTCAGCCGAAGGAAGTGCTGCATTGTGAATTCTCGCAGAAGACTTATGATGTGGATGAGTTTGTGCCATGAGCAGTTGGCATCATTCGCATGGGCTGTGCTAGTTGAAGTTTCATTATTAGTCGCTAAGTTTTTCATACTAAATAAATACACTTTAGACTGTTTATAGAAAAGTTTCGATGTTTTTTTTCGATTCGAGCTGAAAACAGAGTTGGGAAAGAGCATTATTTGCTCTTCTCTCGCTTTCTACCACGTTTATTGTGACTTCGCTTTTGAGCGTTTTTTTCTTCGAGAGCATACCACAAATGGAGAGGGAGGAAAGGCAGAGAGAGAGAGAGAGAGAGAGAAAAACTACCTATTCACTGCATTTGCTCTATTCTATTTTTACCTACCGAATTTATGATTTTCTCTTTGTCACCCTCGGAGAGGTCGTTTAATCTACTGCGTTGGTCGCTCTTTAATTTCATTTTCACTTTCGTCTCGCTTCATAAAAACCGAAAAAGAGAACAACGGAAAACGGAATTACCGACTGCTGGAAATACAGAAAATATTACTTAAGTCAAACCATCATAAGATTAAGATAATATTCGTTGATCGTTGTAACAACAAAGCATAATATCTCTATCTGCATTACATATGTTGTTGAATACACTTGTTTATAAATATATAATAATAAATAAGTTTTATAAGACTGATCGTATAAAGGCATAAATCTTTAAGAACTTCGAGTGAAATTGGAATTAGGAACTAAATTGTTCACTTATGTCTACAGCATTGAGCAGATATATACATATTTTTATACCCGCTACCCATAGGGTAGAAGGGTATTATAACTTTGTGCCGGCAGGAAATGTATGTAACAGGTAGAAGGAGGCATCTCCGACCCTATAAAGTATATATATTCTTGATCAGCGTCAACAGCCGAGACGATCTAGCCATGTCCGTCTGTCCGTCTGTGTGTCTGTCCGTCTGTCCATGTGAAACACTGGATCTCAGAGACTATAAGAGATAGAGCTATAATTTTTCGACAGCATTTGTTATGTTTGCACGCAGATCAAGTTTGTTTCAAATTTTTGCCACGCCCACTTCCGCCCCCGCCAATCAAAAATATCGAATAACAAGCGTAATTTAAAAGCTAGAGTTGCGAATTTCGATATATACAATAATAACTGTAGTAGTTATGATTCCTGAGAATTTGGTTGCGATCATATAAAACTTTTGGAAGTTATTAAAGAAATACTTTTGTATGGGCAAAAACGCCTACTCACTAGGGGTCTTAGTTGCTTTGGCTGACAATCTGGTATATTATACCGATATACCACATATGCCATTTGGTATATTTTTAGTACTTTTGCAATATTTTCGGTATATTTTGAGAATAATACCGCAAAATATATTGCTTTTATTTAAAATGGGTAGCGGGTATCTCACGGTCGAGTACACTCGACTGTAGCTTTCTTACTTGTTTCTACTTTATATAATAACTAAATTTTAAATTAATAAATGATGTGTCAAGTACACATTATAATACTATATGAGTCTGATTATTCTTATGTAGTTTAAAATAATGTTTTGCTGATCATTATTGAGTACATAATTCGTCGCTAATCTTTTAGAAGTATGAATTAAATTGATCTCTTACGTCTACTGAGTTTATAAGGAATAAGCAACAAATACGTGATAACATACCGAGACGATTATAAAGAATTTTATTATAAGCCGCTGAACTTCGTCATACATTCAAAGTTCGCATGTTGGAATGAAGATTGCACCCATTCATAAAGGAGAATACGATAAGGAAGTCACATAAAATGAAATGTTTTCTCAGCAGGTTCAGAAAGACAATGGAATTTATCTTTCATATGCAGCTCTCAACAATAATAATGAATGTGATAACTTTCTTTTTATCTACACGACTGAAGTTATGACTAAGAAGACAATTGACCCGATGTAAAAGATCAGAGCAGAATAAATAGTAATGTTTTTCAACTCACGAGTGCATTGATAATTATTATGTTTAAATCAGTTTTTGGGCACACTACTTTATTATTATTATTATACTATTTAGTAGATATGGTATATTATAGTTATTGTGCCTTATTCTGCTATTTGATTTTATGATTAGTATAGTATAGTATATTTAGTAGACATACGCATATCATAAAAATAAATACCAAATACACCTAAAATTGAGAAATCAATTAACCGACTACTTAGTAGACTATTATACTAGATGTAGTATGTTATAGAAAGACAATGTATTACTTAGTAGATATACTGTGATATAGTATATTATGAAATACTACTCAGCAGATATATCATATTATATAGAAGAACTTTTCAGACCAGACTTAAATCAAAGATCTGCCTTTCATATATAATAATAAAGCCGCAAGCCGAGTAAATTTCCGAAACTTAGGATGCAAAACTAACATATAGTTGAACCCTGTGTTATTTTTATCTTGAAAGTACAAGTTTAGATTATTTTTAGCATGTGTTTAGTGTGAGAAACACTCCAGAGAATTCAGCAAAGATGCTAAAAATATGAGCACAATGATTTCTTAAAAACTTGTGCACAATTTTGGAAGGAAATATTATGAACATATATGGCGCAGGCTCCCCGAGCAGTCATATGCACTCATCTGCCCATTACAGTCATATTATAAAAAATGTATACAAAACACGAGAAAAAAAACAGCGATTCGGAATGAAACAAAAACCAACAACTTAAAAGTGACTAAAAATATGGAAACACGCACACACACACAAACACACACAAACACAGAGCGCTGTCACTCTCGCTAATGTATGCGAGAGTTTTGGAAGCCAACGCTTTAATATCCTAAGCAATTTTTTATCAGCTGCAGATATACATATGTATGTATGTGTCTATATCTGTGAGTGTTTTGCTGTATCTACATATGTAGCGTGTGCGTGTATGTGTGTGTGTGTGTGTGTGTGTGTGTGACAGTAGCACAAAGATCTTTTTGCCATAATCGCTGCACATTTATATATTTTTCGCACTAAGCCAAATGCCAAATACACACACACATACATACATACACACGCCCATTCACGAGCTTTAAGGTGCGCAGAATGTATGTATGTGTGAGAGAAAGAGAGAGAGTGTAAGAGAGCGCTAGAAAGAGAGAGAGAGAGAGCAAGTGCGTGAGAGCGCGTGAACTTTGGCAGGCGTGCAAAATCTTAGAAAAAATATATAAAAATAAGCAAGAAAAAATTAAAAATATATATAACAGCAACAGCAACAACAACAACCAATTTCTGATAGCAACAGCAGGAGCAACAGCAACATCCTCCCTCTAGCATCCTCCCCCATCTCCCCTTTCCTCTCTTGGCTACCCTTCCGTTTTTGCCGCTGTCGAGCCTGCACATTTCCTGTGGCGTTGGCGTTGCCCTCAGAGCAGCAACAAGGATACTTAAAGCTTCTTTAATTTTTATGTTGTTTTCTCTTCTCTTTGTCGGCGCGTTGAGTGCGTCCCTCTGTGTGTGTGTGTGTGTGTGTGTGTGTGTGCTTCAGCCATTCTCTTTGATTGCTTTTGTGCGTGTGTCTGTATGCATGCCTTAGTGTGTGTGTGTGTGTTGGTTGGTTTGTGTGTTTGTATTGGTAACCTTTGCTGGCTATGCCAACATTTTGCGTGGGACGTTGCCCAAGGACATGGACTCGTTGCCTCGTTTGCCCCGTTTGCCATTTCGCTTCACTATTGCTCTGCCTTGTCTCAGCCTCAGCCTCAGTTTTTCTGTCTCTGTCTCTGTCTCAGCTTGCTCTTCTCTAACTGCTCTTGTTCTTTCCTTATACATATATACCTTCATATACTTATGTACATTTATTTCTTTTGTAGCATTTTTTTTTTTTGCAAAGCTGCGCTCTCTGCTCACTTAGTTATTTATTTATTATTTGTTGTTTGCAACATTTATTTTTGGTCCAGCCAGCACTAAAAAACGTGCCAAGTGCCAACTTGCTCAACCTGCATTTAATTGAATTAAGCCTTGAACAGAACTTCAAATTCTCATCCAACAGTCTCTGCTTCTATCACGTTTCTTGTTCTCAAAACTTAATTATTTCACGAGTCTTGAATTAAAAACACAACAATTGCAAAATCAGCATTTATGTATTTTAAATTTAAAATTATTCAGACCAGTTAAATCAATAAATTTAACAATACAGAAGTTTTGGTACCATGAATACTTTATGGGGATATTTTCAAACATTTGAATGCCGAAAACATTATTTATGCATATTAAGTTATTGATTTAGAGAAGTATTGCACACGATTATACTTTTGTGTTATTTAATGTTTCTAGTAGTACAGTTGTACAGATTTCTAACTTAGAAAAACAACCATACAAATTAATCTTTTTAAAATTCTTTATATTTAGCTTATTTTTGTTGGATAAAAAACATATAATATCACTATAAGTTACTGTAATAAATAAATATTTAATATCGTACAACAGTGAATGATATTTAAAGCAAATTCAGCAACCCAATCCAATAGATTGATAAATGGTTGCAGATTTCAGTCATCTTCCGAAGCCGTGGAATTTTATTGTCTTAGTTTTCGTTGCTTGATTTCGACACTATGTTTATGGCTTACTTTACGACTCCTGAAATTGATTTATTAAACTAAGAGCGCGTCGCAGCAGCAAAGGAATAAGGATAAAGCTGGCTTACAAAATTCCCCAGAGTTGTAGTTTATTTCAGCAATTTTTTCCCCTTTTGTATTTCGACTTGTTTTGCTGAGGTTGTTATTATGCTCTTTATGATTGCTGCGGCAGTTGAAAGTTGAAGTTGCAGTGATAAAGCTGAGGTATAAAAGCAACGCCCCGTTGCATGCTGGGGAATTTCAGTGTGTACTTGTTGATGCAGCTCACACACACACTAACACACACACACTTGTAAATGCAGCTGCAAAAATGCATTGTCAGAAAGTAGGTCGCCGCTGTGTGGCAGCGCCCAAAAAGGAAATGCAAAACAGCAGCAGCCATCAAATATTAACCACTAGTTGCACATAGCATTGGCAGCAACAGCAACAGCAACAGCAGCAACATGCCACGCCCCGCTGCCGCCCGATTAACAGGCGAGTTTTCGGATAGCTATTTTATGCGTTGAAGTTTCAGCAGATGCAACTTCAGTTTGCCACTTTGCCGTCACGCCCAGTTTAACAAGCAGCAACAGCAACAGCAGCAGCAGCAGCAGCAACAACACAGCTGACCTATTTTTGTCGCACGCACACTCACACAACAGATTTTCAAATTACTTACAGCAAAGCGAGAGAGATACACACACACAAATACGCAACGAGCGCTCAGAGCTGTTGAGTGCATTGCGTATACGACGAGTGCTCCATACCCAGTGAGTGAATATTCTCAGGTGTGTGTGTGTGTGTGTGTGTGTGTCAGTGTGTGAGTGTGCATTTCAATAACCATGGAAAACGTTGGCTGGCGTTTTTCATAATTTGCAAGCCATGTATCCTGCATTTTATTGTCAAGCTGTGGCAAGGCTACAGCCATCATCAGGCGCAGCTGCAATTAAACACACACACACACACACACATATTGCAAGTTAGAAGGTGTGTAGGAGAGAGGGAGTTGAGAGGGAGGCTGACTGCACTAGGCATACTCCTAATGCATGCGCCCTGAAGTATGTTAATAAGTTTCGCATTACAAATGCGCGCGGACTGAGTTGAGTTTGGGTTTTTATTTTCTGTTTTTTTTTTTGCCTCCAACTGCTTCATACAGGAAATGCTCATAAACTGCACTTTATATTAGGCTTCACATATGTATGTATGTGTGTGTGTGTGTGTGTTTGTGAGTATGCTGACATTCATAAACTGCCGCGGGTAAGTCGGCAAAAATATTCACATTTTTATGCTAAAATATTTTTGCAGCCTGACCTAAAAAAATCGTTAAATGTTTGAAAAGCGGTTTCGCTTTTGCTCTACCTTACCTCTTCCCTCTCTCTTTCCCTCTTTTCTCTCTCTCTCTCTCTGCTCAGTGTGCTGCCTTTTAGAGACCAAAGTGCCCAACCCACAAAGCATTTAAGTTAATGCACGTGGCACTCACACACACACACACACACACACTCATACAAACGCATATACACATATATTTCTCGAAATGCGACTTGACAGGTTAAAATGCTTTTGGATGCGAAAGAGTGAGAGTTCTCTGCAGGGGAATGGAGGAGATGGAGGAGGCATCTTGTTTGAGTTGAGCGAAACTTTGCGGTTGCTTTAACATTTATCATGCATACATCAGTTTCTAATATACACATATATGTATATAGTATATCTCGAAGTTATCTAGCAAGCATAACTATTTAGCAGGCAGGCAAACCAAATAGTTGCTCGACCAAAAAGTTTACAGCAAAATTTCGGCGAAAACATTTCAAACATTTCCCTAAGCCAACCAACAAATTCCGCCTCAGTTTAGAGCTAAAACTAGAAATGAACGTGTGCCACTGCTAATCCTCACTAATATGTTACGGTAATAACCGGTAAACCCTTGAAAATGAACAGGATTCGAGCATAACTTTTCTAAATCAAAGTGGTTTACAACCATTGTCTGTAAAATCAATGCTCCAACCAAATAAGGAATTTCCAAAATTAAACAAATATTATGAACAGATTAATTTATAATATTTGTTTAATTTTGGAAATTACTTATTTGGTTGCAGCATTGATTAAGTTAGTTATTAAGGTAAACAGTATTTAGATATTGTTTAAATATAAATACTTTTAATGTTTTTCTTTTTTCTAATAATATTTAATGAATTCTAAATACTGGCAGAATGAGACGTTTACCATTAATATTGCTCATCAGCGTCAACAGCCAAGACGATATAGTCACGTCTTTCTGTTAGTCTGTCTCGCAGACCATAAGCGATTGAGATATAAGCTTGTTTCACATTTTTTACCACACTTACTTCAGACCTCCCAAGTCGAATAAAATAGGAATAGCAATTCTATTTTTATACCCGCTACCCATAGGGTAGAAGGGTATTATAACTTTGTGCCGGCAGGAAATGTATGTAACAGGTAGAAGGAGGCATCTCCGACCCTATAAAGTATATATATTCTTGATCAGCGTTAACAGCCGAGACGATCTAGCCATGTCCGTCTGTCCGTCTGTGTGTCTGTCCGTCCGTCCGTATGAACACCTAGATCTCAGAGACTATAAGAGATAGAGCTATAATTTTTTTTCGACAGCATTTGTTATGTTTGCACGCAGATCAAGTTTGTTTCAAATTTTTGCCACGCCCACTTCCGCCCCCGAAAATCAAAAAAAAATCGAATAACAAGCGTAATTTTAAAGTTAGAGTTGCGATGTTTGGTATATATAATAATAACTATAGTAGTTATGATTCCTGAAAATTTGGTTGCGATCAGATGAAAATTGTCGAAGTTATTAAAGAAATACTTTTGTATGGGCAAACACGTCTACTTACTAGGGTTGTTGCTTTAGATGACAATCTGGTATATTGTGCCGTCTATGGTATATTTTGAATGCGGTACTATATCAATATACCAAATATACTATTTGGTATATTTTTAGTATTTTTGCAGTATATTCGGTATATTTTGAGAAAATTATCGCAAAATATATTTCTTTTATTCAAAATGGGTAGCGGGTATCTCACAGTCGAGTGCACTCGACTGTAGCTTTCTTACTTGTTAAAACTAGATCCGATTTATGGTATAAAAAATAATAACTATATTATTATTATGATTACTGAAAATTCGGTTGCCATTTCTGTATGAAAAAAATGACTAATTACTATGGGTCTTATTTGCTTTGCCAGACAAAGTAGTATTGAAATACTATATAAGTTATAGAGTTGCTTCTTAACTTATATGGCATTCGATATATTTTTGTATTTATGAGGTATATTTTCGATGTTATTGATGGCGGGTATTTTACACTCAAGCACTCTCGACTGCAGCTTTCTTGCTTGTTTGTTAATGCTTTTTTCAATTTTATTTTTGACAGCAGTTGACAGAAGGAAAATGGTGCTAACTACTTTGTAATAATTTTAATTCCTTTTCTAATCAATTCTATTGTATTTTCTTATTTGGGTTCTAATTTGAATTGTAAACAAAAATAAAGCGAAATGTATTTATTTCATTAATTATTATTATTATGTGTAAGATGAAATATAATGTTTAATACATCTTAAGACTAAAAAAATATTATTGATTACTTTAGCTTATTTAGTGAACTGTGTTTAAAAAATGTGATTAAATTTATTGTGTGGAGTTATCAAAAACATTTTTGAAACTTAATCTCAAAGAAATCTTAGTTCGTTGCTCCCATATATTTACTAAATAAGTTGCAATAATTATTATAAAAAGGTTTATGTAGTAAAGTTATAACTGAACGGAATTTTCTCCCTTATATTGTGGTTGTTATGCGTCATCTTGAAGTTATTAAGCACTTGATAACCCTGCTAGTTTGGTATCGGTGCTTGGACTTGGTCAGTTGTTTGCTTTTCTGTGTGGGTCTGTGGTAAAAGGCTTTTAAAGGCTGACTGCAATTCCCAATCGAGACAAGGAGACGGTGTTAAGTGAATGTTTAATGCGGCCATAATGGTTGAATGTGTGTGCCGTTAACACCTGCCATAAAGTTAAAGCTCAACTGCATTTGCAGCGAGTCGAGTGTGGCACAAAAAGGTAACTCCAGAGTGCCATTCTCATTCCCCGGAATGCGTCCCCGCACTCAAATTAACAATTTGCTCTGCGACTGCCTCAATTAGAAGATAAATGTTTGTGTATACCAAGAAGCTCGTTCGTTCGCTCGCTCGCTCGCTGAGCAAAAAAGGTTAACGAGTCCCTCACACACACACACACGTACACATACATACGTGAAGCACACATGCATATAAAATTATGCTGCAATATTTTGTAGAACAGCAAGGAGGAGAAATTGGAAGCCAGGCTGCCGGGTTGTTGCGGCTTTGGCCAACAGCTGCGCGTCAAATAACTCAACTGTGCGTTGAGGCGAGCTAAAAGCAGGCAAAGAGAGAGTGTGGAGGAGCAGGAAGCAGCAAGAGGTGGGTGGCAAGGCGGCATAGCTGGAGCTTGCCTCTGCAAATGTTTGTGCAACCAACGGTGAGGATGTGGGGCATGTCGCGCTTTTACACGGCAGGACAACCTCGCCTCGCCTTGCCTCGTCCGTCTTGCCACCGCGTCTACACGTTGCCTGATTATTGGAGCAAAAATTAATTGAAAATGTTGGTCAATTGCCTCGCAGGAAGCGTTGCCACAAGACAAGCCCCTGCTTCATCCTCACGCAGCCTTGCTCTGTGTGTATTTGTGTGTGTGTGTGTGTGTGTGTGTGTGTGTGTGTGTTTATTCTGCGCAACAAAATGTTGCTTATTACTTTATATTATTTATCCAGAGTTGCAACGAACTTTGCTGCACGCCGCGTTGCAAGGCGGCTATTTATAAATCATCCTTCCTCCCGCTTGGTGCAGCATTAATTAGTTTTAATGGAGTTTGAGGCAATCCGCGGATTATTGGAAAAATAGATAATGGATAATGTTGCAGCTGCCACATGCAGCAACTCAACGGCTGTCTTGCTTTTCTCTCTCGCTTTCTGGTTTTTCAACAATAATGCAATTAAACTATTGAGGAAACGAAATTTTGTGGCACATATTGCTCTGGGGGCTATTGCGACTGCTGCTGTGTTACTTTTCAAGTGCTTTCCTTTGTTGCATGCTTCATTATCCATTTGGCTGAATGGATTACGTAGCTTATTTTGTAAGCTCACTTCAACGATTAATTTAATTACATTTTATGCATATTTGAAGAGGACTTAAGTGTGCTCAAATTAAAGCTTTTCATTTCGCATTTAATCTGTAGTGAAAGTTTTCTAATTTATCTATAAAATGCCGCAATTATTTTCGTTAAAATCAAGTGAAAGGCAAATGGATGTCAACATGTAAATTTTGCCCCAGAAAATCAAAACTGAAATTGTATTAAATTTGTAGAAGAAATAATGCATAATAATGTTAAGAAAGTGATTTTATTTAAATAATAAATATTAATGGTTATACTTCGAGTAGAATAGAGTAGCCTAAATAAATGTTGTTTTAAGTATTTGTGTAGCTGGAAAGACTTGGTTTTTAATTAATAAATTAATTATGTATTTTACAAATTCAGATAATTTAACATTAATGTATCCAGTAGCTTTTAGTAATTGATTTAGAATTAGGTGACTAATGAAGTGACTTCTTCATAGTGAGTTCAAGTATTTGTAATGGTAGAAAGGCAAGGTTATAAATTAGAAAATAAATAATAAAATAAAAATGAAATTCTGAAAATTCTATATGAAGTAGTATATTGAAGTATGCTAAAGTATTAAGCAAATATATTTGCTAAAATCAAATAGATGTCAACATATAAATTTAGTCGTGGAAACTGACAAGGAATTGAAATCAGATTAAAGCAAAATATAGAGTGGAAATCAGGAAGTAAATAAAGTGAATTAATTAAAATAATATTTATTAAAAGTTGAAAATATTTGATTAATAGAGTGATTAAGATATAAATATATGTATATATATATACATCCTTGTAATTGTATTAAGACAAAGCATTGAAATTTAGTTACTGCAAATAAAAAGTAACTGCAATCGAATTTACACAGAATTTCTGGTATATATGAATATATATTATATGAATAAGTAAATATTCAATATATTTAATTTTAATATATTAAAAGTTGAAACAAAATTACTAATACAGTGACTAATATAACGTTTATAACGAAACAATGCGGAATTATTCATAAAATATACCGAAATAATATGCCACAAATAAACTTAAATGTATAGAATTGTATATTTGGTATATTGATGGTACTATACTGAAAATATAACATAGACTACAAAATATAACAAATTGCCGCCGCAGCTGTAAAAAAATTTGCTGTGCTAAACGGACAAATAAGTTAATAAGTAAATAAAAAAAAATTATGTAGCATAATTTAAAAATAAATTAGAAAAATTCAGTATTCAGCATAGTTATTCACATCTTCAAGTTTGTCTGCTTTAAAAGTCCAAAATGAATAAAACGAAGTGACGAGCTCATCCAAGTGGCATTCCAGGCACCGCAGTAAAATGAAGTGTGAAATACATTTCGCTGGCAATGAGCAATGAGTGCTGCACGTTGCACCAAATAGTTGAATTTATATCTGAATATGTAGTCATGAATATGCGGTGGGTATATACTATACAAGCAGATTTCTACATGACTGTGTATAGGATAATACAAACCGCAACTACAAAAGCAATCAAAATCAAAATGAAATTGCGTGCAGCTTCCAGCAACGTGCGGAACGCACAAAACACACACACACACACACCTAAGCACACAGAGTTGCCCTCGAAACTGAACACGGAGGACAAACATTAACATTTCTATGCGTGTTACAGCCTATAAGTAGGCAACAGAAAACAGTAGAACGAAAAAAACGAAAAAAAAGAAAAACGCAACAACACGCAGGCAGCGAAAGGAATTTCCAGCAGCATCCAGGGATAATACCAGAGTCGAGCTTTCGTCAGACTCGTGACTGAGCGCAGAGTGAAAGAGAGAGCGTAAGAGAGCTAGAGAAAAAGAGAGATGAAGTGAGAGAGGGAGAGAGAGAGAGAGAGCGAGAGTCAGTTCGCGCTCTCTTTGATGTAAAAAGGCACCAAGACTAATTCGATTTGTTGTTAGCAGACTCTTAGTGTTTGTGTGTGTAGGTGTGTTTGTGTGTTTGTGTGTGGTGTTGTGCTCGCTCTTTAAGTGTTTGTTTATGCGTGTGTTTTTTGGCTTTGGGCCCGCCTAATAAAACTCATTAAAAAAGCAGCAAAACACCCACGCGAGTCGAGTCGATTCGAGTCGAGTTGTCAGAGCCCACGCTGCGTATGTGGAATATTATTGTAACTCTTCTTCACTAGGCCGTTGGCTGCTGTTATTTCTAGTTTTGTTGCTTTTGCCATGTGCCATTGTCGTTATATATATATATATATATATGTATTTCGCATCGTGACATTTATTTTAACTTAATTTATTTTTGCGCCGTCGCTTTGCAAATTCTCTGTGTGTATTTTCCCATTTTCTGCGCATCTTCCTCCTCCACTTGCTGGCTGGCTGTTGTTGCCTTTTTCGGCTTTCGCTTTCGCTTTGCCGTTCGTTCATTTCGTTTATTTGTGTACATACATATTTATTTTTCAGCATCTCCCCCAAAAATATCCCATGCCAACGCTTCGATACACGCTTCCAGCTCATTTGCCGCTTCGACGACAAAATTTCAGTTTTCAGCTTTGCCTCCCACCACGAGATCAGCGCGGTAGTGAGGGGCACAAAGGTGGCAGCTGTGGATACAGAGGTGTACAAATATTGGGTACACTGATTGCTGTGGAATAGGCAGCGAGCTGGTGGTGTGCTACGGCACACGGCATGTGGGGAAAGGGGGGACGGAGCGGTGGTTGGATTGTACTGAAGTGTTTGTATGTGAGCAGCTTTAAGTGGCAGCAGAGCGGACGAAGCGATGCGATGCGATGCGAGCTTGTCAGCCATTGAAAATATGGGTCAAGTTGTTGCCGCCTGTGCTAAAAATTAAGTCGTCGCTGTCCGCGTCGCAGTCACAGTCGACGTCGCTGCCTGCGTCGCAGTCAACGTTGTCGCTGTCGTTGCCGTTGCCGTCATGGCAATTATTGCTGTTGCGCATTAAGGGTTAATCCTATTGCCTTATAGAGTACAGAAATAAATTTCTGAGTATGTGTGTGTGTGTATGTGTTGGACCCAGCATCCAAATGGTCGCCACTCTTGACCATTTTCATGCTGTTCTCCATGTTATTTTGCCCTTTTTGTTAGCTATTTTGTGGTTAGTTAATCGCCAACAAAATATGCTTATTTATGATTGCAGCTGCCAAATTTCATTTATACCTCGTAAATTTCATTCCACGATGTGCGTGCTTAACGCCCTCAAAGGTCGCGAATGCGTATTGTATTTTAATATTTATTCAGCTTAAAGAACAGGGCTCCAAGCTAACATAATCTAATCAATAACTTATCGGATTGTTGAATTTTTATAGCCGCATTAAATGATGGCGAAGATAGAATAAATCTATATATTCTCTTTATTTGTCTATATAGATTTTATAATTTTCATAAATTAAAAGTATTTGTCGAATTCTCTCTTCATAAAGAAATCAAGTATGAAAGCTAACCGTGAGATACCCGCTATATAAAATTATATTCTGTTTAGTATATCCATAGAGAGCAAAATATATTAGTCAAAGCCACAACAAATTAAAGTAAAATAAATTTAATAAATAAATAAATATATTATTAGTTAAGAAACAAGTAGCTCTATCAATTTAATCATAATTTAAAGTCTCAATTTAATATTAAGTAAAAGTTCAAATACAACGAATTAATTTTTTTAATGCAATGTTAAGTGAAAACCACAATTTGGCATTACTGAAAATTTTGGCTGAATTTTCACAGCATTCAGCAATGTCAATGCAGGTAATTAACTGCCTGAATGTTGCCATTAATGGCTTAAAAATCTGCTAGCTGCTATATTTATATACGTTGTTCTCACTCGTATCTGACAGTTGCAGCAACCATTTGGCAAGTGCAATAAACAATTGTTGAGCAAAGCCAAAGGAGAACCTCAAAGAGCCGCAAAAGCCAAGAATCAGTGAGAATGATAATGCATTCGTGGCACATTCATTATTTATGCGATGGGCTTTCGAATGATTTATGTTGGTTTGTTTGTTGACAAGCGACACAAGGCAACAAGGCAACAAACAGTTGCAGGCGGCAGGCGGCAGCACATGCAATGCAATTACAGGCGTGGCAAGAGGACAAGGCTGGGAGCTGGGTAGCAAAAGTGTCGCCAGTTTTTAATATATGTGCGAGCGTAGAAACATTCATATATGTTATGTATATACATATATAGTATGCAAAAACAACACACGCCCGATGACAACCACAACAACAGACAGCGGGAGGGCAACATAAACAGCAACAGCAACAACTTGACAGAAATTCCAGGCAACCATCGACAACGACAACGAATGCTGGCAAATATTCATGAGCTTGTCATGTTGCAGCCTCATAGATACCAACATCATAGCACTCAGAGCTCTACGACATCTCTTGCCGCCCACAGCTCGATGATGTCATAAACAACCATAACAACGACTGCCCATAAATTGTTTCTTTGCTGCATGCGCTGAAAAATAATTTATTTACATTTGCAATTCAAAAAGCGATGCCAAGCGATTGTTTTTTTGACCAAAAGTCACCAGCTTGACGACAGTGTTTAAGGTTCAATGCACCATTTTTAAGTATTGCATTCTATAAGCAGAGAAATACAAAAGGAAATTGAAGTGCAGTCGTAATTGGAGAGCTAAATGAATAGCTGATTAAGGCAGCCATTGAAAGAGATGCAAGAGAAAACCAAAAAATCAATTGAGATAGTTCCAGATAGCAATAATTGATGAGAGTGCTTACGAGAGGAGCGAAAGAGAAAAGGAGACTGCAAAATAGATTATGAGATTAAAAGCAAAGAAGATAAATACATGATGGTTGAATGTGAAAAGCAAAAGACAAGAATGCTAATGAATCGAATCGATTGAATGATGATGAGAAAATCGGATAGCAAGAGCTTGTGGTAACTGCGATTGAATAATAGTCACAGACTAAACAGAAGAGTAACCAAATTGCGATGATCAAGTTTTAATTTAATTTACCACTTCCCTCTTTTTCACCAATTTTGCGTCTTGATGTCCCCAAGCTATGTGAAATTCTTCCTCATATTTAATACGCCAATGTGCTGCGTATTGTTGTATTTTTTTGTGCTGAACTACATTTGCGGGTGAGCACAAAATGTGCCAAAGAAAATATGCTTCCAGCTCATTGACCAACGTCAAACGGGGACTCGGAGTTGGATCTTTGGCGACGCATAAACTATGCAATGCAGTGTCCTGTTTATGTGCAGAAATATTGCCAATTTAATGGGCCGCCCATGACCATAAAGCGACTGCGAAACACCGAAGCTAAAAAGCTTATGGCACCCACCACCACAATCCATTTTCAGTCCATTTTCAGCAACAGCAACTAAATAAAAAAACCCTTTCAATGCAACTAAACAGCAACGCAAAATAAACGAAATCTAGAGGGAGAGTAAAGAGGCGTTTCGTCTACTACATATCCTGTAAAAACAAGCTTAAGACTACCATATATATAATATATATTTGTAGTATATTAAGAATATAATTTATATAATGTGTATATCGTATAAGTTGCTGCAACTGAGGACTTTCACATCTATAAATCAACAATTGCCATTAACTAAAACCGATTTTTTAATTTGAATTAAAATGAATCTATTAGCTCCTGATAAGCACTCGAATTAAAGCTGAGCAAGATTTTGGAATTATTTTTCTGTTTTCATTGCAAAAATAAATTAATTCGTACGGATACCAAAAAACTAACGAATTTATGTATTTTTTAATACAACAGAAAAGGTTCCTAAACTCAATCTTAGCTCTAAAGTTAGCGCTAATCCAAAGCTTTAAGAATATACTTTAGTTATTTTAAAAAATTGTTTCAGCTTGTGATTTTGTCACTAAAAATTGTGTCGCAAACAACAAATTCCAAGAATTACCCATTTGTTTAATCTGTTGGAGCATCCAGTGTTTACACTGCGTATACATAATGTGAATAGAAATGATTCGAATGTTTAATTTACTGAGCAACTCTGTTAAATTATAATTAAAATTATAATAAATTTCAATTTTTACCTATTTAATTTATATTGATATTTATGTTTACTTAAATTATACTTAATTTATTTCTACGTTATGTGTATATTAGCTAATTTTATTTTTTTATCACAAAATTTAAATAATTGTCAATTCAAAACATGCATATCAGAATAAAATAATTTCTGATATTTAATTTATACTATTTTAAGTTTTATATTTGCTAATGTGAAATTTGAAATATTCCCATATTCCCAATAACTAGGAAGTTATATAAATACTTTCATTTTGTATTAATTTTTTAATATTTCAATTCTGATTTAGTAACGATCTTCAAGAAACTTTAAATGTATCTACGTATGTTATCTCATCAACAAGTCTTTACATATTAACTTATATTTTTCTTATTTTCCAAAAATAAGGATTCTAGGTAAATTTTATATTTAAAAAATATTTAAAAAAAAATTGATTCGATGCTACATTTGATTATTGCATATTAACAAGCATTTATAATAAAGAACTGTATTTAACAGTTGACAAATTTTCCACTTTATAAGATTATGTTTATAATCGTTTATTCTTTGGAGCCAATAATATATTAGCATTGGTAGTCCGTGTGAAATCCCTCTTGCAAGGGTATTAAGAAAGCACATTTGTCGATAGCTGTGTCGCATTCCCTTAGTAAAGAGCCGAGTATAGAGAGAATCCAAGTCCAAAAATAAATTACATGCCATAATGGCCAGAGTCCGAGTTTTTTTTTAGATACGCCCACACACAGACACACGCATTGAGACGCACACAAATACACATTCAAAGTGACACACTGGCGTGTTTTGTTGGCTGTGGCAAGATGCTATCTGGACACAGCCTGCGGAGGACACGTCGCTTTGTTCCACGTCAATTGGCTGCCAGCGTCCTTCTCAATACGCAGCTGAGAAAAAATTAGTGGTAGTGGTAGATGCTGTTGATGTTGGTAGCCGTTAAGAAATCACATAAAATATTGCTAATATAATCCTTTATAGTTAATTCGACAGGGCGATAGCAGAAGCAGAAAAGGGTTTCTGCCTGTTGTTATTTTTCTGTTGATTTTGCTTTTGTTGTCGTCGTTTAAAACGTTGACATTTTTTTTCGCTTTTTGTGTGTCGCTTTCCCATTGTGGGAATGAGGTCAAAGGGAGCTAAATGGACAGCTAAGGACATGACGCTAAGTCGAAGAAAAGTATGTTCGGTATGTCGGAGAATGCTTGCGCTTGTGTTTATCATTCGATAGTTATGGTTGTCATATAAATTGTAGCTTTAATCTCAGTGAATTCGATGCGCCTGACTCTGAAAATAATTTGTGGTTCGCTTTATCGATTACTCAAATACAGATATCACACACTTATCATTTTATAACAAGGCAGCTAAATGCAGTAGTTGCTTTATTTTAAATTCACTGTCCAAAATGGAAGATGCCGCAGGTGGCAGTTGGCAGCACAGTCAAGAGACTTTTTGGCAGATAACAATGCAGCAAACTAACATTTAGACTACAGTTGAACTTGCCAAAAATAAGAAGAAAAGCGCAAGCGAAAGCGAGCAAACTAAAGTCTGGCTACAATAGCAACTGACAAAGCTCGTGACATTTTCAACTGTTGCAAATGGGCTGCAAGTTGGCAGCAAATGGTGGCAAGTTGAAAGCGCCTCGGTCTGTTGAGCAGACATTTTATGGTTCACTTGGCCGCCACTTTTGGACAGGTAAAAAGGCAGCCAAGTTTCGTATGTTTTTCGTAGCTTGTTGTTGAATATCTAAAAATATTGCGCATACGCCGCATGTTTCAATGCAGCTACAAATAATTTTATTGCATTTCTGTTGCTCAGCCTAATCAACTGAAGTGGCAACCGCAGGTCATGTTCAAAAATACGAACGAGAGCCATTGACCCATTCTCGGTATTCGAGTAGCGTAATATTGATGTATGGAATTTCATGAAATTTCATGAAATTTATGAGATGGCCGCCGCACGAGTTGTGTGCGCATAAAATGGACGCCATTTTCGCACATTCATAGCACACAGAGAGAACAGAGCAAGCAAGACCGAGAGAGAGTAAGTGAGAGGGAGAATGGTTTTGGTAACTGGCTGCGTCGCATTGCAGATGTAGCCATTTTTTGAAGGCAACAACTGCGAGCTGACTCTCGACTGGCGCGTGAGCAAATTAATTTTCATCACCGAAAAAAGAAAATTCCGAAAAAATTCAAATATGGCAAGCAGATACAGTTCGAGCCATAGATACTGCTTAAAAATCAACACTTTATGAAACTCTGCATTTTAATTGAGAGAATTGAAAACTGTATTTTCTGGATGAATCGAGAATATCATTTTTAGAATATCTTTTATTTACAGGGTATGCAAAAATATACACAGCCACCCAAAATAAAGCAAAATGCATGGTGTAAATGATATGGCGAATACTAGAACTCTTAGGAAAGGTCCCAGCTCGGAGAGCTCTTCCTGTAGCGCCCTTAAGTCCGTTTGGGCTTTGCCTCTCTCTCGATGAATTATGAATTCGTTTTGTGTGCAGCAGCGGCAAAACTTTTTTTCAACCATAGCCTGCCGTTTTTTTTCGGCTTTTATTTTTTTTCTGTAAGTTTGTGGCTCGTTTTTATTTTGCGGCTAGCAAGAATTATGTGCAAAATGTTCTTAGCCATGTTTGGCTTGGCTGTTGTCGTTGTCGGCGAATTTTAGAGCACTGGCGACAGTGGCGGAAAATTAATATTTGTTCAAGTGGGTTTTAGGGATGTATATTCTTTTACGACGAAAAACATACTCGATGATTAACTGCGCGAATTTCACTCGGTATTATTTATTATTATTATTTTGTAACATTTATCGCGATATTTTTTTTTTGCATACGGCGCAAACAGAAACAGAAACGGATAGCTACAAACTGCAGCTAATTTGCGCAAATTCTTGTAAAATTCATACAATATAAATATATAGACTTCAAAGTAAAACGACAATACTTTGCTATTTGTCAGCAATTGAGTTATGCACAGAAATATTTACAGAAAAAATTGTCACAACTCATCGGGTTAGATATGTTAACATATGAAATTATTTGTGATAGAGGCGAACAAAGTCTTTTTGATGTTGTGAAACATAAGTGAAACCATTTCTACTATTTATTTGAATTTAAAAATGCAAGCAGCAACTGCGTAACTGAACTCTTGACATCAGCTAGTTGTTTTTCCATCTTTCTCAATCCTGGAAAACTTTTTATATCCACTACCCAAAGGGTAGAAATGTATTATAGCAATGTGTCTCCAGCAAATGGGTGTAACAGATAGAAAGAGGTCTCTCCCTGACCCTATGTAAATTTGATTTATTCTTGAATAGCATCAATAGTTAAGACGCAATAGCCATTTTCTTACTGTCTATCTAGATCTTAGAGACTATAAGAGATAGCGGTATAATTTGAATTAATTAATTGTAAAAGTTATTTAAGGAGTACTTAATACTTATGGTTGGTATATTTTGAATGGTACTACCATATATTTTAGAAATAATACGGCGCTGTTTTTCTTTAATACAAAATGAGTATTGGATATCTTACAGTTGAGTACACTCGACTGTAGCTTATTTATTTGTTTACAAAAACTTTTGTATACAAAAAAGGCCACTGTAATCGGGTCGTAATTGAAATCTAGTATATTTTGTACTCTACTAACTGTTTTTGACATTTTTGTTCTTTATTTCAATTTTCCACTACAACCACAAAGATGTTCGCCTTTCAAAAACAATTGACAGCGAGTCGCCTTTGTACTTGTGCTATTCTGCTTCAGCTAGGCAACAATGGACAATGTTCAAATTGTATGCAAAATGTAACAAGTTTTGTTATAAATATGCATAAGCTGATGTCAAGTGTCCTGCCCCAAATAGGAGATGCTATAAATGTCCAGAACGTGTCCATCAACGTCAACGTCAACGTGTGTGTGTGTCCTGCAAAAGTTTACTATTTGCATTTGTTGCACGTCATTGTTTTGGGCAGTTGCAGCTGCTACTTTGGCCATTTGACTGGCCACAGAATAGGCTGCAGAAGGCTGAACACTGTAGACTGAAGGCGTCCAGGATGCTCTTGTGTATTTATCGTTTTGCATACGCATTATTTATGAATGCTGAGAGCAAAGGCTGCTTTGCATGCAGCATTAAGTAGGCATCCAGACTGAGCTGAGTCCTGTCAAACAAGAACAAGCTAGGACTCGTTACCATCTCCCACTTTGTCTTTACCTTTCTCCATTCTGTGTAGCAGCTGCAGAAATTCCTACGAGTAATTGGCATGCAAAATGTTTTGGGTTTATTGTTTTAGCAAAACTAATTAGTTTGAGCAGTAATTGAAACTTGAACTCACCCATCTTCTTCAATGTTTTCACTTCCCCCTTCGAAAATATCAATTTTATAGCAGAGAACTAAAATGATTTTCATTAGCTTGCAACAATTTGCCTTCGAATTTTGTGAGATTGCCTCAGCTTTTGTTCTAGATTCAACAATTTGACCAACATTAAATGCAATTGTTGTTGTCGATTACTATAAGCTGCAACTGCAAACAGAGAGGACATACAAATTTAATACGAATGCTGCAACCACAAAGACTCCGACTTGATTTAGATTGCCAGCTAAAAGCCTTCTGGTGTTTTGGTAAAATCTATTTTGAGCAATGCCATAATCTAGCAGCCAGTTTGTAATTTAAGCCTGAATAATACACAAATGAATGTTGTGATTGCTGAGCTATAATTGAGGGACAAACCCGAGATAAAATCATTTTAAATAATACACATTTTCGACAATTTAGATGCGCAAGCAAATGTCAATTATGTGTTAATGAACACATAAATGTATTGATTTCAATTTATTTTTTTGGCATAACAATTTGTATACATTATGCACTTGAATTAATTATAAAATAAACACATTTTAATGTCTATTGCATTTTGCATTAATTATGAATTATTTGCATATCTTTTCAGGCCCGTCTTGCCACAGCAATAAGAAGCAACAGCAACAATAGCAAAGCGCTACAATGCACTGCCATCTAAAACTGCATTCAATTGCAATTGAACAATACCCACAAAACAAGAAAAAAATAAATAAATAAAAAGCAACTACAACTTAAATTGCAAATATACATGAATAATATATAAAATATATATAAGTGTATATACATACGTATATATTACAAACTAGAGAAAGCAAATTTTACAAAAAGCTGACCACAATATAAGCTGCAAATCATCGCATCTACTAAATTCTTGCAAAAAAATAAAGATTCAGATAACAGTATAGAAATAATATTAATAATAATCACGATTTACAAGGCTCTCTCTCAAGCACATGGACAAGAGAAATGCATTCAAACTGAAGCTGAAGCGCAAACTTAAACTATAAGACACAAGAAAATAAGAAAACACTCTTTGGGTTGTAAAAGCAAACACAAAGAAACCAAAGTCAGAACAAGAAGGAAGCATACAAAAAATAACAAAAAAAGGGAAAACTAAACGATAAATTTAATAATATTACAGCTAAAGGCAACAATAAAACTTATACTCGCCATATTGAACAATAGGAAATAATATAAAAAACATAGACAACCAAAGTAAAAAAAGTTGAACATTTTTGTAAAATTAAGAGCTATTAAGAAGCGTTGTCGGAGCATCACAAAAACTGTGAAAGGAAGCAAAAGAGAGAGAGAGAGTGGAATAGAGAGGGAAGAGACAATGTAAGCCCCAAAGAAAATTTGAAGAAGAAAAAAGGCAAAAAAAAACGGACAAAAGAAAATTGGAAGCAGCTGCAGCAGGGAAAGCAAAGTAAAAACAAATATACGCAACGTCATCAGCAAACACCGAAGAGACTATGAAAAATGCGCAACTGAAGTTGAGTGAAGTTGATGATGATGAGCTGTGGCTGTGGCAACAACACCAACAACATCAGCAACAGCAGCAACAACTATCGTTTAGATTAGCACACAACAGCAACAAGAGCAAGCAACTTACTCAACAGCAACTAAAGAGCTTAAGTACAAAACACCACAGCATCGGCAACGGCAACAACAACACAACATCAGGAGCAACTAGAAGGAGAGCATCACAGCATGTAGTCAGCGTGTCGAGCGACAACGGCCAGCAACATGTTCAACGGGACTCACAGCAACAGCAGCAAACGGAGTTAGACAACAACATGTTGAACCAGGGCGAAGCCGGCAGCAATCAAGCAACACAAACAAACATAAGACTGTGCGTACGCAAGCGACAAAGATTACGTCGGCGGCGAAAAAGAAAACCAACAACAGCAGCAACAGCAATAACATTTAGCAATAGCAACAGCAATCAAAGCACCACCACAACAGAAACAGCAACAGCAACCGCTACAACAACAGCAGCAGCAACAGCGGCCACATCAAGAACAACAGCAACATCCACAACATATTGGTTAGCCCGCAGCAATGAAAACAGCTTAAACATATTTTATGGCATTTGGTCTGTTAGTGTTGGCATTGTGTTGCATATGTTGCTGACGGCACTGAGATTGTGGAAACTGCAGCTGCAGCAGCAACGGCAAGTAGCAACAGTGCTTAGAGTCATTGCTAATAGCATCACCACCGCCATCATTTCCTATGCAAATGCGATTGCACTGCAACTACATTGCTGTAAGCCGAGCAGCAACAGTAGCAACAGCAATAGCAGCAGATACAGCAGCAGCAACAGCAACAACAGCAGCAGCTACAGCAGCAGCACACAAATAATCAACGGACTTAATAAACACTCATGGATATTTTTATTGATATATTTGAATTTATCTGCTAGAGGTAAGTGCTCTCTGCTACAATTATCCGATTATCAAATCAGACAACAAGTGCAACACTTGAGAGGCAGCAACAGCAACAGTCTTGTGTTGTCTGTAGCCGGCTGCAATTGTTGTTGTTGGCACAACCACTTGCCAGCAACTGTTGCCTCACAAGCTCTCATATATTGTTTAGCTGCACGCCAGCAGCAACTTCATAATGCACGCCGCCAACATATTGTCACTTTGACACATAAAACCACTCAAGGGTGGGACAACAGTTACTTTTTTTTTTTTTTTTGTTGTATTTTGTCGTTGTTGTGGGCGTTGCTGCCGTTTGTTAGTTGTGACATTTACGACAGCTTCAAGTGAAGCATGTTGACAACAACAGCAATAGCAACAGCAGCAGCAACAGAACCCGACCTCAGTCTCAGACGCAACCTCAGCCGCAACCTCTGTTGCTGCCTCTGCCACCGTCTCGGCTTGACTGTCTATGGCACTTGAAAGCGTCTGCGCCTAGGGCTGCTTTTTGTTGCTGTTGTTGTTATTTTTATGGTGGCAACTAAAACGAGCCAAGCCGCATAAGGACGACGGCGGTGGCGGTAGCGGTTGGGCCATTGAATGCTACCTGAATGAATAGTGTAGACAGTTTAAAACGCTTAAAAGTATGCTATAATATTCTCCTAGTAATGGAAATCCCTCCCCTAAGTGCTGCCGAATAGTGTACTTCAGTTGCAAGCAACAAATAAAGCATTGCGAGCTTAAAGAGCACAATATTTTGTAAATAAAATTCTTAGTGTCATTTAAGAAGAAAATGTTATACTGCAGATCATAATATATTTAACTGCACATCATTTTGATGTAATTTACTGAATTCTGAGTTTTATTGAATGTAACACGAAATGTATATAAGTTAGTTGCACTCAGTTCTCTGTTGCGTCAGGCGCAGAACTTAAAAGAAACTCTGATGCCAAATGCATATCCAACACATTTTCATTTAAGTATTTCATACTTTGTCTCATTATTTGAAATCTTATTTATCGTATGTAATACTCAATTTGTTTATACATATTATTTTAAATTTTATAATAAAGATCTTAAGCTCATTTTTCCAACCCATTATTTGTCTTTTCATTTAATGTTCACTTTGCACAAAGCTTACACATATATTGAAATTTGAATTTTATTTTATTTATTTTTTCTTCTTGAACTTAATCTTTTTCTAATATTTATCAATGCATTTACTTAGAAGTACATAAAATTTGTATTTACTTAATGTTTACCAATTTAATATTTTTATCATATTTCACAGTGCATATTAAATAATTAAACTAAAACCTGGATTTCGTTTTGAAGTACTTACATAATATGTTGTTTATTTCTATAATAATTCCATTGCTGGAGATATACACATTACAATTTTATAGTAAATTCAATAGCAATAAAGTGATATATGCAGTTCATATATATTTTTCCACTTATTGAAATTCCAATTCGTATGAAAACTGTTTCTCGCACAGCATTCTTGTTAGGCATTGCTCTAAAATGCAGCTTATAAAAATAGCTTAGGAAAATATGTTGTGTCGTTTACCTGTAACAATTTCCATGTGCAAACTATTTTTAGCAAAGAATTTTGTGGCGTGGGAATTTGTTCCGCTTTCAGTGCAAATCCAGCTTCTGGCGGCAGGATGCTTGTCTAGTTTCATTTTTCCTGTGCAATTTTCTGTATGTTATGTGTGTGTGTGCAGTTCAGTTTTGGCAAAATCCTTTTAATGGCTTTTTAGCAGCTTACAAATTCTTTTGCCATGACAACAATATTTTTAACACCGCGAGGCAGCCTTAGGGGCAGATGGTGGGAAGGCAGGATACACACACCTGACAACGATGCCGCCTGACTGCCACTTACACATATTGGGGTTATTAATGGGGCACACACACACACCCACATTGGGGGCAAATTGTAATGGAAGGGAATGATCACTTTGGCAGCAGTTGCAAAGTGTTTGTTGCCTTGTTGATTTGCCTCCCTCTCTAACTCCACTGTGCATTCGACTGTTGAATAAGTCGTTCGGCTTTGCGTGTCGTGGTTGTTCGCCAGCTATGAAAACATATGACCACACACACGCACACATATAAACTCATTATGCAAACGTATGTGTGTGTATGTATGTATGTGTGCGAGTGGGGCAACGTCTTTGTCTCTGCATTCGAAGAGTTTTTGCCCCGCCTCGCCTTCTGTCGTTGTCGCTGGAGCGAGTTGCGAGTTCATGTTTCATGCAGGCAATGTCGCTGTCCATGTGCGTGTGTGCATGTTTATGATTTTATGGCAGCACTTCCGTTTCCGTTATGCCATATTGTACTCTATATGTAACTACCCCTTTTACTACCCACTCCTCTCCTCTCCCCTTTCTGTGAACGCTGCCAGCGATAATCAGATTTAAACTTTACACAACGTCAACGTCGCTTACATCGCTGCATATGCATGAAGCAGTCACTGTGTGTGTGTGTGTGTGTGTATGTGTGTGTGTTAGTTTGTGTATTTGTGCGTGTCGTAGTGTGCGTTTGTGTTTTAGCTGCCCTATGACATCGTTCATACGCCCCGTTGGCCAGCCAAGTGCCCCTGTTATGACGTTTATTGCTTCGGAAAGCTTTTTGGCATGCTTCAAGACTTCAAGTCTTCAAGACTTTGCAGCCATTTGACAGCCGAATAAAGCGAGCAAGTTGATTTTAATGTTTTTTGCTTGTGCCGCTGACTAACGAGCTGCAGCATGTGCCAAAGCAGAGCAGGGGGAGAATGTTCAATGGGGGAAGTACAGGAAATTGTTAGCATTTTGAAATATAATTTCTGATGTACAATATGGTACATAAGCGAAAGAAGCATTAAGTTAAAGGGTTAAGTACCTTAAGGGGTTCCACATATACATAAAGGGAGGCTAAATTCCAAATATGAAAGTTCTTTCCAATGTAGATTGCCAAAACGAAATTCATCTTAAAATATCTGTTGAATTTTAGATAATTATTATCCAAATTTACTTATTTAAGTAAAATACTTCTTTCCTTCAATTCAGCTATGAAATATTTCTAGTCGCTCATTAAATATTCAAGCACAAAGCCCACACATGATTTTCAAGCAGCATTCAGCATTCATCGATCCCGCATATCAATCTATATTCGTACTGTCGTCTCTCCCTCTAAATGTCATATGCTGCTTCCATCATTAGCTAAAGGGTTACACAAGAAAGAAAAACAGAATGTCATGACTGCCATTTGCATTAGTATACATACGTTTACACACACATCTACACCTACACCTACATATGGGCACACACAGACAAAGATATATGCCCATCATGCTATACAAACAACTTTACTTACACCTCCTACACATATTTTGCCCCTCACTTCTGTAAGCATGAAGCAGCCACACAATGGCAAAGGCAGCGGCAACAACTTTTCTGTGCTGTGCTGAAATCAATCATCAAATATGATAGCATTCATAATTTCAATAGTGGACACAGGCGTTTGATTGATAGCCTGCCCAGGAAATTGCCAGCCTTCAGGTTATCCACCCCAGTCGTACTTCTTTGTAGCATCTGCTTTCCATCTCCAATCTATTCTTCCTCTTTTTCGCACCCCTCCTGGCAGTTGTCTGCTGATTTGTATCCATTTTTGAGTCTTGTTTCGTCTCAGGTTACCAGCTGAATAAAAAACCAAAGAGATAGTCATAAGCAATTAAATATACTCAGCCAAGCTTTATCCAATTAGGTTATGTACTTAGGGATACGTGTGTGTTTGACCCTTGGATAGCTGCTGCCATTTTTATTGCATAAATTAAGCTTTGAATGGTTAAGCGTCACCTTGGCGCTATTAAAACGCTCAGCTTCGCCGCTCTTTATTTCGTACTCTCTCTCCCTCTGTCTGTCTGTCTGTCTCTTTTGCGCTCACCGCAGCCATTAGCAGGTGCTCCCCGCCGAGCTGAGTGGAGGTCAGCAGCCACATGGCCGCAGAGCTCACAGACAGCCCATCAAGACTAACGAGTCGAGCTGTGACCATTCTGCATACATTGCCCTCCTCTCTCTCTTTCTCTCTCACTCTCCAGACTCCTTTTATATCGCAGCTCACTCCTTTGTATCGGTTTTAGCCGCTTAAGTGGTTTGGCGCCGCGTCAGTTTTCATTTCGCTTTCAATTTTTAATATCGACATGCAGCACGAGTGCCCCAATGGCGGAGAGCGGCTCTCAGATGTAGGGTATATTTCAGGGAGTTGCAGCTGTCTTTTAATCTAAGCAAACAACAGAGTGGTAAAAAATTAATTTAAAAAAGTATATATACTGAATTTAGAGTGCTTAACTAAGATTATTAGACCTGATAGCGATTACTCAACTAGATTCATATCAATAAAAAACTCACAGAATTTATATTTTTTTCGTAACAATTGAAATATATTATGTCAAATAGCGTTCTAAACTGATAGACAGCGAATTATAATTTCTTTAAGGTTCAAGATTTTACATACATTTTTAAAGAGTACGCTTCACCGGAAATTCCTTCTTGCAAATTCTCTTAAATATTTCCGCTAAAACAGATTTAAAAAACATATCAACCCAATTTAAGTTTTAGTACTCAAGGAGATTACTAAATGATACAAAAAAATAAGCTTTGAAACATTTTCCACCATAGGCATTATTTATTTAATAACCAAAAACGATAAAGAAAAGAGGAGCTACTCTTAATTTCGTAAATTTATATTCATAAATTTGCTAGTAATGCTAGTAAAATTATTCTGATTGTATTTAATTTTTTGAAATGTCCAGTTTATCTATAATAAGCTTAATAATTTTCTGAAATTACTTAAATTTAACAAACTTCAGTTCTTTTGTTTACTTCAACCCTTTTAAAATGTTCTGTTCTTATTGAATAAATGGCTTTTATATATCAGTGTAAAAATCTCTAGATAGAGATGGGTACAAGCGCTTTGTTGTTTCATATTTTTGTTAGACACTTGGCTGTTTCTGGTCTTTTTTGTTGTTGCTGATATTGCTGCTGTTGTTTGTAGGCGAGTGCATTTTCTAACCAATTTTGTTGCTTTTTATTTTGTGCACATTAAATTGGCTTCGGCTTTGCGGTCGTTCTAGGCAACTGGCTTTGTCTCATCCTTTCCTACAGACCGTGGCCACGTTCTGGCTGTTGTCTTTGCTGTCCAATTTCGCAGCTGTTGCCGAATTTTGTTTTTCTTTCTTTTTTTTTGGTGTTGTTGCTCGTACTTTACTGGCGTACTGTACTGGCGCTGACTTTGTGAAATAGCAATTACTTTTTCATGCTTCACTGCAATAAAATTGCAATTTTATGCGGCCTGCCGCAAAGCAACAGCAACAGCAAAATAAGCAAAGAGAAGTAAAGATGGCTGAGCAAGTGCAGCCATTGAAAAGGCATTTCCAAAATGGACGCAATTTATGGTTTTGCTGCCACCAAAAGTTAGACCGTGACTAGAGCATTTAACAGCCACTTCGTGTGAGTCATTAGCAAATGTCGACTGTAAAGTGAATAGTAGTGGAGCATCAATTTATCGGACACTTTTCGATGCAAGTAAAGTTTTTATTTTATCCAAATACAGGACTGAATATTCATTAGTTTAGTTTTCTACATTTGTTTCTTCTCCTTTTCCATCTGTGAATAAAAGTGTTACAAACAAAAATCTTAGCACTGAAAGTATATACGTATATTTTTTAAATACACAATGGTTTTATTCACAATTCCCTCTCTGCTCTCTGGCTGCAGCTTTTGCTTTTGCTCGGCTTGAAGTATTTGTTTTATTATTACATTCATTTTGACACTTCATCAGACGTTGGCCCTGTTTTGTGTTGCATTTTTTTTTTTTCCACTCTTATTTTTATTTTTCTCGTCTTTTTTTGTCGCTGCTCCTGTTTGCTTTGTGCTGTGATGTCAATGCTTTGCCTTAAAGGCTTAACGCTGCCGTGTTCCTGCCTCGGCACTGAGCTCGCCGCACCCCCGTCCCTCCTCATCATTGTCAGGCAGCTTTGCCTCGTTAGCTGCGACGCCTGCCGACGTTCTCTCTGCATTTTGTTTAAGAATTTTTAATTTTAAATGCAATGCAAACGCGCTAAAAGAGAATGAAATATGCAAACGTGCAAGAAAGTGAAATAAAAGAATTTCACCCATTTTCCTCGGCCTGCCTAGAGCAGCAGCACACACACATAGACACACACACACACACACACACATTCCCATAATGTGTTGGAGTTTGCCAGCCAAAAGACTAAAGGCGAATTAAAACTAAGTAAAAAAATTTATGTGCATAACTTTTATGATGTTCATTTTGTATGCAAATCTTGTGGCATAACAATTCAGAAAGTGCAGAGAGAGAGCAAAGCCAGATCTTATAAACTAGAATGAAAGCTGAAGAAAACTATTCACATTTATCATGCTCGTATGTAAATTATTATTTATTTCATCGCCTTAAGTTTCTTTCAACAATTATTCTAAATTATTATTCTGATTGTTATTAAAATTAAATATTTTATGCCGCAACCGGCATTTCGTAACTAATCTTTTAAGTTCTCTAAATACAATAAAATTCAAGTTTTACTAAAAGCATTTAAATTTTATTCTTAAAACATTTGGAGTGATTTTTTTTAATAGACTGCATAATAATCGAAAACACTTATTATTAAAATTGAGCTGCGATTTAATCAGTATTCAATTTATCTGCAATAGCTCATGCAAATTTTACGTAGAATAGACAGGATATTAACTAACCTCCCTCAAACGCTCCTCATTTTCATCGCGAGCCATTGAAAATTCATCACAGAATAGTTAAAGTATTATCAATCGCCATTCTGCTGCTGCTGCAAATCGTTTTCGCTCTTTTTGCACTTTCAAGCACTTTGGTATTCAGGCGCCACAAGTGGCGAATCATTAAAAATGAATCCATTTGCAATTTTCTTGCATTTTTCGCAGCAACGTGCAACGTTCAACGTGCCACGTGCCACTGAATAAATCCGACACTTACAACTACTTTGCAGCTAAAGTTTTGGCATTCTTATTGCAGATTGTGGCGTGTCACAAAAGAAACTTGGCACACTAAAGCATACTCATGATCCTGCAATGGAATTGTTTGCCCCAAATCTGCAAAGGACCCTTAAGAAATTATCAAATTGAAAGCGAAGAGAATAGAGACACGCTATAGAGAGAAGAAGAGAAGGCAGAGAAAAATGCCCCACATGAGTTTTCTTTGTCGTTTTCGTTGCATGCATAAATAATTCGACGATAACGATTCGCCAAACGGCAGACAAATAACGAGGCGTATGAGTGTTTTTTTTTTGTTCGTTGTTTCTCCTCTATTATTTGGTGTGCGTGTGTGTGTGAGCCAATTTATTATCGACAAGCAAGCGAGCAGTCTTGTCCGAGAAGAACGCAAGGAAATTTGTATGTTAAAAACTTTTGGCTCAATAAAAGTTTCTCTTTGTTATACGCAAGCCAGAACAATAGAGAAACGGAGGTCGACGGGAAGACAGATAGACACAAAAACACTGGGACATATGCTGAGCAGAAAAAGAGCATAGCCAGAGAAGCAAAAGTTTTCCCAAAACGAATCCCGCATTTTCAAATAGCAACAGCAACAGCAACAGAAACAGGAATAGAATCAGTTGGCCAAGTTGCAAAACCAAACCGAAAACTCGTAAACTTTTGCATATCAATAAATTTCCAGTTGCTTTCCTCTTTATATTTCTCTATCTCTCTGTCTTTCTCGTTCAATCGCCCACTCGCCTTAGACTTTTGTCTCTGGGTCCCATTTTGCCACACAAATTATTGATGTTGATTTGCGGTGCTTTTGTGCAAGAGGCAAACACTTGCATCGACCCTCTAAACTCCAATTCCACAATTCGTGCTGTATCCTTGTGCCTGCCTGCGTCACCTTATCGAAACAGTTTGATCTTTACAAGTGGTGCATTCAAAGTTTGTGAAGAAACTAATTTCATTTTTATCTTGTCTTTTGTATCAATTGCAGTTTGCTTAGCAGGATATCATGAAAAGAGACTGTTACATGATCTTTTGGATCCTTATAATACACTAGAACGTCCGGTTCTCAACGAATCGGACCCGTTACAATTAAGCTTTGGGTTAACTTTAATGCAAATTATCGATGTGGTAAGTAAAACAAAATAACAACTAATATTAAAAAATATTTTAAATGATTACAATATTATATCTGTGGTAGTTTAATTTAAAAAAGAAATATATATATAATAATTGTAATTAAATATCAAAATATAAACAAAAGGCATTTTTTGGTATATTGATAAATATAGTCATATCTTTAAAATATACTACAGAGTGCAAAATATTCTTTATAGGGTCGGAAATACCTCCTCCCTATTAAATACATTTCTTGCATGCAAAAAGTTATAATACTCTTCTACAAACAAGTATGACAGCTACAGCCGAGTGTGCTTGTCTATGAGAAACCCACTACTAATTTTGAATAAGAGCAAAACAGTATGGCATTATTCTCAAAATATACCAAAAATATTGAAATATGTAAAAGGCGTTATTTCCTACATTGAGTGAAAAAAATATTTTCTAGAGTTGGATTCTTTCTTTTGCCGGTTAAAAAGATTTTCTGCAGTCACAACGTTCTATAACAAAAGTTTTACCTTCGGGATAGCGGGTATATTTAAGTTTTATACTTTATTAAAATACATTTCTTTAGTTTTAGAAAATATTTGTAATTTTTAGATTTTCACTCTTCTAATATTATATAGCTCGTTGGGCACTTTCTAGTTTTTCCCATTCATTAAATTATCTGCCTATGAAACGTATTAAAGAAGTATTCCAATTAACTTTAAAACCCCGAACGCTTTAATCTTAAAGTCATTTCAAGCTCCATTGAGAGAGAAAACAGCACGAAGGTGACAAAAAAAACTGATGACACCATTTTGTGCGCTGTGCATGAAAAGTGAATTGCCAAGAAAGTGAAATTTTAATTATTTGCTTATGTGTGCGGGAGTTCGCACAGATATGTGTGTGTGTTTGTGTTTGTGTTCCCTGAATGACAGCTTGGCTTGAGTTCTCTTCTGGCTGACTTGCTGACTGGTTGACTGGTTGACTGGCCTGGATGCAGACAGGACGCACACATCCTGCCCGACTGCCAACCTGACTTACCAGGCAGTGTCGAGTAAATTACATGCAACGTCATGTGGCGTGTGGCATTTGGCTCATTCTCACCTCCAGAGTGAGCGTAGGGAGGGGAATTGCATGTTGCATTCATTGGGGCAAAGTTTGTTATATACCATTTTTTTTCATTCTGTTCACTCTTGCTTCTGTTGCTGCTGCTGTTGCTGCTTCTGTTGCGTAGAGGGCAGCAGCAAGGTGGTGGCAACATTTGTATATGCATCAAGCGAGCGCGTTGCGTTTGCTTTTGTTAGTGAGACAACCTCAATTCATATTAGATTTCTATGTAAGAGTGTGCGAGTGTGTGTGTGTGTGTGTGTGTGTATGTGTTGTTTGTTGCCTGCCTGCCTGGCTGTCGGTGTCCCGACCAAAGTTGGGATTCAGCAAAATGGAGCGCACAAACAAAAGATACTGCGCCTGAAAGCAGAGTCCAGAGCAGAGAGTAAGATGGTAGTAATAGGGAGGAAAGAGTGAGTAGGAGAAGGGGAAGGGTGCGAGGGGTGGAATGTGGGGATGGTTGCTGCTGGTGGCAGAAAACAGGCCTAGAACTGCGCATTCACTGGCGCGTTAAAAGTCACACACTGCGAAAATACTGCAAAGCATTCACAATACAACACACTCACACACGCACACACACTCACACTCGCACATGTGGCATGCAAATAAAATGAATAAATAAAATTTGCACATGTGTTGTTCACACCTGCCGCTACAGCACATAAAAGTTGCGCGCTCAGCAATGAAGTGCGAGTTGCTGTTTTATTGTTGTTCTTGTTGTTGCTGTTATTGTTGCTGTTGCTGTTGCTGTTATTGCTGCTGTTGCTGTCACAGAGCTCCTGCAAAATGAAGTTGAAAACGAATGAAGTACAATGCGTTGGCCCAGTCTTGTTTGTTGTTGCTGGCGTTGCGCTAAAACTGCTGGCAGTAAAAACTGCAGCACGCACACTCAAAACGCAGCAACAGCAGCAACAGCAACAGCAACGACAGCAACCACCGACAACAACAACAGCAATTACAGTTGGTATGTCGGGCATAAAAACCAAAAATCGGGTCATTTTGTTACACTGGAGCTGTGTTCGGGTGTGAACACACAGCTCCCAGCAGAGCTCGCCAAAGCAGCCAACGGGATCTTATGCACTCTCCCTTCTCTCCCTTCGCTCCCTTCTCCTTGTCCTCCTCGCCCTGGCTGCTTTTGGCCCGTAAAGTTTATGTTGTGTGCAAAGTGTCAGCAACATCTCGCTGGGTGCAAAGTGTGTGGGTGTTGGCCAAAAGCTAGCGGTGCTTAAAGTTTTTATTCAACGAATAATTTGCGAATTGCTTAGGTGTGGCAAACGCGTTTGCTTGCAAATGTTGCCCAAAATTAAACCAAGCTATCAATGAGGCAACTTGTTAACTGCATTCACCAACAGACTGTGAGTGCTTGGCTTATGATTTCAGATTATGCAAAAGGCAAATTATTAATGACATACTTTAAAGAGTGTAATAAGCAACTTGCATTAAGTATACGCATTTACTTTTAATATTTTGTGCAAATTTATTTCTTTGTCGTGTTTTTATTTCGAAAGTACATATTGAGAATATTGATTATATTACAAAAATGTGCATTTTTACAACATTGATTGAAAGAAACATAAATAAAGTGTAAACGAAACATACACAAATTTTTAAAATGAATAAGAAAAGAATGAATATTCCACTTTATTTATTGAACTAATGTTTTATTCAATTTTTAACCAGTCGAAACTGCCAATTAGTCATGTTGACAAGCTTGCCAGAGTTATAAAACTACAAGATATAAAAACAAGTAAGAAAGCTTCAGTCAATGTTCTCGACTATGAGATACCCGCTATTTATTTTCAATGATAACAAAACATAATCTCACCTAATCTATTGAAGAAATACCAAAATAAACATACCAAAATAAGTAAATAGGAAATGTAGAATACAAAATATACTAGATTGTCAGCCGACTAAGCCCCAAATGTAGCAACCAAAGTTATAATTCATTCTACCGTATCGGTACCGTGTAAAAAATATACAACCAAATATCCATTGATTAACCTGAAATAAACATCTCCATATATGTATGTTTATGGACAATTCATTGTCAGAAATTGTCGCGTGTGACACTATTGACAGTAAAAAAAAACATAATCGGACACAGTTTTAATAATAAATAAAAATTATTTTTGTAGCTTTTTATTAGCACTATTTTTAGAGATAAGATTGATTTTAGGAACTCTTTCTATTTTTTGGTAAAATTCGAGTACGAGTTCTTATAAATCCGGAATCATTCTTAGCTTTAATTAAAGTGTTCAAAGTTTCATCTTAAAAGTTTCATCCTCACTCAAAATAAAACAAGTAAGAAAGCTACAGTCGAGTGTACTCGACTGTGAGATACCCGCTACCCATTTTGAATAAAAGAAACATATTTTGCGGTATTTTCTCAAAATATACCGAATATATTGCAAAAATACTAAAAATATACCAAATGGTATATTTGGTATATCGACATAGTACCACATTCAAAATATACCATAGACGGCACAATATACCAGATTGTCAGCCAAAGCAACTAAGACCCCTAGTAAGTAGGCGTTTTTGCCCATACAAAAGTATTTCTTTATCTTTTGATATATGTTTTTCTCGACATTTTCGCCAGACAATATTTTATAAGCAAATCAAATTCACTATTCAGCAAAAATACAATTATTTAAAAAAGAAATAATCGATTTCATACCTACCTACTATGCAGAGTTCATGAAAATAATGTATAATTATTATTTTTACTATATATTTGCTTAATTAAAATAAATAGAATATTCTTTGTAGGCTTTGCTTACTACTAAAAGTAAGACGCAACTTTAAGTTGCTCTAACAGTTTGTTGGTAGCCTGGTTAGATGCATTTTAGATAACAGTCCCATAAATCTGTTTGAGAAGTAACTTGAGAGTTGCCGACTGCAAACCAAAGGGAAATTGTTGCAGTCGAAATTCAGCATAAATCTTTCAATTTTCAGCAATTCACACCCAGTTTGCTCTTATTTACACTTAAGCAGAAAAATATTTATGCGCGTTTCCAGCATTTCTTTCATTTCTGTCGTTATATCCGTGGGCGTATATAAGGCGGCAATGCCATTATATTTCCCCAGGGATATTGAGGCATTTGACACTGGCAATATCTTAACTGCTAACTGCACTCGTAGTTGCATTTCCATATTTTACGTATTCAACTGGAGGTGCAACGAAGGAAGAGGAGGAGGAGGAAGAGTTGGTCTCAAAGCAATTTGAAGATTTAACACCTGACAGCTGCTGCTGGTGCAGCTGCTGTTGGCAGCTTGGGTTGAGGGGCGTGGCAAGGACACGATGCTGTTGGCAAAGGCCAAGCGACGTTTTCCCCAGAGCAGCAGCAATTCAATTTGAGGCAGCTCCAAAAAACTGGAAACTGGAACACAAGTGCGAGTGTATATGTGTGAGTGTGTGTTTGGGGAGGTGCAAAATGTGCTTGAGAGCGTTAAGCATCATCAATTCAGCTGCTTATCAGTGAGACAGTCAACGTCTCTTATCTGTCAAGTTGCCAAGTGATTAAGCTTTAAGCACACCAAACGGAGCCTACTCAAATGAGCGTGGCCAACGATGGAGCAAGTCGCTGGCAACGATAATCGCAGCTCCTATCAAATGCATTATTATTGCAGCGACAACTTGCCATAATTGCGCTCCAGGGAGGTCAACTGGAAAAGGACACACGACACGAGAACATGAGAAGTGTGAAGTGGGATGAAGCTGTGCACAATGCCAAGAGAAACAAAACGAATCCAGTTAACAATACTTCGGTGTGCGGTGCAGCTTGAAATTGCATTTGAATAAGTCACAATTTATGTGCCACATTGTTCAGCAGTAAGCAACACATACACACAATGCGAGTACAAGACTTGGTAAGATGTGCAAACAACAATGGAAGGCAACGTCGCACAGCAACGCAACGCAATGCAACTGCCCTGAAAAGTATGCTATGAATTTTATGCTGCACACCTTTGTTTACCTGTCGACGATGGCGTTGATGTTGCTCAAATTAGAATGTTATCATGTTGCAGTTTGTTTACAACTTCTGCTTCTGCTTTTACTGTTCCACTCCTATTCTATATACTTTGCCGTGTCGTTTGCCATGTTCACCTAATTCCAGATTCCCGTCAATTTCAGCATCGTTTTTCGGTTTCGTTTTCGCTTTTGCCTACAGGACTAAAAGGCTCTTTTTCTAAGCGCCATACATGTATTGCATCAACTTAAAGAGGACAGACACCTCTCTCTCTCTGTGTCTGTTTGGCATACTTTTCAACATTTTTCAATGCATTTGGCTTTGCATTTCATTGGGATAGTCATCCCCACAGCAGCTGCTTCTTAGTCACTTTCCCTTTGATTGATGTTGTTGCATGTGCGAATGACTGCGGCTCGAGTCCGGTTTTGTGTCTCTCTCAATCTGTGTGTTGGGCTCTGTCGCTTTCAAAGGCATACGCTGCCAAATGAGTGCAAGCAAGCACACACGCACACATTCTCACACCATCACACAGATACATTGATGTTGATGTTGATGTTGTTGCTGATGCTGTATCCTGTGTCCAGAGCATATTGCTCAATGGCCTGTGCGAGTGTTTGCTCAAATTGGGACAGCACTTCGACAACAAATGACACAACTCCACTTAACGAGCGTAGCACATGGCAAATGTCCATCACCCTCCTCGACAATATCTTCCATCATAAAAGCATTAACTTCTCAAGCAACCAAGTAGTTGAGCGCCAAATGCACTTAAACACTTTAAGGAAAATTGAAAAAAACCCGCACACGTCTAAGCTTATTGAATTCATGGGTTTTATAGCCGATAAATTTGATATATCTTTTTAATTTGGAAGGATAAATGAAAATTAGAAATAAATAATAAAAAATTTTAATTTGTTCTTAAAAATTGTATTCACACATAATTTATTTGCATGTGAATCAATCGTCTGAATAACATAGTACATATAATTTAGATTCGAAACGGTAAATATAACAAATATAAAAATTTAGATTATTAAATACAACAATATATTTTTCTAAAGCGTTCTAATAAAGTGTAAACATATTCCATAAATATTGCAAATTAATTTTTATTAAAATTATGCTATCTAAGAAACTATCAAATACCAATAAAGTAATGTGCTGTATATTATTATATGGTTAATCTTTAAGTGTTTAGTCAAACTAAAGTGTAGAATGGAAATTTTGTAAAAAACTAGTGAATTCTGATTCCAAACTAATGAATTTAGTATAACCTCATTCATAGTTTATTGCAGCAAAAAGGGAATCTAAAGAAGAGTATATTTTAAGAGTAATATAGTACCACACGGTTTAGCTTTTTTATTTGAAATGTGTAGCGGGTATCTCTCAGTCGATCACACTTGACTTATCTTACTTTAAATTGTTAAACTTCATATGTTAAGACTTGGGGCTATTTTCCCAAAAAGAATCACTTTGTGTAGTTTATCCACGATACTCTCACTCATAGTTTACTACCACAAAGTAGAGAAGATAAAGAAGGCATAATTTATATAGTTTAACTGTAAATCCATCCAACAAATGACTGTAATTGTCGTTGAAGCCATTGGCATTGGCATGCACAGTTTGGCATGAATTGATGGGCTTTATGGGCCACAACGGCTTTTTGGTTTAATAGCTAAGCGAGTGAACATTGCGTAAATACTTCTGAATGGAAGTCAAGTTTTCAAAAGTCCTTGAAAATCATGCGACATCCAGCTGAGTGTGTGTATATGTGTGTGTTTGAATATGGATGATGATAAAAGCGTAATTTAATTAACTGAACGCGAGCGATGCGCGCATCAGATACAAATACAAATTCAGATAGAAATACAGATACACAGCAGCATCTCTCCCTCTCGAGCTCTCGACTCGATATCGAGGTTATAGCCCATTCATATATAGTATGCGTATGTACATTTTATACACTCTCATATAAGAAGTATGGTATATGTATTATATGTGTGCCGCCTTGTAAATATTTGCCGGCAGCTGTCATTTTGATAATGGAGTTTCAAATGTTTGCTATTCATGCTCATAAGCACATGTTTGTAAGTCCTATGCAAGGGCCTAAGCAGAGCTCCCCCTCCCAACCCATCGCGTCTCTCCCTTCGTCTCGCAACTGTGTTTGCCCACGAAGAGAGCTAACCACATGAACACAACCTCCTCCTCGTCTCGACTCGCACTCACCACTCTCACACACATATAAAGCACGTCCATTGCTTAAAATATGCAAAAAGGACCACGCCCACACGAACGCATTCGCCCATGCTTCTATTTAATTGCATTTTAAAAGCACGCGAACCTCGCAGCTACAACTTTTTGTTGCCATTTTTCAATTAATTCGCGTTGCGAAAAACTCTCAAAATTCTTTTTAATTTAATTTGAAATGTGAAATGCATGTCGATCTCCATTGAAAACTATCGATCGATTCGCAAAACTTTTTAAAACTTTCACTCAATCCAATTTCCAGTTGGTCAATTAAAAATAATTACTATTGATTACGGAAGATGTATGAAATTATTTAATATCGAAAGTTTTTTTGTTTTATTATTTTCTGAAATTATCAATACAAAATCAAAATTCAACAAACAATTCTAATTGATTTAAATATTTCTAATTGATAACTTAAAAATACATAAATTAATTCAGCAATGAGTTCAAAGTAAAGTAATTTTAAAGTACAAACTGAGTTAAGTAAAAAGAAGTTAGAAAACTACGGTTGAGTTTGCTCGATTGTGAGATACACGTTGCACATTTTCAACAAAACCATATTCTAAAATTATACCCAAAAAATATTATATCGAACAAGACTTAAATATACCAAAAGCTATATGTGGTATATTGACAAAGTGCAATATTAAAAGTATACCATATAGTACAAAATATACCAGATTGTCAACCAAAGTTGCTAAGATTTGATTTCAGTAGGCGTACTACAAGAACTAGGGCTTGACAAAATTTGAAAGAAAATTGCAAAAATAATTATATTTATATTTCTAATAAAATTGCAAACATCTGCAAAAGTAAAGTGCACTATTATTAGTTTAGGAAAATATCCAATTAACTAATTTTATAGAAAAGTCCAAAATCTCAGAAATGAGTGCAACTTAATAAAAGCATTTTGCAAAACTGCGTTAATCGCAGAATGACAAATGAAGCAGCTCTATAATCGGTTTCTGCAAAGAGTCTGAAGAAAAAAAAGATACGCTAAGAAGGCGAAGATAAAATGCAAAAAATATACATAGCAAACAACAAACAAAAAAAAGGACAACTCCCAAGCGCATCAATTAAAAGGCAGAGACAATGCGAGGCGCAGATTAATTGGCGTCAATGAGTAGCAGACAAATAGAAAAGCGGGAAAGAAAAATGGACCAAGCGAGAGACTGAAAAGCCAAGAAAGAGAAAGAACGAATGGAAGATAAGGCAAGCGAGTAAGCGGCAAGGACGAAAAGTGATTAAGTAGACACCGGCAGTGGGAAAAAGGCATTGGAGGCATTGCCGCCAACAAAAGGCCGAGCCATATCAACGGATATCAGCGAAAATGAGTAATGAACTCGAGTTGGAGCCAAGCGGCAGAACAATAAGAAACTAGGTCTCTCTATGTGTCTGTGTGTATGTGTGACTGTGTGTGTGCGTGGGGAATGCGCTACAGTTTTTTGTGTGTTGTTGTTGTTGCCTTTGCTTCGCCTTTTTTAAATTCCCAGAACGCACCACATGTCAATGAACTACTGCAGCCTGTAACTGTATGAATGTGTGTGTGTGTCTGTGTGTGCTTGTGTTTTATAAGTGTGGGAATATATGCAAATTATACACAAGCCAAAAACTTGTCTTTGGGCAGTGAGCGAGCGCCAAGCAACGCCTGTAACTTGGCTGTAATAATTTTGCCGTTTGCTTTTTTCTGCTCATTTAAAATTCAACAACTGCCGCCGCTGCCATTTTTACCACTACATTGAAGTGTGGGAATGGGATAGAGCAATGAAGACGAAAAGCGATGGGGAAAAGGGAGCGAGCGAAATGGCGAGCTCGCACTTTTTGAATGGAAATAAGCCTCGTTTATGTTACGTCTGTTGCTCTACAAAAAAAAACCGACAAAAAAAAACAGAATTCCATAGAAGCAGCAAATACATAGCATGCGCCTATCCCTTTGTCCCTCTCCTGTCTGCTATTTTACATGCATGCAACAGCAGCAACAACAACAACAACGACAACAACAGCTGCAGAGGCCACCGAAGGCGACGACAAATAAGCACCACAATTTCTGTGGCTCCTATTTCGCTATTCGTCTGACTTTTGGCTCGCCTCCCACATTTTTATTTTAATTAAACTTGAAGCAGTTTGCTCTTTATTCATTTTCTTTTTATTTCTTCCATATGCAGTCATTTGAGTTGCTTTTTTTTGCTGTATAATTGTGTTCAAAGTTTTAGTAGAACTGCAAATGAACATGTGTAGACAAATACGACTTGCACATAAATGTTGATAAAGAACGGGTGAAGTAGTACATAATAAATATCAAGGAAGTTGCTTAGAAGTACCTTCAGACTCTTACATTTCCTTGAATAGTAAATGCGAAAATCATCATGAAAACTTTTGCATGTTTCTCTGAATCTGTTTGGTCTTGAAAAAATCTCGAATGTCAATATTAATAGTGCTTAAATTCTATGAAATTTGCAAAATTAGATAAGAAAAAGGCAATGTAAGGGGTGGAAAGTAGTAATTTATTGCTTTGAATTTAATTAATATTTAAGTTTTTAACAATTCTGAATTTTTAAACAAATTTAAAAAAATGTATATTCATTTTTAAGAAGAATTATTATTTTATTAAAATTTACATATGGGCATTTCCCAAAGTCGCGAACGTACGTTAGTACGAGATAAATTAAAAAAAATAAAATCGAAAGCAAACGTTTCCTGAAACTTTTTTTTTACTCTTCGATAGCATTTGTTTAGCTCTTTGGTTAGTGTAAATTATGGGGCTTATCGATTTTTAATTTTCATAATATTGTCAAAAAACATGCGGTCGCGAACGTACGTAAAATAGAAGTCGACTTTGGCTTAATACAGTAAAATGCAAAACTCTGCGAATTGAGACGGAATATTTTAAAGAAATAACTTTACTTTCAAAGTAGAATCATGTAGCTTTCTATTAAGTCTACTCTTAAGAAAATATCTCCATTTATTTATTTTTAATTTAATTAATTTCCGGGTGCGAACGTACGGTCGCGAACGTACGATTTTTCCATGTTGTTTTATTTATTAAATTTTTATATTTACCACATTGGTTGATTGTTATGATTTAAATATGTAATAAATAATAAGTAATAACTAACAAGTAATAAGTAACTGCAAACGACATAATTTTCAAAAACAAAAACAAAAATTTTTTTTTTAAATCCATGCGACGCTAGTAAAAATCGACATATGTATGCTTATAGGTAAGGTCGCGAACGTACGCTACTTTGACAGTCAATAAAAAAAGATTGGTTTGAGTAACCCCAACGATTTTTTATATTTCAAATATATATACCAAAATAACTTAACACACGAAGTTTCATTCAGCTGCTTGCACTTAATACGAAGCAATTACAATAAAATGATGTTTTCGGTCGCGAACGTACGATTTGAACATAGATAAGAAGCAAAATAAAAATAAACAGTTAATTGAACATTTTTTCGCTCACTTTGCATTTTTTATCTTATTATTGGATTGCTATTAAGAGATTTGGTAGAAAAAGAGCAAACATATCATATGTTTTCTTTGTGAAATAATAAAACATAAAAATGCATACAAAAGGAGCTAAAAGTAAAAAATTACATTTTTTCAGTTTGCAGGCAAATTTTTTTATAAAAACAACGGAGATATTATGAAAATTTGGATATTTCTTTATGACATTATATAAAAAAATACGATGAATGTGAAGATTTTTTTTTTCGGTCGTGGATTACCTTTTTTTGGGAATTGAATAGAATATATATATTCTTAAATAGCGTGTCCGTCTGTCCGTGTGAACATCTAGATCTCAGAGAAAATAAGAGATGAGGCTATAATTTTCGTCGGCCCTTGTTATTTTTGGAAGCAGATCAAGTTTATTTCAAATTTTGGTCTTAGCTGATTTGGCTAACAAAATGATACATTTTGTTCTCAATGGTATTTGTTGGATATTTAATTATTTTTGTGTTATATAAATTTGGTATATTTCAAAAATAATACCGTACTACTTGGACTTTCCTTAAGAGGGATAATAATTAGCAATAACAATATTGTAACAATATTATTAAATTAAATTTGTTTGTTCTACTGTAATGGAGATCTGATAAATGTATTCTATAAGTAGTGTATAGTACACAAACATTCCATTCTTCATTTTAAAAACATTCTCGCACTCACTGCAAGCAATAATCCGAGCAATATACCATGAAACGCAACGTGAAACGCCACAAAAAAAAGCGTGGAAAGCAATTTGGACAATCTGGACGATTGAGCCATCAGAGCGCATTATGCGCGGTGGTCGTCACCTCCCTCTGCTTCTTAACGAAGCTAGAGCACAAAAACCAATTTTCGTTCTAATTTGTTGAAAACGAATTTGATTAGGTTGACGCTTCGCTTACACAGGGGAAAAAGGAAAAAGGACAACTGAATAGCATAGCGAACTTTGCAGCGTTCAATTTGTTTGGGCTGCGGTTGGAGGCCAACAAAATGCATTTGAGAGCGTACACAGCGGACAACAGCGGAGAGCTGAAATTGAAGCTACAATCAAGTGCAATAATGTAATGGCAGTTACCGAGTGAGATAGAAAGAGAGACTGAGAGCGAGACCGAGAGCGAGAGAGCGTGTGGCGAAGTGATGTTATGACCACAATATTACGTGTTCTGTGTACACTTCTTGCAGCATCCTGATTTGACGGCAACTCTGTTAGCCGCAGCTTGCTTTTATTTGTCAGCAGTTCGATTTCCTCACCAAAAAAAAACCAAAAAGAAGCCAAAACTTATTGACGATTGCTGTGTGACCCAGCTGTTGGTAGGCTGCTGTTGGTCCGGGCTGCAGGACGTTTTTTTTTCTTTTGCTGGGCACTGGCCATTGCTCCATTTCATTTTACCGCATTTCTGTCGCAATTTTGCTGCCACTTTTGTTATTTGTTTGTTGCTGGCGCATTTTGTGATTGCACTTGCAGCTTGCGCACAGTTCATACCCGGAAATTGCTCTGGCCAAAATATTTCTACAATGCCCAGGCTCAGCTTTCAGCGTACTCTGCAGTCTGCACACTCATACACACACACTCTATGCATTCCTTCTCTTTGCTAGTACTATGTAGTTAAGCGCCCAGAGATTTGGTTTTTGGCAGTTCTCTGGCCCGTACGCCTATGAATATTTCAGGCATTTAATTGTAAATTACACATTCGCCCTGTGTGCACTTTATGCATTTTTTACAATTGTTTGCGAGCTGCCGTTGCTGCTGTTGTTGTTGTTTTCATTGTAATGCGCGGATTTGGCCATTGGGCCACGTGCCTAGGGAGAGGCTTTTATTGGGGTCTGGTTACGGCGTATTTAAAAATTTAACCCGCTTGATTAAAGTTCGCGTAAATTGAAATGGTTTCATTTGTATTCTGTGTGTGTGTGTCGCTTGCTGCTCTTCAATTATTCAGCAATTTGATGGATGATGAAAAATCCTGTGGAGTTCATAATGCCCCGCGGACTTAACTGCATAAATGTGTACATATTTGGCATTATTGTGAGCTGAATAAATTAAATATACTTAAATATTGATAATCAAACGAAAGAATTAAATTATATGACAATAAGTTGTAATTTAAAAATCTCGATAAAGATTATTTTCACATTACTAATAGAAAAATCGTTTTCATTCGCAGGATGAGAAAAATCAATTGCTTGTCACGAATGTGTGGCTAAAACTGGAGTGGAACGATATGAATCTCCGCTGGAATACGTCGGACTATGGCGGTGTCAAGGATCTGCGCATTCCCCCGCATCGCATCTGGAAGCCCGATGTCCTCATGTACAACAGCGCCGACGAGGGATTCGATGGCACCTATCAAACAAATGTTGTGGTCCGCAACAATGGGTCGTGTCTCTACGTGCCGCCGGGTATCTTCAAATCGACTTGCAAAATCGACATCACGTGGTTCCCGTTCGATGATCAGCGCTGCGAGATGAAATTTGGCAGTTGGACCTATGATGGATTTCAGGTTTGGTTCAGTCGACCGAGTAGGCAAAAAGCAAGGCAACCTCAGGGAGTACTGCTCAGCTCGTAGTTGTTATGCTTAAACTATAAAATATTTGCGTACTTTTTTTTGTGTTTATAATTTTATGATTTATTGAGAAGAAGAAGTTGAAGAAGAAGAAGGAAGTAAAAGAGGAGGAGGAGGAGGCGGAGCGATATATATATTTATATTATTCTACCCTCTCCCCCCATTGTAACTAAAGCTGGATTTGCAATTACAAGATGAAACTGGCGGTGATATCAGCAGTTACGTGCTCAACGGCGAGTGGGAACTACTGGGTGAGTAAGCCAATGCCAGAACCAAACCAAGATACAGAAACAGAAACAGCTAAAGCTAAAGCTAAGGCTAAACCTAAAGCTAAAGACTTATCCATCTGGCTGTTAAGGCAGTCGCTTTGCTTACTTTAACATAAGTAACTCACGTTCTCAGACAAATGAAACGAAAACATACACATTAGAAAAATTGAGAAATGACTGCCACAACTACTAGAGGCATTCTCATTGTGTTCTATATACTTTCATCTATATACTTTTTAAGTGTGTGTGTGCGTTTGCGTGTCTGTGCGAAACTCGTTTTCCCGGGCAGAAATGACAAAATGAAAATGAAAAGAAAAAAAAAGATAGAAATGAAAACAAAACAAAACGAAGCAGAGCAGGGCAGAGCAGAGCAGAAAAAAACAAAACTTATTTCTCATCTTCGTCTTCATCTTTATGTCAGAGATGTTTCTATAAGTTTCCAGAAGAGCACACACACAATGGCTTAGCCAAGGCCTTAAAGCCTTCAAGTACTTCGAGTACTTGTGCAAAGTACTCATCTCATGTCCAATCCCCCCTTCACCGTAAACCACCCACCAAGAACATGGCATAAATATTTCTCACTCAACTCTCTAAACTGAAGCAGGGTTCAGGTTGCGAGCTAAAGTTCCGAACTCGTTCCGTTCGAAACTCATACTGTTAACAAAATACGAAAAGATAAAAGTGCGTTTCGCTCGACAATTGATTGAATACTTTTTTGCGCCAGTGTTGGTCAATTTAAATGTCAATCAATCGGCTGCTTTGAACGCTCTCCATCACTGTTGCTCACATCTTAATCATCGACGCGTTTCCCAAATGCAATTTCGAGGCAAATGAATACGGAATGAAGTAATGCACCTAATGAACCCTGTGTTATATACATATGTACATTTGTTACTCCCAACTACTCTTCTTATCTATATTCTGTACTTTACTACTGTTTTCCTTCAAGTACACTCAAACTACCAAAATACCACACGCTTATCCAGTGTTCTCCCATTCACTCACTCCAACAAAAAAAGAAAATATTAAAAAATAAAAATCAATTCGATTCGATAAAAAATAAAACTACTTGGGCGCTTTAACTTTTCAAGACCGAAATAGCCGCGTAAACGTTTCGTTTACCACAGATCAATTTAAAAAGAAATACGATCAGTGGTGCAGCATCATTTTTGGCTAAATAAAGTCAAGGATATGCTGCCCCAACTGCTTGTCTCTCTCTCTCTCATATAAGAATCGCCCCTATCCAAGAGGTAAGGTCTGGCCCGTTTATGCATTCCCTTAGAAGTTTTCTAATCTCTTGATCTCTCTCTCTCTATATATATATCTCAATTTTTACGAAGCTCTTATGGCATGAACAAGTTCCGAAAAAAAAGAACTTTAATGAATGCTGTTTAGAAATATAATATTGTACATAAACAATACAATAAAACTATTGCATTTTGTGTAGCGTTAAGTAAGCTAAGAAGGATAATCAAAGGATGAATGAGACTATGAAGCTTCTTGAATGAGACTGTGAAGCTACTATTCATTTTTCACTTTAATTACACTAGCGCAAATAAAAGAAATTTAGCTAGAACTGCAGACCATTTTGATTGCTTTTCATTTTCAGTTGCATCACTTTTTCAGTCCTCAAATGGGTTTTAGTAACTTTTGATTACTTCCTAAGGTCATGCGATTTACGAAAAATTTAGGAAATGTTGTCGAACTCTACAAAAAAAAAGAGAAGCAAAGTGAAATTAGAACTGAGGGAAAGCAGAAAGTTGTAAATTGCACTTTTCCGCATAAAATGCCAAAGCAGCTAACTGTGCAGTCCCTCAACCACACACAGATACAGATGCAGATACATTTACAGATACAGACAAAGACACAGAACAAAACTTTTGTCCAGCATTCACTTAACCATTGAAAGAAGAGATTTGGTCTTTAGTTGGCTACAACCACGCACCAAACCAATTAAGAAATTAAAAGACAAATACAAATACATTCCCACCAAATACATACACACATTTAAGCAGCACTATAAATTAGCAGATGCATACACTCAAACACTAACACACACACACACATACAGAAAGAGTTGAGAAAAAGCAGCAAAAATGTTCTTTGTTCAACACTGGCCACAAAAGTTCACAACATACAAAAGTGCTGAGAAAGTTTGTGCAACAAATTTTATTTTTACTCCTTTTTTCTTTATTTCCCCTTTTTTCTTCTTTCATGCATTCCTCTGCAGCATTTTATTTTTATTTTCTTTTTTTTTTTTGATTTCATTTGGCTTTTGTTTTATTCGCTGCGTCATTTTTTTTAGAAGTTTTGTTAAGTTTGTTGGCTTGCTTAATGTTTTTGCTTCTCTGGGCGCATTTGCAGCATTTGCCTTTAGCGGTTAGTTTATGCAAATAATTTGGAGTTTCACTAGTTTTCATTCAGAGTCCAACGAGCGAAAATGTTAGCCGCCATTTTTTTGTTGTATTTAAATGCTTACCAACTACCAGAATAAGCCCTTAAGTAATCTGGGAATAATTTGGGGAAATTATTTAGCAGTGAGATTATTGAGATTAGAATAGAAAGCAAAAGAAATTGGGCACTTTGGTTGCCCAGTCGAAGTGAATTGTTAGCTTAACTTGTTCGCATTCCGCTTTCCGCATTCCGCAAGATTCAGTATTAAGTAACCGCCCGCTTTTGAAATCAAAATTCTGCTCTTGCATTTAACTATTTGTATTACTTTAACTAACTTGCTAGTATTTCACAACTTGAGTAAAGTGCTGAAAGTTTTGAAAACATGTTTGTCTAGAGCAAACTCAGTCGGCGCTTACTTCAAATTAGTTGCTCGTATGCAAATAAAACTTTTACTGTAACTACATACCGTTACGCATAGTCGTAGCTACCCTTGCAATCCCCTTTCAGCCCCCCTCTAACCCCTTACACTACACCCACCCAAAAAACACGCTCAACTTTTTGACTACACTTAGACAAAACCACAGCATGCACAGAAAAGGTTTTCATACTCAAGTACAAGTATATTATAGTCGTGTCTACTTCACTTACTTATAAGCTCTATCAACTCTATAAATACATATTCTATCTACTATATATATATATATATATTCCCTACACCCACCCACCCATCTTGAGCTGCAAACACTCTTCTAAAATAATTGTAGCGAACGCTTCATTTTACTCTCGCTTTACTCTCTTACCAACTTACTCTATTCTATTCTACTCTCTACTTACTACTCTACTTACTCGTAATTGCCTGTATGCCATGCTCAATATACTCAATATACTATACATACTATAGACATTAAAGCTCAGACAAAAGGTCCAAGTAAACGCTGACACAGATACAAGAAGAAGTTAACCGAAATGCAAACAAAATATTTCACACATTTTACTAATCTCAACGATCTTTAACCACAACCACAACTCGCAGGTGTGCCCGGAAAACGCAATGAGATTTACTACAACTGCTGCCCGGAACCGTATATTGACATCACATTTGCCATTATCATACGACGACGCACTCTGTACTATTTTTTTAATCTGATCATACCCTGTGTGCTGATTGCATCGATGGCTCTGCTCGGCTTCACGCTGCCGCCGGATTCGGGTGAAAAACTATCGCTTGGTAAGTTGAAAGGAATTGACGCTAATAGGGTATTAGACCAAGTGCATCTGCTTTAACGATGCAAATCTATGATGCAAGAGTTTACACTAAAGTTGCATCGCGCGAACAACTGTTTGGGGGTGAAAAAGTAAACAAACTCAGAAAGGAAAAATAAGAATATCAAAGGCAATAGAAGTAAATCTATCGAAATTAATCAAATTAATTAATTATGCGACACTTAAAGCGAGACAACTCGCTCGAATCGATCATATTTCTATAAAAAAATGGTAAAATTTTTCACTTTTTCGTGAGTTTTTATTTTAAGTACTGCAAAGCAATTTGAAATATGTGTTTAAAGTGTCAATATGTGTAAGTGGAATGATCAGCTGATTTCTATCGATAACGCACTTTTTCGATAAATATACCAAAATATTAACCGAAATACGGTCACATTTAAAAAATTATTGTCGCATTATCAATGATGCGGCTCCATTAGCCATCCCTCTCTTACACACAGCCGCTTAAGAACTGGTGAAAAATTCTAAATTAACGGAAATTTTCAATGAGGCTGCCCAGTCTATAACAAGAACTAAATTTATTGAAATGGCAAAGTAAAACTGAGTGTTGAATAGTTCCAATAAATTACAATATGAATCTACACTCATGTACGTAATACAAATACTTGATAAGCAGCTCAAGATGTGCTTCGAAAAGTATTTGCCAAGTACTCTTTATAATAATGACAGCCCCTCGCTAAGAATTTAAAATAAGTTGGCGCTGTCGGGGCAAAAATCCCTCCTCAGCATGTCGTTGCCAATGCCGTTGATGAGTGCTCGGAGAGCAGCCTGACGAGCATCGAGCATCCAGTCTTGTGCCTCGTGCCTTGAGCCTGGCTGACGTCGCACATTAGTCGTTATTGTCGGGCCGTTGATGATGGGTGATGATGACGCCACGCCACGAGACAGCTGAGCTGCTTGGCTGGTAAACAAACTATTGAACTTTTAATGCTGCGATGGCTGCTACAAAGTATCTGAGTTATGTTCAAAATATCCCATCTACATAATAGACGTTTCTGGGTGGGGAAAAAGACAAGTCATGAGATAAATTTCAGTTCAGTAAACAATTATTGATGTGAGGAATCTTCACGTCATATTATCCATATTGTTGTGTGTGAAAATAAATGTACACTTTTTAAACATATATTTTTGTAATCTCTATTCAACATATTTCTTTTTTATATATATATTTAGGCGTCACGATCTTGCTCTCGCTGACCGTGTTCCTCAATATGGTCGCCGAGACAATGCCGGCAACATCAGATGCAGTGCCTCTGCTAGGTAAGATCATTTTGTTTGCCAAATTTGCTGATGGTATTGTTTACTCTACTATACTATATTATATGTAATCCTCGTTATCCTATTGTTGTGTACTCGTATTCGTATATTCATATAATCGCTGTGTCTTCGTTCGACTTTGCTTTTGAGTTCGTGTGTTTATCTGTTCACAGTTTATAGAACCATATTCAATAAAAAAAGAAAAACAAAAAAATTTAATACAAACATCATAAATCTAAAGTTGCAATTACAGTTCCACTCATATATATTCATATTCATGCATTTCTAAAAATGATTTTATAAATTCCAAGTAAAATCCGATGATTTTATAATATTAAAACTTTGACACACAATTAACATAATGGACATGCATCGGCAACATTTTGATTATACAACAGCAGTTTCTTTGGCTCTAAAAACAGACTCTTTGGTTTGACTTTAGAGCGACTAAAGAAACTGCCAGCTGATGCTAAAAAATAATAGTCTAAAAATCTGTAGAGAAAGAAAAAAATATAAATATAAATAATACTTAAAAGGGCATATGAATGATGCAATTAATAATAACAATAATATTTAGAAATTAAAAAAAAAAGAAAACAATGCAATACTAAGAATAATATTTATAATCCCAGATATGATACACTGAACACACGAGTTGGTTTGATAAATGCACACACATTTTACAACCAGTTACTTGCACGCTATAATCTTTTCTTTTGGGCTCTTAAGATCAATATCAAGTATTCTCTTATATACTCATAGAATGGTATTTAATCTATAGGTTTCTTCTAATCAAATAAATATTTAAACATTAAAACTGTATCTTAAACAATACTACTACATTTAAAACCGCGATAATTTACATATCTTAAAGTTAAAAATAAAAGAATTCGAATGAAGAAAATTGCATTAATTGGTGAAGAAAAAACCTATGGAAAATACATTCAAATTGAATTGATTGAGCTTTAAAATTGCTTCAAAATTTCTTTAAATTCAAATTTAAATTTTCGGCCAAATTTAACTATTTCGATTCCAATTCTATAATATATACATAAAAATATCTTAAAAATCAAATACTTACTTAACTCTATTTGATAAACGTAATATATCTAATTCAGTTACTGGCATACTTTTTATGGGTGTCTAATTCTACTATAATTATATAATCACTACAAATACTATTCCAATTAAATCAGTTTACAAGTTACATGTGTGTGTGTGTTTTTAAAATGATTTCTTTTCGATTCAATAAACATAATTGCTATGAACAATAAAGTTAAAACGAGTAAAACGTAAAAAAACAGATAGTAAAAAATTAAGATAGAAAATTTGCATTTTACTATAAATACTAACTCAAATATTGTATATATCTCTGCCTTTTTTCTTTCTTTCTAAAAAATTGTAAACCTTTTGCCAAACTACTATCAATAATCAACCAACAAATATAAAACACTGAATGAATTCTGAACGAAATATGCTACCCTGAACTATGCTCGAAAAAAAAAAAACTAACCAAATCGAAAATTCAACTAAAACAATGATAAACAATTCAATCGATACGAAACCACAAAACAAATAAATAACCATTTGCACTACAACAACCACAATAACCACTCCGAATTACACTCTCAAAACTCACACAAACACACCCATCGATAAACGATGCAAAAAAAAAAAAAAATACAAAAACCAAAATACTATTTTATATATTGACAACACGCCCAACCAACCAACAGGTACATATTTCAATTGCATAATGTTTATGGTAGCTTCATCCGTTGTGTCAACGATTTTAATATTAAATTATCATCATCGAAATGCTGATACGCACGAAATGTCCGAATGGGTAAGTTTCAAACGGGTCATTTACCAAAAATAAAAAATACAACCAACCAACAAAATCAAATACCAACTTACAACTCGTATCCAAATCAACTAACAACAAAAAAACAACAAACAACTGCAAAATGCGACCATCACTTATCATAGCCTCCAGCAGTCGCAGTAGCAACGGGAGCAATCTCCATTCCTGGACACAAATCGTCGTCCTGGAGCAGGACTTGCTCGCCTGCTGCTCCGCTGTCCACAGTCTCGCATAGCATTAGCATATTTTCATATGATTTATCTCTCTAGAGCCACTAACAAACCGAGACAACTGCATATCGCATATCGCATATCGTACTCTATATATACTCTATATATATAATTTTGAGAAATGCGCAAAATAATTTATGTGTTTAGTTAGAGAAATGTTTTTGTGTTTACTTGTTTCTTGACATTCTCGTTATTTAGTTATCGCTGTTACCCCTTGTGTTGTATTACTCATTTATTAAGTACTCCATATTTGTTTTGTGTTCGTACAAAATTATGCCACACCTTGATCAGCAAATACAATTTTAAATGTAGCTACCGCCCCAAAAAAAAAAAATATTGCTATAAGCTTACATTTTTGGTGTATTTCCGGATGAGTGAAAACGATACAGTTTTCTATTGAATATTGATTAGTGAAAATATTAATGCTGAAATATTCAAATACAGTATAAAACACTTTTCGCATTTACCATAAATTATCATTTTGTAACGAAGAAATCCGTGAAATCACCAAAAAATAAATGCAAATTTTGCTAGTTGCTGCACCACAAATATATGTTTGTTGTTGTTATTATGATTGTGCAATTATTATTGCTATTCCACCCAGTTTGTTGTCGTTGTTGTTGTGTTGTCGTATTAAAAACATTTTCATTTCCAAATCATTTGCTATTCGAGAATTTTCGTTATGTTATTGTGTGTTTATTTAAAGCCTACTTAGAGGCGCTTTTGCAAGCAAGTTTATTTCTTGTTTTTTGCGTTTCTTTTAGAGCTGTGTACTTAGCCAAAAAAAAGAAAATAAGAAACAAAAGAAATGCCAGTTTTAGCCCCGATGTGTGTGTGACCCAAAAGCAAATGAAAAGCATCGCAAATATTGTAGAAAACTGCAAAATACCAAACCCAATGTGACGGACGGATGTACAGAGTTCGAAATGAATGTTGTAACTAAGTGTATTAACTAGCCAACATGTCTGCCACGACTGAGTGCTGAACGTGTCTACTATAAAATAATTTATGTAATGAAAAATATCGTAATGTTGATGTTGGGCCCATAATTTTCTTCTTTATGTAAGCTATGTCACTCTGTACAATTCTCCATCACAGCCTCCTTCTCCTCCTCATCCTTTGCCCCGCAAATACCAATCCACAGAACCTACTATCTAACTACTAACTTACTAACAACCCATCACTCGGAGCCCTTTACGCTTCCGTTATCGTCACCAGTTGCACAATTTCCATTAGTTATTCGTTTTTCTATGACGTAACGTAAATGTGCAGTCCAGTTAATTTAATATTCAACATTCTATCAAATGATATGTTGTACTCTAAATATGTGTAAATAAATAAATGTGTGTATATATATTTAAATATTCAAATAAATGTAAAGTAAGTGAATGGTTTGTATGATACTTTGATGGAATGCTTTGAGTGCTGAACTTAGAATTTAAGGGACAAAGTGAGGACGCTATAATCGAAAGCAAAGAACAATGTTTTAGTTTTTGATATGCATATTTTATACGAATAGCTGAAAAGCAATTTATTGACAAAGTACTTGTATCCATATCGAAAATGGAATATCAAAATCAAAAAAGAATATGATAGTATCATACACATCAGTTTTGAAGTGAATTGAATATGGCCAAGATGCCAAGTGGAAAGCAATTTATTCACATTATTGCAATTGCATGAAGAGCATAATGGAAAGTTCGAGGAACTGTAGAAGAAGTTTGGCTCACAAGTTGGCTCCAAAAAAGGGACGCTAAACCGAATGCAGCTCAGTGGAAGTCGATTGGCTTTTAAGAAGTCAGTCACATGAAAAGTTCTTGGCATGCATTTCGCCCCAAAGAAATGTGGACAGGCACTTGTACCGCCTCGACATGCAATTGAATTTAGAGCAATTGAAGGAAACCCCCAAATCAAGTATACACACACTATAGAAGAGAAAAAGAAATACACATTCAAAATGTGGCAGCCAGGCGACAGTTGGCCCAGTTGCAAGTTGTCGTGACACGGGCATGAAAATTGAGCCAATTGGCAACGCAGGCAGGTGCATTAGAAATGTGGCAGCTTAGGGCACATGACATCTACAACAGTTTGGCGCGCTCCTCCCTTTTTCTCCTCCTCTTCTGTGATAACAACAAATCAATTTGCACAAAATTTGCACAAAGCGAAACGGACGAAATGGATAGAAAAAATAGAAAACACTAGAGCAAAATGGGAGAGAGAAAGAGGAGGGAGAAGCGTATCCTTTTGCACAGCTGCGGTCTGTGGCCATGTCGCATATCATAGACGGGACGATATGGATACCACTCGTATGCCAATGCCAAAGTGCTCCATGCTCCATCGTGCTCCATGCTCCATCCATTCGATCGCAGTCAAAACTTTGCATTTGGTTTGCATGCCACGTCCTCGAGCGCATTTCCATGTTACCATCGCTTGTTAGCGAAAACCGCCAACCGTCAAAGGAGTCCAACACACTGCGGACTTCGAGGGGGAAGAGGGGAGCATTGAAGCGGCTGGAGTCATTGCAGCAGATGTCAACGTGGCCTGAGTTTTAACCAACTGCAGAGGGGAGGAGCTGAGAGGTGGGACAAAAAACTGTCCTGAATGAAATGCAGCTTAGCATGACAAACTCTCTTTGGTTCTTAGTTCCCTGTTTTTTGCCCTTGTTCCTTAGCTGCTTTTTGCAGTTATATAAAAAACAAACTGAGTTTTGATATCTAATATGAAAATAAGTTACGAGACTTTGATCAATGATTCATTCATCATAAAATGATTTCCGTCGTAAGAAAAAAACTTTGAATGAGTTTTTTAAACAGTTCAACAAATAGAATTTAAAGATATCAAAATGTCAACTTAATTTTCTTGTAATGAAAAGGAGGAGTACTAAAAGTTGAAGATAATCCGAATGTATTTTATACATTTATTGAAAGGCTTTCAAGAGAGTAGGCTAATAAAAAGAAGTCAGAAAGCTACAGTCGAGTGTGCTCGCTGTGGGATACCCGCTACTCGTTTTGAATAAAAGCAAAACGGTATTATTCTTTAAGTATACCAGATCCAATAGTGGTATTATTTTTGAAATATACCGAATTATTAAATCGACAAACTACTTAAATATACTGAACCTATGTTTGCTATATCGACGATCTTTGTTATGTCGTCTCGGCTATTGACTCTGAAAAAGAATATACATAACATATGTATATACTTTATAGGGACGGAGTAGCCTATATCTGTCTGTGACATACATTTGCTGGACCCACAAAGTTATAATACCCTTCCACCCTATGGGTAGCGGGTATAAAATTTAATAACTAAAACATGTTGAACTTTAAAACTTGCCGTGTTGAAGAACTTAATGAACTAAAAAATTAAAAAAAAAAGAAACAAGGTGTGACCGAACTTTATTAGGCTTATAGAAATAAATTTCAGTATTCACAAAAATTATAATTTATTTCAAAAACAGAAAACATAGGTCAATTATTTCCAAGCCCACTTTAGTATAAATTATTCATTGCGTATGCTTAAAGTAAATTAACTAAAAATAGTGTGGATAATAACAACATTTGCAGATTTTTTATTTGTCAAGTGTTATATTCCTATCTTATATACATACGTATCTTTTATTAGAAATGTCAAGACGAAACGACAATTAAGTCTGTTATTACATTCTATAGCAAATATAAAATTGAAGAACTTTAATGCAAAACTTGTTGCGTTATGAGAAGAGGAATGAATCTAAGTTTGAGAAGAGGTGAATATGTACGAGTGTTTGGATTATTTATGGCCGAAGCACAATCGAAAGGCGTTCTAAGAATGTGTGAATGAGTACGTAACATACATCTGCATACGTGTGTGTATTTGTATCTCTCAGCGATAATACTAAATTGTTGTGCTGTGTTCTTATTGTTGCTCTCGTATTTCTACATATCATATATTGTTGTCTATGTCGTTGTCGTTGTCGTTGTTGCTGTGTCGTGTTATGTTGTAAATCATAAATTTTGCATGCTTCATAGCTATAAATAAACAGCAACCCGCTGCCATGGCGCAAAGCAGATCAACACCGAAAGGCGCACATAAATATTATTATAGCTAAGTGTAATAGTAACGCACCAGCGAATATCATACCAAGCAGGCAAAACTGCCAGCACCAAAGCGACACTTCCCAACACTAATCGACACATCGGACAGACAGACAGACGGACAGAGAGACAGCCACTAAACGATGACAACAACAACAATTTGTGCCCCAACAAGAGCACTCGATGGGGGCATATTGTTGCTTTAGTTGTAATCAAAATCAAATATAAATCATAATTGTGGCATGCGTGTATATGTGTCTGTGTCTCTGTGTGTGTGTGTGTATATGCTTCACTGTTCATGCAAAAGAGCAATAAATCGTTGGCAGCCCAGTAAGTATGCCACACACACACAGACACACACGCATACACGAAATGGACAGACAGACAGACGGACGGTAAGACGGTGAAATTCGCATATGCAAAACACATACTCGTAATACACGCATTTGGAGTCGAGTCAGCCTGCAGTTCCGTCTACTAAACGTTTCAATTTCCACCTGCCACATGCCACACGCCACTTGCCACTTGCCACTTGCCACACGTTAGATTCGCATCGTATTTTTATGCTGGCTACCATGGATATTGCGCATGAGTCGACCGGGACGACCGCTGATATTGGAATTCCCGACAACGCCATGCTCGGATACATCTTCCGAGCGCAAGCATCAGATACTGTCCGATGTTGAGCTGAAAGAGCGGTATATTATGCAATGATATTGAAAGCAACTCAATGATCTGTTCATATGCTAAATTACCCTTTATCTCTTTTCCCCTTTAACTGCGTGAAATATCGAAGGTCCTCCAAGTCGCTGCTGGCCAATGTGCTCGACATTGATGATGATTTTCGGCACAATTGTCGCCCCATGACGCCCGGCGGAACACTGCCACACAATCCGGCTTTCTATCGCACGGTTTATGGGTAACAACAACAATAACAACAACAACAAACCACACACAATGCACAGGCTAATCTCGCTTTAGTGCTATGCCCAATAAACTTATGCCACTCACACTCTTCTCTCTTTCTGTTTCTATCCCGAACTCAGGCAAGGCGACGATGGCAGCATTGGGCCAATTGGCAGCACTCGAATGCCCGATGCGGTCACACATCACACGTGCATCAAATCATCAACAGAATATGAATTAGGTTTAATCTTAAAGGAAATTCGCTTTATTACTGATCAGGTAAGTGCTTCCGTTGTCATTCTGCCAACTAGTTTTCTTTCTCTAAGTGTACTGCTTGAATAAATTATATTCTCATAAGCATTATTTTAACCAAGATAGGAAATAAAGAAGATTATTAAATTTCGATTGGATTTTCATACTTAGTCTTAAGCGCTATTCCCAGATGAGCGAAATTGCAACTCCATACTATATAAAAATCGGCTTTAAAAAAATAGGCAAAAAATATTTTCGTACTGATTTCGGTTAAAGCGATCACGTGGAAAAATATGATAAGCATGTGAGGCATTTTTCCAAGAAAAGAAATATCATAAATTCAAATTATGGAATCGCAGGACTGCCTATGAAATGTAAAATCAAAAAAATATTGCAAGCAAGTTGCAATAAAATTTGCTTAGCATATTATCGCAATAGAAATAGGAAAAAAAATCAGTTCATCAGTTTCTTTAAATAATTTAATTTATTTAATAGACGAATTTTTCATTGCTGTGGCCATGATTTTGTTTTTTTTTTCATATTTTCGTGTCAAATTAGGCACACAAATGTTAATAAAAAACGGTCACTCTAAAATTTGTATAAATTTTGCAGGTAATTTATTCCGTTTATCTGGGAATAGCGCCTTAATAAAAAAGATTCAAGATTTAAAGACTTCCACATTTACTATAAAAAAAAAATTTTATTTATAAATTCGAAAACTTGGAATTTGACAAACTTTTCACAATATCATTTATCATATCTGTCTGCATATGGCAAAATAGAAAAATATTTAAACCTTTTTCTCAGCTTTGGGACGTACAAGTCAATTATTTAATTCATTTTTTATTTATGAAAAAAGTATTTAAAAAATTTAATGCATGCTAGTTTGTAAGCGCTCTGAATCTATTTATATTAGTCTTTAATGCATATGAATTTTGGCACATTACTTTACTGTGACAGAAATTAGATAAAAACTCATACTTACCATAGAATAATTAATTGCATTTAGATAAGTTTTGTTGACACTTGAAACCAATACCCCAATTATTTTTGCTTCTTTTCTCTCTCCAAATCTTTAACAATATCTCTATAAATTATATAAATATACAAATATGAAATAATATAATTGCAACAATATAGCTACGTAAAGATGACGAGGACAATGACATTGCCAATGATTGGAAATTTGCAGCTATGGTCGTTGACAGACTGTGCCTTATCATATTCACAATGTTCACAATATTAGCCACAATAGCTGTACTACTATCAGCACCACATATTATTGTCTCGTAGCCATATGGGCGAGGTGGTTATTGTTATTGGTTTTATTATAAAATCAATTTGTTAATTATTAAATTAATAACGAAACTTTTTAAGTAAATTTAAAAACGTTCAACAACAAAAATCAACAAAAAAAGAGAAAAACACTTAAATAAAAACCATTGACTAAATAATACCAAAAAGAAAAACCCAAAAAAAATCTATAAAACACAATAATTTAAACATAAAACGAAAATTCATTTAAACAAGTCTTTAATATAAAATTAAAACAAAAAAAAAGAGACTTAAAAACAATATAAAGTTGTTTACACCTTTTTAATTAAAAAAAAACTCTAAAACTATTAAAAAAAAATCAACTTAATCCTTTTGAGACCCCTAGATACCTATGACTTTCCAAACTGTTACTCCCAAGTCAGTAATTAAGTTTCTTCCAAAATTAACAAAAAAAAAAAACAAAGAATGAAACGGGTATATTTTCTTTATAGATTTGTATATTTTACAATTTAAGAGCAATTTTTCTCGAAATAGACAACAATTTCCAACAATTTTTTAGTAAACTTTTAAGAAATTGCAGTATAACTCGTATATAAAACCAAAAAAAAAAGCAAAAAACAAAAAAAAACATTTCGAAGACTTCATTGTATACGCTCAATTTCGTTTTGGTTGATATTGAGCTTTATAAAGGGAAATACATAGTAGAAATTAAATGGATCCAAAGTGTTAGGCGAAACCCAACGTTTTTTATTCTGGCTCTCTAGCAGGATTATTAGAATTACTGAATCCTCTGATACTCTTCTCGATCATTATTCAAGTCACTTAGTATGTGTAGTTTTCCAGATTTTGTCATAAGATCATCGAATCCATTGCTTCCAAAACAGTCTTGAAAGGAATTGGACTAAACACATAAGATAAAAGTTCCATCTGCATTTCTAAACAGAACCAATATTGACGATCTACATATCCAATGAATTGTACGTAATATTCCTTGAATCCGCTCTTTTTATTTTTAGTTCAACTCTAAACAAATCCGTAAACAAATACCTATCCCCAAAACTTAAAGCATATACAAAACCAATAGAATAACCCATCCATCAAATTGAAATGCAAAATCCAATTGGAATTTCAAAATTAATAAAATATCACAAAAAAAATTAATAACTAAAGTGAAATCAGAAATGTTCTAGAATGCGCTTTCAAATCGATTTGATTACTTTGCATATTTCTTTTAAGAAGTATGGAATATTCTTAAAAATTGATTTGGAATCGGCATTCAGAACTTGTCTGTACAACACATCGGAAAAAAAAGAATGTAAAATGAAATCACTCAAATCTGTAGGCCTTACCTCAGATATAGTAAAAGAAACCAAGCCCAAGGCGCGCACAACAAATGAAATGCAAATAACTGAATTTCATCTGATTGTGAATGATCGAAACCGAAATCGAAAATACAAATTGAGAAAAATTGAATGGTTGCGAGCAATAATATCTGCGTGTTGATGAATTGCATGATTTTTTGGTGATGCAAACAATGATCGATCGATCCATTGCATAGATACGAACAAACAGATATCTAAGCAAAAGTTCGCTTCTTCATTGCATTGAGAACAGCGAAATGTATCTGTAACTGTAACTTACAACTTTCGGTATTCCACATTATTTTTAATTTAATTCTCAGATTTGATTTGAATTTTCATTTCACTAAACAAACTATCTATAAATAATTTTTGATTATCTTTAAAAAAAAATGAATACTGAAACTTGATACAAACACCAAAATGCATACAACATGATTCAACACATCCCAAGGATGAATATACTCACAAAATACCAAAAATATACAAAAAAATATACCAATAACAATGAACATCATATTGAACACAAAACATGTCCGGTGCATGGAAAATTGTGTGCTTTGCTTTAGTATTGAGAGCAAATACTTACATATAATAAAACACAAAACACTTATTAAAAAGAGAGAGCTTTATACGTATAGAGAAGATCACTAAAAAAAGACAAACAAACAAAAAACAAAATGAAAATCGAATATCAAGATTCATATGGAAATGAATCTTACTCGCGAATATACTCAATTATTAGATGATCTTTATTCCACGTGGAATCCATAGATCAATAACCATCATACAGTACGAGCATTTTATTGTCCGCAAACTAGCCAAGCACACAATTTCTGTTCATGCGGGTCTGTTTCGAATTCCCTTTCATCGTCAATTCCACATAAATGTGAAATTCATACTTTTAGGCGAAACTTCAAGTTAATTTCTTATTATCACACACATGCCATTCAAGTATGTTTTGCACGATATTGTGAAATCAATACGAAAGTCGAATTCGAAATTCAGGTCTGATTAACCAAAATCACACATAGCAAAACAGAAATCTTAAAAATTACGATCGCATCTGAGTCATTTGAGCAACTGCAATGAAGATAGTTTTTTTAGAACATTCATGATTCTAATCTTGACCGTGATCTTGCAGTTCTCATGAGATTCACACATGCCTCTAAACAAAAACTAAACTAAACTAAACTATTTTCACAAAATAGCATTATTTTTATAATTTTTAAGTTACAGCAATTCTGCTTCTAATTGTAAATCTTGTGCATTGAAAACAATCAGAATTTTTCTTTGAATATAAAAACAAAACAAATACCACAACAGCAACAGCAACAACAAACGAAAAGAAACACAGAAAAATACAAATATATGAATTAAATAATAATACGATTACCAAACCATAAGAAATGTCATACAATTAAACTAAGCTTACAATTACAATTACAAATTACACACATAGATATCTCGTTATTAAGATTCTATCCAAGAGCCCAAGGTAATAGCATGAAAAAACCATATTAGCAATAATTTTTACAAAATGAAATTAAGCATTAATGAATGAATAAGATAAAACACAATACAAAATAAGGATAACCCTTTGTATATTGTGAGTGCACAGAAACCGAGCAATGGGATCGAAAGTATCGCAAACCCTATTGATTTTTAATGATTTTTATTATATATTTTATTTACCACTGGAGACTCTTTATAAACATTTTTATTGTACAAATTTTATACAATTTACAAGCAAGTGCAATTTTGAGACTATACAAAACTTTGTTGAGTTACTTTTTCATTTTGGGTTTCTTTTACAATACGAATACACTTTAATTTTTGAATCAATTTTGAAATCGTAGTGTTTTTTAAGAATGTCGAAATTTGTGGGACAGTTTAATAAAGTTTAAGGATTAGCTTTTGATAATGAACAAAAACAAACCGAACAACTGCAAAATTTGAACTCTTCACAAAATGTTATTAATAAAACTAATGAAAGGTGAAAACATATTTGATTATTTTGGTATAATTTCTTTCCATATTTGATAATCTAATTGTATATATGCATATATAATTTTGGTCATTCTATATTTCGATCCTAATACGATAAGGGAAAATTACAATAAACATAATAGAAATGAAAATAGCAAACAAGCTGCCAGCATTGAAAAATAATAACAATAATTAATTTTAATATTTTTTATAAATAAATAATAAATTTTAATTTTTTATACAATTTTTTTGTTCTTTATTTTGCGCTCATTTATCTGCAAAACAAAAAAAAAATAAAAGCAAAAACAAAAAACAAAGGATTCAACAACTGATAACAGTTAAATTGAAAATACTTAGTACAGCAACAAAGTAAGGCTTAGCATTCGATAATGGGATTACATTCAGATCTTATCAATTGAAATACCGATTGAACTTATTCATAAGCAATTTTTAAAAGAAAAGTCAGCAAGAAACGCAGCAAATAGATTTAAAGTAATAGCAACTAATGTGGATCAGCTCTATGGAAAGTTGAAAACCAAATAACTGCACCCGAAGTGATCGATAACTGATCGAAACAGTTAAAGAGATTAATACTACGTATAAGGAGCATTAATAAATACAAAAACACATTTCTAGAGTATAAAGAAAACAGTTTGGAAAACGTTTCTTTCATCATGCATTCAAACACACACACACAAATGCATACATACAGACACAATCGCATACACACACATATATACATATACATACATATAAATATATATGGTATATATTTCTTTTTACACTGGAAACAAATATATATAATATATATACTATATATATATATATACATATATATTTACTTAGTGTACTGTGTAATAATACAACAAAATATTTAAAAGCAAATGATGAAACTTTTTCCTAAAAACTAGTTGCATTTAAAAGAATTTTAAAAAATATACATAAAAGTATATATTTATTAAATGAAAAACAAAACAAAATTAAAAGAAAAACCATGCTCCTTTCTCTACTAAAAAAAAAAAAAAAAAAAAAAAAAAAAGAAAAACATAAAACCAACTTTAATATAATACTTAATTAGACATTAATAATAGTCAAAGAGGGAAACCAAGAAGAGATAAAGAAAAAGAAAACCAAGCAAAAGCGAAATAAGAAATCGTAAACTAGAAAATATTTAAATTAAATTAATTTTTAAAAATGAGAAAACACAAAAAAAAAAGAAAGAAAATGCGCTGATTTTTTATGTCGTTATTAGTATTTAAATTAATTGCATAAAAAACATAAAAAATTAATGAAAAACCAAACCAAAAATACAACAGAAAAGAAAAAGAAAATATAATAATAATAAATTAGTAAAATTGAAATTGGTCATTTTGACCTAAATAGTAAATTATAGAAAGAAAAAAATAACAAACAAAAAACCAATTGAAAGCAAACCCCGAAAAAGAAAACAATTGTAAAATTTTAATTATTATTATTCAATAATAAAAATACAAAAAGAAACGATTTGACAGAAATACCAAACATGACGGCGATCAACCGGTTTTATTGGAGGATTTCATTTATTTGTCTATTAGTGGACTGTTATCTGTATGAAGGAATGAAGATCATCGATTCAGCTTTATTCTAAGCCCAAGTTTCAAACCACGATTTGATGTCTCGTATGGAAAGGTAAATCCAGTGTGGTTAGTTCTAGTCCAAATTGATGTAAGACATGTGCAATGTATTATAAACACTTTGCAGGAATTGATAAATGTGTAAATATTATTTAGTTAACTAACATTCATGATCATTGCAAGAACACTGACTCATCGCAATCTTTTATTGTGAGGTTCGATAACAAAACAACATTTTTTTTATCAACCATGGCAATCACATTACAAAAAAAAACAATACTTTGTAAAATAGTATGTAACACACACATAAAACAACGAAATATCACATCTCTAAACCTATATAAATACTTATATTCAAAGTGGTAAAATTTCAGATCAGGTCGCATTCTGATACTTTCAAAGAAACAATTTTACGTAAAAATTCTGATGTCATGCGCAGTTTGTCAACAAAAACCAGCTGAATGAAAATTAAAAACAAGTCATTTCTTTACAACTCTTTCCTATAACAGCTATCTATAATCATCAAATGTAATATGAACTAATAGCAAACTATAAACAAATACAATATCAAGCAAGCCTGACAACAGAATCGACCTTATAGTAAAACATGTTTATCGGATGCTGCGTGTATGTATAAAAGTTATTTTTAAAGTATATCTTCAGATTATACTACGTACACTGGTTGACAATCTGTTTAAATCAAAAATTTCCTTTTACATTTTCAATATTTCGGCATGATTTCTCCATTAACTCCTGCTATTTTCTTCTAACTCCACAAAAAATTAGAAATTTCGAGAAATTTTTACCAAACAATAATAATAATAATAAAAAAAAACATATCCTCATCATTACTCTGCACTTAGATTTGCATTTGCTTTTGCATGCAGCACTTTTCTATTTAATTATTTTAATAATAAAATACTAATTCAAACAATTTTATTTCTATGCTGTGGTTTGCTATTACACGGATTGGAGAGGTAATTGTATTAAAATACGAATATCGCTAAAAATATTAATCAACTTTTCGTTAACAGCGGACTGACCTAAGATCCCCGAAATCCTTATCTATTTGGAATTTAGCTAATGGAATTCAAATCTATTGTATATTATTATATGACAAGTAAATAAATGTTAAAAAAAAACATATCATTAAAATAATATATATTTGTAAAAGCTAACGTAATGAATAAATATTATAACGTGATTTGATGGCGTATTTGTATTTTAAATTCCATTTAACTACTTTTGTGCACATGTCAGTAACTCTCTTAGTAAAATCACCTTCCTCATCTGAAGAAATTAGAGCATTACCTAAACATTGATCTTTATTAGAAACTTAAACCGAGCAGACAAAGTTAATGCATAAACATGGATGGCCCGTTCTTTATGGACTGCTTTGCTCCTTTGTCTCTTTTTTTGTCCTAGTTTAATTAAAATGAAAATACATTAAAAGTAATAAAGATCTGTAGAATCATAAAAAAGGTTTTCGAACCACCAAAAAAAAGGAATACAACCACCAAGTTAATTGCCGTAATTAAAGATCTGTATAATTTTATAGTAAATATTGTGAATTAAAATAAATATTTATTTCAAATATAAAAAAAAAATTTTAAAAAAGGTTTAAAACAAATGAAACAAATTTATTGTTGATACTTAGATTAAATTAAAATATTTGCGGACGGTCATATAATGAATTTATTTTATCCCCATGACATTACTGGAATATATTTTTTATACCATTTAGAGCCTTTAGTATATTTATAGAATATGGTTGTATTAAAAATGGGTTGCTTTGTTTAAGTCATTTCATTTGATATGTTTTTATGATTTCTACGGAATCTAGTTAAAAAAAGGGCATATGCCAATTTTATGAAAAGATTACAAAATGATTCTAAACTATAAAATACATCGATAAGTGGCAATTAAGTTCGATAAGTTGAATATCGATTTCAATGCAAAAATATCGATTTTAATGCCTTCGCAACCAACTTTATTAATTTACTATTCGTATTGATGACATTTTCAGCACAAAAAACAGCAAAAATTTTGCGGGGATATTTCGTTGCGAAGTTCCCAGAACAAACAAATTTTTAAGCGATTCGATACTCCGATTCTGGAATATATGTATGTGGATGTCAAAACAGCAGATCCACATGCGAAAAAATAGACAACCTACTATTCTGGACTCATATCGGCAATGTGAAAGAAATCATCAAGATGGAAAAATTAAAAAGAAAAGAGAAATAGAATGAATTAATATTGTGGAGTCACAAGAATTTAAAATCAAAACATATTGCAACTAAGTTGCAATTATTGCAACATATTAATGTGCTCGAGTTATTATCACCATAGAAATAGAAAATGAATTTAATTTTGTGTGTGTGTTTTTTTTAATAATTGCATTTATTTAAAAGGCAAATGTTTATGTGGTGCCAAAATCTTTGGTTTTAGCCATTTTCGGTCCAAATTTAGGGTTATAAAGGTGACCAAAAACGGTCACTCTAAAATTGGCTGCACATTATTTTGCACATAAGTTGGCCGCCACTTGCGCATTACGTCACGTATAAAAGGGCACAAGCAAGGTTTTGTAATACAATTCGATATTCGAAAATCGAAGACGAGGCGCACGCTCAAGGGTTCAAATCATTGCTAAGTGATGCCATTAAAGCTGTTGGTGGTGAAATCACATTAGCCTAGACACAAACTCTCATCGCACGTATAGTCAGGAAATACACCACTCAATTTTATAGCAACTGTGTGGAAATTGGATAAAATTATAGTACTTTTCTAGAAAAACCGTTTTAATAATTACAAATCAAATTGCTATTCAATTCAGTAAGGAAAGTTCTTATGTTATGAAATATTAATGTGATTGGTGTTGAGGAGAATAAGAAATATTTTAAGAATACTTTGTAAGCTATATTACTAATAATTATTTTTGATTACCTGTTTCAATAAAAATTTATATTATACATACATCTACATACAAAATTGTTTAAATCTGTATAATTTTAGACAGCCTTAAAAACAAGGAGTTTTTTTTAGCTGTGTGAGGCAAATGTCGCAGGTTTCGTTTGCATATTTTGTATAGCTTATCATAAACACTTCCCCGACTTCTGCAAGAAAATTGTTTACATTTGCACTTTGTTTAAACATGTTGCGATTTTTTCGCACTTGTAATTCAAATAACAAAACAGACACACGTTGCATTCAAATGTGTGAGTACGTAAGCATTCTGCCCACTTGGGGGTCCATAAAGAATGCAATTCAACTGTAATCGACTAACAGCAGTTGTAGCAACAACAACAACAACAGCAACGCCTGACCATGCAATGTGATTTTTTTCATTCGCATTTTTATTTTCATTTTGTTTTTTGTATGCTGTGGCATGCTGCGAAAATTTTCAAAGCAAATACTCGAAACAAGGGCTTTCAGATGAGAAGAGCAAGGAAGAGGGAGGGGGAGGGCGTTAATGATGCCGAAAAGAGGTGTTCGTTGTGGGTATGACGAGCGGTGCCCAATCTATGTATGACCCTATTGCCTATGCATTGAAGAGTTGCTTTTGCTTTTTTCACAGCATACTTTTGTGCGTGTAAAAAAATAATAAATGCACTTTTTTTTACAGGCTTACACACAGACAGACTGTGAACAACAAAAGAGGTTTAAGCCTGTTGTATATAAACTATGTGTAGCATATATACTTGTGTTTGTTTGATTGTGTGGGTATATAGTGTTGACCCCCTTCCCCCCGCACGTATTTATTGTAGTTGTTGGTTATGTAAATGGAATTCTATGTACGCAATACCCACGCACAATTGCACCAGCAGCCCACCAACAACAATAATAACAACAATAGCAACAACAACAACAACAGCAACAACAACAATAATGGAAAATGTAACGCGCTTTTGTTGTACATTAAAATTGCCGCCTGTCTTACTGTCAGCATGAGTGCGTGTGTGTGTGTGTGTCACGTAGGCTAGTGTAAAGTATATAATTAACGGCGGTTCACATATGTGCATTGGAAGCGGGCAACGTATCGCGTATATAAGCCGCATTTCCACCTCCCCCTCTTCCTGCAATGGCACCACTGATTACACGGAATACATAAAGTAAATGTCAAAAGCGACACACACACCACCCACATTTGTTGTTGTTGTTGTTGTTGGTACTGCTGCTGATTGAGTTTGAGTTGATGATGAGTGCAACTGGCGACCCCAATGAAACCTTGGCACCGTCCTCACTCCCTCTATCCTCCTTCACTTAACCCCACTCGAACAAACCCCATCCTCGAAGCTCAGCCCCATACCTTAGCTCTGTTCTCGAGCCTACCTCAATATTAGCACACACACACACACACACACATACACACACAACTTCAACTGCCTGTGCGTGTGGGTTGGAGTGAGTGTATGTGTTGTTGTTCTTCTTGTTGTTGTAGTTGTCATTGGCCTGAGAGCACACCCGCTGTCCGCTTCTTTTGTAGCCCGTGTGCATTGCATCTTAGGCACATCCTCTTACCCCACCACCCACCACCCTCCACTATCCCACGACCATCGTCCACAGTCCTCTTTCAACTGCTTGCACCCTCAGCTGCTGGCAAGTCACTGCACTATGGGCTACTTCAATTCATTTAGTTTTAGTACTGAAGTTCTAGGTTTTTGTGAAGCATTTTTCATGAAGCATATTTGTCTTATATGAAGGATATTCTCTTATATTAAATGAATACAAAAATCGAACTCGCTGAGGAAAATATTATAAAATAAAAATATTCTATGCATGAATTGTGCTGAATGGAAAGTTTTGTGTTAATTATTTGCAAGATTAGTAACTGAGGTCAACAGTGAAACTTTGGAATGAACTTGCATCGATGCAGAAGATAAGAAAATTGACTTTAGGCTTAAATCGAATTCTGACAATTGTAAATTTAATCTTTTTGACTAATTACCTATTTTAATAAGAAATATATTTGTTATTCATTTTAATGGAAAGCAAACTTCTTTAATTAATTAACAATGAACGGCCTATTAGTTTAATGTGTAATGCTTTCAGCAAATAAATCAGAGTATGTATACAAAAAAAAAACTTAAACTTTGTAATCTTTAGAGTACTTATTATTAGCTCATAGCTACGTATAAAAGGATTTAAGCTACCAAAAAGTCTTATGAATTTATTAATTGGTACTAATAACTTACGAATGTTAAATTATATATAAGGATAACGAGTTCTTGCTTTAATAAAAGTAAATTTTGCACGCTTTAAACAAATATATTAAATAAAATAATGTTATCGATTTAATTACCATTGATTGTTGTTAAATATTGAAATTGAAGTGCAGTGTGACAGAATAATTTCGTGATATCTTGCGAAGGCCAGATAAAAGGATAGAAAATTATGCCCATTCTTTTAGTCGTTTAAATTATTAATATGTTATTTTTTATTATTATTCCCTGCGCTGTTGGAGCAAAATTCTATGCTTATGATATGAGAATTGATTATAACAATAAATGTAAATTTTCCTAAGTTGAATTTCTCTTTTTGCGCTGAACTATAAATTTGCTTATTACATAAAGCTATAAGTTCATATTTAGATGGAAAATAATCACGATCCAACGGGCCTAACGAAAGTTGCAACAATCTTAGCAAATGTGCGACTGTTTTAGTCCTGTTGTCTCAAACAAATTTTATTTGTAAAGAAAAGTATCTACACATTCCGAAGATTGAAGATACCTTCATATCCCGATTCCCCGTCTTGTCGCAGTAAAAGCTGCTAGGGGAGAAGCTACCGAGTCGACATCGTCCATGATATCTGTGGCAAAGTAGTCAATAAGACCGAATAAATTTGGAGCAGTTGAGAAAATTCTGAAAAAGGAAAAATAAGTGTTATGTTAGATAGAGCAATTAGTGCAATAAAAAGAAAGCTTTCAACGCATTGTGTTTTTCGTAGTTATCAGTAACTATTTCTCGAAATATTCCATTTATCCCATGGTTTATAGTGGAGTGCACAATAAGCACAAATTACGAATACGCATTTGACTAGATCTTAGGTTGGGGCCTCCACATTCGCATATTCGATTGTCCTCCATGGGGGTCAACGCCGTTGTCCTCTTCCTCTTCCTCTTCCTCGTCCTTGTTCTTATCGCCTTCTCCCCATCCTCATGGTCTTCATCGTGATGTGTGTTGTTCCTGGTTGTTGTTGTTTGTCGACGTCTTTGGTTCCACTTCTTATGGCAAAATTTATGTGCACTCTTAATTTATGCATCGGACAACACAACAGCGTAATGTGCTCTGATTTCAAATGCGTTCAGGGCATTTGAATATTGCAAATCGCAATGTGGGGCACTTCTTAAAACCTCTCATGGTTAAGATTATTTTTTTTAAGAAATATGCAATTCTGTTGGCTCTCTTTTGGATTGGCTATAGACTGCCTTAGCAACTATACAAATATACGTTACATATATTTTATGAATATACTCAACATAGTATATGAATACAATAACTTCTTGAGCTTGTAAAAATAAAAAATTATATTTTATAACAATTTAATTCTTAGTCTGCGGAAAAACGCGTGATCGCCTGCCCTAAGTTGTACCCATTAGTTCTTAAGAAAAGTTATAAAATATATTGTTATTCCCATTCCCCATAAGGTAGAATAATATTATAACTAAACTTATTTAATACTCAACTCCGAGCCATTTAACTATATCTATACCAGGGTAGATGCGCATTTTAACTTTGTGCCTCCAGGAAAAGTATTTAGCAGGAGATATCTCCGATCCTATTTAGAAAATATTTGCACGCTGATCAAGTTTTGTTTTTTCCTCCCCCGCAATTCGAATAACAAGCATAAATTTAAAACTAGTGTCGCGAAATTTAGTACATACAATAATAACAACAGTATGCGGTCAGATACAAACTGTAGAAGTTATTTAAAAGATACTTTAAAATGGAAAAAAACACCTTAGTTGCTTTAGCGAACAATCTTGTGTGTTTAGTACTAGTTGGTATATTCTTAATGATTTTAATGGGTATCTCGCAGTCGAGCACTCCCAACTGTAATTTTCTTAATTGTCTTGATTTGCGTGAAGAGTCGAGACAATATAATCGGATCTATTTCTGACCTAGTTAAAGCTAACATGTAAACTTTCAATTAACTATTATAGATGTAATTTATTATATGATTATTGACAGATAAAAACTTGTAATAATATTATTTAATTGCCAATTCATAATAATGCCAAAATTAGTGCATTGCTATTCAATGGCATTTGTGGCATTTGAAATTAAAAAATTAAAGTTTGAGAGGATTAATTATTTAATAAAAATAACTCAAATGCTAATACAATAATTAAATTTAATTAATTCCGAATTGAATATTTATTGTTTTAAAAACAACGACTTAACTTTATTTATATTATAATCGTTTTCTTCTAATGTCTAGACTGGAAAAAAATGCAATTAGAAAGCAACTGTCATTTGTGCTCGATATTCTAACAATATATTGCAAAAATACAAAAATATATCAAAGTCAATGTTTGGTATATTAATATTGCTCACTACATTCAAAATATACCGTAGAGTACAAAATATATCAGATTTTCAGTCAAAGCAACTAAGATTCGTAATAAGTTGGCGTAGAAGGAGATCTAGCCCTGTCCGTCTGTCTGTCTGTCCGTATGAAACACTGGATATCAGAGACTATAAGAGATAGAGCTATAATTTTTTTTCGACAGCATTTGTTATGTTTGCACGCAGATAAAGCTTATTTCAAATTGTTGCCACGCCCACTTCTGCCCCCGCAAATCGAAAAAATCGAATAACAAGCGTAATTTGAAAGCGAGAGCTGCATAATTTTAAAGCCAATAATAACAATAGTATTTATGATTCCTGAATTTGTGCATTTGGTTATGGTCAGATTAAAATTGTGGATGTTACTAAAGAAATACTTTTGTTTGGCAAAAACGCCTACTTACTAGGGGTCTTAGTTGCTTTGGTTGACAATCTGGTATATTGTGCCGTCTATGGTATACTTTGAATGTGGTACTATATCGATATACCCAACATACCATTTGTCATATTTTTAGTATTTTTGTAGTATTTTCGGCATATTTTTATATTAATATCACAATATTTTTATTTTATTCAAAATGCGTAGCGGGTATCTCACAGTCGAGTACACTCGACTGTAGCTTTCTTACTTGCTTCGATTTGCAATGTTGACACAAACTTGTCGGAAATTTATAGACGGTCAGACAGACAGACAGGCATCGTCGCGACTGTTGACGCTGATCAAAAATGTATAAACTTTATAAGATTGGTACTGGATACAAGCGATATTATAACATTGACATAACTATAAATTATGTAGAATTAAGTACTGTTAAGATATACATATGCAATACGATGCTAAATGAAATATCAGGCAGTCTATGCTCACGAGTTAAATAAAAAGAACAATACATTTACTGTATTGTTCTCCTATGGGTAGCGGGTAAAAATATTCTTTTGAAAATATTTTAAAAAATTTTCTGTTTTTTTTAATTTTGTTAAACTTCTTTTATTATTTTTTAATTCAGAAAATTAATATTAATTTTTTAGTATTCCAAACTCAAGCTTTATAAAAAAACTCTGATATTAGGCAAAACTTTATAAGAATTCTAAAAATTGAGTATTACTAATTGTCACTTGAATATTGCGTTCTCATAAGCGAGGATGAAAATATCCTAAACCCGCCTATTCATATCAATTGTTGTGATAAAAGATAAAGTCTTTGATAATAAAATATTCAGGGGACAATTTAAAAATGCATTAAAAATTTGTTTGCAATCCAAAGTGTCATCAAAAAGTATTTTTTCATATTTTATTGTTATAAAACGAACTCATTCGCACACTGAATACTAAAAAACTAACCAATTACATAATTTGGCTAATGGCAAATGAACAAATGCCGAGCGCTCGATGCAAGTTCGCATAGCAAACAAACAACAACAACAAAATAGACACTTATACACACACACACACACACACACACACACACACACACACACACACACACACACACACACAGATTGAGACTCACACTTATATTCTTGTTATATACTATTCAAATAGCATATAGTGAGATACATAAGCGGCGCTTGGCCTGCCGGCAGTTTTACAGTACATAGAAAACTGTACTCGGTGCTCGGATGCTATGGCATCTAATTATATACACGTTGAGTACAAAGAGACCAGAAGAAACACCCTGAACAGGCAGCTGGTGTACTGAAAAATCACTTGAAAATCGACCCCATCCCATCCCGTCCCGTCCCATGCGGGGGGAGAGAGAGAGAGTTCGGCCAGAGTCAAACGATGACCCAAGCAATGCCTAAGCATGTGCAATAGATTTTCCCAAGCTTGGCAAAGACAATGGACCCGAGCTGAGGCGCCTGCGAGTAGGCTTAAGATTTTCTTCGTTGCACAAGTGGCAAGTGGAAGACAAAACCAAATATAATGAAACATTTTTGACAAGATGCAACACGCACAGCTCACACACGTCCACATGAATGCAGCTGCAACAATGTGCGTGTGACTTTGAGTGTGTGCGTGTGTGTGTGTGTGTGTGTGAGTCTCTATGTGTGTCTTAGTTTACTTTACTCATTTGCAATGTTTTTGGTAAAATGTAAAATTGAATTATTTAAAATTTTAATAGAAAATCTTTGACTTGCACTCAAACGCATACATATTATATCTACAAATGTACACACATTCAAATACCTTGCTATAGTGAATACATACATACATGCTTCCAGGTGAAGAAGTTTCTTATACTCTACAAAAAGATACTCTCATGTAACTTCTTAACAGATTTCATTCAATAATACTGAAATTATCGGTCTGAGATAAAATGGTAATAACGAATTTATGGTCTTGATTATTTTGTTATTTAACAATATTGATCCAAAAAATAATTAAATAAATTGTATTCCATATTATTAAATGAATTTTGTTTGAACAAAATCATTTAATGAGTGCTTACATTATTATTAAATTAACCTGAATGTATATTAATTCATTAATTTAAAAGATCTGATTTTAATTATTAGTTTAAAATATTATGGGACTTTTTAAATACTATTCACTATAAGGGCTTTAAAGTTTTAATTAGTATCTTATTTTAAATTTACAATCTACTTTAAATAAAATAAAATAAAAACATACAAGATTACAACTAGATATAGCTTAAACGTTTTATTTTCTAAAAAAAAAAACAAGAAGGATAAAAATGGTTTTGATAAAACAAAACCATTAAATCAGTGGTTAATTACCGAAAAAGTTCATTAACAAATTTATAATCTTAAATGTGTGTATATTATTAAATTCTTAAAATTTAATTATTAATTTATTATTTTAGAATTATAAGATTCTGATTTATTTTGACTATAACAAAATTTGTATTGATGCGAGGTGCGCAGAACTTAAAAAGAGACTTTAACTTAAAAAAAGAATATATCGAACTGTCGATACTTATTAACAGTGTTCCTAGATAAACATTATTAGGGTTGGAAGATACATACCATATCTAAAAGATTCTTTAAAGTGTTTATTGGTATCCAATTTTCAGCTATAAAAGTATTTTTTTCTGTGACAGCTGCTTTTAAATAAAATAAGATAAAAACATAAAAAAATACAACTAAAGTTACGAAATTAACTTTTTTTAAATAGTTAAACAGTATCTTAATAACAAAATTGTATCACATTTTCTTAATTACTTTCACGTGCTCTAAGCTATATTTTACTTATTTTTTTTAGAGTATTTTTCTTTCGTTGTGATTTGCGCATTGTTATCCATATTGTATATATTAATATATATTTTATGCTTCACTTCAGACACACATCCACACAAATACACACGCAAACACACACATTGATACTCACATGGACACGTACAATCTGCATGACTAGGATATCAACATCTTGAGTTTGGCCAGCAGTTGAAGAAGGAATCGTCTCGAATCCTTTTTGCTTCCATAGGCCATGTTATCATTTCAGTAATTGCATTTTTGTGTTTGTCGTTGTTTTTGTTGTTCTTGCTGTTGTTGTGGCTCTTGTTGTTGTTGCACTTTACCGTTTTTGCTTCCTCTGGATTCTCTAAGGGGTTATTTTGATAATTTTCTCAAGAAAACTCAACCCAATACAAATATGGCCCCATAAATACTTGACCTGGCCTCTGTGCATACTTTTGTGCGTCTCTCTATCTAATTTTCAGCAAAATGCAATGCACACCAATACACACACGCACACACACAAATACATATACATTCGATGCAGCATTGCATTAATAAATATGCACAGCTTGCATTTATATAGCATACATTCAGTTTCTAGCCGGTTGCATGTTGCTATTGTTGGGGGATTTATTTCGAAATTCTTTTTTCCAACTCCCTCTCGAGTTTTCTCAAGCTGCTTCCATTTCTTCTGCAAAGTTTCAGCTCTTTGATGAATCATCTTATGAACAACAGTGCATAAAGATAGACGAAATGTGTTATTTTCTAATGTGTTTTTAAAACGTTCTTATATTTTCTTTAATTTTAGAAAAGCATACAAAATAAATATTGGCAAAAGAATGTTGAACATAAATTATTAAAATTTATTTCTTCTTTTCAGTTGTCAAAACACTTTATGTAATATTCTTCATATTAAAATCATATCAAATTAAAAATTGATTTCAATTATTACGAATAAACTAAATAATGTAATAATATACAAAATACCCGCTACCCATTTTCAATTCTACAATATACAAAAAAAAATATCAAAAATATACCGAAGAATACTACAATATACCGATGACTAAATTTGGTATATTAATATAGTACTATATTTAAATTATACCATAGAGTATTAAGCATACCAGATTATCAGCCGATGCAACTAAGACCAACTATTGCAGTTGGCTTTCTTTATTATACAAAAGTATTTGCTAAATAAATTCTACAATTTGTATCTAATCTATTATATTATATATACCAAACATCGCGACTCTAGCATCAAAATTACGCTTGCTATTTGATTTTGTCGATTTGCGGGGCGGACGTAGGCGTGTCAAAAATTTGAAACAAATTTTGTGCAAACTTTAAAAGTACTCTATTTCTTGTTGTCTCTGGGATCTAGCACGGACAGACAGACGGACATGACATCTCGTCTGTTGGTGCTGATCATGAATATATGTACATACATATATACTTAATGGGATCGTAAATGACTTCTTCTGCCTTCCACCGTATGGGTAGCGGGTATAAAAACCAAGAAAGTGACGGAAAACTGAACAGCTTTTCGGTATAAGCATATTGAAAAAAATAGAAATGACTTTTTATTATTAATTTTTATATTACAAAAAATATTGTAAATAAATTATCCGTCATACTATCATCTATATTCATATGATAACGGATTTGTCACATTGAGCGTTGTCTTCTTTAAAAAGAAATCAACTTCATAGTTGATTTAATCATTTTTGATAAATTTCATTTTATACACGGACAGACAGACGGACATGAATATATTATCTCGGCTGTTGGCGCTGATCATGAATATACATACATATATACTTAATTGGATCGTAAATGACTACTTCTGCCTCTTACACAAATTTTCTTCAGGCACAACGAAATAATACCCTTCCACAATATGGGTAGCGGGTATAAAAACCAAGAAAGTAAAGGAAAACTGAAAGGTTTTCGGTATAGGCATATTGAAAAAAATAGAAAAATTTTTTATTATTAATTTTTATATTACAAAAAATATTGTAAATAAATTATCCGTCATACTACCATCTATATACATATGATAACGGATTTGACACATTGAGCGTTGTTTTCTTTAAATAGAAATCAACTTCATAGTTGATTTAATCATTTTTGATATATTTAATTTTATATTTGTAAATACAAATTTTGTAAATTGATTTATAAAATATACTAGATGAATATTATCTTAGTTTAATAAATTATTGTTATTATTAAAAATAATTGTGCTTTTTCTCCAACTTCTTGGGCATAATGGAATACTTATTTTTATTATTAAAGTGACACAGATTGGTTCAGTTACTACTTTGAAGTGGAGTTGAATTTTCAAGTAAACTTTTGAAATATGAAACGTAGATGACTTAAAGCAAATAAGCTGCATGTTCCTGATAACTGTAAGTATTCATTAACAGATGTCATTTGCTGCAAGACGAAAACATTTAAAATCCCATCAAATGAAAATAAAAAATGTATCAATCATACGATGATATTGTATAGTTTTGAATCTGGATGTATTGTAATTCTTTTGCTTGTCGGTAAAAATTACAGACGAACAAACAAATTGATAGGGCAAGTGCGAGAGGGGGAGTGAATAGGGAGATGGAGGGAACAAGACAAACAAACAGCCAGGATTGCGGTACCAAAGAGAAGGGAAAGATGTGGGAGAAGAATGCGAATAGGGAGGCTGATTGAAGAGGGCAAATAATGAGCTTTGGCAGAGGAGTAATTCCCAAAAAGAAGGAGGTGTGTGTGCGAGTGTGAGTGTGTGTGTGTGTGTGTGTGTGTGCAGCTTAACAACGCAACATAAATTAACGCATATTTCAGTTGCAATATAAAAACGCACAAAGCGAGTGAAGAGCTCGCTGCAACGGACAACAACGTCAACTGCGATGAAGCTGGCAGAGGCAGAAGCAGCATCAGAGGCAGCGACAGCGACGCCAACGTTTCAATTATTTGCTGTTATTGTTGTAGCTGCGCGTGTTGCTGCTGTTGTTGTTATCATTAACTTTGTTGTTGTTGTCAAAAGTGCCAGAGCAGCGGGCATTTTTTTGTGTGTGTCCTTTTTTTTGTTGTTGTTCTTTCAGCCGCTTCTGCTGCTGCTGCTGCACGCACAAAAAATGAATAAAACAGACAACGCCCTATCACACACACACACACACACACAGATGCACTCCCCCCCTCTCTTCTGCCAAATGGGTTGTATGTGTTGTAAAAAGCTGCCGCCGCGCCTAAAAGTATGCAACGCATTGGCTGCCTATCTGTCAGGTTGCATCCTCAGCTCTCTCTGCATCTCTGCAGTTGTACATTATTTACCTCTTGTTCGTTTTTTGCGAGTGCAGCCGCTGCCGTTTTTTATGGGTTTTATTGTGTGCGTGCGCGAATGAAAAATAAAATATATAAAAATATATAACGGTACCGCTCGAACAGCGCCGGCGTCGACGTCGCCGCACGTTGCACGCACATTGTCATGCCCCACCATTGGCCTCGGCGTTCCTCTCGTTCCTCTCGTGTCTCCCGCCCCAGAGGCCGTGCGTCGTCCGCACCGATGCCATGAAAAAATGAACACAAAAAGCAAAAGAGATGCCCAAATGCGAAAACGCGTGCAAGCAAACGGGCCGAAGCGATATTTTTCTGGCCGGGATCAGGGCGTATATATTGCATATATGTGTGCAGATACATATACACACACACACACAGAAATATATATATATATATATATATATAGGTGCAGTGATTGCCACAGCATGCGGGGGAGGCGAATGGTAACTGGCAAGGGCAGAAGTAGAGGTAGCCGTAGTATAAACACAACACAAAAAAAATACACCCCCGGACGGACAGCCGGCGGGGCCAATGGTGCGTATGTGTCATGATGGTGGCGACGGCGTCGTCGCTGCATCAACAACAACAACAACATCAACAACAATTAAAGCAAAACATAGATTTAAAAAACCAAAAAAAAAAGAGGAGTAAAAACGTTTTGCTGCTGCTGTTGTTGTTGCTTTAAGCTCTGCACAAATATATTGCAAATATTTGTTGCATATTTATTTTATTTGTTTGTCGCGTTTTATTTGGGCTCCTAAAAGCGCACAACACTTTTTAATTGGGTTAGTAATTGAAATTTATCGAACGCTTCCACGCACAGCACACAGAGCACACAGTGCTCAGTGCTCAGTGCATCGACACAGTCCCCAGGGACGTGTTCGTGAACAAAAAGCGCCAAATGAATTGCACGCATTTGAAAAGTAGACATCAAACAACCATAACAAAAGCAACAACAATAACAACAACAACAACACAGACAAAGGGAACAAGTTAAAGAAATGAAAATAGAGTTTTTAGTCCATTCAATTGTAATTGTTGAAAAGACCCAAGGGAAAACTAATTGCCATTCAGAGCTTCCTCCCTCAAACTTGAAAATGTAACATGAGATACCTGGGGGTAGCTATAGCTATAGGTTCGTATTTCCCAATATCGAAGCATATACATACTACTAAATCTTTTATGCCTTTTTAATTGTAATTAAAATAAAGAACAGTGCACATAATTATTATTATAACATTCATTTTGTCTTTTAAGTCTTATTCAATGAATTACAAAAAAAATAATTTTTATTTTCCCTCCTTCCTAATCTTCCCTGAGTTACCAAGCGCCTTAAGCTTATTTATTTAATATTTAATTTGTTTGTTTTTCATTTTATAATCCTTATTTAACTTTAAGAAATAACAAAAGTAACTGTATAATTGTGCTTTTGTGATTAATGGGATTTGTTTTGTTTTCATTTAATTTTAATCTAACTACATTATTATTATTATTTGATTTTATATAATGCAAACTGTGCATAGCTGATGTTAAGTAAATAAATAATCATAGTTAACTAAATTATTATTGTTAAATATATAAATAAATCCATTGCCCAAATATTCATCACATGCATTACAAAAAGCTGCAATTCATTTGCCAAACCAAAAAAATCTTTTTCGATCTCGCGATTTCTTGTACTCAGTAAGCCAAATGTTAAACTCACTACCGTAATATTTTTAATGACATCTGGAATGATATTTACAAAAATTCACTTCTTGTTGATAAATTAGAAAACGTTAAAGTAAAATAGTAAATATTCTCAACAATTTTGGATGTCATAGATTTATGAGTTGGATTAGAGAAATTCACAAAACACTTACCCATGATGGTCAGCCCATTTAAGAGAAACTGGTTGTATAACTTTGCATTCGATTCAAAATGTGTGGACTTTTTATTGGTGTCCTTTGGCACAGCATCATTAAGAGCAACAACAACGATAAGAGTGAAGCAAGATCATCATCTCAGCCACATCTAAACAGTCGAATTCACACACAATGGGAACGACACAAGAAACTGGACATTATCTGCCCAAAATATAAGGTAGAATAGTGAAGAGGATATATGCGGGCCAGAAAGATTGCAAATCAAAAGGACAACAACATCAACGGGCAACGGGCAGCAGCATCTTGGAATCCACCCCAAAAACAAGGAAGTGACCAAAAGGGGTTGCATCTTGGCCGGGATGCGTGTCAAAGTTCAACGTCTCGCCTCTCTGCACATTGATGCTGTGTCCAGTTTGAAAAACCGGCCTGTTTTTGCGCTCAAATCTGTTGAAATTTTGATGTGAAAGTTCAGAAGATTTTTATAAAAGTTTCATGTCCTGCCACGGATGCTCGATTCTTGATTCTCGGTACTCGGTTCTCGATGCTGATGCTGAGCTGAGCTGAGCGTGAGAAAGTTTGAATCGCCATCGAAGAAACTCGTTTATGCCCAATGTCTACTAATGTCCTGCTACAGATGCTGTTGTCCTCTAGCCTCCATTCCACTCTTTTCATCTCAGCTCCTCCGGCGTAACTAGTTGACCATCGTCTTGCCACTTAGCCAGCGACCAGCGAGCGAGAGATTTATTCATGTTATTTGGCCAGTTTGCTAATTACTAACCAAATGCCAAGACTTTGCTGCCAAACATTAGCTCAACAAATGGTCAAGAGGCTGCTGATACTGCTGCGACTGTTTCGCATTGTTTGTCTCCAAGTCGTTGCACTAATTGTCCTCGAAGGCGCACTGACTGTAGCCTCAAATGTCCCCCATCGAAGTGACTTCGCTAACTTCGCTGACTTCTCTCTCCCTCTCACAGTTGACCAATGCTGGCCCTATTAGCTTAGATATTCCATTAGGCGGCATCGATTACTCAGACATGCATTGATTTTTTTCACAAGTGACTGCAAATTTCAATGCATAGCCGATGAGACGCAGACCCTAATGAGCTCCTGTTTAGCGAGAGAGTATGCGATTGCAGTCCACATTCGGTAAATAAGTCAATGAATTTGGACTATCTCTTATTCGGAGTTATATAATGGAAAAAAATAGAAGACATGCACATTGCACTTATGTGGGATAATAAGAAGCATTTTAAGTGATCTCATTTTGTCGCATACCAATAAGGTGAAAGGGTAAAACTTTGTGCCAGATGAAAATGATATAACTATGACCGTCTGTCCATATCTCAGAGACTATAAGAGAAAGAAATGAAACTTGTTTCGACATCACTTATTTTTGTACGCAGAACGATTTTGTTTCAAATTTTTGACCCAACAATTAAATAAAAAGCGTAATTTAAATTTAATTCTTACACTAATATCAACATTATTTATCGTTCGTGAATATTTTTGGTTGCGTTCAGATGAAATTTGTGAAAATTATTGTACTAAAAAGATTATTTTATTTTGCAAAAATTTGCTGATGTTGTCGAGTCGGTTCAATATCTGGTATATTTTGTAAACTATGGTTTATTTTGATAGTGTAGCGATATACTAAATAAATAATTATTACAAGGTTCTGCATAATTTTTATTGATTTTCTAAGCCCTCTAATAATATGAGCTATATTTAGTAAATCATCTTAATCGAAAGTTTGGTAAAGTAATAAATTGTGTTACAACAACTTTCTAACTTTAATCCTCATTTAATGACGTCTGACCTATGCACATTTGCAGACTCATGCCACAAAACCGTTAAGCAATACGTATGTTTATTTTCATCTCTAATTACTGTCAACTTCCAGAGATTTCAAGAAAAACGTTACATAAAACCGGTCGGTCTTTAATATTTTCAGTAACTGACAGTTGATGTCTGCGTAATTTTGGCGGTAAAAGCACAAGAAGTTTTATGCAAAAAGATCCAGTTTTGTGTCGATGTTATGAGGGTCCAGCAATTAAGTTGATCTTGGCCTGTAGATGCTGAGCCGCAGACAGAAGTCAGATAAACACTGAGACCAAGACACGGAGGGAAGTTCTCAGTTCTGGGACAGTTCTAGCGGCCAATCAGGAGTCCCGAAAAGTTGCTTAGCAATTCCTACACATAAAGAATAATCAAAGCAAATAGATAACCCTTAAGGAGATACAGCTACAACCACCCCAAAATCGAAAACGGAGAATGTAAAATTCCGTTGCATACTTTCGCGCACGAACTGAAATTCAGAAGAAGGGAATTTACATATTAGTTAGTGAAAGATTATTGCTAACTCCGAGTTTTACTGAGAACTCTTATTTTTTCACTATGCCAACATAAATCTTTTATTCTCCGATTTGGGTGTGAAGGCGCAACATGTGGCGCGGTGACAGGCAAAGAAACAACAAGCGAAACCGAAAGCCAAAACAAAAGCAAAACAATGCGTATTTCAAGGCGAAAAAAGGCGCAACAGGCGACGGGTGGCAAGTGGGCGTCTAAACGTGCCACAACATGTGGGCGAGCGAGAAAAATGAGCGTAAAACATTTTTTAAGGAAACAACCAAAGCGTGGAACTCTCACCGCCGAAAAGTATGCTACGAAAAATGCAAAATACTTGGGCCAACTTTAGGGGTTGCTTGAGAGAGACAGAGTGAATAGCGGGTTGATTTTCAGGAAGACATTTTTCGGCATTCCTTAAAAGCACAATGCTGAGCGCAGCCCACATTGGGTTGGCTCCGCTCACTCTTATTGTCTCTGACTACAATTGTACGATTATTGAGGTAGGCACATGATTATCTATTTATATTTGGAAGATTTCCTTATGTAGTCTTGAACAGCCACCCCTTTGGCAGAGACTACTGGCCTTCATTAACTTGATGTACAAAGTTCAAAGATGACCGGTCAAGCAACCGGTTTGCATCTGGCCCAGCCTGTCTTCGACTGGACCTGGACCTGAACCTGATTGCCTATTCTTGGACAGCATCTGTGCTCTACGATGGCATCGACTGGACCCAAAGCTGATCAGTTGAGTTTGAACTTTCATTTCGGTCGCGTCGCGTTCGCAACTTTTCTGTTTTGGCTTTGTTCTCTCTATTGAAATTCTCCCATTTGTTTTTCGTTAATGTGGGGATTTCTGTTTAATGTTTTATGTTTTTAATGTTGTTACAAAATTAACATTTGTTTTTGTTGTCCCTTTTGTTGACCATTTTCGTTGTGCACGTTTAAACTTATGGAAATAACAAAACAAAATTAAATGTAAGTGTGAATCGATCGAATTGATAAACTATTCATGTGAAAATTTAAAGTGCAGTGAAGTTGTGAAAATAAAGATTTAATTGTGAATTCGAAATTTGATGAGTGATTTTTCCCTTTAATTTGCAGTGAACTCCATGAAATCCCACAAAACGAAGAATTGATTTCAATATAACAAAGCCACACACAAATTTCAAAACCCATATCAAAATTAATGCGCTGCTACATCGCTTGGACTTTGCCTTGAACACAAATTGAATTTCATTAGATATTTGAACAAAATTTCATACACATATGGAGCAATCCAATGGCAATCGTAAGCAGCTCTCTGAGTCCTCGACACTCGGCATGACGGAGAGTGGCAGCAATAAGCGAAAACTCTACGCCATCGATGAGCGCGAGGAGAGCTCTCCAGTCACAGTGAGTGAACTGGAACCCGAGGCAGAGGCTGCCTACGATGCGGATGTGGATGAACTGGAGCAGCCCGTGGCAGGTCCGCCGCTTGCCAAATTGGCCGGTGAGCGTGATGTCATCTATGAGCTGTTCCAGCCCTGGGCACTAAAAACCTATGGCGATCAGGCAAAGACCAAGACGATAACGCTGCGCAAGAAGGCGCGCATTCTAAAAGCACTCGAGGGCAAGGAACACAGTCGTCCGGACAGCTCCAAGTTTCGCTTCTGGGTGAAGACAAAGGGTAAGCTGAACTCATTTTAAGCCGTAGCCTTCACTAAGCCAAGTGGCTTAATTACATTCATTGCAGGTTTTACCACCAAGCGACCTGAGGGATTCGAGGAGGCGCCGGGCAGTCATCGGCTTCTTCAGCCGCTGCCCAGCACTGCAGTTCTCTCCGATAATCCAGGCGCCGTCGATCTGTTCGCAGCTTCGGCTAGCAAGGACTTTGGTCGTCGCATCTATCGCAAGGTGGCTTGCGTGGAGGAATTCTTTGATATCATCTACAACGTGCACATGGAGCTGGGCGGACGCAGTGGCATGCATGCGGGTCAGAAGCGCACGTATCGCATTGTGAGTGTAGCGTATAAACCATTTCCTTACTTAAGGGTCACTATTCACTGTACACAAAAATATTTATTTGTATCGTATAGTTTTAATACACTTGCAGTCTAGCTAAAATTTAAGCATTTGTGCTTGAAAATGTTAAACGCAAACATTTTCGAAAATATCACATTTTGTGCATTACTCATTATGTTATTATTCTTTATATTCATCAAAAATTTCATAGAGTATAAAGTTTGACAGGAGTGTTGAATGCATTCGTTTGACAGAAGTGAAGTGCTAAGTTTCACTTAGCGACAACATGTACAACAAAATGCATTAAAAGATGATAAGAGTTCACTTAGCTGCAAAATTCTACTAGCAGCGTTATTCTCACTTACTGGTCACACGAAAATTTCATTAAAATACGAGTTGAGGCCATTAAATGACATATAATTATATTTTATTTTATTACCATATGAAGATATAATACTAAACGCTTAATATATAGTATAGTATTATATAACGTCATTCAGTTAGATGTAGATATAAATATGAAATCTACATAATAACTACTAGCATGACATACATCTTGACTTCTAATATATATATATATGTATATTGTTTATTTCTTCTCTCTTTTATCTAGATCACCGAGACTTATGCTTTTCTGCCCCGTGAAGCTGTCACACGATTTCTAACCATTTGCCCCGAATGCAAAAAGAACCTGAGACCCTCATCGCCCGCAACGGGCGGCAAGGAGTCGGAGCTGGTGGGCAATGAGAGTTCGTCCGAAGTGGAGAACTACTTGAGCTACTCATCGCACACCGAAAGCTCCCTGGAAACGGGTCCTGCGGCCAAACGGCGTCGCCACTCGAGTGCCGATCTCAAGGCACATGCCCCCTTGACCGCAGGATCTGTTGCAAGCAGCGCCAGTGCCAACCAGCTGGACGCCATTACAGCTCCAGCCCCCAGTCCCAACACTAACATAAGCTCGGCCAAAGTCGAGGTGGCTGTCGAAACAGCGTCGGTCAGCGTGCCCAAGATACGAGTGAAGAGTCAATTACAACGTCCGCTTAGTCCGCCAGCGGCGCCAGTTGAGACAGCAACAGCAGCCCCTTACCCCCTTTGCCCCATCCCCTGACTGACCCCGCACAGCTTCATGGCATCGATATGCAGCTGCTGAAGTCGCGGGATAATCTAGTTCGCTATTACGACTTTATGCGACGCTTCTATGCCGGTGGCTCGTTGCTCAGTCAGCCGGTTTTAGCACCGCCCCTTTACGGCAGCAGTCTGCTGCAGAGTCTTAGCTATCCAACCACCACCACCACCTCTACTACAAGCACCGCAGCTACCACCACCAGCACAGCAGCAACAACAACAACATCTAATAACAATAGTCAGACACAAGCCAAGCCGTTGTCCGTGGCAGCGCCTCTCAAGACAGTTTCCCCGACGCCAACTGCGTCCGGCTCTCAGCAATTGAAGACATCCCCTGATAGCTCGTCTCGTGCACGCTCACCGATCGTTTCGCTGGCCACGCCCTCCATACCATATACGCCCATCAATTTAACAAAAGCTCCATTTTCCAGTTGCAGTTCCAGCAGCAATGGGCAGCCCACCTCGCATTCCACGCCCGTTGCTATGCCGCCCCTTAAACTGGAGCTCCTCAGTCCACCCAAGCCATTGGCAGATCTTCGCATTCCCCAATTGTTGACGCTGCGTGGCGCTGCTGCTTCAACGGAGCAGCATCCGTTGCCTGTGCCGCTGCCGCCTCTGGACTTGGAGCGATTAAAGCCCATCACATCCACCTATTTGCAGCTAACACGCAGCATGGGTCTCAGCGATGAGGATGCTTTGCGATTTGACAATCTGGTGAGTAAAGACTTTAAATACACTCTTTAAAATTATATTCCAATTTACACTTATTTTCCATATTATAAGAAAAATTTACCCTTTTATGATGTGAAGATTCATTGATTCTTATGATCTCCTACCAACATTTTTAACACACATTTTCCTAGTCTTAAGTTTATATCAATGATGTCCCGCTTTTAATATCCATCAAAGTATTTCCATATGATCTCTGTCAGCAATGAAAATCATATATTTATTATTTTTACAAACATTTTACCCCCACTACTTACATAGTACTTATTATTCAATAAGAGTTATTTCACCCAATTGTTTATTATTGAAATTATGATATTAACAACGCAATTACCGCCAAAAAAAAATCAACAATTGCAAATCAGTCTTTATTCTATGCGAAATACAATTTATATTTCCATTTTCTATTACATAATATCTGACACGTTTTTATTAAATTTAAATGCCTTTGGCTCTTTTTAACATGCATTAAAAAGTCTATTTATAAAAAGCGAGATTTTTTCCATTGCTGTATTTTTCACAATGGAATTGCCAAATCAAGAAATATAAATATAAGCGAACTAAATTTTCAAATATTTATGCTTTCTATAATATTTTAATATTTTTATTATAACTTTGCACAAAATATATATGCCACGTGTTTATTATTTGTCAGCGTGCTTTGAACAATTCGTAGGCAATGCTTTTTAATTAGTTGAACGCCTAAAGCGCTTTTGCATTTAAAAAAAAAAGTACAGTGGAGATATGTCCATATATACCTTTGCTAAGATATTATTTATTAAACTGCAGGATTGTGCTTTAAATAATACATATTTATTGTTCATATCATTTTGCATCTCAGCAGGGGTATAAATTATTCGGAATTCCGAAGCTCAAATAAACTATTATAAACTTTTATTGAAAAATTCATTTTTGATCAACAAATTTTTTACTAATTTAGTTTCTTTTTTCTCTGACATGCTTGGCTTGTAAATCTAACGCATCTATCGCAATGTAATCGAGCAAATATGTTATATATATCTGAGAGAGTTACCTATGACAACTACAACAACAACATGAACAACAAGTACCACTGTATCTACAACAACAACTACTACAACAACAACAAAGCTTTTCGGCCACATCCAATGTGTTTGCATTGAGCAACGCACAAAATTATGCAATAGTTATTTTTTTCGTTTCGTGTTTATTTGAAAGTTCAAATTGAATTTTCCACTAACATTTTTTATGTACATGTTTTTTGATCTCTTAATGCTTGAATTATTTCCTGCAATTTATGTTTTACTTTAATAATGCTGTAAACATGCTTAATGCAATGCTTTTGTATTATTCATATTTTTTTTTGTTGTTTTGTTTATGCTTAATTTAATTTTTGTTGAATTTCATATTATTTGATTTTATTCTCATTTCTTGTTATATTTTTTTCTTTGTTATTTTCCAGCTCAGTTATTAGCGCAAGCCAAAAATTGTTGTAATAAATTAGTTAAACACAAAATTTAATGCTTTTTTCTAAAGTTCTTTTGCATAATTCATAGCAAAAAATTGCAAAAGAACCGTATAATAAATTAGAATGCTTATTTAAAATGTTTTGCGTAGCTTATTATTAGACCGCTTTGTAAAAGTAATTTTTTATGGCTTTGGTATTACAGCTGCGGTAAGTACTGGAAGTTTATTGAATCCGATTTTCCTTTGCCTTCATATTAATACAGGAGCATTATCAACGATTCATTCAAATTACAAATTTTTTATTTACTTACTTTTCCCATATATTTTGTATTATAAAATTACTGAGTCAGATTTCTTCTCAGAATTCTATACATAACATATATTTATTATTACTGAACTGAACTTCTGGTTCGGGGTAATCTTTAGAAGAAATAAAACCCGCGCTGATAAGAAGCATTTCCTTCATTTAGTTGTAAACAATGTTCAAACACATATTTATTTATTTACATACATATTATTTATATTTAATCTTATCTCAATTTTCGACTCATTTCGTTGGTGGCTCTTGTCCTTGACCTTGCTCGTCGCCCTTGGCAGTGCTAAGCACAAACCTGGCACTCAGCACCCGACCGTCCTTATCGACAATGGTCTTGACCACTTCACCGTTGTGCTCCAGAATATCGGAGGGCTTCAGATTGACCTGAGACAGAAAGTTGTCAATAGACTTGTCTGATGATTCAGCTGGTGCTGGAGCTGCTGCTGCTGCTTCTGGCTGGGATCGATATAGCACATTTGCTTGAGGTGGTGCTGTAGGAAGCGGAGCAAGAGCTGGCGTCGAATTAACTCGCACCGTGGTCGTAATTTTTCTGCCATCCGGTGTTGTTCGTGTACGCACCAAGTCTTCGCCCCTGGCCCGGGCATTGTTTATGTCCTCGTCGGTGATGCCGCCACGATCGAGGAGATTGCGCATTTCTGGCGTCAACTCACTCGTCGTTGGTGGATCTAATCCATAGGTGCTCTGGGTGAAAGTTCTTACTCTCGTGTTGTCCGAGGGTAGCTCGTTAGTTTCCCGATAAGTGGGCAAACTATCCAAGTTGTAGGTGCTTATGGTCCGGGGAGTAACTTCAGCCTGTAGCGTTGGTCGCGTTGGAAGTGGTGGCAGAAAAGTTGGAGTTGACTGCGACACCGGATCACTTGATGATGGATTCGATGCTGGCGAAAAGTCACCGTCGAAAAACTGAGGTCTTTGCTCGGCAAATGGATCGCGTCGACGCTGCCAGCTTTCGGGTAGTCCTCCGTTGTTTTGCGAGAACCAATTGATGGGCACCGTTGATTTGTACAGCTTGGTGGTGGTTGTCACAGTGTTACCTTGATCGTCCTGCTCCTTCTTGGTGGTCACCTGAGGTGTGACGCCACTAGGAAATGAAAAGCTTGGCCAATTGGCTGATAGCTGTGGCCCTGTGGACCAACTGTGGGTGCTGGTGCTGAACAGTGGTGTTCCATATGTCTTGATAGTTGTCGTCACCCTATTGCCTTGATCGTCCTGCTCCGTTTTGGTTTGTGTGTGAGGTGTGACTCCAGCGGGAAAGCCAAAGCTTGGATAGTCACGACTGCCAGGCAATAGGGGAAAGCTGCCGCCAAGACTAGGCCAATCGCTGCCCAAGTTTGTGGTGGTGAAAGTACGTCGATTGCCAATTGAATTGGGCAGATACTCCCAGTCGGTCTGGGGACTCGGAGTTGTGGTGCTGGTAGTAGTGGGAATGGGATCCAGCTTGGGAGCTGACGGCTCCTCAGGGTCAGTGCGAACGATAATAGATTTTTCGTCGGGCGAGAGACTGTAGGTTGTTGTGTGCAGTTGACCCGATGCGTCCGGCTTGCTGATAACCACCGGCTGTTTGTTGCGCCACAATTCACCCAATGTCGGCGCATCTATGCCAAGTTCTATGGCTTGCCTGGTTAGTGCCATGCTGGGTAAAGTTGCAGTCGCACTGCTGCCATTTAGCTGCGATAAGAAACAAATATAATTGACGTCACTTTGTGCAAAATACACTCCACCAACAACCTGACCTACCTCCAGTCCCAACAGGCAGCAGCCGATCAAAATCAGCGCAAAACTCATCCGTTTCATATTGTGTTCTCTATGCTTGTCTCAACTAAACTGAGCTCAGGCCTGAGTCTGGGTAATACTTAAGCTCCAGTTGCAGCATTATTTAGTCTGTCTGTATATATGGGAAGTCAAAGGTTATCGCTTCTATTTACTACGACTAGATGCAAAGCATCTTTATTCGATTTAGTGGGAATACTCACATATTATAAACAATGTTTTGTGTAGTAAATTACAATTGCGATACTTATAAATATTTGGATTTGTATTTACTCAAAAAAATTAATCTTATTAATTTCTATTTCATTGTTTATTAATTTCTAAATATTTATAATTTTCTATTCCTAATTGAATTCATGATTCTCTATGATGCAAATCTTTCGATGAAATAGAACGAATTCGAACATAGCATATACATACGAGTATATTATAATAATTTGATAATATGAAGATTTAGCCACCTACTTCTTATATGATTGCATTTGAAATATATCCATTCAATTGTAAAAAAGGGAACACATTGTAAACTAATAGTCTATATTAATTTGCACTTGTCGAGCTTACTTTGAATACTTTCAAAATTCTTTGGAAACTTTTTGTATACACCCGCAAGAGAAAAAAAACACCCATAATCTTTTGATAGCTTGGCATTGTTCTCTGAGCGTGGTATGTTGTTGACACATTCAAATTGCTTTACAACCAGTGCAAAAAAACTATTCAATTGGAGCACAGTTTCAGTTGAAAATATTTATACATATATTATACTTATATATTATACTTGTATATATGAAGTCAAATATTTATAAAAATTTTGCGCGTAAATAAAAGGCATTGACTGACCAACCCGACAACACAATAAAGCCAACTGCCAACAAAGCTCTTGAAATTGTTCGAACAAAAAAAATACGCACATATTTTGTGTAAATAAACAGAGCATCATATCAATTAATTTGCCGCAAAGGCTTATTAATACACTTTCGAATATGAGCAAAAAATTATTTTCAATTCATAAAGTAATATACGCTTAATATTATATATATGCATTTTACCATATGTGAAAATAGAAAATACCTAAAGATTCGAATTATAGAAATATTTTCAATTTGAATATGATTCTTTCGACTAGAAATTTTTAAAACTGTCAATTATTCATTTTCATATTTCTTTAATATTCGAAATTTTTGTTTATTATTTTTGGCCAAAATTCAATATTTTAAAAGTCCCTGAAACGTTAAGTCATTTAAAAATTTTTAAATTAATAAAAATGTATATTAAAGGTATATCAACTTTTTAAAACACCTTATTTGAGGATAGTGTGTACAAATCAAACAAATGAAAATAAAATACGCGATTTCATAAATTCGCAGTGAAACTATAAAAAAAGCAACAACAATGAGCAATGAGCGACAAATATAAAATTGTATTAAAGTTTTAGCTTTGTGAGCTTGTTTGTTTGTGTGTCTATATGAAGGTTAGAAGAACGCCCAAAAAAAATAAGGGATACCGAAGATGCTGTGTCTGTGATACCCCGGGAAGGCTGAGGTTATGGTCCAGCGGCGGTTAGCGACGTTGTCCTGGGCTGGGTGAGAAAAGGGTACAGGATCTAAAAAATAAAGCAGAGCTTGCGGAGCAGGGACATCAGCTAGCTGTCCGGGTTACTGTTACCCAGTCAGTCCGGGGACAGGATTTACGCTAAAAAGACGCCATAAACTTTGAATGCCGGTGTAGGGAGTAAAAAAAAGGGACCGAAATTGGAATTTGATAGACGCCTGGGCCTGGGCATGGGACTGAGTCTGAGTCTGAGTCTGAGTCTGGGCATGGGCCTCACTCAGTCTGTGACTAGTCCAGTGCAAGGGTCCTCGTTGCTTTTGCAAAGTTCAGAGGCCGCTGCATAGAAGAAGAGGGGAGCAAGGGGGGTGCAATCCAAGTATTGACGACTTTTTAAAAGGGTCGAGTGACGTCGAAGCTGTTAAGGACGTCGCAAGCAAAGAGAGAGAGAGAGAGAAAGAGAGAGAAAGTGAGGGAAAGGAGAGCGAGCTGGCTTGGCGCGTGTAATAAACCAAGCGATTTTAACGCTTGCGAGAGGAGTTAGGGATAGGGGGTGGTGTAGGTGTCGCTCTTGGCGTGTTTTGGTGGTGTGGGTTGCTAGGTAGCTGAGCTGGCCAAAGTTATAAAACTTTACAGTTAACTAGGCTTGGCAATCAAGCTAAAAGCAAAGGCGTCGTCGTCATCGTCATCGCCCTTTCACCCCCTATTTCTTCACCCCCTCAAGCACTGCAAGTGCCTGTCGCGTCACGTCTGGCGCCACCTAGCGACCGTTGCACGAGACATGTAGCCAAAAACAAAAACTGAAAAAAATATGTATGCGAAAAAGAAAGCAACACAAAACGGAAGGCAAGCACCTCTAAACGTGGACAGTTGAAAACACACACACTCGCACACATTCACACACACGCTTCCACAAAAACAAATACCCCCAACGCCCACTTGTGGCACACCATGTGTGTCCAGTGTGCCCAGCGTATGAGTGTGTGTGTGTGTTCAAACTGTCCCTTTGAGCAGTCAGTGAGTGGGTTTTGACTCCCCGCCGGGGTTTGGCTTATCCAATGTGCCGTTTGTTTGCTCAAATCGCTTCTCGTTTTAAGCATTGCCTTTTGTTGCCGCCTTTTGCCTTTCCACGTTTTGCCATTTCGTCTGTCTCTGTCTCCTTTATAGACATTGTCTATGGGTCCCTCCCAAATGGCCAGCACCTTTTTCCGTGAGTACCTTGTGAGTACGAATTAAATCCTATTCACTACGCATTCACATAAGTATTTACTTAAATAGATTTAAAAATTAGAAATTGTTTCAATCATTGAATTAGAATTAAATAACAATTGATGAGTCAATTTGAAAAGACAGAAGCCCAAAATATTATTCTTTTTTTTCACTCTTTAAGGCAATTTCCAATAATTAAAGCAATAGGCAGTTTTTTAGAAATTAAATACTTCCCTATGGCATGAGTATGAGGTTGGGCTTGCATTAATTTTCCCTAGAATGTGTTGTTGTGGCACTTTATTGCTATACTGCAGTATACTAGGTGAACTACCTAAATAATCTAAATCTATGAAAAAATGTATTAGAAATTACAAAATTTAAAGCATACTTTTAGGTGCCACAAGAAATATGTTTTACTTGGTGTGAATTATTGCTAACTAAAAAATGTTCATTATAAATTTAAAACCACTTAATATAGGCCACAGTTTTTGACTTTTCATATCCACAATTTTAAATTTTTAAGAACTCTACTTAATATTTGTATTTCTTGAATGCAACTTGCATCACATTTTTAATTCCTCAAATTGATTTGTTGCTCGATTGATTGTTCGAATGAACAAATTCTAAAATTTCCGATAATTTCCTAATGTCATTAAATTTTAAGCAGTTTTCTAAAAAAAATTAATGAAAATCAATAACTCCTATATGTTTGTAAAAGATGTTACAAAAATGGACATATTCCAAATGACTAATAATAAGTCCCCAATTAAAGATCTCGTTTGTACATCGTAGAATACATAGAAAATAGATTCAAGAGTCACTTCTATGGAAGTCTACATTAATGTAGACTACGGATACAAAAAAAAAATGTTTGGTAGCCAGACAAAACGTTGTGCAAAGGTGCTGGAGTTGGAATATTTAGCGAGGGGTTGGGGAATAGGAGATTGGGCAAGGCAACGGCACGCACCCTTGGAAGGTAAGGAAGGCGCAAAAGCAACATCAAATAGAGCTTTGGGTGCTACCTCGCTTACGCTCCAGCAGACCCATTGCTCCCTCTCACTTCACATTTAGCCAAGAGAAGGAAGGGGAACTGGGCACGTCAGCCGTTGATGGGGCGCATGGGGTTGACGGAGTTTTAGGTCCGTTGGAACAAGGGTCGGGCACTTCTTCATTAATTTTCATGGCGGCACAAGAACAATGAACGGAACGAAACATAGTCCCAGTGCCGTCTCCACCCTCCCTCCCTTTTCGCTCAATATGAAAACGTAGAAAACAGAAATGATGAAAAAAAAAAATGAAAAAGTAAAAGAAAAGCAGGAAAAGTTACTCCTGCTGCCAAGTTGTGGGTGTGTTTTTGTGCAAATGAGTAGAGAGTGAAGGCAGGCACTGAAGTGCCAGTGGAGTTGCAATGGGTCTAGAGGGCTGTCTGTGTCTCTATGTCTCTGTATGTGTGTGTGTGTGTGTGTGGGTTGATTACTTTCTGTGTTAGGTGCCTGTCCGTCCACGCCCAACGCCCACAGCCGCCTTTCAGGGCACAAAACTTCTGAAGGCAAGTACGCATTTTTATGTTTGCTCGCCTGGCTAGCGGTCCTTATTTTTTATCGCAGCACTGGAAGCCCTTTTTGCCGTTTTTCCCCCTCCCGCACATCGCCTCCATAATGGAGGACAGGCAGAGACAATTGTCGACGCAAGCGAAGAGACAGAGTCTGTGCTATGCTGAGGATGGGATGGGAAAGAATTGCAATTTTTGCGAAGAAAAAGCCAAGAAAACGTCTTGGAAACTGTTTGACATGCTCAGCCTCCCTTTGGCTAGAGCTGAACGCTCTAATGAATTTCCGTCCAAGTCCTTAGAAAGAAAACGCAAAAAACTCACAAAAAAAGAAACAATTAAAGTGGACTTAGCATGGGGTTTGTGGAGTGAATGGAAAAGGAGAAGGAGTAGGGGAAGTCTGACGCACCCATAATCATAATTGCGCGTCCAGAAAGTTACCCCTTGGACTTGTCGATTCTGTTCTCGAGTTTCAACTGGCTTCGCCTCTCTATTCTATTTTATTTTTTTGCACTCTAATTGTTCAGCCAGTATTCCTTTTTTTTTTGTTGCTCTTCGTGTTCTTATTGCGTGGCTCTTCCAATCCCTTTGCTTAATTGTGTTCCCGGACCGTCTCCCTTTCTGATATCTGTCCTTCAATTTCTCCTTCTTTTTTTTGGTTTAAGTAAAATTTTCACTTGCTTTTAATTTGTCAATTTTGTGCTGAACGAAGCTTCCATCTTTTTTACCCTCTACTTCTACTTCTACTTTTTCTTTTACATTTTATTTTCTTTTTTTTTTGGTACTTCTTTGCTGGACATTTTTTATGTTTGCTGATGAGCTCTAAAAGTTGCAAAACAAGGTGGCAATTACTTATTTTGGCTTTTCAGCGACTTGCGTGATAATTACTAGGCAGATTCTATTTCCAAGAAGACCGTTTCAGGGATTCTCATTTGGTTCTTTATGTATTAAGAATCTTCTAGTCTATATAAATAGAACAAAAAATATATGAAAATACGATTTTATGCTGCTGAAAGCAAGACCCAATTGAATATAAAGTACTCCCATTGAAATTAACTAAATATTGCCCTTGGCCTATTCATATATACATATATATATATATTATTCTCTTTCTATGTTCTCTAATTTCACATTAAATTTTTCACATTATAGTATACTTAACAATTGAATTCGTGAAAAAAACAATAGCATATTAAAAAGAAAGTTTTGTCTAGTTCTATATGTTCGAATTTTCATTTTATAGTTCATTCAGAATATCATATTTGTGGTAATATACTTATATGTATATATAACAATTGACCAGATAATTCATAACTTAAAAACTGGTTTAAATTATACAAAATTTTTGAAAATAATGATTCTATAAAAATTATATTTTTAATTCCACAAAAAAACCCTTGTTTACTTCCTGTTTAACATTTCTCTTATCTAATGATATGACACATTTTCAACCCTCAATGTATCTAACTTCAATTAGAAACAGGGAAGAAGTAAAAGAAAAAAATAAATTGCCACCGATTGAACTTCCGTTAAGTACGATGACAAAGCAACAAACATAAGCATAGCAATAAAAATAACATCGACGATGTGATGACAAATAAACAAGCGATTAAAGTCAATGTAAAACATAGAAAAAAATATGTAGCGAGAGAAGGAAGGAGGAAGCAACGAAACTGGCAATAATGAATTCCTTTGGCAAACACAAATTGATAAATTAAACGCCACTTATGACAAAGTGAAGAGTGTAGCAAATACTCGTAAACAAACATAAAAAAAACGAAAGATGGAGAAAAGAGAGCAAGCGTAAGAGAAATAAAGAAATCAAAATAAACGGCAAGGACACGCACGAATACAACAACCAAAAAAAAAAACGAACAACAACCGCAAAGTGCACGCAAATTGAAGCGGCAATAAAAAACAGAACATAAACAAGGCACAAAATAAAAGTCAAAAGACACACACATTCTTTCTCCCATATTTCCGGTCACCATCTCTCTTTCTCTCTTTTTGTCTCTGCACACACAGCAAACGAGTTGAATAAAAAATAGAAGCAAAACAATTAACGTCCTTGGCGAAAATATTTTTATTTTTTTTTTGCACGAAAGTCAAAGTGGAGGAGAGAGAGAGAGAAACTTGAGTTTGGCCATATAAAAGTGCAAAAAGCAAACGAAGAAATTATACACAGCAGAAGGGCAAGAAGGAAGGCGCCGCAAAAAAAGCAAGTGAAGCAAAACAAACAAATAAACAAATAAAGGCGAACAAACAAAACAAAACGACGGCAACGCCAAAGTCGACGTCGACGCAGACGCCAACGTTGACGCTGACTCTGACGTTAACGTTCTGAGAGTGTTGCGTCGTGAGAGTCCAAAGAGAAGAAGACAATGTTGTTGTACGAATGCCGAGATGACGATGATGACGACGACGATGATAATAATGATTGTGCACACGCACACACGCAAAGAATTGCGCAGGCAAAAGTATTTGGAAGCAACAAAAACCAAAAAAAAAGACAAACTAGAAAACGAGCAAAAAATACTCAATGACAATGCCAGCAACAACACAAGAGCAACAAGAACAAGAAGAACAAGCGAGCCAGAGACAACAACCTGTTGAGTCTGACACACACACACACACACATATACACGCACACAATGAGAGACCTGCAACTCAAGCGGAAATGCAAATAAACAAACACGAGGAGCAAACGAGACAAGGCGAGACGAGACGCGACGCGATGCGGAGCGTGAGAGAGAGAGAGCAAAGCAGAAGAGAGCGAGATGGAGAGTTAGCAACAGAAACTCGCGTCGTTCTCAACTACAGCTGCCACACTCACACATACATATATTTATATTTACACGCTTTGAATAACATTATGACAGTTTCGCCTTTTTACTTTTAACACTTTTTACAAAACATGCAACAAAAACAAGCGCGTTAAAAGCAAAACAAAACACTGCAAACAACTGAAACAAACAACGAGACAAGCGAAAGTTGCCAGCCCGTTACTAAAGGAATTTACGACTTTTGCGAAATCAATTGAAAACTGGAACAGAAAACAGACGCAAAAACTCCCCCCTTGCCCCATCATCTCCATCATTTCCACCTCTTTTCGCTCATCTCCCTCTGTTTACGAGCACAGCATTCGCCCTTGTCATGTAACTGGAGTGATTTTTGATTTTGCTGACCAAAACTGTTTTTTTTTTGTGTTTTATTATTTCTTTTCTCTTTTTTTGTTGAGCGACAAAAGAATTTTGATTTATCATTTGTGGTGGCGGAGCGAAAGGGGTTGTAACGGTACTTTGCACTGTACTCAACTCACATCACTCGATGCATTCAATAACTGTTCTGTGGTTGGGACTTTTGTTGTAATAGATACGCCGTTTGATTGCTTTGTAATTGGTTTTTTATTGGTGCCGACTTGTGAAAGGCATTTCGACCGAGTGTTGAAATATTCCTTGTCGATTATGCCAGATGCTAAATGCACTTCCAGCCCACAGACACATGATGGAGTGCTCAATGAAAAATGAATGGGGAAATATGTGTAAAGTTGATTATTATGAGTGAGCAGTAAAATTATTATTGTGTTACCAAAAATCAAGCGAAAGATAGAGATAGATTGTTGCCTTTTATGGCAACTGTATTATTGAAATATTCATAGCGTCTAAGCTTTAGCAAATCCTGCATAAACTAAGCTCTTAAAATTAAATGTTTATTTTGCATTCTTACTAGATTTAAATGGTTTCGATACGATACGTTACAAGGAATGCCATTAAAATCAAAAATATGTGAATTTTTAACCACTGAAGGATACTAAAATTTTGATTTATAAGTTTACACTATTATAAATAACAAGTATAATAAATATTATATTTCAAAAATGTAATATAGTGAAATCTATTAAAGCGAATCATATTCATTTTTCTATTTGCAATAATTTTTAAAGAATTTTGAGATCTGTTGATCTAGACAGTTCTTTTAAGTAAACACTTATTGCTTATTTATGGGCTTTAACCCACAAAAGTTTTCCTTTTCATCCTTCAATTTAATCACAACCAAAATTCAATCTAAAATACTTTTAAGGTATTAATTTTATTAAAATTAAAGCGCCTAAAATATGAATATATTATTTCAATTGATATATAAAAATTGTAATTTAAAACACAGTTCAAACTAATTGATGGATGATATAAAGCAAGTTTTATTATTTCTATTAAGAAACCCATACATTTTTATTATTTATAATTTATGAGATATATTAAATTATAATAATTAGAATATGTACTTATATTAAAATCAATTATATACAATTTTGTAAAGACTGTAAATAATAATATATATTTAGGAATATGAATTACAAACTTTATAAAATTATTTGTAAAGAAATCAATCTTTTAGGACTTGTATTTTCCAACAATATTGTAAATAATGCAGATAGCTTATTCAAGTTATTTACGTCATGTTCTGAGATTTTTTCGAAAGCGGCTAAAAGTGGCCAAAGCAATTAGCCAAAAGGCTCAAAGACTCTATTGAAGTTAGCTCAGCTTTCAATCGATTCAATGTTGAGTTTGAGGCACAATATTTCTTCTCTAGCAATAAGCATGCAAACATATTTTGCTAAAATCTTGAATTATATTTTGCAACTAATTTAGAGCAAGGCAATGCTGCCATCTCCCTCCCACACACACACGTACATGCTCTCTTGTTTACTCTAACTCTGTGTCCTCATCGAGCTGTCTTTTTCTCTCTATCTCAGTCTCTCAAAATAGTGTGTGTGTTGCTGTGTGACTGTGGAAGAAATGCATTGATTATGCATGCGTAAAGCTGAAACTCAGCTCACAGTTCTGAGTTCTCAGTGCTCAGTTCTCAGTGGATGCCACTGTACCAGCCTTTGATCTTAGGCATCCCTTTCCGAAGCTCCTCCACCTGGTCGACTTGCATGTAGAGGCTTTCAAGTAAAAAGATAAGATAGAAGGACAATTTGCAGGCACATGCGTCCAGTCCAAAAAGGCGCACAACTTGTCCCAAGATTTACCCAGACTCCTTCAATACTCTCTCTCTCTCTCTTAGCATGTTGAATTTTCTTCAAAATGCTGCACGTAGTCGTAAGTTGCCTTTTGTTTGCATGTGTGTGTGTGCTGTGCAAATTAAAAGCATTCATATATGTATGTATGTATGTATGGATGGGACGCCCTCTTGGGAGAAATTACCTCATGCTCCTCTGTCACGAATTATGCACAAAACTTCATTCGTTCAACGTTGCGTATACGTAACATTTGCTTGCTCCCAGCCAGCTGCTGCTTCTGCTGTGTGTGTTGATTAGATTTTCTTGCAAGAAAACTGACCAAAGAGTCCTCATACGTCAGCACAACCTGAATGTGTGTGTGCGTGTGTATGTGTGTAACCACAAGCACTCACACTCTCACCCACACACGTACATACAAATGTGTATATATAGAATGAATGCTTGCATTACTTTTACTCTAAGAATTTTTGGCCTCTCTATATGTTTGTGTGCGAGTGCATGCATTTTAAGAAGCTGACCACACACACACAGCTGCACATCTCTCTCCTCACACACACACACACACTAACACACACATGCATCATGTAGCAACATGCAGCTGCAGTACAGCAACTTTTTGGGGGCTTTTCTTGGGCTTTTCTAATGCACATTTTTGCATTTTCTCTAGAAAGAGTCGACTGCGAATGCGAGAGAGAGAGAGAGCCTTAATTTGAACATTTCTTATTAGTGCACACGCACAGACGCAAGTGCGAGCGAGTCCGATATATGTTTGCGAAGAAAGTGCAGCAAGTTTGTGGTTGAGGTTCCAAGTTTTGGGTTGTAGGTTTTTTGGGTGTCAACTGCTTGGGTCAGCCTTAATGCAACTCTATGTATGTGTGTGTGTTAGTGTGTTGCATTTGTGGAGGGTTGGACTTTTTTTTTGGATAATTGCATCGAACTCTTTTGAACTTAAACTCTATTTTTCTGCAATTCATTACAACTTCTCAGAAAACAATTTTTAAAACAAATTTTAAGCGATTTGTTTGCTAATTAAACAAATTATACTCAATTATCAATCACAAAATTGACGATTAAATTTCATAGAAAAGTAGTTTCAGTCGAATATTTATTTACATTAATATGTATTTGATAGAACACAACAAATCAAATTTAATACGAACATTTTTGTCTTGAATTATTCATGTGAAATATTTCCAAGACAATAAATGAGCTGCCTTAATGGCATAGCCATATAATCACCTCAAGAATATTAGAAAATGCTCAAGAATTATATAAATTTAAATTCACAAGTCGAGAGTGCAAGAGAGAAAGAGAAGGAGACAGACAGCAAGTAAAAAATAATAAATTTGTATATAAATACAAGTACATGCAGCTATCTGAAATATAAATTAATCTTAAAATGTTAGAAGGCAGCCATCAAATGCCAAAGTAAATTGCTCATTTATGTATAAAACTGGCTGCGTATACGACGAACAGAACGTTGAGTTGAGTTGCAACAAGAAAATGCAATTTCTTAAGACATTTTCTTCCCTCACAAAGTGGAAACCCCTGTCTAACCTCAAAGACTAAGCCTTCAACACACGAAAAATCAACAAAGATCTAAGTGAGAAAGAGCATACATGTGTATGTATAAGTGTGTGTGTGTGTGTGTGTGTGTTTGGGTGTGTGTTTTAGTGTTGGTCAAAATTTTAATCAAAATGCGTCTTAAGAAAAATGAAAATGCTGCAAAGCGGCAAAGGCGTGCGCTAGAGCGGGACAAATAGAGAACAACAATTGCTGCAAATCGATGGCGTTGCATACTTTTAGGCCTCCAAGACGTGGGCGTCACACAAGACACAAGGCAACTAACTACTCGACTCTGCTCGGCCATAATAATAATTATAACAAGACAAAGTGAGGCAAAGTGAGGGGACAACATTTTTAAGAGCATTTCACACTGGGCAACAGCAGCAGTTGCTGTCTCTGTCGTTTTGGCTTTGGGCTTTGTTGAAATAATTATAAGGACATGCCAAGTATAATAAAGGTGCAACTTAACTCCTTATCTTGCTCTCTGCCCATGTGTGTGTCTGTGTGTGTGCAACGTTGTGTAGGTGTCACACTTGCCACAGGGCCAGCAACAACAACAAGAGCTGCGTCCCAAACCCAAAACTAAATCCTAGGCTCAGTCGTATCCAACACACAACGCACTGAGCATCGATTGTCTGGTCAAGTCATTGATGAGAACAGCCCTAAGCTGACCCTGTTCCCCTCGCCCCCGACCACGCCTTGTATCCTGGTTATCCGTCGCCCTATGCTGGCCATCCTGGATATATTGTGTGCGTGTCGCTGCCACAGTTCGCTTTGTTCTATGATGATGCATCGCCATCATTATGATTTTCTATACATACGACTACAACAACGTTCTCTGCCGGAAACGGTTGCTCTCCTCGTTTGGGGGACAGATATGAATGTGTATGTGGGTGTATTTTGTTTGTGTTTGTATATAATTTTCCACATATAAATATGCATATGGAGCCACCTTGATCCCTCCTCCATTGGACTGCGCCTGCTGACTGCCTGCTGTGTGTGAGTAATTATGTGTGAGCGCGTGTGTTGTTTGTGTATTGGTATTATTATTATTTTCGTTTTTTTTTTTATTATGTTTTCATTGCATTCCTCTGTATGTTTTTAGCCCCGCAACTCGACATATGCAAGCGGCGCTCATTCAATTAAACGCATTAACTTGATTTTCAATTAACTTTAAATATACGATAGAGATTTTTACGATCAATCTACAAGTATATAAATGCGTTTCTGATTGCCAGCCGTAACCAAGATATTATGATGCGTAAATCGTTATGCTTATCACATTATCAATTGCAATATAATCTGATTAACAATCAACTAAATGCGCTTGGAATGAGGTGCGAAACTTGTCAGTGCAATGTTTCAAATGCTTTACAATCGTTGCGTTGAAATAAATTCAAAATTATTAACAATTGTTTTAGCACACATTTTTAAAAATATTAAAAATTTCTTAATAATAGATTTTAAACAGTCTTGAAACTTCTGAAATATTATATTAACTCAATAAAATTTTATATTTGTAGCGTTTTTTTTATGACTCTCTAAACTTCACATCAATTCAACAATAACACATCTTGAATTGAATTAAAATATTCGTATTTTTTTCTCCGATTTCAAAGTATTTATCTTTTTATTGGCAAACTCTAGCCTCTCCACCAACTGAATTTCTTTTAAGACAAAGTGCGAGTATTGATTTAAAATATTTATTTAAAATTAATCTATTTAACAAAGAAATAAATGCGTTTGGAATGAGCTGCGAAAAAGAACAGTTTCATTTTGGAATATATTTGTAACATATTATTTTAATAAAAAAACTTATGAAATATTATTCTAATATATCTTTCTCATACATAGTTATGGGACTCTCTATATTTCACATCACTTAAGTATACTTTTACTCGTATCTTACTTTCGCTTGAATGCAATCAAAATATTCCTCATTCTTCTCTGTATCTCGTCATTGTGTTTAATATCTCTTTGATGGCAAATTCTACCCTCCCTCCAAAAGCAGAATATACTTTCATGACCAAGCACAAACTACTCAAAAGTAACTTTAGAAACATCCGCCGTTTCTTCTGCAACCCTTTTACTACTATATAAGCCAGCCCCAGAGCCAATTTGCCACCCTCCTTATTAGATGTAGCTCACACTCAACCCCTTTTGCATATATTTTTTGGGAAATTTTCACCGCTTTTCTGCCATTATTTCCATCAAATACTCGAATGTTTTGCTTAAATGGAAAACACAATTAACTGAAATTAAAATAAGCGCGCAGCGAGCGACAGTAAGACAAGCGAATGAGTTGAGTGAGAACAACCCTTATAGAGTCGTTAGCTCCGACCATTTCACCTGCACAAAATACTCGTCACATCTTGAGCAAACCCCTTTGCCTTACCCTTTCTCCTCATTGTTGTTGCACCCCACCACGAAGGTTGCTTTTGTGCCACGTCTTGCTGTCTTGCCTCAATTTTTAATCACTTTGTCACCCCTTTGGCTAGCGTCGTCGTCCTCATCGCTCTCATCGTTGTCGACGTCTAATCCTAATTCCAAGCGCACAATGCCAAACCCTTTTCACAAACTGTGAACGCTACCCGTGCTCAACCCCTCCCCCATATGCCAGATGCCTTACCCATCTCCCCCGTCTCCCACTGTCTCGCTGTCTTCTTGTCTCCCTGTCTCCATCCCTGTCCCATTCGAAAATGCAAATCAGACACATTTTCAGACCCAAAATGAAAATTCCTTACGAAAAATGCGACATTGGGTGCCTTTTTTATACCCTAGCATCAAAGGCAACTGAGGGTATTGCAATTAATATATAATACATGAATATGGATCTACTTATTATTATTTGGGTTTAACAAAATTCAACCTATAATATATATATGTATATTGTATTCCCAATACAAGGAACAATTATAGATTAAATTGTGTTTTACTATTTTTCCATTTATTTATTGTACTTATGTTACCTTGAAGTCCAGAGCATTCTTTAGTCTTGTTATTTCGAGTAGTGTCTACTTTTTACACTTTTTCTTTGGAGTACCACTTTGGAAAGCGAAATTTATTTTTGATTAGGAACACCCCGAAAAAAACCGAGAAAGAAAAGGAAGAAGAGCGAGCAGAGAGTGAACGATATGTATGTATATATCTTGCGCTGTTTCTGCTCATCATCGTCATCATCATCATGAGACTTCATCTCGCAACGCAGCAACCCCACGAGGCCAAGAAAGTGGGCCGGGATTAGGGGGGAGCGCCTGGGCAACTTGGTGGTCTCGAAGTCTTTTGCGCCTGGTTGCCTTGACGGCGACGGCAACGGCGACACTGGTGCCCAGACCAGACCAGACCAGACCAAGACCACGACCAGAACAAGGAGGAGGACGATTCCAGGGGGCAGCTCCTCTACCACTCTAATGCTCTAACAGAACTTGATGTTCTACCATAATCCTGCACGTAAAGCGTAAACTGAGCTTGCCTTCTTCTTCACTACCCCCTCACGTCGCCGGTGTCGTTAGAGCCGCCTGGAAGGACATCTTTGTATTATTTTCAACATTTAATTTGTTGCCTGCGACGACGGCAAGGACAACGATGGGCAGGGGCAGAAGGACCTGGCACAAGGATGAGGACGGATTGGACGACTTCAGCAATCTCTCCCAAACCTCCGCCCTCAACATTGTTACTTTGTTTCACATTTTTCGTGCCCAAATATAAAATAAAAATGCTCACGGCACCCCCCTCACACACACACTCACACACAAACACACACACACACACACAGAGTAAAAGTAAGCTTGTCCCCCCACACAACCAGCCCAATTTTGGTCGCTCGTTTGCGCTTATGTAATAACCTCGAATCTAATTACTTTCTGACAACATCGAGTGGGGTGAAGCTGAAGTTTATTTTTTCTTTCTGGTCGTTCTGTTCTTGATTTCGATTTCATTTGGGGTGCTTATGATTTTTGGGGTCACATGACTGTACGACTATAATTGCCAACTAAAATCACATTGCTCTCGAAATGGAAATGTCGTGGGATCGAATGACGAACTCAAGTAACGAGCTGAGGTCGTGGATTTATTTCCATCACCGCATTTGAACTATCTCACCTCACAAGTGAGAGTTACTTCTTAACCCATGCAGCGTTTTTATCTCCATATTTTTGAAGTCATAACTTTGGCATCTTACGAGGCAATCCAAGCCAACCCCAAACCACTGACAAAAAGGTGTGCTTTTTGTCTGTACTTGAGACCCAAACCTTTCATTTTATGCAAAACAGGCAGAGCTCACAGCACACTTGATGAGCTCAAAGAACCCTTGCAATGCGGCTCAAAATCGAAATGAAAAGAAACGAAACGGATGGGAAGGGTGAAGCCAAGGGTCGTTCTACCTACCCAATTTCCAGCATTTTTTCGTCCTCGCTTTTTTGTGTGGACCCAAAAGTAAACTTTTTGTTAGCCCATTTTGCAGCAGCGCGAATAAAAAAGTTATGAAATATAAAAAAAAGTGAATGAAAGAAAGTTAAGGGATCGGAGAACCTGGGGTTCCATGCGGCATATCCTTCATTAAATCGAAGAACAAACGAGCAGACAAGCAGCATGGCGTCGTCGTCCAGAAACAGAACGAGCAAGAGAACCAGGACCAGACCCAGAACTCGAGCCAAGCCAAGCCGAAGGGGCTAAGCCCAGGGCAAAACGTAACTCGCTAGCTAGGAGACGTTGATGGCGATGGCGATGGCGATGACGATGGAGATGGTGATGGCGATGGCGATGGAGACGGTGTAGCACACATGCACCATGTGCCGCCCAACACCACCCAAAACCCTAACCCCGCACTCAACCCCTCAAGTCAAAGACTCGAACCCCGCCCAACGTAGCGGATTTCTTTCATTTTAGTTTCCCTTTAGCTCGCTTTTGCTCCCTTTTAGCTGCTCCCTTTCCCCCTGTTATCCACTCCAGCTGCGGCAATGTGTGCCAATGTGAGCGACCCTCTTCAAATGTGTTTGTTGCCTTTGCCGCTGCCTTTGGCTGGCATGTGGCGCGACGACCGGACCCCACAGTCTCTCCCACTCCTTGACGCAACAACGTTTCAAATTCAACAACGACGAGGACGAGGACGACAATGATGATGGGAACCGAAGAACATGCCAGAGTGGCAGGAGTTTTTGGGAGCAAAGTAGAGAATGAAGGTATGGAGGAGGGGCAGCGACGTCGAGCACAAAAAAAAAAGAGAAAAAACCTTTTCTTGGCATTTGTTGAACAGGAAATAAAGTTGGAGTGTGGGTTTGTTTCAGGGGGCAGAATTGCTGTGAAAAAAAGCGGCATGCCAAGCTAGACGAATGAGCCAGGGCAGCGTCTGATGTGTCCTGGGTTTGGCCCAGGCTCTTGGCTCGCCCTTGTATAATGGGTATATAGAACTTGGGCTAGGGATTGGGAATGGGATTGGGATTGGGATTGGAGCTGACTGACGAGCTCGCGCGTTTCTCGTTTTTGGGTTTTTTCGCTGTGGGATAGATGGAGGTTTTATTTGGGCAAGGCCAATGGATATACCCAGGGACGTGGACAAGCAGGAGAGAAGTCATGGCAGAGGAGGGAAACGAAGCGTTGTGGCATGTGTTAGTTTGAGTTAGACCCTTGGCTGGAGCATTCGCCTGGGGGGTTCGCTGCGGTAACCATGTCGCCTGATAAGACACAATGGACATATCAAATTGTGGCTTAACTCATGTGTGCTCTGTGCTGCCCAAGCAAGTCTCCCCTCGCCCCTTGCCCCTCTATTTATCCCTCACCCTCTCTCCCACCCAAGGGGCGTTTTTTTTGCCTCTGGGGCGCGGCTGTTGGTCGTGCAAAAGTTTTGGGAGTTCGTTTTCGTTCCGGCATGCCAGAAGTAAAAATATATAAATGGAATTTATGTGCCATCAACCCCTAGCTGCCTATCCCCCTCCCCGCTACCCCCGCTTAGCCAAGGGTAGGCAACCCAAGCATTTGGTTTATGTGGGAACCTGCGACCAGTTCAAGCGGACAGTTCTAATAACTAACTAGCGCACGGCGAACGCTTCACAAAACCTTCTCGTTCTTCAACATTTTACTCGTCGTCTTCTCGAAATACGACTCTGACCAAGCCCCAAACACGCAGGTTTCCCTCTTTTCCTCGTTCTCCTTTCATTTGAACCCATTCCAAATGCTTAGACTGTCAGTTGATGGACGCCAAGTGCCGTGGAAAACATAATGCGCGTAACGTGAAATGAGTTTTGATGTATGAGTGTGTGTAGAGTGTATGACTGGTGTTAGCCGACATATAGCCTCAACTAGGCAGCCTGTTACATTCTTGGGTTATTAGGGGAGTAACTTGTAAGTTCATCATTTAATGTAAATTGTAAGCAAGAGCTTCCAGCTCGGTTAGAAAATTTGATAAATTGCAAAACTGAAAAAAATCGAGTTGAGTCTACATCAAATTAGTTGGGCTTCACTTTGGGAAATTGTTCATCAGTAGAATAGCAAAGTATTAACATTGAGCTTCAATAAGACGAATCGTACTTAATTTTGAATATAACGCAGTTCATGCATAAATAATGAATATCATTGCATTTAAAAATATAAATAAAAAGGACAATCAAGTATTTTATTGTTCTTTATCAAAATAAAAACATTTTTTTTTGTCAGTGACACTCATTTCAAAACACTAAATAGTCTCTTACTATACCCGCTACCCATAGCGTAGAAGGGTATTATAACTTTGTGCCGGCCGGAAATTTGTGTAACAGGCAGAAGGAAGTAACAAGTCCCCCAACATATAATGTATGTATATTCTTGATCAGCGTCAACGGCCGAGGCGACATTGCCATGTTCGTCTGTCCGTCTGTCCTTAAGAACACCTACATCTTAGAGACTATAAGAGATAGAGATACAATTTTTTTTCGACATCACTAGTTATGTTTGTAGGCAGATCAAGTTTGCTTAAAACTTTTACCACAAATTGAAAACCCAAGTGTAATTTTATAGTCATACACATATCATACATGTGTAAAGACTTTATGATTTTTTAATTTATCGTTTTAATATGCTCAAATTTGATTCAAAAACTTTTTGATTCCTAATTTTAATATCGAAAAAGTTTAAAAAAGTTCTCTATTTGTTTACTTGATCATTCTCAACATGAAAATTTATAGTTAAATCCTTGCTTTCTTCCCAGGAATTCTTAAGCTCAGCCTGATCAAAATCAAGAATTCACTTTGCCCATTATAAAACCAACTTTGCAATAAGTATTTATCGATAACCATTCCTGGGGACTCATCAATATATATCTAATCGTTTTATCTTCCTGTTTATCAGTCTGCAAGGCTATAACCTTATTTCTCTGCGCTGAACCAGCAGCGACCTCTCCCACAGCAGCCATTGAATGGGGTTCGTAACTCCCTAACAACCAGAGACCCCAACTCAACCTTTTCCATCTCCCCCATTTCTTTTATGACGATTATTTTTATGCTCTCATCCTTCCCCTCAAACTCAACTCAACTCGACGCGTCGTCTTGGCAGGCAGCTTTGACTCTGGCGATTGTCTCACGCCCTGGCAAAACTTTGCTGGCTGTTACCAAAAATTTTTGCGATTGCTCCAATTCTCTGCCTTGCCTCATCATACCCCTCAGCACCCCTTCGCTTAGTCAGCTACCCTTGCTCTGCTTTTGGCTCATACTTTGCTCCCCCCCGCAACATTTTCCAAGCTTAGCGCAATGGAAAAGGATTTTTGGTCTTTTATTGCACGTCAGACGTTAGTCCGCTCACAGGACTTCAGCCTGGCGTGACTCCTGCCACGACTCCTCGTCGACTCTTTGGACTCCTTCGACTGGAGCTGCTGTTCCTGTCCCGTTGCCTTGGCCATTATGCTGCAGCAGCAAGAAAAAATTTAACGTTTATTGCTTGCGCCAATGAGCTAGTCCTTCCCCTGCCTTGCTGCTCCTCCTCTGAGTCTCCTGCGCAGTCCTTTCAACATTTGTCGGGCGCCAAGTTGTGTCCACCCCCTCTTCGTGCTCTTGCTTTTGGGGTTTTCTTTGGCTGCCCTTTCGTCCTGAGCAGCGCCATCTTGTTGTTTTGCTGAAATGCGAAGGACATTTGATGTAATGATGCCTGGAGGCAGCCAGCGCTGTCTAAGTATGTGTTTGTATATGTGTATGTGTGTGTGTGGCCAACGGTGGTCCTTCGTCCTGAAGCCTGTGTGCTCGCCTTCGTTCTTCTTTTGCGAAAAAGGCACTGTGGGGGCAGCATCCTTCGCCTTCGCCTTCGTCTTTGCCGCCTGCGCCTTTTGTTTGAGTTCACTTAAGTTCAACGCTTGGGTCTTGGGTCCTGAGTCCTTCTAGTTTGTGCTCTACGCCTTGCCTTTTTGCAAACTTTTGCTCCTGCTTCTACTGCTACTGCTGCTGCTGCTTTCATTATCCTTTTTGGCGTATCCTTGGCAGCAACTGACTCATGTGGGCGTCTTGAGCAGTCAACGAAAAAAAAGGAGAAAGCCAAAAAGAAACGTGCAAAAAAAAAGAAAGAAATAAGATGAATTACTTCGTTTGGCTGCCGCGCCAATGACCAACACCCCTCCCTTGTGTCCTTCTCTTCTCCTCACAATACCCCCGCTCAATGCTTGTCATGACTATGGCTTGACTAGTCCTAGTCCAGCAGGACAACCCTCGATGCCAGCTGCCCTGGTCGGTCATCAATTTTCGTTCTGCGCGAGGGCAAAAGATGTCCGTTTCATTTGTGGCGCTAAGAGGTAAAAGGAGCTGACCAAATGGAGGCAGCAGGAAGGAAGGATGAGAGATGGAGGATAGAGGATGGTGGGGGAGTCATTGCTTGGCTGGGTTCCTAGCAACCGATGTGCGGTCCAGGCCATCAGCAGTCGCTAGGAGATTAGATTTGATGGGCTTTAGGTGCCGCCATTGCTGCAAACATGGCGCATGTGTCCTTCCCTCTTCTCTCCACTCGTCTCCCTCTGCATACGCTTTCTACTCCTTCTCCTCTCCTTTTGCTGAGAGAACTATGTCTTACAATATTATGTCCGAATGCTTTTTGCGCCACTGTAACTCCAGCTCCCACTAAAACTTTTCGCCAAACAAGCTGCATCCTGTTTTAGCTTCAGCTTATGTGTGGCCAGTCTGACTGTCTGTCTGTCTGATTTTTTTTCCGTCGGTGTGTATCTGCTTGTATCATGGTCTGTCTTTTCCGCAGTTCGTGGCTCGAACCGTCTGTCTGTCTGCTTGTATCCTCGCCTATCTTGTTCTTGGTCCTCCCTCCTTCTTCTGTCGCTCTGTATCTCTGTCTGCCTTGACCAACTTGTGACATTATCACAGAGCATGATAAGCTGCAACTTCAACACTCACACTCGCTCACACACTCGAGTGATCAGTAATTAGAAAGCTCTCAATGAAAAATGTGCGCTTGATTTCATTCACAATAGTTTTAGTCGCTTTCAAATGATTATAAAAATCCAATTTCATTTATTTGCTTCAATCAATTTTAATCAAGCCAAAACACAAGCTGTGGCCCCCAAAACACCAAGGCAAAAGACGATGTCATGCATTCACACATACAAACACAAACACACACACTCGACTGTCGACTGTCGCAACTCACACTCTTGGGTGGAGGGGGGCGGTTTTATCTTCGGGTTATTACCGCTGAGTGTTGCCACACAAAATAATGCATTAAAGACGACAACGAAGAGGACAGAGCATCAACAGCTGTGTCGACAGAGCAGAGACAGGAACGTGGGTGAGGGCAAGTGCTAGACTGTCAAGGGTTGGGGGAAGGGAGGGTAGCAACCCCAGTGCACGCATTTGAAAGGCGAGACAAACTCAGCACACTTCACTTCCCAGTCGCCTGTCGCTTGTCTTTGGTTGCAGTCAACCTGCTGTGCTTACAAAGTGCATTTCAAACCCCTCAACCCCCCAAATGTCGAGCTGCCCTCAGCCCGCTTTACCACATTGAATGCATTTTACTTGGGCTTGCCCCATCGAAATTTATGATGCTTGCAATGGCAAAATCGAAATGCAAAAGTGTGAGTTTTCTTGGGCCTTTGACCAATACCAGGCTGGCTATATATATTTAGAAATATATGCACACACACAGCAATAAATAGGTATATGCCATATAAGGCACCCTCTAGTGCAAGCACAACAAAAATGCAGTGCATACTTACAGGCGTCGCCTGCTGAAGCATCTTAAAATTTAATGAAAATCTGCAGCTTTCGCACACACACACACCCACACACACACACACACACAGCATAGATTGCTCATTGTCTGAGTGTGGCCAAAAATCTATATACATACAAGTATATGCACTACAGTTGCTGCTGCTGCTGTTGTTGTTTTTTGTGCTTGTCAGAGCCTGCAATAATAAGTTTTCTATGCACTTAATGTCAAGTAAACAGAGACCAACTGCCCGCTCTCCAGGCACTTGAGGTGCAAGTCAAGCTGCTCGGCAGCTCAGTTCGGCATTGCAAGATGCTTGGCCCGAGCATTTTCCACAGACTTTTGCATAGTTTTGCACTCGCCTACCGAACAAAGCACACGCACACACATCGCTCATACGCACAGTTGGCTGGGCTTTGTGTCTTTCTTTCCCTTCATGCCGCTGCAACTGCAACGGCAACTGCATCGACAACGGCAAGTGCAACTGCATCGACTTCTTGTGCAATTTCTTAAGATTTGAGGTAGCCACTTGCTGCACTGCTCTAACGTTGTGTTCACTTCTCGCTCGCACCTGTTGCCAGTGCTCATTGCAATGTCTTTTGACTCTAAAATTTGTTGCTGCTGCATTTTCTTAAAATTTTGTGCAAATATCTGAGTAATTGCCGAGCCTATGTGCACTGCATTTAATTTTCTCTCTCTCTCTCAACTTCTTTATATATGTGTGTGTGTGTATATAACCCACTCCAAGTGTATGTGTATATGTTATATATATTATATTTTCTGCTCGAAGATATTTTGCAATCTTCATGCTGGGCCTTTTGTCAACCCGCCAGAGACTTACATGAATAACTAAAATTTTAATATATGTTTATTAAAGTACACTTTGCTTCTACTAAGTAGTCGTCCCCACTCATACCCTATCATCTTTTTGGACTAATTGTGCAACTTTTGATTGGTCATTGATTGTATACTTTTGCCAGGCACTGTTCGCAGCATTAAAATTGCAGCACTAAAAAGGAGACGACCCCCGCACTCAGCTCCTACTTAAGTATGCACATTCGACGTCTACATATCAGCAAATAAGCAGCTACTAATATGATAAATGTACATAGAGTGTTGAGGGCAACACTCTCGGCTGTAGTCGTATCAACACACAATTATTAAATAAGAAAATTGTGCAGAAGAATGATTGGGAATGTGTTGGCAGTTGGGGTGGCAAAATAAAAGGCATTATCGGCTTAGGCTCGCATTAAGTTCAATGTACTTTGCAGTCGGCTTAACTGCTTGATTAGTAGCAAAATAGGAAGGGAAAAATGGTTGCAATTTATATATTAATTTTATTAATAAATCAACAGTGCATTAGAGCTGCAGCTAATATCATTTATAAATGTATACTTTTCGAATTTATAGTTTCTTTCCTTCAAATTTCTTAATAAAGCGCCTTTGAAAATCATAGAATCATTAATTCTTCTTATTATTGCATTGCATTGATCACTTTATATATAAATTCTTATCCGCAATCTTTAATCCAGTTTAATGAGTAATAGCTCTTAATTTCATTCTAATAATTTTCAAACATTTCCTAGGAAGAATGTTTGAGGGCGTTAGTTTTTTTTCATATTTGTAATTTCTTTTACGAATTCAATTGTTTTTTGGTATTTCAAATTATAATTTTTAATGGAACATTTTTTTGTATTCATATAATATCAGAATTGTGATGGATTATTCTTTATTTAATAAATAACATCTATAGAATAAAAAATGATTGGCTTCAAATCAATCGGGTCACTTATGATTTATTGGACACTCCTAATACTTGATGATAAACCACACCCATAGCTGGCGGCTATAGCTGATTAACCCAATATGCATATCTATATACCCAATAGGCATGGGCTTATATATGAGGGGGCTGATTTAATATATAGTACCTATGCTGGTCGCATTTTCTGGTTGCTTCTTGCTTAACCTACCTCAACAAACTCGCAACGCCGCTGAAGCGCAAAACAAACAAATGCAACCAATAGGAATAGAGGCGAGCTATGAGCTATCATGCCATAGCTATAACCATAACCGACTTTCCTCCCACTCCCGCCATCCCATCGCGATGCTAAACCCCTTTTGGAAGCCCCTTCTATAGTTTAGGGCAATGCTCAAACCGTAAAGCGTTGCCAATTTTTGGTGCACGCGTCAAAGCAGAAAAAACATTGGGCACAATAAAAGTTGTGTAGGCGCATTGTTGGTCAAAGAGGATTGTGGATGGGGGGATGGTGGATGGTTGGGGGGTAATAGGTGCTGAGGGACCTTAGGGTTGTGTGTGCGGGGGGTCTTTTGACTTTTTTCTATGGGCTTTTTGGTGGGTGCAAAATATTTCGATCAGGCGTAAAATGTGCGCAAAATTCAACAGCATTTTTTGTGCCAACGACAACAATACAGTCGAGTGTAACTGTGAGTGTGTGTGTGGCTGTGTGTGTCATGTACATGCGTGTGTGTTATACTTTATTATTTATTATAAACACAAACCCACTCACACACACACATCGACTTGTTGTAGTTGTCGCTGCATTTGGTCAAGCGCAAAAAATAGACAAAATGCAAGCGGAAAAAAAAGAAGCGAACGAAAAATAAATTCAAATAAAATGTTCTATATACAAAAGTGCACTCTATGGTTATAGAAGTGCATGTATGCGACTATGTATGTGTGTGTGAGAGAGAGCATATATGCCGTTGCAGTTGTGTGTGTTTTTGTGCTATTTAGTTTGCTGTTAAGCTGCATTGCCTGCCCGGCCAGCTATGGACCAGGGCTGAAAGTATTGAATTCAAAATTTCGTTTCAAACGGAATTTCAATTATTTTCCAATGAAGTGCAAAGTTGCTTCAAGCTTTAGCAACTAAATTAACTGCAATGCGTAGTCTATTTAATGCTCGACTTTCAATTTGATTTATTTGCGCAATTAAACAATCAAAATGTAAATGAATTCACAATACGTAGCTGCAACTGCGTTGACTATAAAATTATTTTTTTCGCCATGCCTGGTTTGCCATTTGGCACCAAACATGCACTCCTCCACCTCCTTGGCTACCCCTCTCTACCTCTCTACCACCTTCTCTCCCTTCGCTCTTTATGCTCATACCTGCTGGCTGCAGTTGGAGCTGCAGTTGGAGTTTCTGTTGCTGTTGCTGTTGCTGCACTTCCTGCTGCATTTTGAGGGCAGCCTGCCGGCGTTGACCCTTGATTCCCTCAACCCCCTTTGGTTTGGATTTGTCGCATTTTGTAACTACTTTTTTTCATTTGTTGCCCATATTACAAACCATTTGTTTTTGCATTAGTTTTGCCAGCTTGCAAGATGAAAAAAAACGTGCACGTAAAACACAAAAACAAATCGTCTGACATTTTGTACATGTTCCGTGTTTTATATACCCCTATATATAGGCATATTTTGAGGAGTTGGGGCTACACTCCTCCCACACTCTATGCAAGCTAGTTGAGGTATAGGAGGTGTGCGTGTGTGAGTGTGTGTGCCATGCTGACATTTTCAAAATAGAGGCGACTGCGCATTTTACGCTTTTTTCGTATTGTTTTTTCCTTTTTTCGTGCATGTTTCGTATGGACTGCGCATTTTTGCAATTTATATAAATATTTTATACATTATTTATTTTACATATAATATTTTTTGCCATGCTACGGCAGTTTTTTGCTTAATTTTCATGCGCTTTATAAATATTGCATTAATTTCATTTTTACTCCACGTTTTGCGTATTCCCATTTTTATGCATTTTTGATTAAATAGTTTTTGGATTTCCTACAACTAATTTCGCTGCCATTATTTTATTTTTTTTTTTTGTTTTTTCCTTTTGATTATTTGAAATCTCTTCAATTTATGTTCATAAACAATTTTTCAAAAGATTCATAGAGTTTATGTTGCGACTGCTGACCGCGTGTCTATTATTGTACAACTGGTTTTTAGTTTTCAATCTGAGCACAAACATTCAATCGTCATAGTTTTATAAATGGGTTAATGGATACTCAAGAATTCATTATTGAGAATTTAATTCTACTTTTATTATCATTAATATATTTTGTAAGTAAGCTTTTTAATTGTAAGAGAAGAAGAGTATATATCCAGCTCAATTAAATTAGCAATCAATTTGAGTCTAACAAGAAGATCAGAAAGTCAGCATAGAATAAGTAACTACAGCCGAGTTCGATAGTGCGGTAACCGTTAAATATTTTGAATAAAACCAAAACAGTTTGGTATTCATTGCAAAATACACCAAATAATATACAAAAATACTAAAATATAGCGAAGGACATATTTGGCATATCGATGAGGTCAAAATATACCTCAGATTCTCAGCCATATCATCTACTACTCTATTTAGACAAAGTGCATCTGTTTCAATGATGGAGTTCTATAATGCAAGTGTTTACACTAAGACTGCATCACGCGAAATGCTGTTTAGGGCTAAAAAGTAAACAAACTCATTCAGAAAGAACAATAATATCAAATGCAATAGCAACAAATCAACCAAAAACTAGCACAAAAATTTAAAAATATATAAGTTTTATATATTATTCATCAATTGATTCTACTTTATTCTGTTTTACATCATAATAAGCAACTCTTTCTGCAACGTTCATATTTCTATACAAAGTGGCCAAATTGATCGTTTTGGTGGTTTCAACTTTATTTCTTTAAGAATTGGAAATCAAATTTTAAGGCGCCAAAAAGCCATCTGATTTTCATCGATATCGCGTGGCAAAAATGTAAAACAAACATTTGAAGTGCTGTCGAAAAAAATTAGAGCTCTATCTCTAGGTCGGAGAAGTCTCCTTCTGCCTGTTATATCCATTTCATGGAGTCCAAAGTTATAATACCCTTTTATACTATGAATGGCGGGTATAATAAGTTTGTTTGTAAAGCAAAATTGGCATTTAATATTTTAAGAATCCCAAAACAACTACAAACATAGCTGGCTACACAAATGGCTAGAACTAAGCAACCTATCGTGAAAACTTAAAACAAAGAAAGTTACAGTCGAGTGTGCTCGACTGTGAGATACCCGCTACCCATTTTTAATAAAGGCAAAATATTGCGGTATCATTTTCAAAATATACTGCAAAAATACTAAAAATATACCAAATGGTAAATTTCGTATATCGATATAGTACACCATTCAAAATATACCATAGACGGCGCAATGTAGCAGATTGTCGGCCAAAGCAACACAGACCCCTAGTAAGTAGGCGCTTTTGCCCATACAAAAGTATTTCTTTAATAAATTCCACAATTTTTATTTAATCGTAACCAAATTTTCAGGAATCATAACTACTATAGTATTTGTTGTATATACCAATATTCGCAACTCTAGCTTTAACATTAAGCTTGTTTTTCGATTTTTTTATTTGCGGGGGCGGAAGTGGGCGTGTCAAAAATTTGAAACAAACTTGATCTGCGTGTAAAAATAACAAATGCTGTCAAAAAATTTATAGCTCTATCTCTTATAGTCTCTGAGATCCTGTGTTTCTTACGGACAGACGGACAGACACACAGACGGGCATGGCTATATCGTCTCGGCTGTTGACGCTGATCAAGAATATATATACCTTATAGGGTCGGAGATGCCTCCTTCTTCCTGTTACATACATTTCCTGCCGGCACAAAGTTATAATACCCTTCTACTCTATGGGTAACGATATAAAAAAACAACAGAAAAGCCAAATCTTTGCGCAATGTACACTGCTGAAGGACAGTATCGTATTTATATGAGACAAACATGCATATATAACATACATAATTAACTGATAATTGTTGACTGAATTTGAGCTTAGAACACGTGTGAATCGAAGCAATTGGTGAGCCAAGTGATAAATCCATCATATTATCTTAACAAATCAATTGACAATCGACCATTAACCACTGAGCATATTCATTAACCTAATTATCGCAGAACGGCATTTGGACTGAACATCGACAGGATGCGAATATATTAATGCAATCAACAGATTTCTAACCTGAACAATGTGCGTTTCACTCACTCATTCATTTCACCCCCCAGAGCGAAAGCCAAAGTCAAGACCAAGATACGAAAAGCAGCGAGCTTTAATTATATATTAGCCAATTGGCCTCGTTAGTTCAAACACTTTGACTTCCAAGCAGGCCAACAGACAGCAAATATATGTATGTATATATTTATGCTTGTATGTGGACATATCTAATGTATGTATATTATTATTTGAAACTCGGCTAACTAAGTTGAAAATGCAGCGACCGCGTCAATTTGGCTGCCAAGTTGAAGTTGAGGTCGAGACACATCGTCATCTTCATCGTCATCGTCAGCGCCATCGTCATAATCGTCATTGTGCTTGGGCACGTGTTGAATGCCTCGTCGAGATGCTGACGGCATGACAAACACCCTGATAGCCATAATAACTATAATAATCAACATCTACGCTATGTGGCCTAAAGGCAAGACGTAGAGAGACAGACAGAGAGAGATATATAGAGAAAGAGAAGGTGGGTCACCATGTTGGCCACAAATGCTAAACAATGACGCGTTATCCCCTGCCTGATTTTGGGGGCTTAAATTGAAGGCGACAGTTGGCGCTGAGCTCGTGATGAGCTGGCAATTTGAGGCCAACACTGTGTTGACATATTGAACCGAAAAGACAATTCTGGCCGCATTAGCTGCCAAAGCTCTTTGGACTAACTTCAAGTCAATTGATTTGCGCTTTTTTAAACGTTCCTTGCTCTTCCTTCTCTCCGTTTCCCACAAAACATATCAAAGTACTTCCCTTCTAATTTTGGTAGCTGAACTATGAAACAGTTCTCCATCCGTATTCTTATCCTTTTTTGCTATGCCGCAGCTATTTTGGTCGGTTTGGCGTGACGAAGAAAAAACCAAGGGAAATCACTAAACCAAGGGCAGTCAAAAAAACGCTGCAGACAATCATCGAATAACTGACAGTCCATCGACGCTTTTCATGTATCTATCCGTTTCTCAGTTCTATTTTAAATTGCGTCTCCTGCACAGTTCTTTTCTCGTTTCCTTTGCTTCTCTGTATTTTATTGCTACTAGGGTATTTTGAGGACTAAGGAACTTTTTGGAAGTCGAATCTTATCTTTTTATACCCGCTACCCATAGGATAGAAGGGTATTATAACTTTGTGCCGACAGGAAATGTATGTAACAGGTAGAAGGAGGAATCTCCGACCCGATAACGTATATATATTCTTGATCAGCATCAACAGCCGAGACGATCTAGCCATGTCCGTCTGTCCGTCTGTGTGACTGTCCGTCCGTCCGTATTAACACCAAGATCTCAGAGACTATAAGAGGAAGAGCTATAATTTTTTTTCGATAGCATTTGTTATGTTTGCACGCAGATCAAGTTTGTTTAAAATTTTTGACACGCCCATTTCCGCCCCGCAAATCAATAAAATAAAATAACAAGAGTAATTTTCAAGCTACAGGTGTATATAATAATAGCTATAGTATTTATGATTTCTGAAAATTTGGTTGCGATCAGATAAAAATTGTGGAAGTTATTAAAGAAATACTTTTGTAAGGGCAAAAACGCCTACTTATTAGGGATTTAGTTGCTTTGGCCGACAATCTGGTATATTGTGCCGTCTATGGTATATTTTGAATGTGGTACTACATCGATATAACAAATATACCGATTGGTATATTTTTAGTATATTTGTATTTTGGTATATTTTGAGTGTGCTCGACTGTAATTTTCTTACTTGTTTAATTACATATTTGAAACAAATTGTAATAAAATTTTGACCAATAATAAATCTATTGCTATTATTTAAAATGGTTTGTATCTTATATATAATTTTACAGCTATTGATAAGTTCACAATAATGAACAAAAATGAAAATAGTAAGAAATCTCTTATAAATTAAAAATGATATCTAAATTACAAATCACTTCAAAACATATTAAATTAGTTAATTTCTTAAATCCTGTGTCTTATCTTATAAAATGCAATCGGGACTCTTTAAAACTATTTCTAAAATGAGGGACAAAAATTTTAATTATTAAATGGTAAACGATTAGTACAAAATTCGTATCGAAATCATTTTAAAATCACCCTTAATCCACACACTATTTTATAGAAAATATATAATATAAAAATTGCTGAATGAGTTTATATCAAATTCAAAAGATATAAAATAATATAAAACGGTCCCGTTTCGACATCTTAGTGGTGTAGATATCGCATTCTGTGCTTGCATAAATCTAAATTCTAAAGACAATAACCTGAGCGCAAATCAACTGCTAACAGAATGAAGACGACGTTTTGACCGTCGTCGACAGCCGCCACCCCAGACAATCTCAACCCAAGAGCAACAATGATGACATACAAGGCCCATTCCTCACCCCCGTGTAGCACAGCTCTACCTCACGGTGATGCGTTCTCACTATTGTTTGTCGGACAGGAAAAAAGAGAAAGAAATGAAAGGAAAATCGAGTCGAGTTTTATGATCAGGAATGGACGTTGCGCTGAAGACAAACCTCAAAAATGTTGAAACAGCGACGGCTATGACGATGGGCAAGGGAACAGCTCCCTGCTCAATAAACACGCACCGTCAGGCAGAGCTCTTGCCAGCACCCCCTCCTGCCTCCTCTACTCCCCTCCCGGCCCTGCTAGCTAAACATTTCTTTTGGAAAAGGTAGTCATAGCCTAACGCTCTTGACCCTTTTTGCACTCAAACCAAGCAACGAAAAATGACTGAACCTTAGCCCACACTGAACACCCAACCCCTAATCCCATCCTAGCACCCATCGACTTTTTTCTCTTTTATTCTTTTCAAAAACTTCACGCTGCCCAACCCACAAATTTGCCCACTTGCAACCCCCCGCACACAACCCGCACAGTTACGCAGCGCACACGGCAGACAAGCGACAACAACGTTGTCCACTTTCGCACCATCCCACCCCTAACCACCCGCGCTTACACACACATACATACATACACAGTCATAGCACACGTATCCCCTCACCCGGCCTCGGCTGTTGCCCCTGCCAACAGGAACAACAGCAACAACGTTGCGTTGCCGGCTCGTATATTTTTCTCATTTATTTTTCCAGCTCCCAACTCCGGTCTGGCAACTTCACCTCCAGCCACCCGCCATAACGAAACCCAACCCAACCCAAAGCGCCGCAAAGCATGCTTTATTTTTTGTGCGTTTTTCATATCCGAAACGCCGACGAGCCCCGAACTCATACTCCATCCCACCCGACCGACAAATGTCCCCGAATGCCGCGCGCCCGACCGAACTCGCTGACGAACCAACCAACCGGCCTTTTTTTTCACCATGCCGGCGAAAGACAAAAGCAACAACAACAGCAGCTCGTCCCCTTCCCACCGTATGACCCAAACTGCGCTCGGCCTCTGGTCCCGCTCTCAGTCACATTGTTGTTGTTGCATTTTTGTTGGCGACGCGCAAAAAAAGCAACAAAAATAATTGCCATTCCCCTCCCGCATACGCCATACCACACTCAACAAACTCACAGCTCACACCTCAACTCTCCCTCCACCCATTGGCCTCCCAAAAAACTCATGCTCTCTCGCACTCATCCCGCATTCCACATCCCGCACTCTCTGCCCAGTGTCTCCCTAACCATTCACAAAACTCGGCACTCAGCTGTTTGTCAACTCATCTGCCGTCGCCATCCGCTTTGGCTACGGCTGATTCAACTCTCCTTCCACGCACACTCCCCACTCGCTCTCCCCCTCGCTGTGCTCTACAAAGCATGCTTGCCGCGTTGGTTCGTTGACGCCGCCGTCGCTGTCGCCGTTATCGGCGTTTCTCTGTTTTTGTACTCATATCCCTCGACTCGACCATGGATGGTCGGTCGCCCATTGCCCATTGCCCGTCGTTCGCCAAAGTTTCTCGTCCCTCGACCCTCTTGTCCATCGGCCAAGCACATTGTGTTGCATACTTTTTGCCATTTGCCTTCCACACGCACGTTCCGCGTTCTCCATGTGCTTTTTGGCGGCGTCCCACATTCACATTGCCTTGCACACACACGCGCATGACACGCTCTCGCACTCACTCGTTTCTCTCTCCTTCTCACTCTCGCCAATGCTGTGGCATGCTAGTACACGCTCTCTCTGCACTGTGTGCTCTCAGAGCATTGCTCTCTCTCGCTGCCGCAGTCGACGTCGCTGGCACTTTGGCGGTAGAAAACGCATTTGCCTGTCTCTGTTTTGGTCAGTCAGCAGTTGGCTTTCGTCGTGTTTGGTTCGCCTCTGGTGGAGCGCTCTAAACTCAGCATTAGAATCAAAATCAGAACAGAAAAACAAAAACAAATAAAATCTCAAAGAATTCCACATAACAACAACAACAAAAACCGATTAGCCGATTTTGTGTGCCAAAAACTTGTTAGCTTGTTGCATTCGCCGCGAACAAAAAACAGCTGCAAGAGAAACAAACAACCCAAATATCACAAAAACAAAACAAAGCAAAACAATTTCAAGTGTTGCATATCGAAGCGAAACGCAAAGAAAAGCGTAGCAAAAGAAAACGCGCCAAAAATCATTTTGCATATTATTACACTCTCTCACTCTGTGTGCTTGTGTGTTGAATCAAATCAAGTTCTTAAGCCATCCAAAGTGAACAGTGTTTAGTGTCAAAGATCAACATAAGAAAAGTTGCCTCGATAGCAACTTTGATATCATCGAGTTTTGGCAACGACTGCGTCAATTTAATACTTTGGTTTTTGGCCAATTTCATTACCCGGAGCAGGCATTCAAAAAATTTGCCAAAATTCCGAAAAATCCGAGAAAAACACCAAAAACTTCGACACGTACCGCATCGGCAACCGGTGGCGGTGGCGGAGGTGCTGGCGGAGGTGCCACCACCAGCACAAAAATGGCATCTAAAAGAAAAGCCTCGGTGTTGCTGCACAAGGTGAGTGTCCTCTCAATCTTTTGAATTCGAAGAAACTCAACTTGCAACTGCTGTCAAATGCTCGATGTCCAATACAAATTCCTTTCCGAATTCGAGTCCAAAACTTTTTTTTTGTACTTATAAACATGTTTTCAAGGTATTAGATCACAGATAGTGCAACTGAAATTTTTCAAAATAACAAACGGAGTACTTTTTTAATATTTACAGCGTTCCGTCAATTGTTCTGTGATCTATTAACAATTATATATTTGTGCATTAGAAAAAAAAAGATTACACGAATGATCAAGTTGTAGTAAAGTTTCAGAAAGGACTATTTAACTTAACTCGTATTCATATTTATTTTAATGGATAAGCTCAACAAAATTATTAGGAAAGTATCGTAGAGAGATATAATCGCTTACATTATTTTTAAAATAATCAAAGTTTATTTAATTCCACATCAAAAAGAAGAAATATCGTATATTGTGGAGTTCTTTGATTATTGAATATGTTGCAGAAACATTTTTTAGAAACCTAATTTTCAATATAAATTATTCGTTTTGCAATTTCGTAGAAAATTCCTTGGAATAGTGTGCCTAGGGTTTATCTGCAAAATGTGATCAACACTAAACACAAGAGCATCCCCTACCATTTGCTAGTCAAGCATTCACCCCTCTGAGTTTGCTGCCTTCGGTCTTTGCACAGCCATCTAAACCAATATGAAATCAATTTGCCCCCTTTGCCCAACCACACATCCGTTATTTTTTTTTTTTGGCAACCTTGGACGAGCAGACACATATTCCGCCCAGCCGCAAAGCAAACAGGACCTCCTTCCCTTAAGGCGCTCAAAAGAAATCGAAAAAAGAATAAGAAAAAAACGTAGACAGTCGTAGAAAATATTACTAATACGGCGCGTAGGCAGCAGCCGCATAAGAAAACCTGCTCATAATGCCATTTAGGATGAGATGGTGCCTAGACGGGGGGTTCTCTAATGATATACGACAACATCCCGTGTGTGTGTGTGTGATGTATAGGTGTGCGAAGCCGTAGGTGTGAGTGTGAGTGTGTATTTGAAGTATATAGAAGCGCGAATGGAGCTGACATGTGTGTGTCAGTTTGTTAGCTATGGAGAATGGGTGTCTTCTGCTCGCAGCCCAAAATGAAACGCTGCGCGATGTCTTGTTCCTTTCACCCCCACATAAACACAAACACACACACACACGCATGCACCCACATACTCACACACACTCACATGCACTCACACCAATTCTGACTTTACTCAGATAAACCACCCAAAAAGGGCGCACATTTTGCCCCTGCACGGTAATTCATCAAATGACGAAGACGCAGGCAAAGACGAAGATGAAGGTGAAGGCAACAGCAACAACAACGGCAACGTCACATGGCCGACGGGGGTGAGAGACTTGCGAACGGACTCAGGGTAACTTGGGCGCCACCGCTGTCGCCACAAAAGAAGTAAAGCTTCTTGAGCCAAATGCCACCCGAAACCCACAGTTGATACACAAACACCCCATCGCGTCCACAGAGAGAGAGTGTCCAGCACCCACCCAATTTATGTGTGCTGCTTTATACCCTAAGCTAGCTAAAGCATAACAGCTTCGATGTTGCTGAGAATTAAGGCGTCATTTTAATGATAATCAAAACAAAATCAACGGGAAAATAAAGCTTATCAACTGCAGCTGAGATCATACGAAATAGTTCGAATTTGAAAAGAAGACCAAATCGAATATTTAGTATTTAATAAGGAATAATAACAAGCAACATACTTTGAAATAGTCGCTACCCATTTTTAATAAAAAGAAAACAGTGCGGTACTATTCATAAAATATACCAAATTAATATACCAAAAAATACTTAAATATACCGATGGATATACTTGGTGCTTAATGTATCAGATTGTTAGCTAAAGCAATTAAAAATAATTCTTCAATAAATTTAAAAATTTTTGATGGTGTGATTTATTTTAAATAATTGATTGACGATAACTTGAAATGAAGTAAGGCTTAGACATGCATTAAAATTGTGATTACTTTGATTGTGTTGACTTCGATTTATATTAAAGGTGGCTTTACACGCAAATCACGCTTACCGGCCACATATTAACACATGACATGCTCACAAAATCATAATTACCAAAAATAACAGATCACTTGTCGTTAACTGTAGCGATATGAATCACATTCTCTTTTTTTTTTGCAATTTTCTAAGTAGAGTATTTAATGTTCGTTTTAGCTTGGAATCTTCTCAAGTTGTTTGTTTATTGCAAATATGGGTGGGTCAGTGTAAGAAAAGGGAAGGGAAGGACAAGGAGGAGGAGAAGGAAAAGGGGGTTTCGTGACGAGCCCCCAAACCCGAAGAGCTACAAAAGCATTGACTTTTGTATATAGTCAGCGGCATTTGTATATAAATAGTGCGGGTGTGTTTGCCTGCAAGTGTGTGTGTGTGTGTGTGTGCGTGGGTTTGTGTGTGTCACTTGGTGGGAGGGTGTCAAAGGCAACTTCAAATCCATGAGGGCACTACACACATACAACTTTACTACAAATGGGGAAGGGGAATGTGTGCGATTGTGTTTGAGTATGTTTATGGTCAAGCTTTGTGCTTAAGCGCACATAAGCCGCCGCAGGACATCGTGTGTCCTGCCAAAACGTCTTTAGGTTTAATTTGTACCTCAAAACTGTTCATGGGTTTGGAAACTTAAAGATGTGCCTGCGAGTGCAAGTGCGAGTACTCGCAAACTTTCAAGTACTTGCAAGTCAAATACCAGGCATAACTTGTTATGCAGCTCAGCTGTAATCAAACATGATTTTATGGTGATGGTTCCCCTCTCTCTTTCTCCATCTATCTATGATTCAACAAACTCATTCCCATCCCAGTTATCAATTTGGGGGGGCGACACAAACTTTCGACTTGGCTGGAGAGTGCTACGGTTACACATCTCAGCATTAGTGTCGCAGGCAGACAACGTGCCAGGCGAATCGAAGAAGACATAGCTGACGGCAGAGCCAGTCAATGCCAGGACCAAGGACCAGGACCAAGACCAGGACTAGGAATAGGATCAGGCTTGGCATGAGGCAAGCTTTGTAGGTAGGAGTTTGGCGACGATGTCTTTGCCTGACGCTTGTCTTGTCTTGGCTCTCTACCTCGGTTAGATGTTACGGAAAATTGCTTACGGTTTTTTGCACACCAACACACATGTGTGCACGTTCTTCCACACATGAATAGAGAGGGAAAAAGAGAGAGAGAGAGAGCGAGAGAGTCAGAGATGAAGGCAGTTGGAAGGGTGGGAAGGACCGCGGGTAGCGTCACATCATACAAACAGACAAGTTAGACAGCCCAGGACCCTCATCTGCTCATCCATTGCTCGAAAATAGAAATAGATGACAAGAAAACCGACGACGAAGACATTGCTGTAGAAAATCCTTTTGGAATGGGTAGCGCCTGCCACGATGCCAGGACGATGACGACAGCAGCAGCAAAAGCAACAGCAATAGCAACAGCAACATTGAGGAATGAGAACGAGGACGACTTTGGCTAAGGGCAAGCGACAAGCTCGACGGGTTACATTTGGCTGATGCGCGCAAGCACTGCAAGAAATAGTTGACCACAAAACGGATGAATTTTTAAACCGTTAAATCAAGAGTTAAAATTAGGCAGCGTATTACCATACTGAAATTTAAAATAGAAATAAAATAATGTAATTTTAATACAAAAGTGCACTCACTGACAAGCTTTCAATACAAACAAAAATAGAAAAAAATTAATAGAAGTTGCTTCACTGACTATATCTTTGCCTAAGATAAAATTGTAACCGTTAAGCAAGATCAACTTGCATGCATATTTCATAGATGTTTCCATCTCCATGACAAGCAACATTATTAGCATTTCACTTGTCTAAATTGTTGTCGATAACTATTCCTTAAATATTCGCCTGATAGCCGCATCATTTTTGGTAGTGTAGACCATCACTTGCTCCTGGGCTTGCCATCCAAGTCCCTCCATACACACACAGACAGCCCAAGCACACCCATATAAATAACAGCCATCAGCTCAAAGCTCTCCCTCTCCACTCCAAACACTATATACACACCCACACACACACACCCAGTTTCGTAGATAAGAGGTGGAGGAGGCGCTTGCGTCTCTGGTTTTAGGAAAAACCTTCCCTAGAACGTCTTTGCGTACTGTCAAGCACAAAACAGACAAACCAAGGTGGCTAGGCCATCACCCACACTCATCGAACTACACAGCACACACACACACACATTCACGCACACACAAGCTAACACCGACAACTGAACTGAACTCCATCTTGGCCAAAATGAAGGCGCTGCAGCAAAAGCAGCAGCAACAGCAGCAATGCCACAATCAAAGTTGCTGCGAAAACTGAGTTAGAGGCGGGTACAGACTTAGCTCATCCCAATCTTAACACATACATGGAAACTTACACACATACATCCACAGAAGTCCCACATCACAAAAAGGACGCCCGACATGCGACGCCGCCCCCAAATCCACACACAAAAACAATGCCAAAAGTTTCTACACACACACAAACACACACACACACATACGACAAATAAGAGCAAGAAAGGGCGGCAAGCAGGGACAAAGGAAGGGAAGGGTAAGGGGAGACGGCGCCTCACCTTCGTGCCAAGTTGGATGCTGTCTTGCCATGTTGCCAAGTCAAAGCAAAGGCTCCATGCCATGCACTCTCTGCCCCAAATTGTATGCTACACTTTTCATAGGCACAGCTTCGTATGTGTGTGTGTGTGTGTGTGAGTCTCTGCCTGCATGTGTGTGTTTGTGTCTGTGCGAGTGTCTTCGACTTTGGCTTAGTATTTTTGGTTAATTTTCTTGCAGTTTTAGGTTACATTTTTGGCTTTTCCCCACTGATGCCTGTCGGCTGTCGACTGGGATCTTTCTCTCCTTCCAATTTCTCACTCCCAATTTTCCCTGCGCCGCCCCCAAATAACCGCCTTACTCAATCCTCTGTTTGGCCCCAGGCCTTTCACTTGTAAAAGACGTTTGCTTAAAAGCCACCACACTAGCAACACACTCACACTTACACACGCACAGGCACATGCACAATCCTTGCTCACACACATATGCACACTCACATTTAGTTAGTTTGTGATGCTTTTTAGTGCCAGAGACCGAGACATCTTAAAGGGGTGCCGCCACACATGAGCAGGGAACAGTGACTACAGCAGGGGAGCATTGACTAGAAAGGGAGAGCAGTGAGCAGGAAGATTCAAGCTCAAGTCCTGCAGCCGCCTCCTCCCTCGCCTCTCTTGCCACTGTCGCCAGCAGGCAGCATACAAATGAAACCCATGTCAGTTTGTAGCAAGTCCTCCAGCTCCAACCCCAGTTTCAGTCCCTGACTCAGCCTCATTCTCATTCTCATTCAACGGTTTTCTTCGTCTGCTAGCAGCAACGCTACTCTTACCCTTCATTATACGGCTTGTGCCGGAGAGGTAAGGCGACTGTTAGTTTGAGGCTGCTGATGAGCTACAAAGGCAGAGCCAACAAATTTTTATGCTTTCTGCCTTTGTGCGCTGTTCATCAGCCGCATTTTACTTTTATTACTTGGGACAATGTCGCAGACCAAAGCAACCCAAGGCAGCTACAACAACTGCCCGCCTTCTTCACTCTCGCTGAGTTTTGGGCTTAATGAAAATGAAGGCAACGACAACAACATCAACAACAACAACAACAACTTGTGCGCTGCTTATCCGTTATCCCCTGAGCAACGCCCAGCTCAAAGCAGAGTCCACAGCAGTCCAAATGTCCACACTATTGATGTGTAGATGGAGCACACTTGAAGGCGTCGCTAACCAAACGTTCTCGTCTCGTTTCGTCTCGACTAAAGATTATTACTTGCGACAGTCTTCGAAAGTCCGACACTGACACCGACATCGACTCTACGTCCGACTTCGAGTCCGAGTCTGAAACAGAGTTTCAGCTCTCGTTCAACGTCTTCGTCCCATAGTCGCCGCCATCGTTTTCGTCATCGGCAGCAGCAGCAGCAGCGGTTTTTCTTTGGCCTGGTACAACGCACGTCCAATCGTTACCCGTCTCCAACCCCCCCTTAACTGTCCTTGTCTAATGGTCGCCCACTCAGTCTGCGAGTCGCTCACTCGAATGCTCAAAACGCCAACACAAAACGATTCATCTTCCCGTGCTTTCAATCCCACCCAAGCCGCCGTTTCCAACCCACCCCCTCCCCCCAATCCCCTTTTGCAATACCATCTAGAATCCACCAACAACCGTTGGAGCCAACTTTCCGCTTAGCTAAAACGTTGGCCTTCATTCTTGAGCTACGTTTTTTCCCTTGTCGTTTTTTCCTCTTTTTTTTTTGTTGCTCCGCACTCTTCGTTTTCCTTTTGCGAGATTTGAGGCTGGCGGCCTTATCTTTGGGGCCTGAGCAACGTCTTCTTGTGTTGTCCTGCCTTCCTGCCTGATGCTGATTCACAGCGATGTCTTCTCCTTCCACTTCTGCTTCCACATCCACATCGTCTTCACTTACAGTCCCTGGATAGCAGTGCCAGCAGCTAAAGCAAAAAAGGTTTCCGGTTGCGACTTCCTTTTTGGCTACAACGTTCTCGTTGCCTGGGTATTGCGTTTGACTCAACTCGCCTTCTCCTTCCACTCCCTTCCTTGCCTCCCTCTTGACTACTCTCGGACACCAGAAGCTCAAACACAAATTAGAGAACTTTGCAGGCAAGCCAACTCTCCTCGAGAACTCTGGCAAACTTTGAGGCACAAAATATTGAGAAAAAAACAACAAATATAAGCCGCAGTTGAGTAATGAATAAAGAGGGGGTAAGCAAATGTTACAAATGTGCAAATGTTCAAAGGGTTGGAATAGCAGAGAATCCGTAGATCTCTCAGGTCTTTTGCCGTAGTTTAACAAAAGTTTAAACTAACATCTCGCAAGCAGCATTTTGTGAATCGCAACTTGTCCCGTCACATCAAATAGACAATTTAGTTTTTGCTCTGCAACCTGGAGTTTCTTCCTCAAGCCTACATCAAAATTAACTATTGAGTGCACACACATACACACTATAGATATCAAGAAGCATTCGTAGTTCCCAGTCTCAGTCCTAGTCTCCGATGGACGGTGACTCCAACCCCCCCCATCGAGTGCCGTTCCATGACGACCCACTCCAATTTACTCACTGACTATCAGAACTGCTAATGAAATACGCCACGTAGCGTGCGCCAGCAACTTTTCCTTTGGCTCTGGGGGTTGTTGAATTCCTTCGTCCTGCTATTGAATTACTCAAGCATCGTAGTTGTCCTCCCCCATTTCCCCGATCTCCAACTCTCACACTCATCGTTTCACTTGGACTGCAGACCTCACTTCCCAGAGCCGGCAACTAGCTCAAGTCAGCAACATTTCAGCGTGAACGTTGTGTCTTGTACCCTTTCAACGCTTTTCTCCTTTGCCACACTTTGCCCTCTTTCACTCTCAAGCCAACCCCTACCACCATAGGTGGTACACCCCAAAAAAAAAGATAAAAATAAAAAAAAAATAACAAGAAAAAAGGAAAAATCTATTCTGCAGGGGCTTTAACAAGAATTTGCGCTTTATTTTCTACTATGAAGTCGGGTAACTGGCCAAAGGTGGCTGAGACCTGAGAAAAAACTGTGGAATGGATTGGCAAATATTTGTAGTTTAAATATTGATCACGTTTACAAAAGACTAATATCGACACCTTTCGAGCTCCGTCGAAACCAAATTTATAGGAAACTAATTGCGCAGAGTGTTGATAATATCTGCTAATCAAATATATGGGAAAGAACTTCTCAATTAAAACGAGATATTTTAATTTTCAATTTCCCAATATTTGTTCCAGTTCTTTATTTATATAAAAATTCAAATCTAGATCTTGATTTTATAATCATTTGAAGACTTATAATATATGCTCTGAAATCCCCAATTTTTACTTTTTTTTTAAATTATAAATTACAATATATTATATTTTTTATTTTGTGTAAAAAATACAATTTTATTATTTTTGTTTTCTTATTGATAGCATAACTTATTAAAAATTATTTCAGATCCACTGTTTGTTATCGCCAGAACCTTTCGTTGTCTTTGATGCTGCCCTTAGCAAACACTCTCACCCCTATTCCACCCGCTGCTAGCTTTACCTATATTTTCTCCCTCATTTTATCATCTTCTTCCTAAGCCATTTGCTTCTCCTGTCCCATTGTCCCCACCCACAGCCAACAGTGAATTGGGAGTTGCAAACTAGGTGGCAGCAGAAACAGAAGTAGCAGCAGCGTCGTCGTCGTCGTAGGCTAACCTAACCCTTCATCAGCTAACCAACACCCCAGGATCCTGCCACACCCCAGACCACCCCCAAGCCCGAACCATTTAGATGGTTACCCTTGGCATGGTCGTTGTCTGCTTTTTGCTTGCTTTGCCAAGCGCAATTTTTATACAAAAATTTTCTTTTTCCGCCACCCAACGATAGACGTTTTCCCTTGCCATGCCAAGCATAATTTGGGGTGTAGCAAGGAAAGAAACGGAACAGAATAAATTGGAATGGTTAGTCGGTTGGAGAGGGGAATGTAGGAAAGTGAAGTGAAGGTAACCCTCGCATAAGAGTCACTTGGCAGCAGGAGAAGGACAGAGCAGGGCAGGGGCAGTGGCTGGGGGAAGACGACTAGAGAACTGGGGGAGACTAAAGGACTAGTTCACGCGGACGTTCTCCGCAACGCTTTTTATTAGTGTATTTCAGATGCTTTGCGCTGCTGTCTCCGCTTCCCCCCTAACCACTCGCACTCGTGGCGCCCTGCTATGTCCTGTGCCCTATGCGATGTACTCAACCAACAGTCGCAGTCCTTGCTCATCAGCGAGTCGTTGGTCGGTTGGTAGCTGACTCCAACCACCGTTGATGTTTCTGCTGCTGCTACTGCTGCTGCTACTGCCACTGCTCTGGCTGCCTTTGCACGTTTGTCCATTTTAAGTTCGAGCTCTGCCCGTGGCACTCATCCAGCAGCGCTGAGTCCTTCATCTGGGTGCTATCCCTTGGACCTCCTTCTAGCAGCATCGCCCTCATTTATTTTGCACCCACGCCTCGCAGCAAAGTTTGTCTTGCGTTTCGTTTCGTTTGGGTTTTTCATTTTTTAGATTATTTCTTGCCCCAGTCACCCCGCTCACGTTGTTTCGTGCTCTTCTCTTTTCTTCGCTTCCCCCTGCATTCGCCATTTTCCATTTTTATTTTAGCATCCTCTGCTATCCTGGCGAGGACTAACGAGCATGTTACTCCTTTCCTTGCCTTGCCTTTCGCTTTTATTATTATGCTTTGGCGCACATTCCAACCAAAAAAAAAAGAGTACAAAAAAATATATAAAGTTGTGTACCGCTTTGCCATCTTCCCACCCCCCGACTCTAACCCCGCGTAACCAGGCTACGAGTTTCTCGCTCTGGACGCTGCAAAAGTTGCATGTCCGACTCGGACTTCGACTCAGACTGGGACTCGCTCCCTCCATCGGTTTCGGTCTGGGGCCATATAAAATAATAACAACTAACTAAAAATCCGTACGCTTTAGCTGGAAAATCCTTTTGTTTTGCTTGCGTTGCCCCTCTATACGATATAAAAAAAAACACAGAAACTACTTGCAACAAAAAAAAAAAAAACAAAAATAAAAAACCGGTAGAAGGCGGACTAAAAAATTAAAAAATAGAAATTGTTTGGCCCGCTCAAATTCAATGCAAAACTTTTGCCTCCGTTGGCGTCTGGCAGCCCACATAAATTTTGAGCCCAGAACACTTCTCACCCCCTTCGAAACCTCTAAGCGCTCGCTTTTTCTGGTCCGGGTGGAAAGTTTATCAGCGCGTTTGTCTGCCAGTATCCAAAAACCCCAACCCATCTCATCTCATCACACCCCTTGCCCCTTGCCTCTTGCCCATTGCCCGTCAAGTCACCCTTCACCCCAGCGACCGCCTACGCTGAGTCCTTTTTTTTCGACCCCGTCCGGCTTGTTTGTCTTACTTTTGACCTCTATAAGCGCGGCGCCGCCGGAGCCGCTAAAGCAGCCCCGATAATAATGAATTCGAAAATAAGCGAATGCAGTTCCTGCAAACTGAAATTATATGGAGGGAGCAGAGCTTACAGTGCAAAGAGATCACAAGGATTAACTATGAACAGTTCCTTTGTGGCCGTAATAAACTTGACTGATGCATTGCACTTCGGGCATAGTCCTTAGAATGCAAATCAGAAAGAGCACTTTGTGCACCAAAATATATAAGGTTACAGGACTTAAATAAAAAAAACTCATAATTTTTTTTTTAAACTTTCTTTGCCACGAAGATTGTGAATAGCAAGATCATAAAGTAATCGTGAATAATTTAACAAATTTTATTATGATAAAATTATACAAATTATTAAATATCGTATGATTATAAGTATTTTGTTACACTTTTCAATAACCAAATACATTACATTTTATTTACTACTTACCTATTCACATATTTGGAGTCATAGAAGTAGAATACAACACTTAGCAAGTTTGAGTATATTATATTTATTAGCTTTTGTCCATGTTGTTTAGTGTATTCCAAATGATTATATACATATGTAAATATTGCTAACATTAATATCACATTTATTTCTCTAAGTTTTTATTTGTTATCAAAAAAATAACCAAAGCATTTGTTTTCTTTCTTTACAGGTAAGCATTGAATAAAAAGTTTCTTCCATAAAAATAAACAATAAGTAAGTACAAGTACAAAAATATTTATTTGGCATATTTCTCTAAATTTGCCATCAGTAAAATGGATAAATTCTGAAATTAGATGAATTTAGTTTACAAAGATACTGCAAAAACGTAAAAAAGAAGTGAAAAATGTTCTCTCTTGGCTTAAGCAGCTTAAAATTAATTTACATGGAACTTTCATAGTACCAGGACGCAACCAAGGATCAGGGTGCTACTCCTAGGCTTGCAATCTAAAAAAGAAAAAATAATATTCAGTTGCAGTGGCATAGGAATTATACATTTGCCGCCGGAAGTTGAAAGTGGCAGTCGCGTTGCTTACACAGAAAACAGGAGAAAGAGAGAGAGTGAGAGAGGGGCTACATACAGAGTGCAATAGAAATAGAGTGGAGAAAGAGGGTCAACATGTAAAGCCTCCTAAAACCTAACCCCATCTTGAACCCCTCCCCGCAACGCCAACCCCATTCCGACCACGCACTTAATAATACGGTTTATTAGCGACATAAGCACATCCGACGCTGGGTGCAGACATTTTAATTGGTAGGCGAGTGCATGGTAACATAAAAATTATAGTAGAGTGCAATGTTGAGGGCTGCTGTGGCATAAAGCCCAGGGACGGGGGACGAGGCAAGGGTGCGGCCTGTAAACAGAGTCTGTCTGTCAGCGAGGCAAACAGCCGGGCTCCCATGCAACATCGAGGGGTGCAAGGCTGAGGCAATTGAAATGTAGGATATACTCGTACTTCAATCATTGGCTGCTTTTGTCTTTTCCAACAGTTAAAAGTGGTTCATGGTGTGGTCTAGGTGGTCTGGCTTCGAGGATGTTAGAAGAGGGCAGGGGAGGCTGAATGGGAGGCAAATAGTGTCTGCTGCATTGCCACAAATTAAAAAGTGCTGCGTTTTTTTTAATCAAAGCAGCATTAAGAACTCATAGATGCATGTAAAAAAGGCGCAGAACACTCTGCTACATCATTTGGGCACTAAAATGCAAATGATGTGTAGTTATTATATAGTAAAGATATATAATTATATATAATATAATAAAATTAATAACGAGACTTAAGTTTCAATAACAATCAAAGCCGCAACAATTATTTTGTTTTCATAGCACATTCAATTTGAGTAAATACAACAATAATATATATATTTAAATTGTGGTTAAAATATTGTTTGTTTTAGGCTTATTTGAGTTTTCAAATGATTCATTTTTGCGCTCCTATTTTGTGTTAATTTATGTCCAAATTTGTATCTTTCGAGCAATCTAGTATTGCTCAACTTTAGCTTTTATTTCTATTGTCATGTTCATTACCAAATGCTCAAGCTGTTGCAGAGTGTAATTGAGTACTGCCTTTTGTGTGTGGGTTGGCAAAGGGTTTCGGGCTTTGGGTCTAGGTAGTTAGTGTCTTTGTGAGTCGCCGAGTTGCCCATTTAAATGCGGCAGAATGTTGCGTTGAAGTGCAGCTTAACAATTTTCGTGCCTCGCTGCAAGTCTCGAAAACAATTCTAGCGCTGGGCTCCGAGACCCAGAGAACCCTTTTCATGTCGCTGGTCCGTGGACCGTGGATCGTGTGTGGGTCGTGGCTCCATCGTTGGCAGACGTACGAATTTTCCACATCCCTAAATCGCTAATCTGCTACGCATTTTTGCCATGCCAGAGCTCCGCACCAGCTCCGCAAAGTCCCAGCTCTCTCCACCTTCACTGCTTTTTGTAATAATTTTGCAATGTGTGTGAGGCAGATGGAGTTTTTCCTTTTTTTTTGTTTTTTTGTTTTTTTGCTGTTGTTGCACCCAAGCGCGAATCGGCAACTTTGAGCTGTAAACTTTGGCGGGTCCTGGCTGGGGCCCAACCGGGCTTAGCTTGGTTGGGTTTGTGCTGTTCTAGCTCTGGGTCTCGTTCTGACTCTCATTTCGACTCCCACTGCCACATATGTGCGAGGGCGCGATAAGGCGTCAGAGAAATTGAAATTGTTACCATTTGTGAAGGTTGCCGCCGCAACGCTAGACGACGACGACGACGACGACAACGAAAACGGCGACGATGACGACGTCGACGTCGACCCTGCCAGGCATACATACTCTTACATAGGTGTGTTCGCCCAACCAGGGTGGGCACGCTAGAAAAAAAAAAAAAAATGAAACAGAACAGAGCAGAGAAGAGCAGAGAAGAGCTGAAAAAAGCGTGCAGAGGCGAACGCAAGTTTCGCCTCGGCGAAGGTTGTAAAACCGCCAGTGACGACATGGGAAATGGCAAATGGCAATGGGAGCCTTTGGAACATTTTGTGTTGCCAACTTTCAGGCGCGCTCACAAAACTCAAGTGCGCTTCGGGGACGCGACGCGTGTTGTTCTTGTTATTGCTGCTGCTGCTGCTTCGTTTGGGTCGCAGCCGTAAGGTGAGTGGGACAAAAGGTTGTGGGTGTGTAGTTGGTCTGAGGCGATGTTGATTATGATGGCATCGGCCATCAAATTGCGGAATGGGCTTGGCTTTATTTCGCTATGGATCTGCACTCTTTGGACTTGAGTTGAAGCGAAACTCGACTCAGCATAACTGAAATTGCCGAGCGAGTAAAATGTCTGGAATAAATTAGATTAAAACTCTGCAAATTATGACATACAAACAAGTAGCCATAAAACATTTACTTGCTATGGACTAAGAGTTTTCTATTTAATAACAAATCTTTAGCTAACATTATATTTTGCTCAGTTCAATAGGTTTTTGCAAATTCAAAATGAATATTCATAGCAGCTAGCACAATGTCATTTATATCAGTTTCTTTGGCCAACTCACTTCAAATTAAGTTCAACTCGCTGATAATCCAGCACAAACTCATACTCAACCCTTTTGTTGGCAATGTGGCCGCCAAGTAAAAAGTTATATATACATTTTTTGTCGGAATATATTTGTTGTATTATCTAGCTGACTTTCTTTTGTGAAAAGTTGGGGGAATGGGGAATCGCCCATAAAGGCAAAATTCGATGGCAAAAAGGGGCTCCCATTTTTACCAAAAATATCACCTAAAAAAAAACGAAATGAAGAAGTAGAAGCACAAAATAAAAAATAAAAGAATGAGCAGAGCAAAGAGAAAACCCACGTGAACTCATGCCAACAAAACGTTTGCCGCATCTTTTGGGATTTCTTGCCTCGTTTAAAAATCATTCAAGCAGCAGACACAACCCAACTCACAACTCACAGCCAACTGAACCACCAAATCAACCCATCCACCCACCCATTCTCCCACCACCCACAGACAGTGCCACAAATTGTGTCAAAAACGTTTGGCGTTGTCGCTGGAGGCGGCAGCAGAAGGAGAAGCAGCAGAATCAGCAGCGAAGTTGGCTGTAAAAAGTGATGGTTGGGTCCATGTGCCCACCTCTAAAACGTTTGTTTGGTATCCCCTTCATTTTTTTTTATGTTTTTGCGCAGTCCCAGACCCAGTTGAAGTCTCCCTTCCGATCTCCGTCCTCAGTGTATGAAACTTTGACGCCTAACGAAAGAGGCAGCAAATAATTCATCATTTTGCCTTCAGACTTCAGAGCATTTCCTCTGCCAATGTCGCTGGCAAATCCTCTGGCTCTGGCTTGCCTGCCATGCAGCTAAACTTTCCCATCTCCTTCTCCAGCTTCATCCCCATTCCCATCCCTATTTCCATCTCCATCCATCTCCACCTTCTTTCAAGCTCTGGCTGAATACTGCCCCTTCGGCGGTAAAGTAAAAAAAATATTATTTGGAACGGTTTATCATCAATTTTATGTGCGATTTTTCTTTTATTTCCTTTCTTATTTTCGCTTTTTTTATTCTTGTTTGTTTGCGCTTTGCTTTTAGTCTGCTGGCTCCCTTTACCCTCCCGCACCTGACCAGAACTTGGCTTCATCAGTTCCTTCCTCTTTCCCAGTCTCGCTGCCCCTTTTCTCGTTTCTTTATGCTTATCTTAGTCCGCTCTGGAAATGAGTCCCGCTTGCGACTTGGGGCTGTCAGAGAGAGAGAGAGACAGAGTCAGAGCGAGGGAGTCAGGAATAAGCCACTCGCTGTGACTGTCTTTTCGAGTGAAAATCAACTCAAATTCGATTTGATTATGATTTGTTTCGATTGCCGACGAACAGAGTGAGAATAACGCGGAGAGGGGGAGTAAGATGGTTACCTACCTCAGCCTAGCAGCCGAGCAGTGGTCCCCAACAATTGCACTGAGTGGAGTCTGAGTCTTGCTCTGCAAGTTGAATTTGATTTTTCGCATAGCTTGGCATTTGCCACGAAGACTTTCATTTAACAAGATTTTCTAACGAAGTTTTACGAGGCCAGTTAAGAATTGCTGTTAGACTCTGGCTCTATCTTAATATCATCGTGAAGCAGCCGAAGAAAGATAGTTTTGAAGTGCTTCCTATATCTATTCTCATAATCGCTATAAAAACAAAGCTTTATGCTAAACATACATAAGTTTCATTATGATATAAATATTTCAGTTTGCAAATATTATTGTATTGAAATTGTATTATTATTTCATTTCATTTTACTACATAAATATTTCGGCATTTCCATGATTTAATACCAGTATTATTTGTTCAATCTGCATACATGTTTTATGTGCATCCTTATATGTTATATACACAATATATATTGTTTAGTTTTCATAAAAAACATTTATTGGTACACGTCGGGCAAAAACTGTCAAACGCAGCAACGCATCAATCAGCGGTCAACAGCAACAATAGAGAACACCAAAAATTATATTTATACATACACAAACACACATATCCAAATACGATGCAGGTACAACTATACACACACACACATGTGTTTGAACGTATTTATGTATAAAATAAATATTATTTTTTAGACTTTGTTTAATTAAGCTGCGTATTTTGTTATGATTCTTTTTGTTGTTGGTAAAAAATTTAGTTTGCTTAATATTTCATGCGTTAAATATTTGATAGCTCGCATTGGGCATACAGTTCCATAGCTCATACGGTCAGCTACATACGCAAAGCAGTGTACATTATTTTTTTTCTCACAATCCACTCAAATTTACATTCAAACAAAAAACAATACATACAACAACCAAAGAAAAAAAAAATTTGGATCAATAGAAATGATTTAAAAAAATTAAAAATGATGAAAATAAAATTGGAAGTGCAGCTCTTGCTGCATTTGCATATTCAAATAATTTTTTATAAAATAAGTATACATACAAAAAACATGCGAACGTCGCGTATACGCCGTGGGTACACATAAGGATTGCATAAAATATGAGCGACACATAGAAAAATCAGCGCTGCATTAATAAAGACTCACACTCCTTGATCGACCGCAACGCATGAAGCACATATTCTATTTCAATTATCCCATCTTGCCATACTTTAAAAATATTTAATTTCTGCATATTTAATAGGAATTTCATTATATTTTTATAATAAAATAAATATATGTATGTATATTTTTTTTAGTATTTTTCAATTTTAAATTGGCAATTAAATATTTTTGTAGAGATATGTGGCTTTCCTTTTCAAAACTCGTATTAATTTTAGCGTTTGATTTTCACTTAACACACCTTTGAGTCACTTTCCCTACTTGTCTGTTTGGCTGTTACACGCCTCATCTATCTGCACTTCACTGCTTGTGGCCGAAATGCTGCTCCGGTCTGGTGTCGCTGATTTGCGTTTGGAATTTCCATACGAATTCTCATCATGTTGCTGATGAAGATGGCATCAATGATTATGACGTTGCAGCTGTTGCTGATGTTGCTGCTGCTGCTGCCTGTTGCCGACAACTACACAACAACCTAACTCTAATGCACTGCCGTTAACCGAAATCTATTGAGTCCTTTACACACTTGACCAACACCTCCCCTTCAGCTCTTCCTGCTGTGTCATTCATTGCACATGGCGCCCGTTTAGAAGTCCAAAATATCTCACTTCTAATCGCTCTCGATTAGAGAGAAATTGCATTTCATTTTTTTTGCTCAATTACTTCTTTTGACAATTTTGTGTGATTTTTATTCTCAGTTTGTTGCATGTAATTTAACTTTCCGGTAATTAATTACATTCAAAGCCTACTCAAATTTTTGAGTTTTATATTCCTGGAAACAAATTTATTAATTAATGAAATTAACTATTTTGGCCAATATAAATAAAAAATATTTGTAAAAAGTCCAATTTATTTTTAACTTTCTATTCAAAATACTACAAACGAAAACTAAAAAATATAATTAACGTAACTTCTGCATTCCACCTTTTCCCTGCTCATAAGTTAATTCTAGATTTTGAATTTCTTCTTTGAACTACAATTAAAAAGAGCTTCCATGTAAATTATTGCGTATAGCTTTGTCCCATGCTTACCATTGCAACAAATCGTTTGTATTTTGCAACTAAAAATACAAAACATTTCGCCAATTTACATGCAAACCATTTGCCCACTTCTAGGACTGTTCTCTGCATTGCTAAGCTGCCTTCCCTCTACTCTACTACATAGAAAAGCCTCCCACGCACAGTCCGCAGCTAGCATTGTGATAGCGCGTAAAGCTGGTTGTGCTCTCAGCTAATGCATTGACTAACGGCCCATTATGCATACGTGGCGTATGAGTGATTTGTTGTTGCCAACAGGCCGAGTCACAAAACAAAACAAAACAAAAAAAAAAAAAAAAAAAAGAATAGCTGAAGAGAATTTGCGAAAACGTGCAAAAGCGCGCTTGCAACGCGTTGCACGCACCAAGAACCAAAAATAAAATCCAATTTTTGTTGCTGTCGGATGTTAAAATTATTGCATTTGCTGCCCGAGTCCAACGAGGCAACAATCGTGGCCCTTGTGGGTGGCATTAACTGGTCCGCCCGTTTGTCCCAATGCCACCACCTCATTTGTGTATACACGCATCTCTGTGTGCGTGTGTGTGTGTGTGTGTGTGTGGGTTGGCATTAATTGTGATGTCTGGCGTGGTCAGGAGCCGGCTGATGAGTAAGTAGATTTCCTTGTATGCAGCAGCCTCCGCCTGCCGTTCTTTTTTTTTTCGTATACATACGAGTGTTTGTTGTTGGAAGTACGCCTACTTTTTTGCATTGCACGCTGCACGCTGCTGCTGGGTGTAAGGGTAAGAGGTGGAAGACTCGGTTTGGTTTTTTTCTGCACATTGCCTCATTGATAATAATGCCCCCCGCTGCCGCCAAGCCACCTATCCGCCTAGCCGTGCAGCATCGGCTGCAGTCGCGTTGTCGGTTGTCCGCTGTCCGCTCGGTTTTTTGCCTTGCATGCGGCGTATGCGTAATATTTTTAAACACACACGCACGCACATACACGCACTGCGATTACGCGGGACTGAGGACTGTCCTGAGGTAGCAGCAGCAGCAGTGGGTAGTCAGGCATCAGGCATCAGGCATCGAGCATCGGCCAGGCATTGCTGCCCAGTGAGAGAGTCGTCGTTGTAGTGCGTTGTGCGTGTGGCCAGCGCGAAAAAAGGACCAAAAAAGCTCCGCCTTAAAAATATGCGCGCACCAATTGCCATTTGTGTCTGTTTTTCTCTTTTTTACACGCACGGCGCGAAATGTGGGCCTATGTTGCACAGTGAAACGTCTGATAAGCGCGCATAGTTGTTGCTTCTCTCGTTGCTGCCGCTGCTGCTGCTGCTGATGTTGTTGTAAATAAAAAACGTTGCACAGCAACAACAACAACAGCAATAACAACAGCGAAAAAAGAGTGGAAAACGCACGCGATGCCAACGGCTGACAAATGAAAAGTGCAAAAAGCGTAAAAATCGCTGCGACCGCTGGAGAAGCCTTCTCTTTTCTTTTTTCGCACTTTTCAGATGCCAAGCTTCGTTACTGGTCCATGGGGCATCCCCGGAACATATGGCAACAAAACTTTACATACTTGTAGGCGTTATTTTTTTTGTATTATTTACGCACCTCTCCATCGCAGGTCGAGGGTTGCGGTTAAGTGGCCTCGCCGAGTTGCAACAGAGCGGGAACGGGAAAGAGAAGGGAAGAGGGTGGCAAAGTTGTTGCGGTTACTGAGGAAATGGGCATCAATGTCTGACAATATTATGTTTCAATTTCTGCCTTGGACTGAGTGAGTCGGAATTGGAGATGAGGACTGAGCCTGAGTCTGAGGCTTTTGTCTGCGCGAAATTTGACTTGATGATGGAAATATTAATAGAGTCTCGGGGGAGAGAAACTTAATAAGATATGCAGTTACGATATGTCAAAGGCAAAAGGGAGAATTTTGTTTGATTTTATAAATGAGTTGATTGGCTTTGAGTGCGAAAAGCCACAGATCTACTTTAAGGTCTGTTCAAGCAGTGAAAAGTTTCTAGGTTAAATAATACTCAACCACATACGAAATTTCTATGCATAAAACTATTTTTATATATAATTGTTCTCTTCAGATTTGTAACTTCAAAAAGTGGTAAAAATAATATTCGCAGCCTGACCTTAACGGAGTCCATTGTTTGACAGCATTATCGTCTGTTCCGCTTCAACTGCGCATTTTGCACCTAAATGTCAGTTGCTCCTCAGTCGCATTTGCTGCTGGCAATGGCAATACTCATACGCCTCGTATGCGCTTTTGTGAAATTTTTGGCGTTTCCGTTTCATTTATATTTTTTTCTGCTTTTTCGGAGCAGATCCCACGCATAGCTTAAAATGCAGTCACGAAGAGGGAAGCACAAACAGTTGAAACTTTTTTGTTTCTCTTTTGCTCCATTGGCCAAGGCAACTAAAAAGCAATGGTGTTCCTACACACACCCTTTCAAGCATGTGTATGTGTGTGTGTGTGCATGTGTGTCTCTGCGTAGTTTCTGCACATTTTTATGCTTTTGCATTTGCCGCCAGGCGAAAAATGGACAAAGCGTCGACGACAATTGCTGCAACAGCAAATATTACAAAACTTGAAACTCTATAGAAAAAAAAGATATTTAATAATTGTATATAACATATGTAACTGCATTTTTATATATATCGTGTATTAAAAATGAATTCAAAAATTCATAAAATACCCTATACAGCAAACACAATACCCTGGCAAAAACCGAAATGTGCATCATAGAATATCATCGAAAGCTTATTGGGAGCTCCTCTTACACAGCCTTGATGCACACCTGCCTCCCCTCTGGTGCAGGCAATCCTTTTAGCATTTGATAGCATTGATGATGTTTTGGTTTACCATTTGTGACCCAGGCTATACTATATTATATACACCAAAAACTAAATAGCAACACAAAAAAATGCATGTGTATTTATATAAAAGAGCTCTTCCCTCACTCGCCTCTCTCCTCTGCCTATCGAGCTTTTGATTTGCTTTCAGTTTTTGGGGTTTTTTCCCCTTTTTGATTTGATTTTATTTTTCTATTTTTCCAGCGACTGCCCACAAAGCGGGTCAAAGTTACTCACATCACACGCGGCCAGAGCCAGAGAGCAAGGTGGTTGAATGGTCGCTGGGCGTGTAATTGTTTCGGCGTAGCATGCATGTAGCATACTTTCGGCTAGCACTGTAACTAACGCTACATGCCACTCAATCGCACAACAACAATAACAAACATCAAGTGTGGGTGCCAGAGAGAGGCGGAGGGCCGTGTATATTACGCTTTTTATGCGGCACGCGAATATTATTTGTAGTGCGCCATAAAGTATGCAACATTTTGTTGACCAGTCCGCAGTTGAACAGCGATATTTCTTTTTTTATTTCGGTGGGTTACAGACGACTCCGGCAACGCCTGGAGCATGCTTAACTTCCAGTTGCCAATGTACCGCACCTTGTCTGGCTGATTAGTTTATGATGTGGTTGGGCTAGACAGCAAGGGGATCGGCAGGTTTGGCTTCCAGCTCCGACCTCGAGTTGGGGTTTAGGTTACAGTTTTGTGGTTCGTTTGGAATTGCATTTTTATGTTCGAGACTCGAAGGTTTCTTCTTGCACCCACATGGAAAATTTATCCGCTAATTTGAGTGGGCAAGTGTGGTAAAGTGTCTGACTGTCAAGGAAGTTGTTAAATATTTAGCATAATATCAAGGTAAAAATTATGGTGTGGCTATTCCAAGTGAAGTTCAATTAAAAGCGGTAATGTTCTTTGAAATGCTACCGAGAGACCGCCACCAAAAATATTAACATTATATTTTGAAAGTTTTGAAAACAGAATGTGTTCATTAATTTCAAATATTACATTATTGTATGATTATCCTTCAATAAATTTGGTTATTGTTTTCAAATTTCATAGTACTAAAATAGAACAAAAAGGATCATTATATCAGATGTTGAGAACATTTTTAAATACGGGCTTCATTTTATACCCGATACACACAGAGTGGAAGGGAACATTCATTATTCCTCCAGGAAATGCTGAAAGAGTCATCTCCGACCCTATAAAGTATATACATTCACAATCAATGTCGACATCAACCATGTCAGTCTGTCTATCTGTATGAACACATAAATCTCAGAGACTCTCTAAAGCACTCGTTATGTTTGCAGATGCAGATCACGTTTGCTTCAAATTTCCACGCCAGCCAATCGACAAAAATCGAATAGCAAGCATAATTTTAATAGCAAGTATAATTTTGCATCCCTGATAATTTGGTTGGTATATTAGTATGTTTTGAATTAGGTTATATGCTCAAAAAACAAGAAAAAATTGAATTGAATTGAATTGAATTGAAATAATCTGAGATGTCTTGAACCTTTTATTAAGATCGCAATCTTGCCTTCAAGGTGCACAAAGTTGTATTTACTTTATCAATTTATTTTTTCCCAATATTCCAAATGATAACTGGAAAATAATTTTTGAAACTTTCTTGGACTCAAATTTTAAATTTCAAAATAATTTAAATTAAATTGTTTTATTATTGCTCTACACCTTGGCTTAATCATATGTTTTATGCATTTATCATTCATTCCCCTCCCTTTACATTTCTGTCTCCCTATCTCTCACTCTCGCGCTAATGACTGTGAACCAGGTTGGTTACTAATTTAATGCTGGCCTGTGACTGCTTTCAACCCATATTTGCATCTACCGATTTTTTTATATATGTATATATTCCGTCATAGATATGTATGTATACATGTATTTTAAAATCTATTTTTTTGACATCGTCAACAAAAATGGCCGTCTATCCAAAAGTATACAGCATTGAAAAAAAAAACAGTTTTTGTAATTGCTTTGACCAACGCTAGTGTTTCAGGGAAAGGGAACGCTGCGATATAGAGGAGTATGCAGGTTTTACCATATATATTTTATAGCTATCCGTGCATTTAATGCATTTAGACTGCAGTTGCGTCAAAATGACGCAATGCATCAGAACTGCGAATCTGAAGCGGAGAACATGCATATGGAAATTGTTGGCCAAATATTGATATGCATATTCATGTCCGCCCCAAAAGAAGGCTTCAAGCGCTCAACATATTAAACGAAAGATTGCAAATTTTCGACTTGTATCTAACCACATAAATATTTGTAACTTTAAGGATTCCATAAAGTATCAGAATGTTCGACTTTTAAGTCTGCCAATAAAAAGGTAGAAAAGCGAAATCAAATATTTATTTTATTGCACTTTTTGGACCAGCTGAAACTGTACCAAGCTGTCACTCCCACTCTATCAATCGCCTTCAATGTCTATCTTCGTTTATTTGTGCACACAACTAGTATCTAAGGTTCGATATGCGCTCACATCTCATGTGCAATTTCTTTTAATTTCTTCAGCACGATTGCGTAGTTAAGTTTCGAATTCTCATTAGACTAAGTTGCCAGCCCACAGCTCAAGAGCTAGACCGACTCTGACAGACATCAGGGTTTCCCCCCTGGGCACCCCCTCCGCGCCGTAGCGTGGAAGCTGCAGCCTCCCCCGAAAACCAATGTCGTAACCACAAAAACTTTGGAGCTTGCCTCCCGTTTTTACCGCCCTTAGAGTGAGATGGCAACTTGTGTGTGTGTGTGTGAGGGAGTGAGAGAAAGTCTGAGACAAAAACTAATGCATATGTTTAGGCATTTTAATTTATATACGACAACCCACTCACACAAACACACACACACACACACACACAGACAAGCATACATAAAGGCGGGCAACTTCTAAGAAAGGCACACACACATGCAGACACTAACCCCCGCTCTGTTTTTAGGGTAAGCATAACCCCTGCCACACTTGCCCCGGCGCCGTTGATAAAAGCAACTTCCATTTCATTTAAACTACAATTTCCTTGACAGCGCACAGAGGCAACCATCTTCCTTCCCCCGACCCCGCCCCCGTCACCGTTCCCTTTACTTCTCCGAGTTAGGTCTTGGTGTAGCAAGGGAATAGGAGGTTGAGGTTGTAGTTGAGAGCTGGGCTTGGGGTTGGGGTTGGGGGTTGGCAACCCTTTCACGCACTTATGAGTTAAACGCAAATTTTCTTAGCTGCCTTTTAGGCGCTGCTCGGAGAAGAGGCCGTGTGTGTTTGTGTGCGCACGCTTCTCGTCTGGAGAAATATGTCATCGGCAGTTGGCAGTCATGAGACGCACACTCACACTCACACACACACACACCCCCGCTCACACTCACACATGTGTACTCACGTGTAGACACACACACACTTGTATGCGTACTCTCGAGCCGTTTGGTAATTCATTATGCGTGTGCTTAGAGGCTTTCTGCCATTGTAGTGGTGTGGAGTGGTAGTCATAGTCTGCTTTTAGGCGCACTAGACAACAATAATAACAACAACTACAACAACAACCCCCCTTCTGTTAGTGTTTCATTTGTGCCTTTTGCATTGAACTTCTCGTTTCGTTTAGTTTCGTTCCCCATTTTGGCTTTTGCTTTTCTTGCAAGATGCCACAGCCCGCATATTTCTCAACATTAGACTTGGCAACCAATCTCTCGCTCTCTAGCATACTTTTAGGCGCAACCGTAAAAGGGTTACAATTTGTCTGCCTCTGCATTCCCTCACTTCAGCACTATCCCATACCCATTCCCTTTTCCATTCCCACTTCCATTTCCACTTCCTTTGCCTTCAAAAACTTCAAAAGCAACTTCGTTTCGACTCTCGCACAGAAATGTTGTAGCAATGGAAATAAATGCTTAGATTTATGTCCTACTGTGTGAGTGTGTGTGCTTATGAGTGGGTTGGTTCGCCTTGCAGGTGTTACTCATACGCCATGTGGGCTGCTGCTGCTGCTGCTGCTGCAGAGCACACAACACACAACAAATTGCTTGGCACATCGACAGCAATGGGCCACAACGAAACCCGTTCTATGGCTATGCCAAAGTCAAGGTTGCCTTGGATGAGCTCACCAGCTTAAGTCGAATTGTCCCAGCCAAATGAAGTTTGCTTCCATTCCAAGCCAGAAATCTTACATACACATATATTTATATATATATATATGTATGTATATATATATATATATAGCAAGTGTGTCGGGCACAAAGACTCCCGGCGGAGTTGCTCAACTTCACAAAAATGTCAGTCGTTTGGTTCCTTCGCTAGATTTAACCTGCCTTCCCTTAACTCTTTTCTTTTCCTCCCCCAACAATCCAACTGTCCGGCTTTCTATTCCTGCCTGGCCATTGACTTTGTCCAGTCAAACTCTCTTACTACACTCTCTGAGTTCCCCAGTTGCTTTTCTTATACCGTTTTAATTAATGGAAAATTTGTACGTTTTCTTCTTATTCATGTGGTCTTTTCTTCAATCGACAGCGGTGCCTTAAGCAAAAGGGTAACTCGAACTAAAAGAAATTTCCAGCTCTAGCCAAGGCAAGCTTAACCTGAACCCCAAAACTCAAACCCCAATATTAAAGTCACACCCACACATGCAGTCGCATTCGCATTCACACTCGCAATCCCAAACCTAGAGTGGAGAACCCAATTCCATTCCCTCGCTTTGCCCACCACAATCTAAAAGGAAAAACAACTCCCACAAGTTGTCCATCTACGGCTCTGTTGGCTACTTTCGTTTGACAGTGGACAAAATCCAAATTGTCATTTGTTTTCCACAGCTTGATTAGAAAATTGTCTTGGGAGTTGTTTGCTTTAAGCTGAATGAATGATTTTTCCTAAACTAAACTAATTTCTAGGTGTCCCATTTCGCTCTTAAGTAAAAGTCGTTGGTTACTTGATAGATATTTGTGCCTGCAGCAGAAGTTTCTTGAATAAATCTTCAATGGTTTAAGATTACACACTTGTTACCTTTATCTTTAACTAATAAATATACAAAATATTTATTAATAAAGTAAATAAATGTAATAATAAACTAAATATCTGAATATGTCTTGTGGAATATATACATACATATATAGATTTCTTTTTTGATTGATTCAAATCAAGTGAACTTTAAACTCAAATACTTAATATAAAAAATAATATATTAGGTTGGCCAAAAAGTCTTGCGGTATTTCCGATAGGTGTCTTTGCAAGCGCGTAGTTCTAGTTCTATTTATCGAATCGGTTCATGCGATACCTTTTTGGAAAGCTCTTTTCCCGCGCTAACACGTGTTTGATTAATTGTTGTTTGTCTTGAGTCGTTCGTGAGTTATAGCGTCACAAACATGGAGCAAAATAAAGAGAAAATACGGCATATTTTACAGTACTACTACGATAAAGGCAAAAATGCAACTCATGCTGCCAATAAAATTTGTGCAGTTTGTGGACCCGATACAGTTTCCATTTCCACCGCACAACGATGGTTTCAACGTTTTCGTTCTGGTGCGGAGGTGGTCGAAGATGCGCCACGGTCCGGAAGGCCTGTCGTCGAAAATTGCGATAAAATCGCTAAATTGATCGAAAGAGATCGGCATAGTAGCGCCGGAGCATCGGCCAAGAGCTGGGCATGAGTCATCAAACCGTTTTAAACCATTTGAAGAAGCTTGGATTAAAAAAAAGTTCGATGTGTGGGTGCCACACGACTTGACGCAAAAAAACATTTTTGACCGTATGGATGCATGCGAATCGCTTCTGAATCGCAACAAAATCGACCCGTTTTTGAAGCGGATGGTGACTGGTGATGAAAAGTGGATCACTTACGACAACGTGAAGCGCAAACGGTTGTGGTCGAAAAGCGGTGAAGCGTCCAGACGGTGGCCAAGCCTGGATTACCAGCCAGGAAGGTTCTTCTGTGTGTTTGGTGGGATTAGCAGGGAATCATCCACTATGAGCTGCTCCCCTATGGCCAAACGCTCAATTCGGACCTGTACTGCCAACAACTGGACCGCTTGAATGCAGCACTCAAGCAGAAGAGGCCATCTTTGGTCAACAGAGGCCGAATTGTCTTCCATCAGGACAACGCCAGGCCACACACATCTTTGGTGACGCGCCAGAAGCTCCGGGAGTTCGGATGGGAGGTTCTATTGCATCCACCGTATAGTCCGGATCTCGCACCAAGTGATTACCACCTATTTCTGTCCATGGCGAACGACCTTGGTAGTCGGAAATTGGCCACAAGAGAGTCCTGTGAAAATGGGCTCTCCGAGTTTTTTGCCAATAGAAAAGCGAGCTTCTATAAGAGGGGCATTATGAAGTTGGCATCTCGTTGGGAACTCGTCATCGAACAAAACGGCGCATATTTGACTTAAATCGCATTATTCTAACCAATTTTATGAACAATTGAAAATTCAATAAAAATACCGCAAGACTTTTTGGCCAACCTAATATATATAATTTGGTAATATAAAGTGCATCGTTGGGATGCTTCTCAGTTGATTGCAGATAACTAAACCCAATATCGAAAAGACTTTCGATCAAACTCTGCTAGCTGCACAACGAGATCCTTCAACTCAATGTTAATTAGGAGTGGTGTTCAAACTTCATTTTCATTCGCTTCCTTTTTGCTTTTGCTCCATCTGCGTGTTATTCACACAGAATACAACTTCATTTGTGCTGGCAACAGAGTTGGCAATGATGGCAAGCTGGCAGGATGGCGAGTCCAACCATTGTCCCTTAAACCACAACCCAAGACAGAGAGTAGCAGGAAAAAAAGAAGCTGTGCTGAACGATGCCCAACGTCTTGGAAAGAAGGCAAACGAAATGTTTCATTAGAGCAATGTTTGCCACAAATGGCAGAGACCCAAAAGCGCCACCCAGTTGGCCCCCATCCCATTGCAGTCACTCTTCGGGGCGGAATATCCTGGGCAACTAATTTGCAGCGTAGCATAAAAAGGAAGCATTCAGAGAAAAAAGCAATCCGAAGTAGAGAGGAAGAGAGAAAGAAAAAAAGGGAACCCGGTTCCCTGGACTTTCATCTTGGGCCAAGATAAACTTTCCTGCTGGTTGGGCTAAACTTGCCCATACACCAGAAGGGAATGTTGAAGTAGACGCCGAAGCCGAAGACCAAGTAGAGATGTATGTAGCTGGTAGATTCTTTGACGTTTTTTGCGCATACTTTTCAATGGTCTAACGAGTTTGGGCCCCTTCTAATCATTGGGATTTTGGTATATCGAACGCTGTCCCAAAACTTTGTGCGGTCATCGAAAGTTCCGTAAACTGAACTTGCACTCATCTCACATTCACTCTGTCTTCTCTCTCTCGTCCTCTCACAGGAAACCATTCCAGCAACACCGGCCACAAGCACCGACACCAGCAGTGTGGTTGGTGTAGGCGGTGGCGGAGGCGGTGGCGCTGGCGGCGGCGGCGGAGGAATCGCCAGTGTTGCCAGTGGACTGGGTGACATTGCGAGCAGCCTCGGCGGCGGCAGTGGCAGCGAGTCGGAAGCCTACGCGGGTCTCATGAAGGATGCGGACAAGCTGAAGCTGATGCTCCTGGCCTGGAACTATCAGAACTCGACGGCTGTGCGCAATGGCACCGAGGGACCAGATCTGAGTGTTGTCGGCGGCCTTTGGGCGCAGTATCAGAATGCTTTGGCCCAGAATGCAGCGGCTGTGGCAGCAGCCAGCAGTAAAATGGACAGCTCATTGTCGCCGGTTCCCAGACAGGATGCACACTCGCCGATGGAGGCACAGGACGAGACGAACTCGTCGGGCCAGAAGGAGGAGGACGAGGTTTCCGAAGATGATTCCGATGACAAGATGGACGAGAAATTGGCCACCACACACGATCCCGAGCGCCTCAAGGCCTTCAATGTGAGTAAACTGCGTGAGAGAAAGAGATTGAGATGAGTTTTTTGCCAGTTGAGCAGCGAATGTAAAGCAAGCGTTGCTAATGAAACACCACCAGAAATGGGAAAACACTTTTCCCGCCCCAAAGTAACCGCAATTAATCGCTGGTATTTTGCCTTGCAGATGTTCGTGCGTTTGTTCGTGGACGAGAATCTCGACCGGATCATTCCCATTTCCAAGCAGCCAAAAGAGAAGATTCAAGCCATTATCGATTCATGTGCCCGACAATTTCCCGAGTTCAGTGATCGTTCCCGCAAACGCATTCGCACCTATCTGAAGTCCTGTCGTCGCAACAAAAAGACACGAGACGGTTGGGAGAATACGGTGAGTGATTAGACATTATCTTGATGTTCTTACCAGAATGTGGTGCATATAATAAAAATAGTTAAATTTACTGCAAAATTGGCACTTCAAATATTTTAGTCTTGGGAAACAAAATGTAATGTTTGCTAGTAGTTGAGAAATATTATTTATAACATCAATCTGAAATTTTGCATTTCTCTTTTGTTCATTATCAGAAGCTTTACAAAAAGATGGAAATTAAATAGAATAAAGAATAAATATAAGAAAAACATAAAGAAGATTATATTAGTATTCAAAGTGGCAAAAATTATTCCATGTTAAGTAAAATTATGAAAGATACTTTAACATTATTTTATTCGTAAAATAAGATACTTTCTTTTTCTATTTTTTGGTGCTATTTAGATAGTAAATTCAATTAATTTTTAGGCTTTCTATTTATTTTTCATCTTTTTATATAATAAATCTACTATATTTTATAGGAAATGTAGCATTTTCTCATATTGTATTAAAATGACAATGTAAATGAAATTTCATTAGTATTTTGGAATTGTCGAAATATGAAGATATTTTGAGCTTATCTTCCATACATATTTTGAAAAGGGAAAATAATTTTTTGTGCTCTTAAAGTAATACAACATATAAATATGTTGCTATAATTGTTAGTATAGGAATATTCTGATACAGTTAAAAGTGACTAGAGTATGGAATGTTTTACCTTAGACCTCACTTTCATTCTGGTATTCACCATCTTTTTCCAATTGCCATTTTGCAGACTCGACCGACGCCCGCGCATCTGACCTCCGTGCAGGCGGAACAAATCCTGGCGATTGCCTGCGAGAACGAGTCGATGAACGCGAAGCGAATGCGAATTGGCCTCGAGCCAATTACACATGCGGTGCCAGCGCCGGGCAGCGTTGTGGCAGCTGCAGCTGCAGCGGCAGCTGTTGCCGGCACCAGCACCACATCCGCGAGCAATGCGGCCACCGTAACCTGCACGGCAGCCGATGCGGCTGGCCTCACCAGCGTGGCAGCGGCAGCGTTGCCATTCGTTAGCGCCGTCGGCTTCGCACGCTCCACACCGAACTCGGAGCACGCGGATACCGCGTTCGGTGGCGCCTCCAATTTAGGCGCCGGCGCTGGCAGTGCAGGCGGCAACAGCACTAGCGGCGCAGCTGGCGGTGGCACCGGTGGCATGAGCTCGGCGCGCAGCTCACCGCTGGCACTCAGCTCAAATGCCAGCGTTGGCGGAGCGAGTGTCACGGGCTTGGCATTGGCCAATGGGGCTGGAGCATCGAATGGCGCCGGTCTGCCCTCAAGCAGTCCCTATACCACGGACTTTAGCTCGCCCTCGGCGGCCTCGCCTTTTGTGGCAGCTGCAGCGGCAGCGGCAGTGGCAGCTGGACGTGCGCCCAGCTATCCTGGCTACTTCCCAGGCGTTGCCGGGCTGGGTAATGGTAAGTAAATAGTTGGAGTGACACTGGCATAAAGCACTAGTGGATTAATCCATGAACTATACGCTTTAAGTGAGTGTCATTCAAATCGTTAGCACACGCTTTATTAACTTATCTTCCCTTCTTATTGCAGTTACGCCCACCGATCTCTCCATGAAGCCCACGGCGCTTGGCGTTGGCGGCGGCCTCGCTGGCAGCGTCAGCAGCAACAGCAACAACAATACAGTTAGCGCGCAGCTGAGTGCCGCCAATCTGGCCACACTGAGCAATGCCAGCAACAACAATGTGCTGGCCACAGCCACACAGCAACTGCAGCAGCTGCAACAACAGCAGCAGCAACAGCAGCAGCAACAACAGCAGCAGCAACAACAGCAACAGCAGCAGCAACAGCAACTGCTCTCTACGTCCGGTGATGCCAACTGCTCCCGAGTGCCGCCCATTCTGCCCCACAAGCTGAGTCCCAACGAGGTGACCGCTGCCCGCCAGGTCATATCGGCGTACAGGGAGAGCGCTGCGTTCCTGCTGCGCACCGCTGACCAGGTGGAGCAGCTGCTGGTGCAACAGCAGTAGGCTGGCGATGCAGATACTGATGCTGATGATGATGATGATGATGGTGGTGGCTAACATTGGGCACTTTCCAGACCCGAGGCGACGCGAGGCGCGCGCGCGGGTTGTTCCTATTTAAATTTAAATTTAAATTGAATTACACAGAGCAACAACAAAATAAAAAAGAAATAATAAAACACTCACAGCAACTAAGCGAATTAGAAAGCGAAAGCTACAAAAATAGTCAAAGCATAGCAGCAAAAAAAAAAAAACAAAACCAAAAATCCAACCCCAAACAAAATAAATAAAACAGAAACAAAATAGATACAGAGAAACAGATAAAACAAAAATAGTCAAACAATGTTCGTTTTAACACAAACATTTTAAGTGTTTTTTCCTCCAAACTACGTACAGCATATTACAAATAGCATTAACGGATAAACAAAATGATTAATACGAAATACCACAAAATACCAACAAATTCCAAACAAAAATACCAAAAACCAATCACTTAATATTGCAATTGTCGCAGCCGCAAAACAGAATTTTGCTTTGCAGTTCAATAGCTCGCAGCTTCGCTATAAATAATAAAAAACAAATCAAATTTAAACATAATTAATTTTTTTAGCACTATATTATTTGCATGTTTTATTCATAGTAACGACTGCGAGATATTGAATTAAAAAGCTTAACTCTGATTAAAATATCAAATAATTAAATGAAAACAAAACAAAATCATAAGCAGCAAGTCACATTACTACAGTGTCTACTAAAAGTAAAACTACAATAGCCACCCACACAAAAAGACAGTCACTCAAATATGTTCACACTCGCATTACGTTGAAGTTTTTGTTTAAATTTTACAAGTTTTTATTACATTTTAAATGCTCGAATAGAGCCACAGTTTCCGGCCCAGTTTGATGTGCGCGATTTGTTAAAAAAAAAATAAATAAATAAAAAAAAATATACAAAAAAGCGAAAAACAATATATTGTATTGTATGTAATTAAGTTGAAGTATTGTTGTAAATTTTAAGTGTATCAAAAGAGATGAAATGGTCGAGTTAGAAAAAAAAAAACACATTTTAAGATAACAAGCATAACAAAAATGATAAAAACAAAAAAAAAAACATTATTTCAAATATATGGGAAACTATGAGAAAACACAGGGTGATACTTTCTGAAATTATTACAAAAGCCTAAGCTAAAATTTAAAACAAAAAATGTGTAAAAAAATATATAAAAATGGTATGGCATAGAAGTTGGTATATGTGTATTTAAAAGTGAACAAAAAAATTCGAAAAAAAAAAAATTTTATTTTATTAAAATTATGAAATTATAAATTTTATTTTCATTATACTGTCTCTATTTTTGATTTTGTATTTTGACATTTTTATTGAAATATTTTTATTATTCTTATAATTCATTGTATAGATCATTATTGTGTTGGTTTGTTTATTGCATACGAAATATAAAATAAAAAAAATACATAAATACCAAATAGCCATTAATGTTTTTTTGCATCTATAAATGTGCATGTAAAAATACAATACAATCCGAAATTAAATCGAGTCAAGAGAAAACCAAATCGAAAAACCGCTATGCAAAGCAAATTATAGAATTTAATAACATAAATAACAAAATACACCAAAAGTATTTAATTATTTAATCAAATAAATAAATATTAATTACACGAAGCGTGGCGCAAAGAGATTCGATAAATTTGCTGGTCACGCAAAACGAAAACTATTATAATACGAAAACACAAATTTATTAATTATAATATAATGGATTGATATTTGCATAGAAAAGTAAACTGATTATAAAAGTCCGAAAACAAAAAAGACAAAACCCAAAAAAAAAAAAAAACATTTTAAAAGTCGACTTAATAAAGAATTTATGAGAATTATATGTATATTAATCACTTGTTGTAATTTATTGTGTATTTTTTTATTGGACAGGAATGATAAATTAATCATATTAATTAAACAGTTTTAAAAAGCCCGAAAAGCTATTAGAGCAATAATATAATAAACTGTACAGTTTTGTATATTACCTTTTAATGCTGAGCTGTGCAGTATGCTTCGAAGTATACATTATTCATTTTGCTCAAAGACGAACACTCCTATTAATTTTTGTATCCCTATTTAGATTTACAAAGACAGACTATATGGCTTCGGATTTTAGGGCTGATCAAAAATTATATGTTTCTTTGAACGAGTTACTTTCATTTCCAACGGCTACTTAAAATTGAATCATTTTTTTGCATCATATTTATTTGAGATTTAGTTATTGTATATTGTTAGTTATACGCGATACAACTTAGCAGCTGGCTTTAAAATATTTGCTATATATTTAACGATCAATCCGGATTTAATAAATATAATAATAATCTCATAAAATTGAGTTCACCTTTCTAAAACGAATTTCACTCGAAATTCCAATATACTTCAAACTGTAGTCAAGCAGACATCTTTTAGTACAGTTTGACCCCAACCATTCAATAGCAATTACTCAAACCAGCTTTGGACAGTTACTTTAAAACTGTATAAACTTAGCGTATGCGCGAACCAATGAAATCAATTGTTGAGGGCTCTAAACTCTTGTTAGCAATTGCTTTAAATGTTTGAAAATATGCATGTAACAAAAAATTTCAATATTTGTCTATAACATATATTATAATAAAACGGGTTGGTTATACTGTACAGTTTATTTAATTCTACATTTATTTAAAACAAATCAACTTAACTAAAATTCTTAATTAACAGAATTTCGAATTGGATTTTATGCCCGAATAATAAATTAGATATAAAACTCTTAAAGTTATTCCATTTGCAATGCTGTCTTCGTTCTCAGAACATTGTTTTTCTTTTCTTTTTTACACTCTTCTGTTTAGTCTTTCACTTAAATTAAACTAATTCTATTTGTAATGACTTGTTTATGTAAGCGAAAGAAAAAATACAGAACTCATTGTGGAAGCACCCAAATATTCTGATTGTTGTCGTTGCTGTTGCTGTGTTTGCTGATGTTTGCACCAATTCTCTACTATAAGATTCCGATTTCTACACGTAGTGGCAAGATTTCACTAACAATTTTTGCTTGATTTTGTGATAATTATAAAGATACCCCCATCTTGGTCAATGCAAACCAAAAAACTTATGGACTAAACAAAATTTGCAATAACAAGGCCCACAAATTGGCCAATCTCCAAGCTAATCGCTTCACGCCAGGACACCATCCAGGGCGTGAATCACACCGTTGGTTGCCGGTATATTCGAGGTGACCATTTGTGCATCATTCACTTTGATTTTGCCAGCAGAAGTCTTTTGCAACACAACGGTTTTGCCCGTGAACAACGAATCCTTGACCTGGTAGAAACGCATGCCGGCAGAGAAGAGAGCTCCAGGCACAATGTGTTTCATGGCGAACTGTTCAGCGGCCTCCTTATCCGTGTAGAGTTTCTCGAGCGTGTCCGAGTCCAGTTCGCTGAAGCTCTTGTCAACAGGAGCGAACACTGTGTAAGTCTTGACACCTTAGGTAGCAAACAATATAAACAATTTAGATAGGATTTATTTATTTGCAGGTGGTACTCAAAATTACCTTTGCTTTGCAGTTTCTCAGACAAACCAGAGGTGTAGAGAATCTTCAAGAAGTTGGAGAAGCGACCTTCGCGATCCGATTGCAGCGTCTGCAGCAGATCTCCAACGGGCAGCGGGAACATGACACGATCGACAGCATGGGCAACACCTTGTGGTATCTTAATGTCCTTCTTGTTCAGCACAACCATCGCGCCATTAATGGTGGTGAGCTAGAAAAGTTTGAGGGTTAGTAAGGAAATTACATGGTCAGTTTGTAAGGTTAAACTTACAGTGACATCGTTCCACTCCTGATCATGCATATTGTACTGATTGACGCGCAGCTGAGTGCCAGCCAAGGAGACGCCAGTCATCTCGTCCTGCAGCGTAGCAATCTCAAACGATCCGGGAATAACATGATGCAAAAGCAGCTACAAAGAGCAGACAGTGAGTTAAGCATTAAGATTGATGATATATTTGAACTTACGCCACTCAGCAGTCGTGGATTGGAACGGAACTTCTCCTCGGCACGTTCGGGACCTCCAAGTTGAACAAGCAGATTCTTGAACGCCTTGTCCGTAGGCACAAAGATGGTGTAGGGACCCGTCTCGTTGAGTATGCTGTCCAGTCCGCTCTGACGCAGATACTTAGCCATGGCAAACAGTCCATTGCTCTTGAGTATCTGCAACAGATCCTCGCTGGGATTTGACAGCACTGAGGCACCAACAGTCGAGGCTGCCTTCTCAGTGTTCTCCGTTTCCTGCACCAAAGCATCGGCATATTGAGCGGGTGTCTGTGCCAAGACCTCAGGGGTTTGCGTAATGTCAGCCAGACGCTCGGTCACCACAGGCAGATGCGTGGATGCGCCCGCAATGTACTGCGGCGATTGCGTGATTGGCGACGAGCTGTAGATGGGCGCTGGCGTGGTACGAACCAAGCTGGCACTAATGCTGGGGATGCTGCTGCTTTCGTACAAGCTGGGGAAGCGAGGAGTATACGGAGTGCTAGTGGTGCTCGTGGTGGTTGTGGTTGTTGAGGTGGTGCTCGAGAGACGCGACGGATGATACTGGCGATGATTGCTGGGTGTGCCACGGGAAACAAATGGCGCTGGCGTTGTGGTTGTTGTGGTGGTGGATCTAGCTGTGGTTGTGGTACTGGGAGTGGTGCTGGGAATGATGACTGGGGCACGTGTGGTGGTGGTCTGTATGATCTTTCCGCTCTTGATCTCGACAACCTCATCGTTGGGCAAGGTCAGACGGTACACAGAGGGCGGCAGCTTAATCTCTCCGCTGCGAATGCGCTCCAAGATGCTCTCCACCTCGGCACCAGTTTGCTTTGTTTCCTTCTCGCCATTGGCCTTGACACCCTGGATCTTGAAGCTGCCATCGGCTTGCTCCTCCAGATACACATATGTGGCCTTCTTCTTGGGCGGTAGTGTGGGTGGTGCGGGCGTGGTCTTAGAGCTGAGTCCTTCGATCTCGTAGCCATCGGGAATGAGGCCACGCTTAGCCAGTTCCTCGAGCGTGGGTGGATCATCCGAGTCAGAGGTAATCACCGCCGAGCTGGCAATGCTGTTGGCTCCATTGCTGACTCCCTGAATGTCACCTGCGCCGCCTCCATACAAAGCCGCCAAGCTGGAGAGATCAACACCGCCGGGTAGTCCGCCAGCTGGCAAAGTATCCGACTCCTGTGGATCGGGGGAACGCAGTATTTGCACCTTGCCACCACCTGGCAGCACCAGATCCTTGCTCTTCGTGGGCGCAACATCACTGAGACTCAACTTTCCCTCCGCGCCTAAAGCCTGCTGGGCCAGCAACGTCTGCAGCTGTTCCTGAGAGTAAGCCTGTTGTCCCTGCACTAGGTTGGGATCCGTGGTGCGAATGACCTGCACACGCTGCCCATTGGGCAACACCAGATCCATCTCGTCGTAGGTCTTGTTGCCCGTCAGTGGCTGCTGTGGTGTCTCGGACAGAGCTGCCTTCAGCTGCTTTAGCAAATCCTCGCGAGCAATAGTCTTAACCGGTTTCTTGCCCACCAACTTGGGACTGTTGTATTTGCCCAGCTCAGACTTCACCTGTGAGTAGATGTTCTTCTTGGGCGTGGTACTGGCTTCTGTCGTAGTGGTAGTGGTGGTTGTTGTAGTTGTCGTTGTTGTGGGATGCTCCTTGTAGTATTGCTGCAGTGCGCTGTTGAACTGATTGTATTCCGTGGGATGGGCAACGGGACGACCGCGTGGTGGTTGCACATACTGTTGCTGGGGTGGATAATTGTTGTGCTGAGTGATGATGGTGGGCAGCACGTGCTGCTTGATGGCATGTTGCTTAGCCAGGAATTCCTCATGTTGCTGGCGCACCTTGTGCTGGGATTTCTCATATTGCTTGGCCACAAATTGTTCGTGTTTCTGAATAATCTTTTGCTTGTACTCTTGATCAGCCTGCTGTGCTTGTGGTGCATTATTGATGAACTGATGCTGTTGTTGCTGCTGCTGAGAGAACAGAGGTTGTTGCTGCTGCTGCAACTGTTGCTGCTGCTGGAAGGTTTCACGCGATGGCTGCACGGGGAACGGCGTTGACTGCAGGTTGTTGAAAAGTTGTGGCAATGGCAAGCCCAACTGGGGTGTAAGTTGATACTGCTGCTGTTGTGGCACACTCAGTGGCTGTTGTTGCTGTTGTTGTGGCTGTTGCTGGTAGCTGAACTGTTGCTGTTGCTGCTGCTGTTGTGGCTGCGAAAGAGTCTGGAATGTTGGCACGGGCAACTGACTTGGCAGCTTCTGCGTAGTCTGCTGGCCAAACTGCTGTGGCTGCTGGAAAGCAAACTGCTGTTGTTGCTGCTGCAGTGTCTGCTGTTGCTGTTGTTGCTGGTAAGCTGGTGCTGGAAATGCGGTAGATTGCAGACGTGCATCCGGAAATTGTTTGTGGCGTGGCGGCAGCTGCTGGGAGCCAGCAAAGTTGCGCAAGTCCAAGAAGTTCTGATGATGCAGGTCGAGATTGCTGGCAGTTGAAGGCAACTGTTGCTGCTGCTGCTGCGGCTGCTGCTGTTGCTGGGGCTGTGGATATTGTGGTGCTGTTTGCAGTTGACTTTGAGTCGAACGCTGGAATTGTTGATTGCTATGCGGTTGCTGCTGCGGCTGCTGCTGTTGTTGCTGCTTCTGTTGTTGCGGGAATTGGGCAAAACGATGTTGCTGTGGCTGCTGCTGCTGCTGATGATGATGCTGCGGCTGATGGGATTGCTGATGTCCATGATGCTGGCGCTGTTGATGTTGCTGATGTTGTTGCGGTGGTATGGGCAACTCAACGCCAGCCTGGATAAAGTTTTGCTGATTATACTGCGGTAAATTCAGTTGACGACGATGCGCATTGTGGAAAGACGGCTGCAAGACATAAGAGTTAAAAGAAACAATCAATCAACAATACTCGCATCATTTCATAAACACTACTTTTTATTACATCACTCGCTTGACATTAATCCCCTTTCAGTTGGACAGCAAAGCAAACCAGATTTATCGGCGAAATTGAAAACTGGCACACAAATTTGCCGTTGCCATTGAATGCTCGAAAAGTGGACTAACCCACAACGCCCCAACTTGGATTAATAGAGTTGAACCAGTTTTGTAGCTAGTTCGTTTGCTCCATTTCAGCTGGCCACAACAAGATATTGTTTGGGGTCCTTTGGAGCCAGCGGGCCAAGTTGAAGTCTATTAATTTACAATAACAAAAAAGTGGGTTGAAAACCAGTCAAAGTCATAAAACTTGCTCTGAATAATGCCACTTGTAACAGGTTAACGAATCGAGAGTAAGTTAACCACGTCACAGCAAGTTAATGATCTGATTTATTACCCACATCCTTATATCATATATACTGCTGTTATATTTCCGCAATCTGCGAATTATAATTGCCCGAACAATTAAACAACAAAATGCTTAATTGCGGAATGAAAGGTGTAAAAAGTACAAGCAGAAGATGCGCTCAATTTGATCGACAATACAAACTTACAACCGGCAGTTGACATTTTCACTCAATTTAATCTTATTTTATTTATGTAGTTGCGTAAAGTGCACTATTTTTGTAAATGTGAACATTTGTTTTACAGTAGTCAAATTGGCTTCCTTAATTAGACCATTTTGCATATAAAGTTAATGTCAATACTTTTTTTAGTTATGTCTAATAATTTTTCACCTCAAACTGACTAAAATTTCATTTGGTTTCAAAGATCAGTAATACAAAATTGTAATCTTTGGATGAACTTAAATGAACAGATTGTTTATATATCAGATTCGAAACTTCTAAATAGCTATGCGCTGAGATTTGTGAACTCTGAATAATGCAATAAACAATCTAAATCTAACTGCTATATTATTCCAAGAGTTTAAGTTTGAAGAACCGAATGAATGAGGTGCACAAGTGTGCAAATTTATAATACTTTGATGGTGACAGATTAAGAATTGATCAAAATGTTAAGATACATAACAGAAATGTTAAATTAACAGTTAAGACTTAATATATCACTGTTAGACTCAGCTATTGCGAGCGAAGAGCATGTGCAATCATTAAAACAATATAAAATTATTCATTCAGGCAAATTAATTTACACTATTGTGTTGGAATCAAACTGCATTTATTTCATAAATTGTAATGAATTGTTTTACTCGTAATAAATTTGTTATAATTCCTCTATAAAGGTTGATTTCGGTTTAAATTGTAAACTAACAACTTGAATTGTATTATAATTCATCTATAGCAAGTTTCTTTTCAGCGATGACAACCAACGTGAATAAACAATTACAATTTATATTTACTTGTATTCATTTGTGATAACTCATCACTTATTGTAATAAATTCAAATAAAAGCCAAACAATCCTAGCGTGGTTTTAGTGAAGTCATACAGTTGAGTAAATGTTTGTATGTGAGATCTTCAAAGAGCTGTCAAATGCTGCGCAAAGATGATGGATTGAGACATTGGTTGGCCAACTGACAGAGCCAGGGACTGGCGCTATTTACTCGCACTTCCTTTCAATTTGCTGTTGCAATGCAACAATTTTTCTTTGTTTTCATGTTAGTTAACATCTCCAGCTGCAATTGCTGCGATTCGTCTGGGATCTGTTCCCTGTTCGCAGTGCCACAAGAGCTTATACAATCTCTGGCTCAAACTGCTTGTCATACGCATCGTATACGCATCGCATCAAGTCTGAAATGATTCGGCGATAACAAAGCGCGTCTCGACGACACAAAAAAAAAAGGTAAACGAAAATCATTTTACAGCCATTATTCAACGCAATTTTCATAGGCAAGAAGTGCGGACTTATAAAATGCTTAGCAGCATGCATAATTTAATTGCCAGGGTCATAAATCTTATGGCTTTTGCACTTACTTGCGACATTTCCATGCGTCTGCAAGATTTTCAACGATTCATACCCCAGCCTCCTCCTCCCTCCCTTCCTTTGGCATCTCTTTTCTTTGCGCATGTTAATTATGTTGTTGGCACTAATGATGCAGCTCATCATCGGCAAGCCGTCGAAGCTGCCACTGTGACTGCCGCTTATGCAACCAGAGTCAACAACCAGCGGCAGCATAATGATTGAGCTCCTGTCTCAGCTACCTGTGAAGCCAAACAGGTGTTGCATGAGATTCTTGATTGTTGGGCTTTCATTTAATCTGCTTGAGCTTAAGTTGTTGGTGGGGTTTCCAATTGTTTGAACTGCATCTTCTGAAATCTGGAATCTGGAATCTAACCTATCCCAATAGGTCAGCTTCTTTCAACACAAGAGATTTCTTTTTTGTGTATTGAGGTTTTCTTTTAAGCACAAAACAAAACAACAAAGTTTCCCTGCCATTTGTTTTTGTCTTTTCTGACATATTACTCAGCTGGTGAAAACATCAATCAATCATCAATCAAAGTACCCAAAAAACATGGGCACTGCCAAGCCGGACACCGAGTCTGGACTGTCTGTAAGTCATGTCAGTCAGTCAGTGAACTCCATCAAAAGGGTTCCATAATTTGCGTCATATTTCATGGCTGGAATCTTACGGACATGTTAATTTCACGCTTTAGCGTCTTGCTCTCAGTATTTTCTCGCATGCAAAACACTTTCATTTCTTTTTAAATTTTTTCTCCATTTCTTCTCATGCCAATCCCCGGCATTCAAAGCTACGCATGCGCCCAGCTAACGACTCCCATAACCATAAATATATATACACATATAGTCAGGTGTGGCTTCTGTGTTGTTGTCACATGCCAACACGACACCCATTAGTCGATTGTTGTTGCTATTGTCATTGTTGTCGTGGGCTGCTCTTGTGTTTGAAGGTGTCAATGCTTCGACAATTTGAGAGTTGGCGTTCTCCATGAATTGAGCACCAGATCATAAGAAAATATCCAAACGGTGGCCATGTTTAAGCAGCAATCAATTAATCATTGGCTTTTGATTGAGTTTGGATTGGTGAAAATGGTTTTGATGATTGGCAGTTCGACACAAATTAATCGCTTGACTGTCTGCTGCTAAGATGAGTTATAAAGCGTTGAAAAAGAAGTTAACTTTTTTTTATAAAATAATTAAACGCCTTTTTACTTTATTCTTACACATCTTTCGATCCCCCTAGCTAGAGCTGATTAGAAATTAAAACAACTGACAAAACCATATTCAAAATAATTTTCTCAATCTTTTTCTTTTTGTTTTCTCTATTGTTTTCCTTATTCTTACACAATTTTCTATCGTTTATTGTTGAACTGCGATAGATAGTTTATAAAATAAAAGAATTCATTTCTTATTTATTCCCACACAACCTTCAATCAATGTAGCGCCTAATACATTGTTTACTATTGTATAAAATAAATTAAATAATTTTCTCTCTTTCTCGATGTCTTCAACGATTAAATATTGATTCTTACACAACACCGTAGAGCAAGGTGTTTAATGCCTATATTAGGTAAGGTCATTTTGGGAAATGCGGATGAATAGAGCCAGTTCATTTATCAGTTGACTCAATAATGTCTACTTAATAAGCCACAAATAACTGTGCAGCATAAATTATGGCATGTTTCGGGCAACAAAGAAAGTTTCACGAGACCCAAAAGTGTTGCAGTCCATAAAAAAGAGGCAAAATAAAGGGGAAGACCACATTCCCGCCTTCAAATCTATCCAATGTTCCTCAAATTGTAGTTTATTACGAAAGCGTTGCATATTCGGGCTGTCATATCAAACGAGCATTATGCTAATGAGTCTATATCGGACATGAGATTGGAACATGAACATGAGGCACAACCCAAAGAAGAAGAAGAAGAAGTTGATGTCGAGGAAGCAGTAAAAGCCGGTTACGGCATTTATCAAACACACACACACACAGCAAAAAAAAACATTTTTTCTTTTTCTAATAATTTTTTCTATAGTTTTTTTGACGGGGCGTTCAGCCATGATGTTAAATCTGTCAGTTACACGACTCGCTGGCAATCTGACTAATTTGTTAATAAGTCATAATTGATTTCACATCACATCGCATCGCATCACACATCAGCAAAAGAGCAACAAATTTGAGTCGAGTTTCGGTTTCAGTTTCGGTTTCGGTTTCGCGGTTACGCTTGCCCGATTGCCCGAGCTCCAGATGAGCTCCAAAAGCAGCCAATGAAAGCGAAATCTTCAATCTTCAAATCTTAAAATTTCTTTTCGTTGTTCGTTGTTTCTTTCGTGTTTTGTGTTTCGTGGCGTTCGCAGTGAAAGTGATTTGTAGACACTAAGTGAGCATTTATGTTGTGTATGTTAATCAGAATATAATGGATCAAAATCAGAAGCAAACAACCTGGCCAGACAAACGCCACTGGCGCTTACCTTGTTTTACTCGTTTTTGTTAATTAAAGAGTTACCCAAGTGCTCCGTAGCCGTAAATTCTTCAAATCCCCAAAGCTAACCGGGTTGCGCAATGGCCATGACTATTCGAGTATCTGTGAGATACGTCTGCATCTTAGAGTGTTTCTGTTTTTGGTAACGTCAATGGCCAATGGCAACCAATCTGTGAAACTACTCGACTACTCGACTGGCCCCGTTTCCCGCTGCCTTTCGTATTTCCTGTCCAATCCCCCCCGTCTCAATCTCTTGTTGATTGCATTTTTGTTTATGCATGTTTCTCTTTTTTTATCTGCAATTTTTGCTACCGGCTGTTGACGTTTGTTCGTTTGTTCGTTTGTTTTTCAAACTTCTTTTCTAGGGCGCCTACATTTTTGGTCATTCGTGGAGTTTCAAGGTTGTATCTTCGGGGGAATCTTGTAGTTGGTAGTTTGCAACGGCTCAACGTATGTTGCAATCATCTATGCTGCAGATGCATGAGTCAAAGTTAGAACAGCTTGTTTTTTTGGGCATAATTAATGAGCACTGTGATTGTATCTTTCGGTGATTTGATGGACAGTTCTGAATGCGACTTGTAAATTGAATTTAATTGGCCCAGAAAACACTGAAAACACAGCTCACATTAAATATCTAGATTAAGCAATTAATCTTCTGCCTGTTTTGTGTAACTTTTGATTATTTCTTCAATAAATTCAATCGAGGTGCTTACGAAATTTACAGACTTGAAGCTGCTTTGAAAAACATTGTTCACGTTGCGACTATTGTTTGGCAATTGCATTGACTAACAAGTCGAAATAATCGCATCTTATCGATGATCATAAAACTCGATCGCAGAAATCGTGCCCACATCATTTAAATGGCACTTTGATTGCAGTCAGTAATAAATTGTGATCCATTCAGAATGGCCACAAACAGCTTCAGTTTCTGTCAACACACTCAACATAGAGAGACAGACGCTGCCTGCTCTTAAAGTGTGCATAATAAACATTTGACGACTGCTTTGGTTTTTTTTTTTTTTTGAGGTGTTTTGTGGTGTTGTTGGTCAATCTAAAGATTTGGCAATTGCCTTTCACTTTTTCAGTTTTTTAGTTTTGGTTTTGGCTGAGCTATCGACAAATGACTGCAGTTAGCAAAGCGAACCCAGGAGATCCCCAAACTAAAGGCATTTTAATTGCCTACAAAATAGTTTTGCTTGCTACGCAAATAAGTAATTAATTCGTGGCCGCACAAAAGAATGCACAACAACCACAACAACAACCACAGCGAAGGCAGCGGCAGCGGCAAGCAAAAGAGAAATTTACATAAAATTGTGTAATTAACTGAAATTTTGTCTGGCCAAAAGCAAAAAGCAAATGCCTGCTAGCAAACACCTACACCTACACCTATCTACAAACAAGCAACTGGAGTCCAGTTGCCGCGAGGTGAGGCACGAGACGAATCGCATGCCCCAACCGGTCACATGAAAGCGAAAGAAGCCACCCAAAAACAACAACAACAACATGGAATTGCCGCTAGCAAGTGAAACAATTGCAGGCACAACAAATAACAATAAGTCCAGTTAAAGCAACAACAATCACAAATGTTACTTAACAATTGCTTTGGAATAAAAAAGAAACTTGGTCAAACTTTTGCTGATATTATCGCTTCGTTCCCCTCTCTCTCTCTCTGCCCCGCTTTTAGCAATGAGACGAAGTGTAGCGAAATGCTCGTAAAACTGTTTATAAATTAGCACGATTTGTCTTCTTTTATTTGTAAATTGTAAGCAACAACAAGTGAAAAATGTTGCTTCATTTTCGAGCCTAACATTTTGCAGCCAATTTACGGACTAAACGCATAAAATGGAATGCAAAATGAATGTGAAAAATCACTTTTTGGTTTATGTTCTTAACTGAGAATTCAAAATGAAAAGAATTTAGTAAATGTTCAAGTTGAAATGAAAATATAAAAGTTTAACAAATAAATTGAGTACAAAGATGCAAATGACGGAATTTGACGACAGCTACACATTTTAGTGCAATAAGAATTTACATTAACAATATAACCTTCTCTGAGATGCGATGGATAATAAATAAATAATACATCTGTAGGGCTAATTATGGCTACTGCAATCGGGCTTAGCTGACTATCTGGTATATTTTGACCTGTATGGTATATTTTGAATGTGGTACTACATCAATATACCAAATATGGCCTTCAGTATATTTTAGGTTACATTGTATTATTTAGTATAATATAGAAACAATTCTGCACTGATTTGCTTGTATTTAAACGGAATAGTCGAGCATACTCGACTGTAACTTTCTGATTTGTATTTTAAATCTACATATATGCAATTACATTTATAAATTGCTCAATAATAATAAAACGCTGTGCAAATATAAATCACATAAGTCGATTCATGCTACATACACATTTAAGTAAATTTTAAAACGAATTTGCAATCACAACTTTATAATTAGAATAAATCATGCTACAAAATATTTCTCAATAACATTTATAACACTTTATATATTAAATTAATAAACCTTTACCGAAAACATTTAAAAATTTACAATCACAATTCTATATATAAATATTCTTTCGATATTTTCAGTTAATTTTATTTGGTAACTGCAACAAACCCAAAACAAATAGTGTGAAATGATGATTAACCTGGATTGGCGGCTGTCAAGGCAGCTTTGTGTATCTGTATGTAACTTAGTTAGTTAGTTGTGGCAGCAACTGCAGCAGTTGGTTAATTGCGAATGCTTTGCATCTTCGAGATGCGAAGCCGATTCGTGGCGCATGTGCAACAACTGCTGGCTAGCTTATGCAAGAGCGCCTGTGGCACAAAACAAGTTGCAGATACAATTAACGCAATCGTCAGCGTTAGCACTTCAAACCGATGCGGCATGCAAATTTCGTTGCGTTGCCTTCGCCTAAACTAATTGAATGTAATGCATGCAAATTACTTTGAAATTGGGACAAAATGCCGATGGCCATGTTGGGAGCAAATACAACGCAATCGCCCACGCTCACGCCTCCTCCTCCTCCTCCTCCTCCTCCTTCACCTCAGAAAGGGGGAAAATTATGCGGGTTGCAGCAGCAGCGGGTATTTGGTGGCAGCTACTACACACATAGTGCTACCTACTCTCATATGCCATGCCTAATTTGACAGAGTCTGACACTCTTAACGAGTTACGAAGATTTATTATATCATTAGCGTCTCTGCCTGCCCCTCCTCCTCCTCCTCCTCCTCCTCCTCCTCCTCCACCGACCGTAATTGTAATTTAAATAAACCCAGTTTTTGGTCAGTCTTTGAGCTGCATGTGAGTATCGAGGTTTATGTGCCAGTTAATTTAAATGTTCATATGGCTAATTGCATTGAAGTTTTTCCTCTTGAACTTTTGTTTTCTTCTCTAAGATGTGTTTTGCTTTATTTTTTGTTGTGTTGGTTGCTTTGACCACAGCGAGATCTGACGCAAAGTTGAAGAAATTAATTAGCGAAAAAGCCATGAAGTAAAGACCATGCAAAGAGCAGCAAACAAAATAAAAAAAGAGAGCAGAGTTCAAAAGGGTAATAGCAGAAAGTTAATAGAAAGTTCGTGAGGGTGGTCTCAAGAAATATGCCAAATATTCGTAGTTAATCATTAAGAAGAAATCGCAAGTTTTTCGATATTCCGAAACCAGTTGTGAATAAATTCCTTTCGCCAGTTTCCGCATCTTCTAAAATTTATTGTTATTGCCATATGATCAAATCAAACGCTTCATCAGACTGTCAAGGCAACAACTTAATTCGCCAAACACACTTTCAATTTACAACTCAGCATAAGTCAAATAATAAATAATTATAATGTTTTGTTGTATTTTCAGCAAAATACACATAATTATTAAACGCAAATTTGCGTGTTGGCTGCACATTTGCAGAAATAAATTTAAATAGTTATAACAAAATTAACTGCAATTTTACTTTCCAATTCAATAAATTTGACTTTGCGTGTCTTCTATCTTATATCTTCGTTTCTTTGCATCTTCTGTAGCGAATTGTTGCTGGACAGTAGCGTTGAGTATCACGAGTTCAAAGTGAGCCAACAGAATCGTTCAATAATTGCTCAGCCTTGCCCAACTCCAACTCCACTCCACTCCACTCTCTACGGATTTGCATGATCTGGCAACCTGCTGGGCAACTGGGATTTCATAACTTTAACTAGTTTCGCAGTTGTAGTCGCACTATTTCATTGACAGTTCCACGCCCAACACGACTCAACAGCGTCTGACAACCTTTCCACGCTCATCAAAAATAAGCAACAAAAATTTTGGAATCTTTTGTTTCGTTTCTTACGCCTCTTTCGACATTTTTTGTGCAATTTTTCTGCGACCACAAAAGCACAAAATAAATACAATTTTCGAACCGAAAACTATTCAATTTTTGATTGTTTGTCTACTCGTTTTCATGGGCTGTCACTTCAATTGAGGCGTTCAATTGCAATTGACGCCACAGTCACAGTCACAGCCATTGAAAATGGGTCAGAAATAAGCCAACGTACTTGTGTCTAAACTAACGCTATTTGTACAGATGAGTTGCAAGTCTTGACCTTCGGCAACGCTTTTGCTTTTCGGTATTAAAATTAAGTAGTCTATTATACGACTAAGATTTGTCGTGGGATTGACTTGAGTACACCTTGAAGTCGCTGCAAGGCTCGTCAAGATCGCCAAAGATCTGCATTAATTAGGAGTTATTAGGGTTTTCCCTCATCATCATCATTTTGTGTAGAACTCGAGAGCTGTTCACCTTCTTCAAATGTGCAAAAGGCGCTTAAAAACAACTAAAGTAAGCAAAACAAGTAAGAAAACTACAGTTGAGTATGCTCAACAGTGAGATACTCGCAAAACAAAGAGGGATTTTTTTTTATTAATATACCAAATAATATAGTATTTGGTATATCGATAAAGTACTACATTTGAAATATTTGGGCAGCGGGTATAAAAATATAAATACTCGCAGCGAATGCATTTTTTTAACTTTTTCTCCAACATTCCAAAGACGCAGTGAATCCGCAGCCGCAAATTGCAGCTTTACGCTTAAGATCTTTCTAGTAATTTTCATTTTAATGCATTAATTACACATTAGCATTAGCTCGAAGTCGCTTCAACATGCGATTGCATTTCCAAACCAGCTGGAAAACTGAAAAACTGAAAAACTCCACTCAACACTTTTCAGTCTGCGGCTCTGTGTCAATTGGACTGCCATTGTTCGCAATGAAATGGAAACTCTTGTTGTGTGTTACATTTTTATATACAATAATATTCAGTTGGAATGCATAATTTATAGGTTAACAGTGTGCAACTGAAAGCTGAGAGTCGTTCTTTTGCATTTAATTATTTTAACCAGTGATGAGACAAGCTTAATGCGGCTGCTGATTTTCCAAATACTTAAGCTGAACTCGTGCCCAGTTTTTGGTCACGCAAACATTGCACTTGCTTCGCTTGCTCACTCGCTCGCTTTTCCGAGAAACGATATTAAGCGCTGTCCCGACATGCAAATTACTCTGAAGAGCTCTCTGGGGTCTGAGGTCTGAGGTCCGTGGTGTCTGGAGACCGAGGTCCACACTCGTTGCTATGCACAAGCCTAAGCAGAGTCAGTAAACTTTCGCATGTTTAGTTCGTGACAATTTTTAGCAATTACCTGAACAAGACGATGTCATCGTCTAGCTAAACTAACGGGAGACTGTCTGACCATTGTTTAGCGGTTAATAACCTGGCTTACTTTGTTGTCCACTGATATGACAGACCGCAGTGCAGTTGGCAAATTGACAGAATGTTTATCACGTGACTGCAGCATATGTTTGATGAGAAAGTTGCCGAGCGTGAGAACTTTCTGAGTGCCACAAGCAGCAGGCAGCAAGCAGCAAGTTGCACGCTAAATGTTTGTCTTTCATTTCAGCTGCTCTTTGGGCTAATAATGCTTTATTACAACTTTAATAAAGTAGAAAATATTTATGTTGCCAGACTCACTTGGCCTAGTAACTTACTGAGAGAAAAGTTTATACAGCAGAGCATTCTTTCGCGTGCCTCAGACACTAATTAAATTTAATTCGCTAGCAACTGAATTAGAAATCCTTTCTTTAGTCCAACATTTTGCATTGCATCATTTAAAAGAAAACCCGCTTAGTTGGCAAGTTACAATTATGCAGTCGGAGCTGTCTACTTTACGAGTAACTCAACTGCCATCATCGCATTATCATATTTGCTCAACTCTGATGCAATTCTGTTTAAATTGTGACTCTTGAAAGCATTTCTTGGACGCACAATTCACGGCTAAGCCGAGTTTAACGCCCACCAATGGGAAAGTCAAAGCACTCGCAAATGTTGCTGGTACTTAGCGCCTGTCGAGATCCGAGACACCTCCCCCAAAGCAAACTGACAAAGCAACTGCCAACGACTGTCGACTGTAACCCACTTCACACTAGAGTGCGGTTGGGCGAGTGTGGCATCCATAGCGCATAATGGCCAGCTCCAGATACGAATAGCAGCAGTGGCAGCAGCAGCAGCAGCTCTGTGGCAGACTCAATGCCTGGCTGCCACTTTCAATTTTTCTGTTTCTGCTGAAGCTGCCACGAAAAGCCAGAAAACAAAAACACTTTTCGCAAGCTTCGCTGAGCAAAGAGCAACAACTATTCCATATTCCATTCCCAACCCCTCCCTTCGCCTGCAGTCTACAGTTCTTCTTCAGTTGCATTTGCCAGTTTGCAAATACACGTTTTAATTTGTTTTGTTTTGCGGCATCTGCTGCGCATTTGAGTGCATCAGTTAAGCATGCAACACACTCGCATCGCATCGCATCGTATCATATGAGCAAATTGCGTTTTGCTTTCGATTTCATGGTGAAAATCGTTCACGTAAACTTTTAATAAAATTTCATTTGCTTTTGCCTCGTCGATAGTTCTTTGATCGCTCCACAATTGCTTAACCTTATCCCCCTGTTCAATTGCCTCAATTGTGTTTTGCATAATTCACCAGCTCAAAACCATTTTTATTGTTATGTTGTTTTCATTTTCGCCAATTTTCTTTTCCACCTTTTCGACCACAAAAATGTCATTAAATAATTGCAAAGTGCATTTTTTCGTTCGAAAACAGTATTAAAGTGCAAATCAATGGCCACAAAAAAAACAAAACTTTGACTCCCACCACGACTTGTTGGCAACAACAACAGCAACATCAACAACAGCATTTGAAGAAAAACAAATTATGCAACTCGTGTTTGGCTTGCAACATCTTCCAGTCAGACAAACAGACAAACAGGCAGGCAGGCGGCCAACCAACCCAGCCAGATCTTTGAGGCGGCATAGCTAAAATCTTGTTTTGGAACTCTCTCGCAGCGGCAGCGAGCAGCAGCAGCAGCAGCAACAACAAACGCTTCTTCATTTTCGCGCTGTAAACTTTTCACCCAGCCAACAAGAAACAACAAAAACGAAAGTGCAACAGCCGCAGCTAACCAGTTGCCCAGTTGCAAGTTGCTGCTTGCAACTTGCCCGTTGCAATGTTGCAAGCTGGAAGTTGCAGCGCAGGAGGCGCTTCGTCTGGGTCTCTGGGCTTGGTCGGACTTGGTCGCTTACGTGACCGGCGACGAGGATCGTTTGACTTTTGGCCATATTTGTGTTGAGTTATGGCGAGAAGATGCTGCAGCAACAGCAACAACAGCAACAACTACTTCGTCTTCAACGGCAACTGCATTTGCAATTGCAAAACCAGTTTTACGTGGCGTATGAGTAATGCGGAAGTTGACACTTGCTGCGCTTGGCAAATCTCCACGGCGGTGGGTGAAAATTGTTCCCTGATATATTTACAGCGCATTGCAGCACTAATTGCGGCATTCATCAGTCCCCTCTTTGCAAAAAAAAACCAAAAGACATGGGCTAAAAACGCAAACAAAACTCATTTTGTTGCAAGTCCCCAACTAGCTATTAATGACCCAACCCAGCGTAACAACAACAATTTGTTCAAAACTGAAAATATCAAAAAAAAAAAAAAAAAAAAACAGAAAAATGAGTCGCCTGTCAATAAGCAGCGATGAGTTATGTCGCAGGCCCTTTTACTTTCTTTTCCCAGCATCGCTTAACTACATACAACTATCTGAAAGATGCCTCAAGTAGAAGCATTAACGATCCACCTCTCTCGCAGCGGTTCATGTGAATTTTTATCGCTCGTTTTTCGACTGCAAAATTTAGGCGTAACTCCATCGTAAAAGCGCACAAGTTAATGGCTTAATAATTGAGCATATTCGGGAAATAAGCGCAGGAAATCATTTTTATTTGTTTGTGCATAAAATGAGAACTTGAGAATTGTTATCAAACAACTTCACATCATTAGCAATTTTAGAGAATGAACATGAAGAACCAATAAGTGACTGAATTGATGTCAATTGACTTTTGAAGTTATCTTGAATTAATTCCAGTTCATGTTGAAGTGGTTTTCTCTCTGCCCTATTATTACAACTGGTGCAATTAACAAATATTTAATTTCTTTCATTATTTTCGAAATTGCATCCATTGTACGCAGCACATTGCCACGACCATTGTCCTTAACCTTTTGTGCAGCTGTTGAGTTTCCTTTTTTTGGCATTTTTTTTGCAAATTTCTTCATGAGTTTTCAGAGAGTTTAAACGAAAAACGTGTCAGACCAGATTGCTGCCGTCTGTCTGCTGCCTATTGACATAAGTTGACTGCGGCAATAGCAGCAACAACAGCAACAGCAACATGAACTGAGCAACGGCAACGGCCTGCGATTACAACAACTACGGCCCATTGCGAACTTTTTTTTGTTTTATTTTTTTTTTCTTTTTGGTTTTTTGGTAAACAAGAAAAAGACAAGAAAGCATTTTCAGCCACATCATCATCTTCCTTTTGTCTGCGAACAGGAACTGGTCACAGTTAAAGTCCCAAGACGAAGACAAAGACAAAGTTGAAGCTGTCTCAAGTTTCTTTTATGTGATTTTGTTGTATTTCTTAATTTTAAGTCTTATATTGTTTTGTATGTATAAGAGAGTATAGACTATAGTAATTTCATATAGATGCATACAGCATGTACATACTTATGTATATATTGCCTCACGTAGCGTTTTGCAGTTGCCTTTTTGTGTCGTGTAAACAACTGTTCAACATTGCAACAAATTGAGCAACATCTGTTGCCCATCATCCAATTGGTTAGTTGGTAAGCCATGTTTCTGTTTCTGGGTTGGCCATTATCACCCGCCCCCTCTTCCTCGGCCCTTCTGCCAAATTGTTTGCCATAGCATAGCTTTGGTTTTTAATTTTAAATTTCATTCGCTCTGTTTCTGCTTCGATTTCAAATTTAAAATCTTAATGCATATCTCCTCCATCGGCGATAAAAATATTCAAAGTTTGTGTGCTTGCTTTCACTTTCGATTCAAATGAAATGCATGAAATGGTTATGAAATTGGTTTGCCAAGTATAGAAAAATGTAAGGAATTTGCTTTAAACTAGTTCACGAATTTTTTGGCGAGATTTTGAATAATTTATTTTAATTAAAAATAACATGGAAATAAACTGTAAGTACTCTTATTCGATATGTATTAAAGCATAAAACACATCTAAGCCGTGATTTTAATAAGAAGTGTCTTTAGCCTTTAAATTGTGCTATATACTATTTATAGTATATACATTATAAAAACATTTATTGTAGTTTTTATTTTACTACATCTCGAATTGTTGCTGTTTTTGCCATTTTCCTTAAGAGCTTGAAAAGTAAATATTTGTGTTTTCACTAGAACCAAGTATCGTAATGGGCTTAGTAATTTACTTAAATTGAACTCGATCAATTATAAGCGGGCACTTTATTATAAATTAGCCGCAAGCAACTGGCAACTGAGAGAAGATACTTTTTGTATCGTTTTTCTGAATGGTACGAATGCGAGTACGACAGCCCTTGAACCTGTTCATTGTCCGCTCCAACTCGCATTTCTTTTGTATGAATTTCAAGTTGTAATTTCTTTTCATTTTTGCTGCTTATTTTTTGCGCGACTTTGGAACGGGGCTCGACGTTCTGGCAGGTTATTGCTTTTATTTTCTGTTGAGTTTCGTTTCGTTTTCATAGCATGGAAAGTGGGTCAATCGAGAGATCTTTATAAATTTTTTGGGTTGCATATTTATCTGAAAGATATTTTCGAGTTCCACTCAAGTGACAACAAACAGTTAATGGATTTGTGTTTAAAAATGAAAGTTGTTTGGCAACAGGAGTAAATAAATGATCGACTGGCAGCTTCTCACTGTAATTCACTGCAATCAGGATGACACTTGCCCAGCCCAGCAGTTAATCGAGCGTAGTTCGGATCCAAATTATTTATTAATAACTCACGAATTTTCCACTTCAAGCTTGTTAACTGGCGCCTGACAAATCGCATCGAATCGATTTGTGTTGAGTTGAATCACATCGAATTGGATCTCATTGCTGGGCCAGAAAAAACAAATAAAGTAATTGAGCGCTAATCACACTCAAAGTCCATTAGGGTCTCCCTTCTCTTCAACACTCAATCTTTAAAGTGTTGGTAATGTGATTTATTTTTCACTTTGAACCGACTTCGTAGCTTTTGACTGGGCTGCTGTTGCTGTGTTAGTTGTTGCATCGAATGAGAATTAAATCGAGTTTCAATTTAATCCCATCTCATTGGGAAAGTGCGCTTGTGCCTCTGATGACTCGCCTGATTGGCCACTGGCCACCGACACAGAGCCAAGTTAATGGAAATCATGCCAATAGTGTTGATGTTAGTGTTGGCCCAGGAAGTGCTGCTTAGCACAGCAAATTGAAAATGCAATTGGGCATTGCATTTGCCATGATATAAGCGAGATTATGAAAGCATAAAGTACTGCATAAATGTATTAAAACATTCTTCAACTGATGGGAATTGTAACAATATTTGTATTGTTTTGGCTATTGTACTTTAATTGAGATGTTTTAATCTTTCAACGGATTAATCTCGTGCTCGAGGAAGTCTATTGATATTTTGCTTAATATCTTTATCTTTATTTTGTTACTAACGATAACAAAATACGGCCTGGAGCTGAATTCAAAATGCGTTTACGTAACACCCCTATTGCTTTAACAAAAGCACAAAAAATCCCAATTATAAACATTAGTTCATCCGCAAATCAAAGGCAACAAAGCCAACAACAAATAATATTTGAAATCATAAATGATTGGGAGCTATTGCCAAGTCTGGTGGTTTGCTGGCCATGAAAGTGAAAACTAAGTATAACAGCGGATGCCACATTGACCAACAATCAAAACACAACAATACCAACAACAACAGCAAACTGGGCTATAATCCAACCACATATCACACTCGCTCTGGCACTCTCATAAGTAGCAAATAGCTAATGGCAATAAATTATCTTGGACCAGCAATTTGTTGATGAGGCATTACAAATTATCTGCCCAAAATCTTAGATAAGCAGATAAAGATCGAGCTGAGAATGCAGCTGAGTTGCATAAAAGTTTTTTGTATCTTTTTTTTTCTTTTTTTTTTTTGACCAGTCCAAGCGAACAGGTTTATTATCTGTCTCAGTTGTTGTTTTGGTTGCTGTTGCTGTTGCGGCTTTAAACGTTGTCATGACTTTATGGCTTTTACTCTCCGCTCGCTTCGTGGCGCTTCCTTTGCATCTTCATTAAACACCAAAAAATAAAATACAACAAAATAAATAAAAGGGAAAGTTCATTGAGGCGTGTGAGGCGCTCATCTCTCTGCTCAGTTGCATATTTGTACAATTAATATGAAAATGTATATGAAAATATTTTGAATAATTGAATGCTTAAGCAGACCCCCACCAGAGACCAAAGGCGAGGCTTATGCAAGTGTTCAATCCATAGGAATTCATTTAATATTATTTCCATTTCGAGCCTATTGCATAATCATATTTAGACCCATTTCAATGGACGCACTTTTTGGCATCGATTTTCCCTAAGTAACAGCAACTTTCTTTATCTTAAGTAAGTCTCCAAAAAAATCTGTGTCACTTTGATTTTGTTGGCCTAACTTCCAAAAAGGTGAAAAAATAAATTCACAAAATAAAAACAACAGCTACAATAAATATTTGCATAACAAACGTTCAATGGAAATGCAAATTGAGTAATAAATATTTTTTTCTATGAAACTTTGGCACATATTTGGCCTGAGAGCTTTATCTATGACTAACTGGGACACCTGATTTGGTTTGTATCAAAGTGGGTCTATTTTTAAATTCAATAGGATGTTGGTTGAATATAAAAAATATAACGAGTTTGTAAACCTTTGCAATAATGAATAAAAGCCTAAGCTGGCTTAAGAAATGTAAAAGAAAACAGTATAAACAATGTGAATTTACGGAATCTTTAAGAACTTGTAGATATTTAACCACAACTTGTTTTATCAATTTCGAAATGATTTCCATCATTAAATTAAGTGTCTTCATTTATAACTTAATTCGTTGCACAATTTTCACATAAATCTTTGTCAAATCACAAGCATTAATCCAGACTTACCGCATTATGTATTGCCCCATTGGGTGGTATAAATCCCTGAGCATCGCTGGAGACTGCCCACAGGCACAAGGTGCCCCAAAGTGCCAACAAAAGTCGCATGATTCGCACAAATGCCAGACAATTTATTTGGCTGGGTTTCTTCAGAGACGGCAACAAATTGCAATTGTTATGTCAATTGTATGATTCAATATCGTTGCACTATTTTGGTATATTATTCAATTTAAAACAAGACACGATAAGGATGCAGAGTATGAAAATTTGGAAAATTTCCAATTGGCGCGCGAGAAATGTCAAAAATGCGAAGACGATAAAACAACAAAAAAAGCGAACTCAAAATTGAAATCGAAATTCAAATCAACTTTTGCTCAGCGCGTTTTGAACTTAACGTTTTCTATTTGCTTTATGCAAATGATGCAGTTTTTTTTTCTCTTCTTTTTTATTGTGTTGTATGCTTTCGTTGTGTGTTATTTGTTTTTAGTATTCCGTTAGTGTAGCTATTGGCGTTGCTGCCTCGCGGACTCGACTCGAGTTGAAGTGGCAAGTGGAAGCCGCAGACACGACTTGTCTGGTAAAAGTTCGATGCTTAACTGAAGATCATTAAGCGTTTGGTAACAATTTAAGCCAAGCCATGCGGCGGTGATGCCAAAAAGCAAAGAAACAAATACGCGAAGCGACATCGCTTGCGATGAGCCGGCAACATGTTGCTAGCAACATCTGCAACCATCGCAGAAGCATCAGCAGCGACCTAGCAACAACTGAACTGAGCGCTGAGCGCTGAGAGCGTTCGCTGACAGCGAAGAGAAAGCAAAGAGCGCATAATTTGGATGGAAAGAGAAAGTATTGGACTAGCAACATGAGGAAATACCATGCTCTAACTTTAGTTTTTCAAATGCATTTCTTGTTCAACTCTTTTCATAATGTCTGAGGTCTTCTTCTAGTATCAAACCAGAAATGGCTATCAAATTATGATGCCTGCATCTGCAGAGATTTCGATTTGACGCGCTGATCACGTAATTTCCTCAAGCTCTCGTACTCGGAAATGCCCCGATAAGAACGTTGTATAAATTGAAGGTGTATCGTATTGCATCGAGACAAAACAATAATTATGAATAACTCTTAATAGCTGACTGACTGACGGAGAAATGCATTATTATCGCTTACATACGTGGGCCAAAAAATGTGGTTGTTCCAACCGAAAACAATAACAACACGAGCGAAGCTATTTAAGCTGCATTCCGTGGCACGCAGCGATGTGTCGTTTAAGTCTTAATACCAAACACAATTTGTCTGCTTCGTTTAAAGTGATTCATTTTTTCTCGATAATTATGTGGAAGTAGATGATTAATGTGGCCCACTCTTGTGATCTACCAAATACACATTATTCACGCTGATCTGTGAGTAGTAGCTTTGATCCCGCTGTGATCACATCTCGTCCGCTCTACTGATCAACATATTACGCACTTACATCACTTTTGAATGCCATTTGGATCAGTTGATAGTTTGGGTTTGCTGTGCATTGTATGAGATAACACAGCATGACTTGATCAACTGGCCACGAATAATTAATGTTTGTTATTAGCGTGTAAAGATTGGTGGGAATTCAAGCTGCACTTTACATTTCTGATCTTCAAATGCACTATAGACTGAAACCTCTCTCTCAATTATTATTATTATTACCTCTAACGTCGCCACTCACTTTCAGTAATGCGCTCTAATTCCATAATTATGCATTACATCATATATTTATTGAATTCTCTTCAAGAATTATACCTAGAAGGTTTTTTAAAAAATAATTTATAATGTGTCCAATTAATCAAGTAAGAAAGCTGCAGTCGAAAGTGCTTGACTGTAAGATTCGCCATACCCATTTTAATAAAACCATATTCTAAAAATATACTAATATACTGAAAAAATACAAAAATATACCAAAGGCTATATTTGATATATTGATATAAAACATTGATATATACCAAACAAAACAAAATATATCAGACCAGCACTGCATTCAAAATACATCAAGGGGCACAAAATATACCAGATTGTTAACCAAATTTTCAGGAATCATAAAAACTTTTCTTATTATTGACTGCACCAAAAGTTCCGAATCTATTGTTCCGAATTCGCTTGTTGTTCGATTTGCGAGAGCGAAAGGGGCGTGGCAAAAATTTAACAAACTTGATCTGCGTGCAAAAAATAGTAATGGCAATAGCAATTTTAGATCTAGGTATTCATACAGACGGACAGACACACAGACAGACATGACTATGTTGTATCGGCTGTTCACACTGATCAAGCATATATATACTTTATGGGGTATAAACATTTCCCAAAAGGCATTACTTTCTACCCTATAGGTAGCGTGTTTCAAAATTATTTCGTTCAACAAATTGAAGTTGAACTCTATGTATGCGCTCTTAAGATGGAGTATTCCCTAACCTCTATCTATCTCTGAATTATTATTATTACATCTAACTAAGCCACTTACTTACAATAATGAAAATAAAGACAATTGCATAATAATGCATTATATTATAAAATTAATAGAATTCTTCTGAAGAATAATCTGCAATATTTAATCAAGAATAATTTGTAAATTGTGTCTGTAGTCTAAAACGTTATTTCTACATCAGCGTTTTAAAGTAAACTTACCATTTTTGCTCTAAAAATCAACTATTCCTAATTATTATTATTACATCTCACTAACCCACTCACTTTTAACAATGATAATAACGATGCTTCCATAATTATGCATACCATCAACAATTTATGAAATTCTTGTAATATAATAATAAAAATATGTAATATTTAAACCAGAATACATATATAGGGTAAACAATTATTGCGTTATTGCACTTTACATTTGTCATTTTGAAATGAACTATAAATGAATGAATGAAGCCACTCGCTTTAAGTGGAAATGAACAGTTTTCCATTATGACATTCTATCATTTTTATTTCTTCAAAATATATAGAAAAGTTACCAAGAACTTAACAATTAGCAATAATCTGCTGCTGTCACTCCCTCCCTGTTCTGCCTCAAACAGCTTCCTTTTGATCATTTTAAGTAGATTGGAAAATTGATTTCCTCTTGTGCAACACCTGTCAGCTAGTTAGCTTGCACTTTTGGCCCTTATCAAAAGGCAACCTGAGCCAATCATCAAATTATGGCATTTTCAGCTTTCCAGCAATTATAGCAGCAATTTGTGTGAGACCCACAGCACAATTCGGCAGTCGACTGTCGAGACGGCAACACGACTAATCGACAGATCCATCAGCCCAGGCATCCGACACTTCATCGCCAGCTTTCATTAATAAATTTTCACTTTCAAAGCTGGCCAATGCACACACAGCAAAATGCAAGCCAATGGGCACCATTAAGTCAATGCCCACTGCAATTCTAGAGAAGCTTCGACGCCAGGCCCCCCTAAACCATTCCCTTGTCGCATTGCATAAGATACACACACACAGCTTATCAGGTTTCCATTGAGTCAGAGTCAGAGCTAGAGGCAGACAAAGAGTGAGACCAAGACCCAGACCGAGACAATGATAATGGCTCTGCTGATTTGACTGATTTGGACGATGACGCCCAAGTCCAAAGACATTGTCCAAGTCATTCGACTGAGTTGCTCTTTTGTATCTCAGCGATGTTTAAATTTTATTTGATGGCTTTCTTTATTAACCGATCAGTTTTCTGAAAAGCCTCGATGAGTCTTCAATCTATATGGAAAATAAATAAAAGAAAACATTTTCACCTGTTTGCCTGGCAACAGCACATTAATAACCAACCCAAAAGGCAGATTTAATTACTTACCTCAGGCTTTTGTCAGGTCTTTGAGAAAACTGTCCAACAAATCTTCCCTCAAACCAAAATGTTTTCAAGCAAATGTTTTTGTTTGTTTTGAATATTTTTGTTCTTATCTATTGTTAACCACATTATGTATTTCATTATTGATAATATGTGTATAACAATAAGCAGCAATTTTATTTTTCATGAAGTTTCTAATAATAAAATTCTTCCTTATAGGGTCTAGCTTATGATGATTACATTTTTGCGAAATCATTTCTGCTAACTTATAATAATAAATTTCATATTTCAGAATTAAAGCTCATCCGCGAAGGTTTTTGCTTTATTTATAAAATAAATTACTTAATCTCAAGCAGCCTTGTTTGGACTACATACAAATTGGCCTTTGGGCCTTTTGTGTACACCTTTGCCAGCTTAATGTTTTATTTGTCACATATAAGCCTGGTTTCCATCACATTCTCAACTATATTGACCTCACTGAGACGTGACGAGCTTGCAATTTATTTTTATATCTCAAAAATTAAAATGTCTTTTTGCTAACCGCACCTCCAAGTGCGTCATAAGATGGACTCCATCCGTAGATAAGAAATAAGATGATTAAACGTCAGGTAGTTGTTCACATTTTGTAGTAAGATTTATATACATAGGGGAAGTGTGTATGTTTCAAGTGTGAGACATTTTTGAAGGAGGTTCCGTTGGATTATCTGCGCATAAAATATTAAATTTTATTGCAGTTAAATTTCTTTGCATAGAGTGCGAGATTTTTTATTTCCACTTGATCTTTAAAATCATGCAAGCGAAAAGATACAAAAATATCTGAAGTCATGCATGCAGTAAAATACATTCCTCGATTTTAAGTACTCTTTAAAATTTGCTAGATTTACATATAACACATCTCCTAATAATAACTTATTTTGTTCTTAATATCTTATACATATAAATTACTAAGACCACAATACAGAGTTCTTAGATCAATGCACTACCTACTTAGTTTTCTTTACCACAAATATGTCTTATCAAATGATGACAGGCACATAACTCAAATATGTAAACAGAATGTCATCGGATCTTCAATCCGGGTAAATTCCTAATAGCCAGGTAATATTTGTGCAAGAGATTACCAAAAGAGCGTGCAAACCCACAATCCAAAGCCAAGCAAAACAACAGAAATCAAAACATTTTGAAAGAAAGAAAGAAATACAGAAAAACGAGACTAAAAGCTGTACAAATAGCAACAACAAAATGCTTGAGGGAGAAAGACTTTCACCTTGCGACGAATGATCACCATGCACACAAAATAAAAATAATACAAAAAAAAACTAAAACTCAACCAGAGGCAGCAGAAGCGACGGCCTTCGAGGTGCCATGGACCCGAAACGAATCAGCCTGACTTTGCCTGGCAACAAGTGCCATGAAGAAGCCTCACCAGAGATCGAGCTGGAACTGAGACTGAGACCGAGACTGAGGTTGGAAAATACTACTTGCGTCAATAAACCTTTGACTCAATGACGCTTACACACGGTTGCTTATCACTCGAAGCTCTCAATGGGAATATTTTGTTGTTCGTTTCTGTATTGCGTTGTGGATAAACGTGGTGGAACAACTTTTACTTTTCATTCAAGAATAGGCCTTCCAACACATTTGGGATTAAGTCATCTACCACTTATATGAGTGGGTTCCTACTCCGAAGTACTTAGAATTCTCAACACTTTCTCGTTGTCAGTTGATACTCCCCACGCAATGCTGACAATCATTTCAACTTGTCAAGTGCTTCATATGAAAAGTGAAAAGGAAATTTGTTTATGAGAATTGAATCTGCAGCCAACAGAGGCTGACTTCAAAATCAAATTATCATCCATTAATATTGTAAACATTTAAATTAAATTATCTCCACGCGCTAAAAAAAAAAACAATAATATACGATGTTTTAACAAAATATTTAACAAATTTGCGCAGTCAAATATTACATAATTCCAGCAACTATCTTACAAAAAATAGTTAGTCACACAAATTTTAAATTAACAAATTTGTGCCCTCCGGACTTAACGATTGGTGTCAAATGCTGCGATCATTAATAAAATCGCATCACTGAAAAAGCTAAATATTGATAGTGAATATTGACATTTTGCATTGATGAGCTATCCGAAGTCTGCCAATTATTTCTATAGACATTCATTAGAGCATAGGTGCGACACTTTCTAGACACACACGGCAAGTAGCAGAGTCGTTATTTTACTTAACATTTTTTTGACACTTATGATTTTTGGGAGTGACTAAAAGTATGCAATGTTTTTTATACAATCAGCATTTATCTTAACCCTTCAATGGTGTCCGATTTACAAATGGTGATGACGACCAATAATAAGACTAATACTGCTTCTAATGGATTAGGGTATCCTACAAATTATTTTATAAGTCAAATTCTTAATTGTATAGAAAAATAAAATTGTATTTTTATTTGTTAACTGAAAACAACAAACAAAAATTATTGGATATCCATCAGAAGCACCCAATGCATATACTAAAAAGTAAATTCATATTTGGGATTCTGAATACTTTTAAGTCAAAACTAGATTAACAATGACCTATTTAATTGTTTTTGAAATAATGGAAATCGATACCATTCGTTTAAATGGTCTTGCAATAATCAAGCAAGATATGGACAAGCTATGGTCATTTGTTAATATCGTTCCTTAATTAAAAATTTTTACTCCTGCGGATCTATGAATGCCAATTAATAATACCATTCTACCATGCTAGATATCTGACTTATATAGCGGAATTTATATAAGCGATTGCTTTAACAAAAATAAAATGTGATTTCTTAGCCCTTTCAAACATAATACACCAATACATAGCTTTACAGAGAATCACTTGGACAACACGCTAAAAGATCTTCCTAGGTTAAGCTGACCAATAGCAGCAAATCACACTTACACACAGATTGTATAGTTCTTCGTGGTGAGAGAATCCAAATTAACTCCAAATTTTACTCTATTACGTCCAGAAATGTATTCAATTTATTTAAAAAAAAAATTGCTGGTGCTTCCTAGACCAAACAAGTAAGAAAGCTACAGTCGAGTGTACTCGACTGTGAGATACCCGCTACCCATTTTGAATAAAATAAATATAATTTGCGGTATTTTCTTAAAATATACCGAATATACTGCAAAAATACTAAAAATATACCAAATGGTATATTTGGTATATCGACATAGTACCGCATTCAAAATATACCATAGACGGCACAATATACCAGATTGTCAGCCAAAGCAACTAAGACCCCTAGTAAGTAGGCGTTTTTGCCCATACAAAAATATTTCTTTTATAACTTCGACAATTTTTATCTGATCGCAACCAAATTTTCAGAAATCATAACTACTATAGTAGTTATTATATATACCAAAATTCGGAACTCTAGCTTTAAAATTACGCTTGTTATTCGATTTTTTTGTTTTGCGGGGGCGGAAGTGGGCGTGGCAAAAATTTGAAACAAACTTGATCTGCGTGCAAACATAACAAATGTTGTCGAAAAAAAATTATAGCTCTATCTCTTATAGTCTCTGAGATCTAGGTGTTCATACGGACGGACGGACAGACACACAGACGGACAGACGGACAGACGGACAGACGGACATGGCTATATCGTCTCGGCTGTTGACGCTGATCAAGAATATATATACTTTATAGGGTCGGAGATGCCTCCTTCTACCTGTTACATACATTTCCTGCCGGCACAAAGTTATAATACCCTTCTACCCTATGGGTAGCGGGTATAAAAATGTTATAGTAAAAAAAGGCGCCCAAATTGATAAAACATTTTGTGATTTGAATACATAATTTTTTAATTTATTTTTTTTTTTAATTATTGTAATTGTATTGATTACATGGTTGTTTTGTTTCTGGCGGCTAAACCATTAATATGATTCATTAATCAAAAATTGATATATTTTTAAATTTAAATGTAGATTTTGTTATTGTTAAATTTAATACTAAACTTTAAATTCGAATCAAGTGTGTTTTGTTTTTGTTTTCATTTTTGTATGTATATTTTGTAGTTTGTATATTGAAATGAAAAGGCCTAATACATTAAAGGAAAGAAAATAGTAATTGCAGTAGTAAGAATCAGCAGAGAAAAATACATAATATAAATAATACGTAAAATAGGCGAATTAACTTGTAAATATTCTAATTCTGTGATACATTATATTCGTACATAGTCGTATTTTTATATTCATACGCAAATGTTTGTTGTATTTATAAACGTTTACATTATCAAAGTCATGAGCAAAAGTTGCATTTGTTTACAGTGATATCTAAAATTACATTACAAACTTTGTTCAATGACAGTCTAGGTTCAGATACAGAGACGGAGTGTGTTTTTTGAGGGGATTATAGGGGAAAGAGGGGGCAAAAGGGGCACACTCTGCCAACGCTTAATAATCAACTGTGTGTTCTTGTTGTGTATTTCTTAATTGATTATAATAAAATTGTTTTGTTTATTTCTTGTTTTTTTTTCGACTAATACGATTTACATAGAATTAGTTAAAGTTCCATCTTATATATTGGCCATAATTGTTTGTTTGTTTGTTGTTGTTCTTCTTCTGCTTCTTCGATTTGCACAAAAGTTTGTTATAACTAGGCATAATTACGTAATATAGTAGTTCATTAAATATGTTTACTCATTAGATTATGACATGTTTGATGAGTTGATTTGTTGGATCCTATTTCATAATTCTCCCATTTTGGGGTGATTCTAACAAGGCTCGAATGTTTCAATATCTCCGCAATGGAGTAGATGCAATATATATTTCATATAATTATGTGTAGATTGATAAGTTGGTGGGTCTATGAATATGTTTTTCGTTATGGAGTTACGTGATATATTAGCTGTGTATTTCGATCATATGTTCGCGAGCTGTATTGTAAGTGAAACATTCGAACCTATACCAAAACTTATACTATACATAATATTTATGTTTTTTGTTTGTTTGTTGAATATTACATATATGTGTTTAGCTACATTTTGCATATGTAACTAATAACAGCCTTGATACTGTTGCAAAAGACATGGAAGCTGTATGAAATTGTTACAGATTTGAGTCGATACAATCGTATATCGTAGAATTACCATATTACTATATTAGAGTACTACAAACTATCCAATGTATAACTATGTTACGTGTTGTTGTTGTTGTTTGTTTGTTCCTTTGAGCTGGTTGTGGGTGGTGTACAGTAAAATGTGAAGAAAGAGAGATGAGGCAAGTTTCAAATACAGAGTGGAAATACTTATTCGGGAAAGTACAAAATACAAATATTTAGCTATGGCAGTAGCAAGAAATCAGAGAAAACTGAGAATACTGCAGAGTGTTGCAAGTGTGTGTGTGTGTTTGCGTGTTTGTGTGTGTCTGTTTAACTACATTATATTGTATTATTGGATTGGTTACTTATGCTGTATTCTATATAGAGTTATTTCGTGGCTTCGTTTTGAGGAATACAAAGAGCTTTGCGCTCAGCTTTGCTTCAACAAAACCGGGACACAAATACAAACACACAGACATGTACAAATATAAACCAAACCTACACATACGTAGCCTATATAACAATTATATATCTTTAGATCTATGGCGGGCCAGTCGTCGGAGCCTTCGCCTCGTCCAGCTCCTCCTCCCGCAGGGCAGCGCATTGCTGTGGACGCCACTTCTAGCTCCAGAAGTCCATCATATTCACCAGTTTGCACTTCTTGAGCTCGAGCTTTGTTGGCCGGGCGCGAAGTCAAGCCCGCCCAAAGATGGCCCGATCCGAGACATCGCCAGTCGACTGTGAATGCGACATGGCCACATTTGAGGAGGAGCCACCAGCACCTCCAACCTGTGTCTGTCCATGATGATGATGATGGTGATGTGTTGCAGTCGCAATTGTCGCCGTCGAGGCATTGTGATGTGTCAAATTGTGATGATTGTGGGCCAGCGTCGAGCTGCCGTACTTGCTGCTGCTGCTGGTGGTCGTGTTGCCGCCGCTGCCGCCATTCAGATGCTTCCGGGTCGCCGCCGAGGAGACGTGCTGTGTGCTGCCCCTGCCGACGCCGCCGTAGATGCGATGCAGCGAATACTGCTGCACAGACTCGAGGTCTGAGACGCTCGAGGTGATCTTCGAGCGGACCGCCACCTTCTGCATGCTGTTGTATTTGTCGCTGGCACTGAGCTTAATGTCGGGCAGGTGTCCATTGGACTGGGCATGGCTGTGGCTGTGGCTGTGACTGTGACTCTGCATCTGGCTCTGGTTGTGACTCTGGCTGTGTGGCTGGCGCGAACTGGAGCTCGACTTGGTGGTGATGGCCGCATTGCTGACCGCCGTGGTGCTCGTTATGGATGCCACAACGGGGCCGCCGCCGCTGCCGGGTGAGATCTCTGCAAAGTTGTAGCAGGAAGACTTCTGGGAGACACTGTTGAGACCCGAACTCGACGAGCTCGTCGACATGCGGCAGCTGCGATGGCGACTCGATGCCGATGGCTGCAGGAACTCGTGGTGTGCGGCCTCATCGGGGGTCATACGCTCCGCGGGATCCCATTCGAGACAACGCTGCAGAAAATCGATGAAGTAATGATCCTGGCAATGCACAATCTGTGACAACTTCTTGCTGCCCGGCGTTCGCTTGCGTCCCTTTGTGTTGGTTATGCAACGCGGATAATCACGTGAATCGAAGAACAAGCGGCGACGTCTCGCCACCGAGATGAGCACCTTGGGCGGCAATCCCAGCACCTCCATGATGCAGGCCAACTGCTCCACCTCGTTCTCGCCGGGAAAGAGTGGGAAGCCCGTGTACAACTCGGCCAATATGCAGCCTGCAAGATAATCAAAAATAATAGCGTAATTAATATTGATTTCTATCGAATGTTTATTATTTGTATACTGCAGTAATTCTGGGTGTCAGACAAGCGCATTGACCTTGACTCTCGGTGCTCAGTTCTTAGTTGGCAGCTATTTATTCTCTGCTGGTCACTGAACACGTGCTTGTTGGGTTGACCACAGGCTACAACCCAAAAGAGTCCTAAGGGTATTATTTATTTACTGCTGCTTGTATTACAAATTGTTTAAGTGGCATTTGGGTTCAAAAGTTCACTGCAATATTGATTGGCTACAGCGACTAATACTCGCACTTAGTTGAGGTCAAACTTCAATTATATGAAATACTAAAAGGGTTCTATCTGACATTTGACAGCTCGAAACTCGCCAGCACGTGGCATCTATAAAACTAAAAGCCCATTTAATTATTTAAAGTCAATAAAATTGTTAAACACAAAAGTTTCAATATTCTTCGATTTAGCTATTTTTTAAATAGGTATAATACAAAATGAGATCTACTGAAATTCAGTCGGAAATCGCTTTAAGTATTTTAAACTCTTAAAAAATTAAAATGTTTAGAAATATCTTAAGACTCTTTATTAATAAATCTGAGTTTGGAAAAAAATTAACGTTGATTTTTGTATAAAGTGAAGAGCTCGAGTCACAAATTATACTTTCATTATTACTGAATTTGAGTAAATTGGCTAATACCTTTCTGACTGTTTGCTTAGCAACGAAGCAAAGTCTTCGAATAATTCAAGTTATAAGAAGCCTTGAGATGATACTTGATTAGTTTTCTTTTGCTCTCTAATTAGTTGCTAGACTTGAGTCTATACGCTGTAAGTAAATCCCATTAGTTCCATATCAGTTGACTGCACTCCACAATTTCCTAGACTCATTATCCGTGCATTCACATATTTAGCTGCCAAATGGTAATGTTCAATCGCGCCCTAGTACAACAATTCCTTCGGTATGAAGTCGCCTTCTCTCTAGGTACGTTAGAGCCCAGCCAAGTGTAAAAACACGCACTATGCCAATTAGCAGCAACAGGCGAAAAGAACGTGAGGCAAGGACTCGGCTGTAAGCAGTAACTGGAGCAACGAGATAGCATGTGGAACAGATTTCAAATTTCAGGAGACGGCAGCTTAGTCTCGGGTTAGTCGAGTCGGATACTCAACAAGTGCCGCCCACTTAAAGTTTATGTCTACAATAATAATGGCTCCTCCCAATCTGGACTCGTTCGCCCCTTTTACATCCTTTTAGCGTCCATTTCCGACGACGACCACGTCCGGTCAGCACAAAATATCGTAGAACTCTGGTCTGCTCGACACAAAAGACTCATTAAAAGTGCACACTACGTGAGCGATAGTTACATTCTCCGTGTGTCCGAGTTTATTTTCACTCACTGTCTTGGCTACACTACGATTGAAAGCTCATGCGGGCGGGCGCTTACTTATTCAAGTTACTGTGAACGCTTTCAAAATGGGTTACGTGTTGCATAGTGTGAAGCTCTTAACAAACTAGCTGGGGGCAGGCCGCCTCTTAATGTGCCACATACGAGTACATGAAAGAGGTAGTTCTGAGGGTTTGATAAGCAACACAACACAGAGCGAGGGAAGAGAATTTCAATTATAGAAATGAGCACAATATATGAAAGTGCTCAAGAAATGGGAGCACCTGGAAATTATTTCCACAGCACGATAAGCTAAGTCTTGCACACAATATTTAAAAAGCTTTTTAGTTACAGGCAAATTTATTAATTTTTAACTGTAGTATAAATTTTACTGCTAAATATTCTTGTATTTTTTCTTTAATTTCTCTATTAAAATGGGACGAATAAATTATATTCTTAGTATACCATTTTACGAATTCTTTATTTGTTTTATTTATTGGTTTTATTTTTATTCAATACACTTCAATGCACTTCTTTGAATAATTGTATAATCCTTACATTTATTTTCATCAATTTAAGATCAAATTTTCGTATTGAAGATGTCTATTGATCAACATTTTCTCTTTTTAGCTTCTTCAAAAGCGGGAGAAGTCCCTAAAGAAATTCTGCAACTAGAGGTTTTTAAGTATTTCTATTTGATATCCTCATATCCCTCACCTATTAAACTCAATTAAGAAGCTCTATAAGAAACATATTTTTAATGATTTATATTTCATATCACATAATTTGATGTTCTTATTATTGTGTATATTTGACCTAGACTCAAATCGAGCAACTAGCTCTTTAAACTCGACTTTTAAATTGTTTACATTTAATAACATAATCATTATATCATTAACCTATTAAGAATAAGGTTACAGAGTAAAGAAGCTAACCCACCATTCAGAAAAGAAGGAGAAGAGTGATAATTTTATTATCAATTGCAGTTAAATATAGATACTGCCAAGCTGTCTAACCCAACGCATGAAGCTTGTCCCTTTTCCCTTGGCTAACCCACATAGTATTTAACGGACTTTCTCGATCCCCATTTAATACCCTCTTCATGCTGTCATCCATTCAGCAGAATATTAATGATGATAACAGTAACGAATATTCGCTGGGCTGCCATTACGAGTGATAGCTGTCAATAAGTTAGCAGCATAAAGGCCACCAACCATTTGTGGCACTTAAACCCCACTGAAAAATTGCGTTAGATATTTTAAATGTCGACCGCACAGGAGCGTAGAGCGTAGAGAAAGAAGCGTCTTTATTTCGATGGAACACATTCGCACACAGAAGTGAATGCCACATTCAATGTGGCCATAAAACAGAATATAAAATATTTAAATGTTACACGTAAGCTGACTATATGCAAGGCAATACACCTACACACTTTACTCTCTCTCTCTACCACTCTGTGCGCTGTAGTTATTTATAGGTGTAACGAGAGACTATGTGTATGAGTGTGTGTGTGGGCTATAAATTTGCTTGCCAATGCAGGGCAACCATTTAAAAATTCATTTTCATTGCATCGAGGTCAAAATGGCGCTGGCAAGAGACACACACACACACACACACACATACACAACACGCAGAGAAATTGAAAAATGTTTTTAATTAAAATCAACCAGTTGACTCTGCACTCACCCAAGCTCCACATGTCAATGGCAGTGCCATATTGCAGGCCCAATATCACCTCCGGGGACCGATAGAACCTCGACTGAATGTACGTATAGATTTTTCTATCCACATAACACGAGCTGCCAAAATCGATGACTTTGATGGAGCTGCTGCCGCGCTGTTTAAGCAAAATGTTTTCCTACAAAAAGAGAGAGGATTGATTAATAGATTATTCTATTTAAATATTTATACCACTTACCGGCTTGAGATCACAGTGTATGATATTCTCTTTGTAGAGCAAACGCAGGCATTTAACAATCGAATTGCAGAAGCGTCTAATGAGACTCATGCTGAAACCATTGTAATTGTTCTTCTTTATCAGCTCGTAGAGATTAAGGCTGCAAATAAAAGAAAACGATTCGATTAGAATTACAAAATTTCAAAACATGACTCACAACAACCCCATCAAACTTGTTTCGACTTTACCAAAAAAAAAAAACGAACATATTAGAAGCCACAGTCAAGTATGCTCGACTGTGAAATACCTGCAATTTTAATAAAGGGAAAACAGTTCGGTATTATTCTAAAAACATACCGAATTAATATTTCGAAAAATACTATGACATACCGAGCACTATATTTGGTATATAGTTAAACTTTCACGATTAAAATATACAATATGGTAAAAAAAATATACCAAATTTTTAATGAAAGCAACTAAGTCTCGATAACAGCAGCAGTTTTTTGCATAAATAACTTATACACTTTTAGATTATAGTATCTGCTTAAATTCATAACTATAACTTCAGATGGCTGATCAAGAATATGGATATGTATATACTTTATGGAGTCGGTGATGCATATTTTGTTTACTGGTGGCATAAAGTTATAATACCCTTCTATCCTGCGGGTAGCTGGTATAAAGAGGTAAATATAGTAGTGTAGGAATATAGTCGAATCGAATACAAAAAAGACGCTACGAAACGCCGGCCGCTTTAAGCCCACATCGAAGCAGCGACGATAAAATAGCATGCATTGAATTAATTTGCATTGCATGTCGCACAGAAATTTGGATATATGACGATAACAGCCAACAACAACAGCAGCAGTAGACTGTAATAGCAGGGACAATTGTGCCCCAAAGTAATACAGTGGAAATTTGTTGCTATCGATTATGAAATTTGTAAACGAATCGCGATTAAAATAATCGCATTAAGAAGTACTATTGAGAGGATGACACCGGAGCAGGCTTCACAATGAGTTCAATGCAATAAAATATAAAACGAATTTAACTGCCACATTGTGATTTCATTTGCACAATTCGCTTTGTCATAAATTGTTGAAAATAGTCTACTTAAAATTGTGTTTGTTACACAAAATGGAGTAATTTCACCCACTGTACCACTTTTGACATTCCCCTGTCGTTGGTTTTGTCAACCCGTTTGCTATTTTTGTTTACAATTTTCCGCTGTATTTTTCTGTTTTCGATTCTTGTTTTTATTATACGTTTTGCACTCGCAGTTTGTGCGATTGTTGGCGATTAATTAACTGATAACGAAGGCGGTTGTTTTTTTTCTGGTGTGTTTTTAGCTTTTTACCCAATGTCATTGCAACCACTAAAACCTTATTTACGTTATACGGTATGCGGTTGAATCAGGGGTTAGGTCAACCAAATATCCACCATGTTTTATCAATTGCTTGATGACTGTCAGTTTTCGCTTCTGCATTGCGTTTGATGAGTTTTTGACGGTCGAAAAATCATCAATTTTCTCCTTTATCCCTATGTTTTCCTCCTATCATTATTGACATACTTTTCTGGCTCTCATATATCATGTTTGAACCATTGCCAATTTATTGAACTGCCCGACCACACATCATGTTTGCTTTCATTTCCGTTTCCACTCCTGCAGTTGGCCGAGTGTCATCTTCTTAGTATGCTATCAATATCTTCATCAGCAGCTCGAATTTGCTGAGCTAAGCTGAGCTGCTTTGACATGCACTTAATAGATGCTTTGACCTAGTTGCGAGCCGGAAAATGCCAAAAGTAATAACTGGAACTGGCATAAAGATGAGACTGCCATCAAGTAAAGTTTCAGCAAACTTAATGAGAGAAGCAATCAAATAGTTCAGATACCGAAAATGCGGATGGATATTCGAGATTAAATTTCTTGACTTTCACAGACCAACTCCTTTTAATCGATTGCAGTCTTAGTTTATTTATATGCCATTTTATTCACTTAATTAAAGTAAATTCGATGACATTCTCTTCTTTCTATTGTCAATTATGACAAGTGCTGCATACTTTTAGGCGAGCTCATGTCATGTTCAACATCTTGTTATCAAGTAATCCAATTAAGAATCGTGTCTTACGGTGCTAAGCGACAAAACTCAGCCACCTTGCCACACACACCTCCACTTGGCTATTATAGTCGATTGACAGTTGGCTGCGGAGCTGTTAAGGAGGCCTCAAATCGTGTTAGGCTTATTGGGTTAAGCTGGCGTCGTTGTGAGGCCTTGACTTTAACCGAAATAATGGATGACTGTCAGAACGCTTGAGAAGCGTAGAAGCAAGCCACAAAGGTCACATGGCTTTTGCAAATGGGAAAAGTTTTCTAATGGCAAAATACAGTTTTGCATTTAAAGCGTAGAATACCTTTAAAGCGCTAACAGTTTGTGTGGATTTTGTATTGATTTTTCGGAAGCAGAAGAGAAGCCTTGCATCTATAACAAACCAATAAGAAAATCATCAAAATGTCATAATTTCAATCGGGCAAATCGGCAAAGCGAGCCAACTTGGCTTGATATCTAGTTGACTGCTTCTCTCTTACTAGAAGGCATTGTGTCAAAATGGCATATTATAACTGCATTATGACATGCCACATGCCGCTGCCACTGCCGATGACACTGGCAATGCCAACCTGGAAAGAGATGGCAAGTCGTTAAGTAAAAACGAGAGAGAAAAAGAGAGAGAGAGCGAGTCCATGAACTTGAAAATTGTTGTTTATAGCATTTTACTTTTGCGCTTTTCCTTTTGCTTTCGACAACTGTTTCCCTTGCGTCGGCTGCTTGGCTGCTTCATGACTTGTGTGCCAAATTCTTTTCGGTAATTTGATTGATTTGCCAGCTGTGTGAGGCAACCAGTCAGAAAGCCAGTCAACATGCAACTGTAACGAGCCACTAATGCTCACATTTAGCGCGCCAAAAATACACACACACACACACATCGATGTGTACATATTGCAAAAAGAGCTAACAAAATTATTGTCTAAACAATACAGTATTGAAGAAGGTTTTCACTCTGTTCTTCTGCATAGAGCGTAGAACACACATCCGGGTCTTTTTTTTTGGGGACTGTCAATTGGCCGCAGAAATGAATTCATTCGAAAAAGTGTCGAAGTTTCTCTGGAGAGAAAGTGAAAAGTTTGTGCTGTGAAATTGATTGACAGACAACTGCAAACACCTTCTGCATGGATTTGCATACTATAAAAGTTTATTTGCATAGCCATAAACGAGCTTAAATTGCCGCCTCGAAGCCTTTAAAGCGAAACCATATAATTATAAATACCTTTGCTTCCTTGGAGGTAAGATGGAATCTGATTTTGTAATATTTATTGGCATGCTCAAATGCCTGCCTAATGCCGCCCCTAAATATCTATTAATAATATAGCTTTTAGTTAAGCGCCTTAAAGTAGGCCAGGGAAATGGAAGCAACAATCTCCGCGTGTGGGAGGATTACTAATTAATGATGCTGTCCCCGACGACAACCTTGATTTGGTTGGGTTCAGGATGTCACATTGGCTCAAGGCCTCTAATCCCCATACAAATTTATATTCTACTCGCTATTCAGCAAGCAGAAACCACAATTTGTTGTCTGGGTGGCATTTTAATTAGTGAGCCGTCGCATTTGAGTGTGGGAATTTAGTCGCAAAGAATCGGCCATAAATATTTCAAAGGAATATTGTCGAATAAAACACATGATGAATGACTTTTGACCTTGGCCATCGCAATGGTTTATCCTCTGCTTTATAAACTGGAATTGCGCGCGATCTGTTTATATCCATCTTAATGCCTGGCAAATGTCAATTAGCGGTAATTACTGTGCCACGGCACGGCATAATAATAACCTACATCAACAACTACAAACAAGTAAGAGAGCTACAGTCGAGTGTGCTCGACAGTAAGATACCCGCTACCCATTTTCAATACAACTATAATACAACTATAATATATACCCAATAAAAATACTGAAATATATCGCATGCTATTTTTAGTATATTTATATAGTACTACATTTAAAAAATACCGTAGAATATACCAGATTGCCAGCCAAATCAACTAAGAACAGATTGCCTCCTTCTGTCATTTTCAAAATAACTATATTCTATAAATATACACAATATACCGAAAAAATACTAAGATATACCAAAAACAAAATTTGGTAATTGATGTAGTACTACACTCAACATATACCATAGAGTACAATCTTGCCAGCTAAATCAACTAAGAACCGATTTCCTTCTTCTCCCTGTTCTACACAATTCCTGCAGGCACAGAATTATTATACCCTTTTACCCTATGGGCAGCGGGTATAAAAAAAGCTGTCAACAGCGATGTTGTTTACGCAACTTGCCTCGCCTTGGTCCTTGGCCAGGACTCGGTGCGTCGAGTCTCTATGTCTGTGGTAACTCAATCCCCAGTTGCTTCCATCTATTGCAATCTACACGCTAAGTGCAAAAATTAATTTTTAAAAAAAACCCAAGCACAGTATGCTGCTCATTTGCATAGAGACAACTGAGAGACGAGAGCTGAGAGGGAGGAAAACATTCTCGGCATGCATGCTGCGCTTTTAATTAAAAACCTCCGACTATATAAACTGACTTGGCTGCTGTTCAACATTGTCTATCATGTCAGCCTTCATGTCAAAGTGGACAATTACATGGCTGCCATCAACAGGACGAGCCATGAAATATTCACAAATATATTATTACTCATCTCGTATCTAAGGGCTTTAACATGAAGGAGAGCTCACCACATTAAAGATTACTTAATTAATTAATAGGCGGAGCATCTTTTAGCTATCAATTTGGATTAATTGGCATTTGTTAATGAATTGCTCAAATTCCACAAAAGCCGCTCTGTGAATTGTGCTTAAATTCATTCATTCAGCTTAAAGAGCACTAAAATGTTGAATCTAATGTCATTGTTCGACATCTTGTATTTGTAGATAATGCCTTGATTATCTCATCATGAGCTCAGCAAATTGAAATAAATTTAACACTAAGACACAAATTCTTGACACATTGCCCGCATGTCCAAAAAATCAGCAAGAAAAGAAGAGAAGTGAAGCTTATCCACCAGAACAGCATAGAGCCATATTTACGACCCTGACACTTCCTACTCTCCCTCTCTCTCTTCTCTGCTAGCAAACTTGGCCATGACAACATTATTTTGGCAACGTCATCTACACAATATGCTGCATAGTTATGGCACTCAATGTGACCATATCTTATGGCATTTGATGGCAGCAAAAGCAAAAGCAAAACGCTCTCCCTCTCTGTCTGTCTTCTTCCTTGGTTTGGCAGCTCATTTTATCGCTGTCGCTGTAAATTACGTGGCCCATAACATTTTTTGCACTACGAGTGGACTTATGTGGCACAGGACAACGAACAGACATGCTGCAGGTGAATTTAGTGTGTGTTCACTTCGTGACTCTGGCTGTCAGACAAGTCCTCTATACGAAATTAAGTGCTCGAAATGTGTGCTAGTGGGCGTATGTTTGCCTCAGTCCCTTGATGAGAATGAAGTGTCGCATTAGGAACCATGGATTAAGTTTCATATTTGCCGAGACTTGTCCCCTCTCCCCCGCAGCTTTCGTTCTCTTTCTCTATTTTTTGCACAGTTTTCCGGCACATGCTAATTAGCTAATCAGCTTGCGGTTCCCTTTGCATGTTTTGGATGAGCTTTTTGGACAGCAACAAAAAAAGGGCTGCCAATTAGAAATGTTTAAGTGCTAAGTGCACACGTTCTGTAATTAATTAGAAAGACCACAAAAAAAGGGGCAAATGTATTTGGAGGCTTGAATGAAAAAGTCTGCCAAAAGTTTAGAGCTATTTCTATGGAAATATGTGGAGCCACAGACCTGATTTTATGGAGCGGAATAGAGCTAGGAAACACATAGGATTTTATTTTAGAGGAATGCTAATGCATTCATTCATATATTTTTGAAAATATTTGAAACCTTTAAATAAACATTAAGTTAAAAATATCTATTAGTTTTCTATTTTAAAACTCGATCTCGGAACAAAAACCTTGGCATTCGATTCGTGCTACTTGATCCAAGTTTTAATCCATCATTAATCCTGTAGCGCGAAACTCAATTTGCAGTCGCTGCCCGAGAGAAAATTAGCATGTAAAATTGAATTGCGTGCAAGTAAATTGAATTACGTAAAACTTGGCCACACAATTTGTTTACTCGTTCAAAACAAACTTTAAACTTGCCGCTGGGTTGTCAATGCAGAGCCCCATTTTCCATTTCCCTTCCCCGTTCCTCAACTCTCATCCTATTCATTACAGTTTCTTAGTTCCATGGTCATTGCAGAAACTTTGCCCATTGCTGTAACTTGCTACGGTGGCGAAAAAAACAAGACGCAAAGTGCGCACTCGAGTAGCGATTTTGCGGCTAATTAGCCCAAAAGGCAAAATAATTAAGTTTGTGATTTCGTTACAACTGAGTATTTTTTTTTTTTGGTCGTTTTGGTTTCGCTGTTTTGCATGGTAAACAATTTAATTTTGTCGCGTTATCGATTCTTAGGGAACCCCGAAAATTCCGTTTGGTTTAATGGCGTGTTGTTAACCCATTTGAAATTAGAGTTCCCAAATCGGTGCTCAAAAATGTCAACTTAAGCAAAAGTTAGTGGAAGGCCTGCAATTAAGACAAATTAGTTACCGCCTGCCGGAAATGTCAAGGGACTTCTGATATGGGCACGAGCCGGGCAAAAAAACCAAAGAGAAAAAAAACGAGCAAACGGAAGCAAGTCAAGTCAATGCAATGGTTAAACCATGACCTTCAACATTTTCTTTTTTTTCAAAACTTTTTCTTACGTTTTTTTGCCCGTACATACAAATAGTATTTTGTGCTTTCATATTCTTGCATCGCGTGTTTCTAGCCATATTTGCGTTGCCAACTGTCTAAACTTTGACATATGCAGGCTAAGACAAGGAGACGCAGGAAACGAAGACTACTCCCAAGCCCCGCCTGTAAAATCAACACCTGATAGGGGCGTTGGCTGTCTATCAATTAAATTGCACCGACGACCAAACACAACAGGTAAATATAGACACCTCACACACAGCAACACATGTGTTGCACTTGCACTTGCACGCATGCAATGCATTGCATTTTGCAAGCACCTGAAAGTAGGCTACACAATATTTAAATTGAAATTGATAGTCGAGCGGCGTCTGCGGTTTGTTGTTCATACACTTCCTGCGCTGTCTATCAGCATATTGTGTGTGTGCTGTTGTGTGTGGGCAGGCATGCAAGCAAATTAAATAGAAATTTATTTGTTTACTGCACTTAAGTGGCATTCCAAGCGATAAAACTGCCATTTCCGACGTGCAATCAAAGTAAATGCATCTCACGCTCTAGGAACGGACTTTGAATGAAAACTCTATACCACAAAATATTGGTAGTTGGACAAGGAAAGAAGGGACTCCCAACCCACATCTTCATTCATCGAAAATGAATAACATGCATGGTCTAACTATTTAGAATAATTTAATATACAATATGCATATGAAAAACTATTAAAGTAAAACTAATAAAGCAGAGACAACGTTTGAGGGTTGTTAATTAGATAGTTAAGATTGCCATCAGAAACAAAAGTTATAAAACCATTAAAAAGAGTTGTTAAATAATTACGATAACCACTTGACGTTTTACGATGCTCATGTGAAAAACCAAATGAGATTTATGGTGTCATAAAAGCAAACGCAAAATCAAAATCAAAAGCCAAAGACAATGGCAACAAATACCATATGACACGAGCTGATAATATGTGTTTATATTAAGGGGGTTGTTGTCTTCGAGGAGATAGCGGGGGAGGTGTATGGCTATTTTTAACACAAGAGCTCTGGGCTTGGTGTGTGTTATGTGTGTTGTCAAGGTAAAAGCGCAACAGAGGATCTGCGTAATGCGTGCTAGGCACTTGTGAGAAGGCACACAAAAAGAATGAAGCAATGATTACGATTGTCGTTTAATGGGCACAATGCACGCAAGGATAAAACTTGCGAATAAATTTAATTGGCTGAATGTTAATAGAAATGCGAGCGATACGCGTTTTTAATTGACGAGAAGCGAGAGTTGTGTCAGTCGTGACAGTCACTCTGTTTAGCATTGACGTCACAGCATATTAACTAAGTGGAATGACTAGCGAAATATTAAATTATCTAAAAAGGGTGAGACTCACCTCATTAACTCGAAGGTAATGCACAAATGCCTACGGAAATATGTATAGTCCAGCATGTGTATAACATTATGAGATCCATCCGCATCCTTTTCACGCAGCTCATCCAATATATTGAGCTCAACAACCGCCTGGTTGAGGAATCGCTTTTTATTCCTTATGATTTTAATGGCCACGTGTGTGTTGGTCTTATGATCTAACGCTCTGATCACCTGACCAAAGCTCCCCTTGCCAATCACCTCCAATATCTCATAGCGAAAGGCTATATGATCGTGTTCAATCTGTCAACAAATATAATTATTTGAAGAGTATTCACGATTAATAATTTATTAGTCTTACGATTTTGTAGTTGCCATTATCATCGTCATAGCCCATGTTTGTTGTATTGGCTGTGGGGGCGGGCTTATTGTAATTCTTGCTGGCATGCTGGCCGAAATACCAAACCTCCTTGTACACCTTAAGCTCCTCAAACTCCAGATCAGTCAGATAGTTGCGAAACTTCTTAACGAGCTCTGTAAAAGTTAAATATATTTAATATTAGCATGTGAGATGTTCTAAGGTTTTTGTTGTTACTTCACTTTTCGGGAACCCTTTTTGTTTAAATCTATCTGTGGATATTAAAAATAGCTACAAAAGTATCTATCTATCAAGAACCATCCATCTTAGATGTCACAGCCCTTTTTCATATTACACTTTCTTAGTATTATCTTAAATTAATGCAAATTGTTGTGGCAAATGCTCTTTTATAAACAGTATCCTTAGTGAGCCACATCAAGGGTCAGTTTTTGAAATTTACACTGTTTCTATAGACCTTTTTGCAACATGAGGGCCATTCGGTTGAGTGCCAAAGCAAACTAATTGAAAACTAACCCGTTATACGTAGTGGCACACAACACTGGTCTGAGTCTGACCTTGACCTCAATGCCATTTGAATATAGTATAAATAAGAAAAAATTAATTAATGGCAGCTTCCAACTGTGGACGCAAAAGCAAAACTCAACTGGGAGCTGCTTTGCTAATTCGCATTGGACGTCAGCGATGCGTATTAACCCAACGCGTTAAACATTGCAAATGTTGACAAGGGCCCATCCACCTCTTCTATAACTTGTAGTTAACATACTATATAGACCCCCCTCTCTTCTACCCTGTCGCTCTTCATTACGAACCTGATGGTGTCATGGGCGTGTTGCATTTCAGTTCGGCGCTTCCTGTGCTGCTCGCCGAGTTGCCGGAGCTGCCGCTGCCGCTGCTGCTGTTTGATTTGGTCGAGGAGCCACGCTCATTGCCGCTGCTGCTGTTTGTGGTCGAGCAGGAGACCGGTGAGCCAAGGTTGTTGTTGTTGTTGTTGCTGCTGCTGCCGTTGCTGCCATTGCCGTTTAGTGTTGTCGTTGTTGTCTCATTCACGTTGTTGTTATTATTGTTGTTGCTGTTGCTTATGTGGCTATCAAGGCGACGACTCACGTTGCACAACTGTGGCAGATCCAGCCTGGAGCTGGACAGACGCACGTCGCGTCTGAGCTTCTCGTTGTCCAATTGTATCTGCGTTAGCGTTAAGAAAATATATTTTATATTACTTTACAATACAAAATATATCAAGATATGTAGACGACAGAAATGACATTTGACATATTGAGAAGTCTTCAAAAAAGTGTTGTATACTTTTCAGCTGCTGTTAAACGGAGAGTGTTTGCTATTTTATGTTGCATACTTTGCGGTGTCAATATGAAATTCATTTATTTGCTAAAGATGATTTGAAATTTATTATTTGCTTTGGCAAAAAACTAATAAGTTTAGATGTAAGAAAACTAAAAAGAAATTAATATTATTTTACAATATTTGATAATTTTCAACTCTTCTAAACAAAACTCATGTACTCATTCTGTCAATCTAAACTGTTAGGTATATCCAAAAATATTTGATTACTCTGCTTGGGATTTTATATGTCACCTTTCTTTTAATTTTCCGTGTATCGTATCATATTACAAATAAGAAGATTATTCAGTTGAATTTCGTAAATTGATTTCAGTTGTATTTTTTTAATCCTATTAATCTGAATGTATTTTCAATGTCTTCATGCCATTTTCGATCTTTTGTTTGCCACTTACCGGCATTTCACATCGATCCAACATTGTGCTATGTTCTGTCTGTGTGTATTCAGTTTCCAATGCTTTCCAAAATGGCACAGTGCTTTCGCCGCACAGTGCTTAGTGGTTGGTTGTTCTTATGGAACCGGCCAAAAAGAATTATTATTGATAACCAGCTGCTGGGCAATGTGTCTTCGGGGCGCACAACATTTGCATTTGAATGTGTTGGTTTCCTTCCTTCCGCCTACTTTGTAGTTGATTTTGTTTGGTTTGATGGGCAACTGCAAAGAAAATAAAAACAAGGAATCGAAATATTTATACAAGCACAAAAAAAGTATAAACACATTAATAATATGCTAAACTAAACGGACGGATGTCTTTAAACCCTTCTTGACTTTAACCCTTGACGTTCGACGGAACAAACTGTCGACAAACAGGTAACCAACAACCAACCACTGCAACAACAAGAAACACCGAATAATCGATGTGCATTCAAAGCACACACCATAAATAAAATGGTAAACCAAAATAAGTTTCCTCCTGCAGAGAAACCCCCAAAAATCGTCGACTTGTCAAAACATAACCATAACTAACTCAATAGCGAGAACCACCGAACAACCAAAAAAAAAAAACGAAAATAAAAACTCGAATGTCAGTCAGTGGCATTTAGCAGTTTTCATTGTCAAGGCGGTGTTTGTCGGCAAATCATCAAAAGGCCAAACTTTATTAATATTTTATTCAAAGGGTCGTTCCACGTACTCATAGCCTAACTAGACGCTCCCGACATTAACTTGGGAGCTGGTAAGGATCCAGCCAGGCCGGTGTACTCAATGCAAGCCGGCATAAAACTTGGTAACCAAAAGTCATGACCAATTATTGGCTTTTTGTGTTTTTTGCGCCTTCTTCCTGTTAGCCCTTTCATGTGCATTTCGTTGCGAGGGGCATGCATAACGATTCCTAACCCTTTTCGCTGTCAGTGTAGGGGGCGGACAACCCTTTTTTTGGGGGCTGATGCAGCGCAAAAGTTGTGCTGTGCTCGACAAGTTTCTCTATGAATAGCAACATAATGAGTAAACAGTTAGGTAGGTACACTGAGCAAAAAAGGGTGCTAAGATTGAGTACAGCCCGATTGTAATTCATCTTTATTTTCCTCTCTACTTCTTATGCTATTAAATATTTATGACTTTCGGTTCTTCGTTTCTTTCAGTGCATTTAACTGATTCCCACATTTCAAGGTGGCACTGAGCGAGACCCAGGCTAACTTGTCTACTATTTCTCAAGTTTAACCTATTCCTTTGGCTCTCTTTTTTAAGTTTTCTTTTATGCTTTGGTCTCTTGACATGCCCTGCAAAATTTATTGGCTTTTAAAAAGTTTTCTGTCATAAAATCATAATTTACAGCATTCGTTTTTGACGCAGAGTTTTTGGATCAACTTGACAGTTGTTATGGCATTAGTGGGCGGTTGGGTTGCCCATTTTTTCGTCTCCTTTTTATAAGTAAGCGTATCTTCATACAAATACATAAAAATATAGCAATATGTCTTGGGTTTCTTTTTTGTCTCTTCATCCGCTTGTGCTGTCTGCGCACAAAGTTTAGAGCCGACTATAAGTTTAAATTTTTTCAGTCAGTCTGTCAGTCTTAAATGAACTTTTTGAGCTGGTTTTTCGCCAAAAGAAATTCGCATATAGAAAGCAGAGGGCCAAGAGCAAATGGCATATGCCCAGGTCATTGAGTGGCTTGAATTTCACATTGTGTCTGTCGTAATTCGATAAACGAAAGTATTTTGAACCCATTTCGAGATACGATTCGATTGCAAGGCTGTCAAATTATGTCCAAAAATAACTGTCGACGGTCATGGGCACATTAAAATGACAAATCAATGATACAGATAAGCGATCAACAAAAAAGAAACAATATATAATTGTCTAGGCGTTCACAATTCTTTATTTTCTACGGTGACTTTGAGCTCGAAATGTTTTTGCATTCATTTCAATTGAAAAACAGCAAGTTTTTTGACTCATTTGCCATTGCTTTGACACCCACCCAATTTATATAGAGACAGACACTGAATTGGTTTCTGTGCATAGATTCAAGTATAAACGATATCTGCAATTTCTATGAATGACATTGAAAATTAAATGTCAGTTTCAATGATTTTTCATGTACTCGGTGTTGTTTTACGACTCAAGTTGGCGAAGATGTGTCAGAGAAGTTGTTTTCAGCCTTTGTTGGCATTGGAGCTTTGTGTTTTTTTTTGCGTGAAACATGATTCAGTTTGAACCTGGCCTCTTAAGAAAACCTCCATATTGACAACTGATATGTCTAGTAATCGAATATCAATATTGATTCATCTTTGCACTCAAATTCAAGCGCTTAGTTGACAAGGGAAACTGTATTATTAAAAAGTAATCAATACTGTGTTTTTTTTTTGTGCAACTTATTCTGCGTGGAGTTTTAAAATTCAGCTTTTTCTCTCTTGACCAATCCATCAGCAGCTAGCGGTTTTATGATTTTAAAGCTTTCACAGCAATTTACCTTTGGCTGATCTCAGCTGTGACCCCAGACATAACTAAATATTAAGTCATTTATTTTAAATTTCTACGTCAAGTGTCGGAGACCCTTAGCCAAAAAAAGCGACTGTAAATTGGTCACTCAAAGCAATTGACTTGCTTCTTTTGGAATATACAAAACGAAAAACAAAAAAACAAAACAAAACAAGGAGAAGGCAACTTTGATGGCAATAAAAATGTCATGAAATTTATGGGCATAATTTGTCAATTTATAGCAGAGTTTTATTTTGACAAGCGCGAGAAAATCATTTCAATCAAGTACAGAAAACACAAATAATAAAATTGTGCATCTTTTTTCAAGTGCATTTCATTTTGGAGTTCCGTTAAAGCTGCACCACAAATTTGCTTAATAAATGTCAATTGCTTTTTTTTCTTGGTTTGTTTTATGTTTGGCTTTTGGTTGTGTTGTTTTTGTTTTGTTTTTGCTGTCGGTTCGTCAATGAGCAAACACATAAAATAAAACAAAACAAAACAGAATAAAACAACAAAACGTGACATTTTGTTGTTGACTTTTGACACTTGCAATCATTTTTGGGCAGTCGGATGGAAGATTTATAAACTGCGCGTACAAATTTAACGTTGACTCGGCGAATCTCAGGGAATCGCATTATGTAAATAGTATTTTAATACCCTGTGACCAATGAGAATAAAAAGATAGGGTGTAATATATTTTCTGCAACATCAGCTCTGCGATTCATCTTTACAGACTTTGTCGGGTTTATTAAAGTACATTTTAGTATTCTTTGTTTTACAGAGTATATTCAGGTCGAGCACTTCAACCAGCAGTGTTATCACTCGTTTTATTTTCATCGACAGAGAAAAACCTTGTTGCAAATGCCAAACTTGTCGGGGAGTGTTGCCATTTAAGTGTTCAGCTACCCGACAATTTACGAGTAACAGCAAAGCGACAATTGGGCCACAACTGGCAGATGTTTCCATTCACATTGAATGCCAAAAAGAGTTCTTTTTACAACCGAATTCTTTGGCTGTCCATAACTCTGCTGATCCATTGTTACAATGGGATTTATTAAAATGTTTTCTTTTTGATTCATTCTTGACACCTCAAGTGATTGGCCGCCAAAAGCTCAACAAGCATCAATATGCATGCAAAGCAGTTTGAAAATTAAATAATTCACATTTCTTTTATTGTCTCTCGGACATGTACACACTTGTTGCCCATAATAAGCCGCAAGGCATCACGTTCATAGTTCTTTTTTTTTTTTTTGCGAATGGTTTTACATCTATTGTTCCATCATTTTATTGATTTGTCTGAAAGCAGCCCAAAACTGCCAAGATTTTTGACATTTGGGGTGAAAAAACACATTTCGGGGCTTTGATCTTTTCGTTTCGTTTGAAGAATCTCAATTATAATCACACTTCATATGTATTATTTGTGAGTCAGAAGATCTAGAGGAAAGCATTTGCAAATCTTCATAACTTTGCCAAGTAATTAAGCTTTATACAGCATTGTCTGTTATTCACAAGCCATAACTTTAGAGCAAGTTTAATTCGAAAAGGAAATCCTGAAACAACGATCGTCAAAACAATACTCTACTCAAAATCTATTACTAAATCTTGTATACATCATTTCTTTTATAGCATAGTTATGGAACCCAGTTAACATGAGCGCAATTTTGTAATAGCTGCACATAAACAAGATAATTTCTGACTGCGATTTTAGCTTGTCGAGGCCCATTTACATGCTTTCTTTGCCCAACATAATAAGCCTATAATTTTATAGCAACTGCATTTGTGCATGCAAGTCTCAAATTTCAGAGTAGCAAGCAATGAATGAAAAAATGGAAGAAAAATCAAAGTAAACGCGGCCAATTCGCTATGAAATTTGGGGCACGTAACCCCAATGGGCGTAGTTCGAGTTGAATATCCTAGAACTGACCCACGACAAGGGGGAAATTGTACTTAATCATATGGCACACCAGGTTAAAGCGCAACCAAAAACATCGTTTGTCACAACAAGTTAGCTGCAAAAAAACCGAAAAAAGTATCGGCCGTGTGGCCCAGAAAGAGTCGCCCTCAAAACCAAAGAGAAAAAAAAAGTCAAAACACAAAAATAGCAAAGAGCCAGCTAGCTAGCGACATGCTATAAACATTTTTGTTACATTTAATTTGGCGCAGGCACGACACATAAGTGAAATTCATTTAGTTTTCATTATTACCTGAATTATTATTATTCGTATTATTCCTATTACTCTTGCTATGCTTCTCCTATTATTATTAATGTTGAGCCAGAAATTGCATGCCACAAACAGAAACAGAAACAGAAACAGACCATAGCCAACACATTTTTGTGTGCTAGGCATTAACCAGCCAACTAGCCAAACTATGTTAACTAATAGAGCCTACCCAAATGTGACCTCATAAGCTATTGACCTACTAACCCCAGCAGCAGCAGTAGCAACAGAAACCCCAGCCGCAAAGTAATGACCTCAAGCGAAATGTCAACTAATCGCATATGGATTTCAGCAGTCCACAACGGAAGTAGCCAACGCTGTTCTATGTTGTGTCGTGGGTCTTTCGGGCGGAACTGGATCGCTGTCAGTCCGAGGGAGCCCAAACAAGTGTTAAGCGTAGTTTTGGGAGCAGGTGCTATGATTGGATTAATAAACTTTCGAAGGCGTGTTCCCGGGCATAAACAATGAACATGAAATTGGAATTATCAAATATATTTAATCAACTAAATGCAAAAACATAACTATTCCAAATAATTATCTTAAATGTAAAAGGCCACATGCCGTTTATTTATTTTTAATGTCAGTGATTCGCTCAATCTAAATTTATTTTCATATCCACAACGCAACAGTTGTCAACGCAGCAAGGCAATGCAAGAGTACAATAGTAGGTGTGACATATAAACCTTAATACCGTGCACATAGCAAATGTCACACACACGCGCAGACCCCCAACTGGGCGCACGTTGCGTATGTGTAATAATTGCTGGTCAATGCACTGCGCACACTCGCTCCCTCATCTTGAAAAGCAACGGTACACAAACTTGACTACTAAAACAATTTTAATAACTTCCGTTCTACAAACACTTTTCGATTCACGTCCTCTTGCTCTCCCCCCTCTTCCATCCAGTTATTTGCTGCTCCCTCTCTGCCGAGGTGACTGCACAAAGACAATAGATGTGAACGTGTAACAGGGCGGACTTTGACAGTTGGCGACTTTTGCTGCTGCTGCTGTTGGGGGCCATTAAACTCGCAGAAAAAAATACCAACTGCAGCAGTCTAATGGCCGATAGTTGGCAGCAAAAGAAAGTAGTCGCCAAATCTAGGGACAAAGGGGAGCAAGAATTTTGCTTTATTAAGCGCAATTGGCATGGCGAGGAAAATGCAACGGAAACCTGCATAAAATTGAACTACTGTTGCTCCAACGAAGTTTGCAGTTGTTGTCGGAAAATGACAATTAGCTTCGGTGTTGTTGAGATTCTCCCTCTCATTTACCAGTTGACTGCATTTCTCTTTCTCTCTTTACTCTTACTAACCAATATAAAATATAAAGACGGAAGTCTTTAAAGTTGATTGAGTAATATCTGTAAGTATCTTTAACTGTATAGCATCGGTATCTTTACTTTGTCTATGTAATTGTATTTGTATTTGTTTTGTTTTCGTATCGCATCTATGCTGGCAGCTGCTGCTCAAACGTATTGCCAATTTTGTTAATAGCTCTGATGATAATGTCTGGCAACGTCTGTTGTCTCTGTTCGTCTCAACGCTGAGCAGGAAGCAAATGAAACTGTTGCAAAGCGCATCGATCATTTTTCGCCAGCGGCCTACTTAGCTCAGTTCAGATACTGTAGAGGGGAATTTAAATGAAAGATTTTATGTAGGCGAAGCAGGGAAAACTTTGCAAACGATCGCAGTTTTTCTTTTTGGGTGTGGCTTTCTGGAGGAGGCTCAGCTAATGTTTATATTTCTATTTTTATACATTTTCGGTATATTCATTTGGTTTATTTTCAGAATAATAATGCACAGTATATTGGTTTACCAACCTTCGACATTTATTTTTATTTTTTCAGTATATTAATTTTGTATATTTCCAGAATTATACTCCGCAGTATATCGGTGTACAAAATATAGTCGTAGGTATTTATTATTATTTTTCAGTATATTAATTCGGTATATTTGTACATATTCTCGAGCGAGATAGTATATTTATGTGTTTTTAGTATATTAATTTGAGATATTTTAAAAAACACTGATTTGCCCTAATTGAAAATTTAGTACTTGTTTTGTTTAAAATCGATGAATCGAAAAGTCTGCGACATTTTCCTATCAGTCCGACTTCAAACTGAGCTCACACTTCGGCAAACCGAACTCTGTGATCTTCATACAACAATTGTCGCAATCATAGGGGTATCATAAAGAAACTATAACTACGCTAATTGCGTTGATCGTGCCTCTTCAAGTTCGAGATACGCACACACACACACTCACACAGTAGCAATAATTGCTTCAATTATTTTCATATTATTATGTGTTAAAATGCTTTTTGTTCAGTTTATTTATTTCGCAGTCTAACCCGCCGCAGCCTCCCAACATCCTCCTCACATCAATTCATTATGCCGCCACAAACTGCGTCCGTCTCTCTGTCTGTCTCTGTCCGCTTGTCTGTCACCGAGTCTGGTCTCTGCCCATTCGGGGACTGCTGCTCGCTAAAGTGTGCTCATGTTCATTAACGCCAAAGTTGAGGCAATTGTCGCCGTGGCCGTCGTCGTTGTCGTTGTTGTCTGTCGTCTGTCCGCTGTAATCTGAGCGTCGAGCATCTTTCCGCTTTCCTCTGCTGCTCCATCTCTATGGCCAACAATTGCCAGCATATTCCATGGCTCATTGTAAAGCGAATCGTCCCATGCTTGGCATCTGATTTTCTATACCCTATGCTCAAATAGTTGTTACACAGATACACAAGAGTTGCGAGACCGATTTCCGATTATATAAATCACATTGCGAATGGTAACTAATGGGTATTTTATTAGTCGTGTTGCTTTGTCAGCTGCAGCATTCTCACTTTTTATTAATAGTTGCTTGATATGTTGGTTGTTGTAGCTGGCTTTTTTGGTTTTGTTTTCTTTAGTTTGTCAGCTGTCAGCAGATTTTTTCGGGCATGGAAAGTGTGACATTTTGATTAGTTGATATTTTTTCTGCTTTTTTTGCTGTTACTGCTTGTGATTGAACTTGAGGCGCTTGTGGGTTAATGAACGTCAAGGTTGAGCAGAGAATGCTTATTAAATTGAATAATTGGGGAAGTTGGAAAGTCGGTAAAAATGGGAGGGAAGCGAACTGAAAACTGAATACAATTTGAAAGCTAAATCTTTGCGCTTCTGTTCTTTACTCTCAGCACTTGCCACACTCTGTCAACCATGATTGATCAATCCCTGTACGTGTGTAATTGATATGTCTAAAGATGATGCCCACAAGCTGCGTTTTGTAGCGCCGCTTTGTGGTCGATTAGTTACTCGACTCAACTTACATACCATGTGTTTTTGCTTGCCTGTTGCTAGTTTCCCTTTGCCTCGATTCCCACTTGATTTCCACTTCATACATCGTTCCCAGTAACGATTCTGTAAGTCTGAAACCGCAGGCGCACCCAATTGACAGCTGATTGACTGACAGTTGTTTGTCAGTTTTTTGACAATTAGGCGGCAAAGTGAAATTGCTTTCGATTTCGATACGATACAACAGCAACAAGAACAACAACAAAGGAATACTGCTAGACTCAAAAGAACAATAGAATATATACAGAAAAAGACGAATGCCCCATGATTGCCTTGAACAAAATTGATTGGGAAATTATAAATCAGAATGGTATTTTTACACAATATTTACTATTTTTAGATGCGAGTACTATATATACACGATTCTTTTTGGGCACGGAGAAAGCGACGACCTAAAACACAGAATAAACTGAGACTGTGGGTTGCTTCCATACACTTCCATACGATTGGGGAATAATGACTAAATTAAATGTTCAGTATGACATTCAATGTTTTTCTATGATTTTCAACTTCCACAATTCCGTAAGAGTATATCGAATTCGGATATTTAAATTTAGCATTGTGGGGAAGCTCTTATTTCTTGAATTTCTTCGATGTCGTGAGTTTTATTTTGGTTGCGGAAAATTGATAGAATGCTGTCAGAAATTGGGTCACCAGCGAGTCACTTGACATGTGAATGCCGAATTTTGTTGTGTTTTCGCCATTTGAATAATATATGAAACTAATTAGAGGTTGCGCAAAATATATATTTTCTAATGAAATTATCAAGTGGACCCCGCATCAACGTTCATCGTGATCTCTATTTCTAATAAGAGCTCTCCATAAATTGTTTATCATAAGCCACAGATCGTTTTGATGTTGCCCAATTTCTTTATTGCCATTATGATAGCTTTTTTAAATGTTTGATGTTCTAATTTCGTGAGCTCAGCAGGCACCCACAAAAAAAGAGAATAAAAAGAAGAGATCCGAATTCATTTATTATGTACATTTTTTTATTTTTATATTTTGATACGTTTTTTTCGATGTCATACTGTGCGATCAGCTCAACATATCAATTGATAATATGTTGATGTCTCGGTGTTTTCATATTTGGTTATTACTATTAACTGCTAATTTTCACAGCTTGTGTTTTGATCTTTGAATATGGAAACTTTATACATATATCAGGTTGCAAAATCTTTGCAAGTTCAGCGAACTTTCTAACCGTTTTATAACAACAGGGTTTTTAGGTGTGATGATCATTTCTCATGAACTCGCAGATCTAACATTTATGATATTCGAATGAAATATGTACTATAATTTTGTATGAAATTCTTTATGATCTAAGCGTGTTTACAAGTGGATTTATGAGGTAACAAACATAACCATTGACGTTGTTATTAATTGCAGCATAAATAAATTGCCTGAAGAAATAAACTAATTTAAAGTGACGACCTTGCTTAGTCGTTGAACACGATTTAACTGTGGAGAAGTAAGCACTTTAGTTTTTGGATGTTACTCAACAGTTTTGCAAAATTTACATCACCTGACAGTCGCTGCAAAGTACAGTTACAAATTGCTTTGCTAAATTGCAGGCATAAACCAAACTTTAGCTCAAGTTGCAGCTTAATCGACATTTCTCACTCCCACAAAAACGCATCGATTACCCACCAACCACCCGGCAAAAGCAAAAGCAAAGGCAGCAGCTGAAACAGCAGGAGCTTTGAGTGCCACCACCAGCCATCATCAACATCTAAAGCAGAAACCACAAATTGCAAACCACGCAAAACCCATTCACTGTGCACTCGATGCATAAAGCCCAAACCCCAAAACCCCGAAACCATCCTCCATTGCATTTGGCAGCATCAAAAACGTTAACTAAAAACACAAAAATCCATTTGGCAAGCACCTAAAAAGCTGCTTCTCAAGTGGCTAAAAAAGCATATACCATATACTGCAAAACATTGTTGGATTTTGGCTGCATTTCAGGTTGGACAAGTGTTTTATTACACAGCCTTGCTAAAATCCAAAGCGAAGACAACAAAAGGAATCTTCAGAGCGAAATAAAAAGCGAAAAACACAATTTTATGTTCCCTTGAGTTGTGCTTTTCATAAATATTTGCGCCATTAAAAATGTTTTTTATTGTGATTTTTATGCCATCATATTTATATGGCTCAACCGATGTTTGATTTTTGTAGGCTTTGTTTTTTTAAATTGGCCCAATTTTTTCTACATTGAGGGTGGGCAGGGTCAGAACAAGCAAATTTCTTTGTTTACCCCAACAGTGATTTTTATGGGAAGATTATTAAAAAAATATTGACCCAATTTGTTATCTTTATGGACTGAACTTTACCTATGAATACTGTCGTAATACTTCAGCTGCACTTTCCGCACCCTTCCCCCCTTAGATCTATTGTAAACGTAAACGTTAGACACAACTTAGTCAAGGCCGTAACAAATCCCATTCACTCGTCTTACTCATTTTTGAGTTTTTTTTGTATTTGTTTGCAAGTATGTTGCCAACTCAGCGAATTGCAAAATTGCGAAAATTCGATTTGAAATTTTTGGTTTGCTGGTAATTTTCTTAGGCACAGACAATACACAATACACAAATTGAAATTGAAATTGAACACATTTATCGCATCTCTTCAGGCAAAACAAACAATAAATTGGCAATCATCATGAAAAGTACGTATAAAAAACTCAAATCTAAAAACCCCACGAAGCGCAAAGCAATTAGACATGCAATACTCGAAAGTACTCGTAATGTCAAATTTGTAATTAAAACTAAACTCGATTTCCATTTAGCGAATTGTAAATTGTAATTTAGTGAGATGTTTCCACCAAGTCAAGCAGCTGTCGAGTTAAATCAACAACTTGCAAAATTAACTTTGATAGCAATTATAAAAGTTTTATTGAACAGATTGAACGTTTCGTGACAATCAATAATTCTATAAAGTTCAACTATTATGTCAATTAAATGGTAGCAAATACAACAGGCACTGAATATCACAGTGCTACAAATATTAAAGAAAATATATGTATGCAAATTAGAACAAATTCAAGTTCTCTTTACACTGAGTTCTCTTTACTATTACACCAAAAATAAAATAGGAAGCGTAACTTTAAAGTTAGGTTTTCGGAACATACAATAGTAACTAAGGTATTTAAAATTCATGAAAACTTGGTTGCGATCAGATACAAATTGTAGAAGTTATTTAAGAGAAACTTTTGTATGGAAAAAACCCATACTACAAACGGATCTTAGATACTTTGGCCGAAAATCTGGTATATTTTGTAGTCTATAGTATATTTTGAATGTAATACCAAATATAGACTTCGGTTATTTTAGTATTTTCGGTATATTTGTCCAGCTTCTTTTCTTGTTTATTACTTATTTAGTTTGGCTTTGCAAAATGACAATTTATTTTGGAATTTTTATAGTATTTTTTCTAAATTAACATAACATATTTTACACAGATTTATATTTCTAACTTTTACAAACATTTTATGTTTAGTTGCTTCTTTCATACCATTTATTTAAATGGAAGTTAGCTATTGTTCAATTGCTTTACATCCATTCCAGTTCACTTGCTTTGAACAAGTGAAAATCTCACACTCAAATACAAATCAAATCTTATAGTCAAGTTGACATTCATATAAGATTCATAGATGCAAAACTACACGCTTTAACTTTAAACGATAGAGACAGGCCATATATCAGCTGTGGAGCAAACTGCAGACAAACTGTCAGCCATCTCTCGTCGAGTGTTTCTCCCCCCTCGAGCCGTCTGCTCAGCCCAGTTTTTGTTATGGACAATCTAAAAGCAAATGCCGACATAGAGGCGCAAAAGACGAAAATCGTAAATAAAAATGTCACATGAATTTCCATAAGAAAGCACGAAAAGTCAACTGAAAGTGGAAGTTGCTTTTGAACAAGACAAAAGAGCGCAAATACAAAATGGTCAAATAGGCTGTCTGTTAACGCTTTAAGAGACCATTTTATGCAACTTGGAAATGATATTAATGAATTACTAAATGGAATCGTGTGGGCACCAAACTGCAGTCGGACTCTTTTTGTGGCAACAACAGCAACTGGCAGCTGGCAACAACTACAACTACAATAAAAAAAGAAAAAGGTAATTGGGCAGCCGCGGAACTGAGGCACAACATTGTCGTGTCGTGTGGTTTGCTGTTTGGGTGTTTGAGAGTTGGAATCAAAGCCAAGACAGATAAACCCTAACACGTTTTGACCGCAAAGTAAAGAGTCTGGACTTTGTATTGAAGTTGAAACTTGCTAAACTGGCTTTTAAAAACATTGCTGCTGCGGCTATGGCTGCAGATGCTGATGTTGCTGCTTCTTTCATATGCGACTGCGGAGGTTGCCTTCAAGTGTTGCAGGTTTCTGTGAAGATCATGGTCCAAGCCAACAACAACAAGTTGTTGTTACTCTCCTTGTGGCCATGGCTCTGACTGTCTCTGTTACTCTTCTCGTTGTTGTTGTCGCCAAATACGCATGCCTCCTTGTTGTTGTTGTTGTTGTTATTGTTGCTGTTGCGAGCACTTAAATGCTGATTGTTAAGGTTAATGCACTTGAGTTCGTTGTCGCTTCTTTGCGCACCAAACTTGGTTTAACCGAAATTTACGATCAACTCCGATCGCCTCAAGGATTTGCCATTTAACGACTATGCACCAATAAATGCACGCAAAGCGTAATTAAAACTCTATCTATGACAAATTTCATATCATCAAAAATATTCGGTAAACAGTTTTCACTTTAACAAATAGCAAGCGTAAAACTAAAATATTACGCATACGCAACGCTGCACAGCGTTTTGCTGTAAGTATGCACATACATATTTTTTGACATGATGTGCATTGCGCTGGCACTTTCACTTGTTTTGGAGCCTGCCTAATTAAAGAGACATATTATTTAACAAGCAGCAATTTGGCCAAAGGAAAAGTTGTTAAGACAACAGATTTCCAGATTTTTTTTAATAGTTTTAACAGCGAAAATATGACGGTAAATACTAGTTAGAGGGCACAACTAAATAAAATTCAAGCCACCTGCTTTTTAAGCATTATAAGATTGTCGAATTTTCAAGAAAACTCAAATTTACATTTATTAATACTAGCTATAAAGCTTTGCTGCTTTATGTAGTTAAAATGTTTATATTTCAGAGTTTACACATTTTTTATAACCCAAACATTTTTACTAGAATTCATAATTATTTACAATGCCCAGCTAATTGTATACTTAATTGGTTTCAACTTGTTGAACAATTGAGTATTAATCCATTTTTTATGCCACACATGTTTCTTTGTAAACATTTTGGTGAATACCAAAAAGAACTTCCTTCATTCCTCTCTGCTACGCAAAAATTTTCCATTCGGTTTTGTTTTTTGCATAAATTTCGCATGATTTTCGTTGTGTTTATGTTATCCACACGTTTTTTTTCTTTCTCTGCCTCTTGTTAACTTTGGTTTTTGGCAACATCAAGAAGTACGACGACTATACAAATTTGGGGAGGCCGTTGGTTGCCTTTAAAATGGGTCAGTGTTGTCAGCTTTTGATGATTTGGGTCAAATGTGCGTTGCATACAGACGAAAGAATAAATCATAATTATTATCATTCGCATGGCAATAAAAGCCACAGCACAAAACACACACTTCAAGAGGAAGTTGTTAATTAATGCTCACAAGAATATGAGGCAGAAAGCAGAATAAGTTGAGAAACAAAAAAAAAGAGTTGGAAAATGTTTACGGGTTCTGCTTGTGGCTGGCTTTTTAATTAAAAACTTGTAGGTTGAATTTTTGGTTGGCTTCTTATGGTTTTTTTTATGCACGAGCAATTCGAGAAGTCGCTGAGGTCAACGGTAGGCTTGACCCTAGAAAGTGTCTAACAACAGCTAAGCATTTAAACTAGTATTTGTAATACATACGCTTCATTAGATTAATCACAATACTCGAATTTTACATTTTATATTTACCTGAAATGAAAAGAAATACAAGTTAGTAAAGGAAAATTTGTAATTTGTATTTAAAGTCTTTAACCTATTTGCCCAACTAAGAACTATTTATGTTGAGGAACTTTTTTAAATATCATTTCCTTCAACTCAACATCTCCCGCTTGACACTTTTCGTAGCCGAATTCTATTGATTGTCCGCAATTTCCAACTTCCGATTGCCTGCCTCCTGCCTTGTTTTTCTGGCTTCTAGCTGACAGTTTGTCTGGGCGTCTGTCTTTTGAGTCTGGCCGCATAACTTACACACACACACACACACACACCACACCTCACAATCTCTTAACCGGGCTAAACAGAGCGCACTGCCGGCATTTTAAGGGCAGCCAGGGTCGTTGTGGCTATTAATACTCTTAACTTGTTCGCTTTTTGCATTCAGTTTAGTTTTTCATTTTGTCATTTTCCTTCGTTTGTTTTTTTTTGTTTTGTTTGTTTCGGTGGCACGCAATAAATTTGTATGTTTTCTGTCCAACTTGCGTTGACAGCTGTCGCCGATTGTCGAGTGCAGAAAGTATCTTACAGATTGCCAAAGAGTGCCTCGCACAATTCCCATTCAAATTGATTTCCCCACAATAATATACGTATATGTTATCCGTAATCCTTTATCATTGGCAATACATGAATATACCAAATAAAGCTTTTGGTATATTTTAGTATATATTTTCGGTATATTTGTCGAGCACACTCGACTGTAGCTTTCTTTATTGTTTTTTACTGAATTAGTTTTGTATTTTTTAAATTAACATAACTTATTTTTACCCCGATTTATATTTCTGATTTGCTAAAATATTCTGAAATTGCTTTGCATTTTTTTTGTCGTGTGCAGAAAGTATCTTACAGATTGTCAAAGAGTGCCTCGCACAATTCGCATTCAAATTGATTTCCCCAGAATAATATACGTATATTTTATCCGTAATCCTTTATCCGATTGTCATTGGCAATACGTCAATATACCAAATATAGCTTTTGGTATATTATAGTAAATATTTTCGGTAGCTTTCTTTATTGTTTTTTACTGATTTAGTTTTGTCTTTTTTTAATTAACATAACTTATTTTTACCCCAATTGCAATTGCTTTGCCTCCATTCCCCTTCGTCATGTGCAGAAAGTATCTTAAAGATTACCAAAGAGTGTCTCACACAGTTTGCATTCAAATTGATTCCCCTGAATAACACAAATACATACATATGTTATCCGTTATCCGATTGACGATAGCAATACCGTTTTTCCCATTTGTAATGTAATTTTCACTTTTCTTTCATTTAACAGCCACGCCCATTTCCCATAGACACATAACTCTGATTGATGTATTGCTGCGCTGCTTGATACCTAATCAATTATTAATTTACGGTGTCCATCAGTCAAGTTGCCAACTTACATCATAACCACATAGAGTTCCAATATCATGTGCATTAATTACTGCTTGCAGTTGCATCAGTTAAGCAGTCAACGAACCATCGAACCAATCAAGCAAACGCAGCTCCATTTCCAGTTCGGCAGACAATATGAGAAACACGTTGAACTCTCTTTGAAAATTTCACCCAATTTCCTATCAATTGGCTATTCAACAACAAAATCAGCTTTTAATATATAATAGAGAGCAGCGAAAACGAGAAAACAAAACAAGATGACAGTTGATAAAGAAGAAAGATAGTGTAGTTTTGCAGTTACACAACAGCAACGACCGAGAGATACCGCGTACTTTTGCACATTTTAATATTTGGAAGATTTGTAATCTCTTTTTTTTGTTTCTAAATGGAGTTAAAACTGTCTGTCACAATTTGATAATTACACTTGGTTAACAATATACCTCATATATGAAATATATGAATATAAATGTTGATTACACTCGTTCAACACAATAGAGCGTAGTGCATACCCCATTTACTCAATGAAAAGGGTATTGTAAAAAGTTAAAACTGGGTGCTTTTGATTTAACAACTGCCTGCAGCAGCAGCAACGGCTTTGTTGGACAGCGTAATCAACTTTTTTGCTGCTTTAGCTGTTGTCTGCCGTTGGCCGTTGGCCACTGACCATTGACCAGCACCTCGACAACGAGGCTACGACATCGACATCGACATCCACATCCACATCAGCAGCTTCGATAGCCTCTTGGAGGCGCTGCTTAATCATAGTGGAGCAGCAGCCGAGTCTTCAGTCAAGTAGGAGGCGCACTTTACTTGGCCAGGGGCAATTTGTGTATAGTTGTTGTTGCTTCTTTCTATTGGCAATCAGTGCAAAGCATTTGTCGCGTCTCTAACAATTCCTTCATCCCCTTCTCCTTATCATCGTCATCATCATCATCATCGTAAGCGTAATCGTAATCGTTATCCAGTTTCATTTGGCTCGCTGTCAATTTTTGTTGTCTATTGGCTCTGACCTACGATAAATTTCGCTGCGCGCTTGATTATAGACTCTCTCGAGAGACTCGCATCTTATCGAGCCATGCATAATTTTCAGTCTTGCGAGTCTCTTTCGAGTCTTCAGGCTGTGGGCAAATCGAGCGAAAGGTCTGCGGTCTGCTGCCTACGATCTGTTATGGTTTTTGTAGGTCGTTCGGGGTTGTTGATTTCAATGGTAATTTATGAGATCCCCGACCAAAAAACGATTTAAATTTCAAATGTCAATTGGATACGAAATGTTTGCCGGACCTTTCGACGACACGAAGTTTTACAGAGACAACAAAAAAACGGTGGCACAAACGTCGAATATATTTGCATACTACTTATACAGTTTAGTTTTTGGTAAACATCTTAAACTCCTCATAGATTAAGTTGCTTTTGGTAAAAACCGATGAATTTGCATTTCCAAGAGAGTGTAAGAACAATCTATTACTCATTACCTATGGAATCGATTTTGTGAGATTTCTTCTGATTCTCTTTAATTAATTCGCTTTTCATCGATTTCGTAAATTGACTAATTTCGCTGAATTTCTCAATCTGCCACTTACGCTTCCTAATTATAATTCTTCGAATCGAAAAAAAAGCACATAAAATGCAGCCACATGTGTATTCTTTTTTGGCCAGCTCAAGAGCAATTGATAAACAAAATTTTGTGGCCAAAAAGTTTTCCCTTTTTTGTAGTTGTTGTTGTTGTTGTTCGATTGCTACCTGTTGGCTGGTGATGCATAAGTAAATAAATAGTCAAATAGTCGAGAAGCAAGAGAAGAAGAACAGATCGTGGCGCAAGATCATCGAGATCGAGTGTGCCAGACGTGGTCCGAGGCCGACCCAGTGACCAAGTTATGTTAGCCAGGTCGACTGAGGTGGGCACCAAAGAGAAAGGAACTCGGCATTCGGCGGCAATTGCCCCCGAAAGAATTTATGAGATTTTTCGTTGAACGTTGTCTGTTAGTGTGTGTGTGTGTTTGTGTGCTCAATATATAATGAAAGATCGTTCAGGGGAGCAGACAGATAGCAACTAGAACGGCAAATGGGAACAGTTGTTGTTCGTTGTATCGCCTAGTATTGGTATGCAGTGGCGCCCCCTGGCGGCTGAATTGTCATTGCTAACTGAAAATGAAAAGCGCATGCGCGAACGAGTTTTACAAGCGTGAGTTTTATTTTTTCATGTTTTTTTTCCCCTCTTGCGAGTGAAATCGATATCGAGAGTATCGTCTCTAGAGTGTTACTCATTGTGGAGAGAGGGGGAAGATGGAGAAGTAGAGGAGGGGGTTTGCCATACCAAATCGCGCTTATAATTTGCTTTGTTTTCACAGTGAAATTGCAAAAAAAACGTCTGTCGAACATCTTCACTTTGCTCATATCTTGCGTCTAATTAACGCTTCTTCGACTCTGCCTGCTTTCCAATTGTCTGACTATTGAGTTGTTTCCACTCTCGTCCCAAATGGTACTCGCTCCTCTCTTATGGTTCACATCGACATCGACATCATCCACATCCACATCCAAGTCCCCAGCCCCCAGCACACTCTTCCTGGCATTCCTCCCCGAAAATGAAATCAAACGAAATCTTTCACGCGCCAATTCCTCGCATAGTTTACGCTGCTTAATCAGCACGTAAATGTTTGATTTTTATTTTTAGCCAAAATAAAACAATGTTAACTGAAAAGGCTGCAATATGGCACACACATACACACACGACTTTATACACGCAACACACACACGCAATTAAGGATTGTATAATGAAAACTTGGCGCATTGAATTTATTTTGTTGGCAAATTCTATTTGCCACGTGCCTCAGAGTTAAAAGCATAACAAAATCATCGATATATACAAGTAATATATATTCACGTATTAAAGAAGCAAACCAATTCCAGATATGAATATTATGATCATCGTAAGATTAAAGAGATATCTCGAAAAATAATTCGCATGCTGTTCTGACGCAATTGAAATGAAATTGTATTGAGCTATTACATAACTAAAATTATTGTATTTGAATCGATCATGCCTTAAGGTATTTCTATTAATGAAGAAATATTGCAGAATAGTATTTATTTCTAAGTTTATCGAATTTCAAAAGTTTGTGCATATCAATTATTTGTTAACTGTTAAATTTTTGCCACATAAGTATTTCGATATTTGAAGATTCAACACATTCTCAGTTTCAAAAGATGAAAGTTCTAATGTTCTTGTCTCTGACTTGCCAATTAAAATGTCCCGCGAATATGTATTTTTTTATGCATTTTTAACTGAAAAACCATTTGAAAATTTTGTGGAAACATAATTTGATGTCGTTGATTAGTGCCTGAAGGCGTAATACTCGTAAAACACGGTTTACTTTTAATGGCGTCGCAAAAAAAAGAAAAAAAAAACTAACAAAAAATGTATGACATGGACTGACTGTGGAGAAATTTCATTGCACATTGAGCATAAACATTAAAAAGAGGCAGGCAAACATAAAGAATACCACAGCACAAGCAGGAAAACTAATTAACATTCCCTGGTATTAAGAATGGGAGAGATTCTAGTCTATTCTCTGGACCCCTCTAGTCTATGAAATATGTGGCAGGCGGTCAGCCACAGCTGGAGATGGGAGTTGGAGTTTTCGACTGCATATAGAGCGGTTAAGTGGCTCCACTCCAAACGCGTCACGCTTTAACGGCTCTCTGACAAACCGCCGCCGCCATCGCCTCCGCCTCACCACCAACCCGACACTCCCTACTATGCGGTGCCGTCATTCCAGGGCATTCCAATAGAGTGCACAGAGTCCAATTGGAAGGGAGCCGTCACTTTGCATCTATGCAAGTTGTAGTTGTAGTTGTTTCTCTTGTTTTTATTATTGTGTTGTCGACCCTTTGACAACTTCTCGTTGTTATTGTTTTTGTTGCTGCTGTGCTGTGCTGTGGTGTTCTATGCGGTGCTTCGTGCTTCATTCGGTTTGTTTTGTTTTGTTTTTCTATCGGAAGTTGTTTTGTTAATTTATGACTTTTTCAAATGGAATTATGTCTACCCTCTACAGGAAATGCAATTAGTTTTTTTTCTTTTTAGTTTTTTTCCGGGGTTCTGCACTTCGACTTTGCTTTTTGTTGTTGTTGTTGTTGATGTTTTAGAGTTTTGTCAATTGTCGGATGTTTTCCTGCTCTCACAGAGTTTGTCCCGAGTGCATGTGTGTGCGTGTGTGTGACCGATATTTGACCTACATGTTTTTATATGTTGCGAGATGTTTTCAGCGTCTCTTAAACATTTTTATGACACATTTGACAAATTAGTTGAAAATTTACTACTTGACGTGCGGATAGATGAAGAGTGGCATGCAATTGATGTTACAGCTTAGACAAATGAAAAGAACATGTGCTCAGCATGGTGTGAATGAACTAATGACTGACAATCTATGACTAGCAATTCTTGTCAATTACTGTTAGATAGTTGATGGAGTTTAGAATAGATACGAGCACTACTATTCATTTAAAAATGAAGCCAAGTTTTTTTTAGGAAAGTGTTAATTAGGTTAAAATATACTAAACTAATATACTAAAACGTGATATTATGCAACATGAATATACCGAAGAAATACTAAAATATACTAAAAGCAATATTTAGTATAACGAGGTGTAGCTACATCGATTCGACTGTTGCAGCCGACCAACAATATATATTCTTTATGGGAAATATACTAAACTAATATACTCAAATGTGGTATTATACAAAATAAATATACCGAAGAAATACTAAAATATACCAAAAGCTATATTTGGTATAAAGAGGTTCGATTTGACTGTTGCAGCTGACCAACAATATATATTTTTTATGGAATCGGACAACCCATCCTCTAAATTAATATACTAAAATGAGGTATTATACAAAATCAATATACCAAAGAAATACTAAAATATACCAAAAGCTATATTTAGTATATCGAGGTGAAGCTATATCGATTTGACTTTTGCAGTTGACTAACAATATAATATATTCTTGTGAATGGGTAAAAAAAAAACAAACTCAACTTCCTTCGTAATACCTTAATCATATTAAAGTCAGAGCACAATCGCAACCTTTGTATTGCTGAACAACGCAAATTCTTCTGCAGCGTCATAATGCTTCTATGATACGATTAAAATTTACCAAAACAAAATTCACATCAGCCAATGCCTCGTTTAGAGAGTCAACGTCCCGTTTCGATGATGGTTCAACAAATTTGCGTGTTTTTTCTTCTTTGGAGTTCTTGTCAGCGTATGTGGCGTTAACTTTGAATATGTTTTGACTTTGTATTTGAATATCAATTTGCGATTTCCTGTTCAATGTGCAAACAATACGCGAGTGAATTGACAGCAAAGTGTGATTGATATATTTATATAATAATTTATGCATTGAAATTGAGATTTATCCACGTTTTTCATATCTGATAAGCTTGACTAAATATTTATGGGATATACAATATATTTTATCAAAACCTTGACCACCTTGGCAGACCTTCAGTGGCTTTGCAGCGTCATCTGTCGCTATTAGCTAACACTTACGATTACGTGTTTTTTTGTTGTCGTTTATTTATATATGTATGCAGTAAGATTCCCCCTTTCTGCCCGCCCGACCACACAGTCCCTTGGATCCGTTAGTCAACATAAATGAAGTGTCTTGGCGATTCTATATAGAATTACGTGGGGCACATTCACAGACGCCACGCCGTTTGGTTTGCATTTCGTAATCTCTCAGACAAAGACGGCGATAAAGATGTCGTCTATTCTAACATGTTGAAAGGCAACCAACGGGTGGAGAAGGGGTTTCTGGTGAGGGAGAGGCAAAGAGGGAGAGAAGTGCAATCTGCCTGCTGCCAGTCTTTTGTTTTGTGTGTCAGTCTAAGAATACACAGACATACATCCATTGTTTCGCTGCATTTTAATTGTGAATTTCAGTTGTGAGCATTCGCAATCTCAAGATACGCGTACTCGTATTCGTATTCGTATTCGCATTCACATTGGTATTTGTATTCATAGTATCTATGCCAAATAGTCGTGCAGTCCCACATATGTCGAACGGTTTGAATGAATGCCCAAGCTATATGCAGTTTGCAGACTCTTAAATTGGAATACTGTTTTAGTAGTGTAAAAAGTCTATTAGACATTTTTGAATACAGTATTTATTTGAAGCAATTGAGAATTCTCAATCAAAAGTAATGTTTAAATTAAAGATATATCATTTTAAATGTATATGCAAAAATTAAATGATTTTTCAATGCATTACTTATTCTAAAACATTCTGATATTTTCTTGAAATACTTTCGCGCACATCGAACTATCGATAGTACTATCGGCACTATCGACACTTGAGCATAATCTTTTATTTTGGGTAAAATAAAAACAATATCGATGACCAAGCTAATCGATTGGTTAATGGCCAACAATCAAATACTATCGATTGTGCAGAATATCGATAGTACTCCACCTGACTTTAAACCAATAAATTCCTTCGACTAGAGCATCTAAATGTTACGCTCGCACAGGCATCATTATACTGCTCTTATGTGATATCTTTAGCTTACTATAATTGTTGCTACGTGTATTTGAAGAAGAAAAAAATAAAACTTTTCTAACTTGAAGGTAATTGTTGCTTATTTGCCTGTCTCTCTATCTATCTATCTGTTTGTCCGTCTATCTTGCCGCATGGTCATTGTATAATGTCAATTACTTGTGATTTACGACAGTTTAATGATAGACGCTGGCTGAGTTCGTCTTGGACTTATAAGAAGCGCTGCTAACAATTTACATGATGCGAGCTTTGCATGTGATGAATGCGATAAGTTCTTGCTGCCCAGTGTTGCATGTAATTGGCTCGTAAAACTTTTTCCCAGTGTTCGTTTTTTTTTTCGGTTTTTTGTTTTGTTTGTTGTATCCAATTACAATATGTGCATATGTGCATTCGATGGACCCCAGCGAAAAAGGGACGCCCCAACTTGAACCATAAAATGTCAACAACTTTCCACATGCCACATACCACAGTGCGATGATTGTTCACATTGTTGAATGTGACGTAATCGATGCATGCAGCCAAAGAAAGAAAAAACGATAATTTCAAGTTAAGTACTTGCTTATTCAGTGGACAAGCTGCACAGGTGTCTTGCCTTCTATTCCAATCACACTAAATAACAATTAGCCATATGTGGAAACTCTTTTATTTTTGCAGCTCTTTTTCTCATCTATTTCATCTTTTAGATATTTCATTATGTTTTTTGTGTGTTTCGATTTGGCAATCGATTTTTTTTTTTTGGGGGAATGCCAAATGTTGTTTTGAGTCAGCGATCGAAGGTGACAATGGGTTGATAACAGACTTGAATTAATGCATCAGCATTTAAATAAATGTTTAAAATACTGATAAATCTAATATAATACTTATATATTATAGGTGATAATTGGGTGTTTAAGATACTCTGTGATCAATAGCTTAATAATCCTTAGTAATTTTCTATAATTATTAATCAAAATGTACTTCTTTAATAATACCGAGGTAATTAAAATCTTTCATAATAATAATACTGTCAAAGTTAACAACAAAAACTATAAATTTGTTGAACTTCCAGTAAAAAAAATGATTTATAAATAAATTTTCCAGTCTCTGTCGCTGCTAAACAACTTTAAGCTGGCTTATTCATTTTAGAGACATGTTCTTTCATTTTTTGCCCATTGTTCAACTATTTCTTTTGAGTCACCGCACTAATAATTCAACAGGTTCTGCTTTAAACATTTTGTGGCCGCTTGTTTTGGTTCTAAACAGCAACTGGAACCTGACAATCTAAACCGACCACGACCACGACCACCAACCGACTACCGAAAGGGAAACGAACTCATTGAAATTCTTGACAAGCTACGCACGCGAATTGGGTAAAAGAATAAAAACGAAACGAAACGAACTCAAGTGTGGAGAAAGAATATGAAAACATGTCAGTTAAGGGGGCCCATCTGGTTGGGCTATAGGTCGAGTTATCGTCGCTTCATTCGGTCTCTCTTTCTATTTCCCCCAAATAAATGTCAATATACCATACGCTGCGGGTGTCAAGAGTTTTCTAGGCGCTTATCGGATTGTTTCAAGACCAATAAGGCGGCGCAAAGTGGAAAATTCGCTAAACTAATAAGCCAGGCCAATGTGTCTATTTGGGGTTGCAGAGGGGGGAAGGGAAAACGCTGTGCACAGTGGGTGAGCAATAAAGCTTCGTATTGTGAGGAATGCAAAAAAGTTTTAATTAGAAAAAAAAGCAAAACAAAAAATAATAAAAGCTTATGCATGAATATGAAAAGTTTTTCCTTAGTTTGGATGCTGTTGAAAAAGCGAACAATGCCACAGCATCGGCGCATCAGCAGCGTTGTCGTTAAGCCAAACAAAAGCCCGGCTCAATGACAACAACAGCCATGTGGCAACTGTAGTTGCAGCAAGGGGCAGCCATAGAAAAGTATCTGTGAAGTTGCAAACGGCGAACAGGCGAATGGCAAACAATAACTTGACACATATTGGAGTACCCGGAGTATTTATCATACAGGAAGCACTCTTGTCGTCGTCGCCGTCGTCGTCGTTGTCAAGTGCATTACACTTTTAGCATGCCAAAGCAAGCAGCTTCTGTCCGTCGTAGCCTCGCAGGCAAGTTGAATGAACCAAACCAAACCACTCTGCGCCTTTCTCCTACATTCTCATTCTCATGCATTGCCGAACTCCGTTTATGGCTGATTAGGGAGTTGCTCCCTTGCAACTGGGACAACAACTGAATATTGACTCACACATGCAACGACAATATCTAAAGTCAATACACTGATAAACAGTCGGTCCAACTGTCAATCACATTCGTAATGCATTTTGCATTGAAATTTGTTTATCTTTTGTCGGTATTTATGAAAGAATTTACGATGCAACGTTTTGCTGTGGGTGCAAGTTGAGGACGCATTGCAACATTGTCGCTGCTATCAATTATGGTGCTCAGGCTGAGAAGTCAGTAGGTCAGTGGAGCAGTCAACTGATTACATTCAGATAAGCTGAAACTTATGGTCTAGATGCTTACGAATTTAAATCAAGATAGTTGTAGAACGAACAAGAGTTTCGATTTCGGACTTTGTCTAACTTAAGATGCGCATCTAATGCATGACAAATGTGTTTTCTTGAAACTAATACTTCTTTAAGATATAATAAGACAAGCAAGCGTTATGCAATAGGTTTAAAACCCATCATATTCTGCCCGATCATATATCATATGTATTTCGACAGTTAATTTGATTAAGTCTCCTCAAGTTCGCCAAGTCAACGAACTTTTCACCCCTTGACATGAACACAAGCAAAAAAAGTCTCTTGCATAAGAATCTGCCATTCGATACGCCTCCAAACGTCTTTAATTAATTATTAAATATTGCTTATAGAGTTTTTCTTGCCCGTTTCCATATTTTGCTTGTGCACAAAAAGAAACCAAAAAAAAATACGTTTGCTGAAAGTTGAACTCACCTTTACACAGAAATTTTACTTGCGCAATTGCCGTGATGTCTGATGTCTGCGAAAAAAAAAAAACAAGAAACAAGAAAAACACAAACGAGCATTAGATAAATGTCAGACAAAGTTACATTGCAACAACAAGAAACAAAACATAAAGAAAAGATACGCAAAATATTAGTGATTATCCACATAAATATGAAATATGTCTGGCATCAAGTTAGTTAGTTAGTTGTAACAACAATCAGACAACTGTCAGGGGCTCTTGAAATTAATCAACGTCGTAAATGAATGAAACCAGAAACCATTACAACTCATTATAAACGTCGTATGAGAAGTACTAGTATAATAAAACCTGCCTATACAGACACACAATAAGTATCTATTCTTTGTATTCAAATGAACACTCTGCTCTCTGAGAGAAGGTAAGCAAAACTTGTCAACTGTAACGACGCTCGCAGGCAATCAACAGAAATGCATAAATTAATAAAGCAAGAGAAATGATAATATGAAATGTTATCGACTGTGACTACCAACAACAACAACAACAACTACAATGATGACAATGGCCATGTAATGAGTAAAACAAAACATGACATGAAAGTCAGGGTTACTTCTCATTGGGGGTGTGTATGGGTGGAGAACTGTCTGCTGCACGCAGCTAATTTCATGCTTAGTTGCGCAGTATCTTTTATAATTGATAGTCCATAGAGAGAACAGCAGGTAACCACCACAGACAACACAGTAAAAAGGACTCAAAGTACGCACTGCGGCTCCAACAAAGTTTTGTCAACTTTAAAACTTATCAAAGCAGCGAATATGAAACAAAAAGCACTTAAAGGATTGTCAGTTGCCATAAGTTTGTTGCCAAACTAAGTTATAATGAATGCGTAAGAGATAAAGATACAAAAATATTCATATTTATATTTATTCATTTTCCTGCGTTTAACTTTCTAGCATTTTATTTGCAAAGTTTTCCTCATGCCTTTTTAAATTAAATCAATTTCGCCTACAATTTTCTCACATCTGGATATAGTACTAAAAGTTGGCTAAGTGCTCGATGATGAGGGCAATTTATGAATAGACGGCAAGTTCGTTAGTGACGTCTGTAGTTAACCGCAATAGTTACAACAAATTGCCAATAAACAGACCGACTCTTCGGTTGTCCTTGCCACCGTTCGTTGGCCCCTAAGGAGAGCTTTTGCCCCAACTGATGACACGCACTTTGCGTGTTTATTAAATAAATACAAATTTGCATAAATTTGCCAACGCAAAAAAAAGAGCAGAATACCAAATAATCCGAAGCGAGTCTTGTTGTTATTTTTTCTGGCAAGTCAGCGATGCATCGCAAAGCCAACAAAATTTATTCAGCCTCATAAGAAAAAGGATTCATTGTGAGAGAAAAAGTGTAAATGTTGATTACGAAATTACGCAAAAAAGGGAAAATGACACTGATTTTTCATGCATAAATTCAGTGGCTTTGATAGATGTATGTGAGCTGACTTAATCCAAATCCTTGGCCTTGTCTGTCACTGTCTGATACCAAATACAAAAAAAAAAAGAGAAAAACGACACTCCCATTCCACTTAAAAGACGCAGCGTCTGCTGCCTGCTGTCTGCGGTTCTGATGATGAGCTCAACTGGAGGCTTACCTTGACCCAACCCAACCCAGTCTAAGTCAAGCCACACTCAACCCAGCCCAACCCAACTCGATTCAACTCGAGCTGAGCTTAGCACGTTCGGACAACTTCTATGCATCCATAACTCAGACCAAGTACTCGTAATAACCCGTGGGGCACTTTCAATGAGTTTCGAGTTTGATCCCCCCTTGGTCTTGAACTCCTGCTAAAGTGTAACTAATACGCAAGCTTGGACTGGCACAATAGGTAATGGGAGTACACAAAAACCGATGGCCTGCTCTTTGATTAATGGATGCCGCTACTGTTTGAAACACGAGGCAGACAGAGCTCAAGGGAGGAGGAGCCGAGGGGCATAGGAATTTATGCACGTTTTGATTCGAGACGCTGGCGGCATCATGATTCTCCTCTGCGTATTGAAAGAACCGAGCAAGCAAAGCATAAAGAAGATTCTCTTTATGCTTTGCTGTAGATGTAGAGATGAAATGATGTATAGAACCAGAAATTAAGAATTATAGAATGAACAGACAACAGACAACAAAACCCAATTCCTTCGCCCAAGCGAAGCGGATCGGAGCGAACATTCAGTTAATCGACTTTAAGTGGTCGTCATCGGGCATTAAATGGTTGCCAGCCTTAACCTTAGTTGAGTCAGTTCGGTGCGGTTCAATGTTAAGCATATCATTTGTCTTATGCCTTAATAGTAGTTAAGTTAGAACCCAGCATGGGTTGTATTCTTCTTGTCCAGTTTGAGAAGGGGGTCTAATTAGCGACAATCATTTTTCATCTCCTGTCGAGAGTCTCTTTGAGCTTGATTTTAAATTTGTATAGCCAACATTGCATTCGAGTTTTTTGTCTGTGATTAGCTCGACTCAATGTCATGCCACAACACAACCACTTGACCAGTTTTGTATCTCACAGATACATTCACACAACTGCAGCGATATCGAAAACTTTTGTTGTTTCTTTTGTTCTGCTTATAGCAGAATAAGCAAAATATTCAAATAAATTATCAACTAGAACAAATTGTTAAACGCGAAAGAGTGGAAATCACTTGCTGCCAGCTGCACAGTAGCCTCAGCGAGTTTTCTGCTTTTGTTTGTTTGTCGCATTGTTGCACAAAAGTTTTACATGATAATACATTTTGTGGGCGCTCTTTTAAATTGTCTAGATGAAGGGGGCGTGACAAAAACTACTGGTATGTGTGTCATGTGAGCTTGGGCTGTCTTTGTGTGGGTTGTAAATGAGTTGAGCTAAGCTAAGTTGAGTTGAATTGAGTTGAGCAAGCGAAGCAAAGAAGATGTTGTGGGTATCACACTTTGCACAAAAGAGAATAAACTCTTTATAGTGTTGCGAAACACACAAAAGCGAACAAGTTAATAATGGAACGCACGCTTGAGATAGTCCCAACTTTGAAAGTGATATAGCAACTAACAATATTATTAATGAATTTTGCATTATAAGTTTAGATTTTCAGCTTGCCAAAAAGTTGTCACAAAGTTGTCAAACGATTTTGCAAAGAAATTTTTCTTATATGCATATTGAGTTTAGAGACTTTTTTTCAGATTTTTGGTTACAATGAAATAAAATCTTAGGAGATATCAAAGACATAATTTTATATGCGTGAATCTGGTATATTTTCTACTCTGTGGTATATAGTATTTGTTGTACACAAAATAAACTTTTGTTATTTCAGTACTTTTTTTTTGTATATTAATTATATTTTAACCATAATACCGCTAATTTACTTTTATTGAAAGTTGGTAGCAAGTACCTTACAGTGTGGTTCACTCGACTGTTGCTTTCAAACTTCTTTTTGCATATTATTATAACTTACACTTGTTAACAAACAATTTCCGCACTTTTTCCATCCCAGTAACATCCATATCCATTTCGATAATGAAATATTTTGCTCTACTCGATAAAGACGCGAATAGTTATTTGCATCTTGAGATACATTTTCAATGTTGATCACACTTTGTAAATGCAAATTTAAATGCCAAGACGATGTCTTTGCTTTGTTGTCGTCGTTGGCAAGTGCTTAGTATGCAAAGTATGGCATATATTGTGGCCACGACAAGTTGTGCTGTCATTTTGCGTGATTGTTCAGGCGACAGTAGACCGTAACGAACAAAAGAAATGAGTTATGGACTGCACTTGACTGTTGTGTGCGTAGTTACAATTTGTGATAAATCTTGATCACTGTGTATTGGCCACTGGCATTTACGGAAGTTGTTACCCAACCAGTTACCTGATAAGGGGTGCGGTCTAATGATCGCAGATTGTAAACGCAACAAAAACACTATCAAAACTTAGACATTATCGATGGCTACGATAGCAATATCAAACGCACCCAAAAATTTAGCAAACTATTTGAAATTCATTCTTTAGAAATCCTCCTTTGTATTTGATTAATATTTTATAATACTATTATATTATATGAGCTCATTTATGTACTTTTTCTTATACCTGATATTTCAAGTGTTATTTGCTTCAGCTTCACTTCGTTTGGCAGCTTGTCTTTGTTGCTGACCGACTCCATCGAGCAGGTAAATATTTAATTATCGCATGTTTTTGTTTGTTTGTTGCCATTTCTAAAAAAATATAATTCTTTTTCGGTTTCAGTTTTGGTTTATTTTTTAATGAGCGTTTCTCGTGTGCAATAACCTTGCACAGAGACAGACGGCGCAACAAACTTGACATGGCAAGCAAAGATTTGCAAGTAGAAATAAAAACAAAGCGCGAAATCTAAGATAAGCTTAAATTGCGTTTCTTTTATATGGGTTTCAGCTGTTTCCTTTTTATTTGTGTTTGGCGTTTGACTCTTTTTTTATTATTGTTTTTATCTGAACATTTGCGGCGAGCATGAAAAGTATCTTCTGTGATAGCTAGTTTTGTGTGTTAAACACATTTTATGTTAACATTTCTCTATCTCTCTCTCTCTCTCTCTCTCTCTCTCTCTCTGTGTGTCTCCACTGTGATTTATTTATCAGCAATGTTCAATGTCTTCCTACTTTTGCCCACACACAAGGTTGACTTTCACGCGACACTCGCCACTCGCCTCGACTCGGAATTGTTGTGTTTCCTTTTACAGTTTTCTACTCGGTAATATACGTAATTCGAAATCGATTTCGATTTGCAATATGTGTGGAAATGTGAAATGATGTGCCGCACAACAAGGTTTGTACACACATTTGAGGTCTTTGTTGAAAAGCAAATCTTATCACATTCGATTGGGTTTCAAATGCGCAATTGTAAATTGAATGCAAAATGTAATTTATATCGTCTGAATTCTCATAAACACTCTGAGAACAGAAGCTTTATTGTATATTTGTAACATTTATAACATATATATATAATTAAACCTTGTTTTTATAGTCGCTTCCCATAAGGTTGAAGGGTGTTATAGCTTAGTGCACGCAGCTTTGTGACTTCGGAAAGCAGAAGGAGTTATCTTCGATCACATAAAGTACATATTATATATATTCTTGATCAGAGTCAGCAGCCGAGACGATATAGCCATAATAACTACAACTACAAGAGTTATTAAAGAAGTACTTTTTATGGAAAAAAGCAACTTCTTCAAGGTAGGGTCTTAGCAGCTTTGGCTGACAATCTGGTATATTTTGAATGTAGTACTATATCTATATACCAAATACAACATTATATATTTCAGTATTCTTCGGTATAGTGATTTGTAGATTTTTAGAATACTAAGATGTATATTCCAAATGTAACAGTTGGTATATTTTAGTATATTTGGCGTATTTTGAGAATTCCTCAATGTATATACACCAATTTTTTTTGTATTTTTGGTATATCAATTTGGTATGCTTAAGAATAATACCGCGCTGCATATTGTATATTCAATTTGGTAAATTTTACTTTTTCTTTTCTTTTTTTTTGGTATAATAATTTGGTATAATTTCAGAGTAATACCGCACTGTTTTGCTCGAATTCAAAATGGTTAGCGGGTATCTCACAGTCGAGCACACTCTATAGTAGCTTTCTTTCTAGTTTTAAACTAAATTCCCATTATACAATTCGAAGAATTATCATACGCAATTCAACTGGCACAAATCGTGAATTTGTTGAAAACCGCAGTTCATTATTATCACCTAGTTACACTGAAATAATATGATATATGTATAAATAACATATTTATATTTCTGGCATACCGGCTATTTATATTGTATTCATATGTGTACAGACATATTTACGCCTACATATGGAACATGTCGGACGCTATCAATGGGACAATTTATTGCTGCACAAATTGCGACGCATGCAAATCATAGAAATGCGCTGTTAATTAAATACCAGTTGGAATATATAGTATTCTGTTACGCTTGTGCCACACAATTACAATTAATTTCAATTATTAGTGCATAAATATTAATTTAGTTGAAAATCTGTGTACGTTTCTGCATAATTATTCACTGGATATAAACGATATCAGTTTCAGTTTCAGGTTCTGCGCAATTTGCACAGCTGTATTCCAAATCTTGAGAGTATTATCGCCCAGTTGTTACGCCTGAAATGCAGCTTAATGTGTTGTAGAGGAATTTTCATAAAAATCAAATTGAATCTGAAATTTGCTTCAAATATGCGAAACTCAATGTGCACAACAGCTTTACAATTGGGTTTTTGTCATGGCTTTGGAATGTTTACACTTTTATGCCTTATCTAAAAAGTTTATATTTAAAGCATGAAAAACTTACCGAGTGTGGATAAATGTTAAACCCTAAGTTTCTCCCGATATGTCAACCAAGTACATAAGGTTTTCTGTAAGAAATAAGGTAAATTGTAAATGAATTTCATGGAATTGTTATGTATATTTAAACATTCGATCAATCAAGTACAAATGTACAAATCCCACGACCAATTTTATCTGATTTTCTTATAAGGTTCAGGCGACCTAAATTAAATAGTCACAAACCAACAAAGTTGCCCCAATTTTATTACACGAATGTAACAAACAAAACAAAAAAAAAACCATTCTTATCTCCAACTTACAAAATTCCCATTGCGTGTATCTAAATAAAATAGAAATGATAATAGAATATTAATTCTATTAAAGCCTAGGCAATTTAACTGTAGCGCCTGTCTTATCGCTTGCGTGTGAAACTAAATGTTTGACTGATAAGCGACTGTTAAAGGTAATCCACATGTATACACTTGCATATAGTATATGCCAGACAAGCCAATCAGTAATTGGGGGCGTGTGAATCACTTGACGGGCTGCAGATAATGTTTGGAAACAAACTTTAATTGATAGCCAGAGAATGTCGTACAATTTGACTGATAAGATTTGGGTAATGAAATCAGGGCAAGAGTGTCCACAACTATCTATTTAAAGTAGAAGGAAATAGCCTTCCTCAATATTTATAGTATTCTCTTTATGTTCAGTTCATTCCAAGAACAAACTCCTTATGCAGCTTCACACATAAATCAGTTGTGAACAGCAATGATAAACATTCGATGAGCTTGATCAACAAATCAAATTGTTTTTATGCAGCATAAATTTCGCATTGCTAAAGCCGCAGACGCGCGATGTTTCAAAGATTTAACTGCGATGCTTTGCCGCTCCTCTTGAAATCGAATCGAAAATAAACAAAACAAAAGCAAAATCGAAAGTGACGACTGCACAACAAATCTCACAGAGGATCATATCGGGAGTGTTTTGTGTGTGTGCTGTGGATCACGTCTCTGATATTTCATTTAAATGTGTAATTTGCATGCATGTGCAATTTTTTATTTGTATTCACTGAAATGCGCTGAAATAAACGCAAATAAAGAAGCGATTTCCTCGTTTTATTTGGTTTCCATATGCTGTCACAGCAAGCCCCCAAGTAAAGTCTGGAATATATAATTTATTAATCCTGTAATTATTTATATTTATGCCTTGGGATAAATCAACGTTAAGAAAACAAACCCAAAAATACAATGTTTGTATTTTGAAATGCTACAAAACAGCATTTTGTTGAATAAATTTAAACTGGCCGGCAAGTGACATGAATTAATGCAAATAATAATAGCAACAAGTGGGAAAAAATACAAATAAAAATAGCGCAAGAAAATAAATATGCTGTTGAAAGCACGCAAAATGTGTCTGTTCAAAATTGAAAAGCTCGTAAAAAAAATCAACAAGAAATCAACAAGTGAAAGCGCCAAAAATAATACAAACTTGTATCTATCTATTACTCAGCTGTTGGCCATTGAGCAGCTGTTTCGACTGATTTATATTGTGTCTATATGTATTTTGTACGGAATGTCTTGCTAGACAGCAGACACCAAAGTAAATAAATATAAAGAAAGGCACTTGGAATAATTACGAAAGATCTTTGACATCGATCGTAATCAACGTTATGAAAGGAAATTGAAGCTTTTCAATGAATGTAAAATGAGCGACAGTTGCAAATATTTTTGATCTACTTTCTTTTCACTTCCACACCTTCATACCTAGAAATATTCAGAGCGTTGTTAGCCCTTGTTTATTTTAATTACAAAAATAATAATATAATTACAAGGGCCATGGAATGCTCGAAATATGTAATTCAAGAGTGTCAAGTACATCACTGTAATCAGTCCGACAACAGACGCAACCATTGAGTATACTTAATATTAAATATTGCGCATACGCAGCGTTGCACACACCACAATTGTGGCATTCAAAATACACCCATATCCTGCTAGCCACGTTTTGAAAGCAGCAGCTGCACACAGCTGCTAATTTAACAGGCAACAACAACAACAACTACAGAAATATGATTAACCACAACTGCAGCAGCCCCAAAAAGATACAAAATGAATGTTGCAATCTGTGCTTGCTGCTGACTGGCAACACCAACAACAACAACAACAGCAACTACAAGAAACTGTTGCAGCCAAAGCATTGCATGATTTTTCGAGTCATAATGAAACTGAAAGCAGACAACAGCAGTTGGCGTAAATTAACGTTAAAAACACAGCAAACCAACTTTTTGAATTCGTCGACTTGCACAGCAAAAGTGGCTAAAAAAGAGAGGAAGAGGGAGTGCAGAAAGAGGACTTGCGAACATTTAACAATTTCTGTTTTATTTTGCATCTATTTTGTTGTGCACACCCCAATATTTTTGCACAGTAGTCGGCAAATCGCCACAGATCTCTCACAGTCACTTGTTTGGCGGGGAGCGCTTGTAACACAGTCGTTATAAAGCGGACAACAACGATTTGTTGGTCAGGCCTTGCCTTGCCTTATAACTACATTTGCGGCCAGCTGAGTCTGGTTTTTCAGCTGTTTTTTGCCGTTAATTTGTCGCTGACTTATCCCCATCTACATAAGTAAATCGCTTTAATTTGCCTGTTAATGCCCTATTGTGAAAGTGTAGTGGGGATATTAGCAAAGCACCACAGACGTATGACGGTAAAAATCAATTTATAGATTTAAAAAACCAATAAAATATATAAAATTTAGATTATTATTAAAAACTCAAATGATTGCATTTGTATTATTCGATTTTATATTTAAATTTTAAGACAAAATTCGCACTAAAAAAAGAATAGGTAAAACAGTGTGCCCATACGCTTATTTTTTTGGGATTTTCATAGGGTTGATTTTAATAACCTTATATTAACGATGGTACATCAGCTAGTTTGTTGTGACTTTAGATACAATTAGAAATTGTAATTTAAAATTTTAACGGAAAATCACACTTCGATTATTTAAACTATTTACTGTGCAAATCGATATAAATACAATTTAATTATGCAAAAATATTAGAATGGATTTTTTTTTTTCTAAATGTAAATACCATAAATCATGCACAGTAACTGAAAATCAGTCACAAACTTAAAAAGCCTTCAATTCTAGTAGATTTCTTGATTTCAAATTACATTCAAAGTTTGTTTAGTCAAGACAATCGCAACACGTGCCAGACCAGTTTTGCCTTTAATTTTAATCGAAAAAATTATGTTTAACAATTGTACGTATCTTATATAAGTAAAAGTGCTGAAATAATTCACAAAAATGGTCTGTCGTTTCCTATTGCAAAAATGAAATACTTGAAGCATTAAATATGAATATATTGCAAATATTACTGAAATAATGTATTTTATTTTTGGAATTTTTTGGGCTATTAAGACGAGGCCTGAAATAGTCGTAATAAATTTGAAATATTATGGTACGCTTGAAGTGATTTTCGTGTAATTATTTTGTAGCAGACCTGCATTTCTTTTGAATCTGTTGATGGCGCGAGTACGCCTACTTTTTACATCATTTATTATGTGGGCAATCTAATAATGGCTGCGATTCGACTTGAAATTACTTTTTACTTAACTGCAAGTACCAGTTAAGTTTGGCTTCCAGAAGTGGTGTAAAGGGGGGAGATAGTGTTGAGTATCTCATTGCATGTTGTGTGGCACGCTTCGTTGGCTGCCCCTGCGTTTATCGAATCGCTCAGCTGCAACTGAACTGAATGTATCTGCGATTGCATTGAGCATTGAGTGAGTGATTGAATTGAAGGTAGGCAGAAGGCAGGCCAAACCGATTTCAGTTTTAGACTAGAGAGATACTTACTTCTCGCACTTGCAGATACAGATACATTTTTGACGCATTACTTTGGTATCTGTGGGCGTTGTTGTCTGTTCGCTGGGCTTTTGAGTGTCAAGAACTTGTCTTGGCCATAAAAGAGAAACCGGCAGATATGTGCACCAAATGCACCAACAACTGGCAACTGCCAACTGCCAACAATTTGGTTGTTGCTGTTGTGGTTGTTGTTAAAGTTCAACCAGTTTCTTGAGACTTTTATGGTAGCTTGCAGACATCAGCAAAACCAAGAAATAGCTGTCAATGCGCGCAGGTTGAAGTCATGGCTATACCTAGGCCATGGTTTGCTTTTATAACTTAAGGGCGAGTCTACTTTTAGTTCATCTTAGCAAATTTTGTATATACCCAAATTATGAGAAAAATCTTTAATCTTTAAGCTCAAATAAATATGATGACCTGCATAACAAAGCATAACAGAGTCAATAAACCCTTAAACATCATCATCTGGCATAATCAAAACAGAGAAGCAAACGAGCCGAAACAAGTTTAATATATTTATAAGGCTGATTCTGTTCTTTACTCCAAATACACTGAACATGGACGCAGTGAAGCATTGCGAGGCGAGAAAATTCTGAAAAATGGCGTATACTAAAAATGAATACAACACAAAAACACAAAAAAAAAAAGAACAAACAACAAACTAGAATAGCCAGCGAAAAGCATAACAAAGAGGGGGCAGCTCAGCTACAAATACACACACACACACATACTATACACACACACACACAGAGTCACAGACTAAGTACGGATAAGTACCTACGACAAGGCAAGACGAGTCGACAATGCGCCTATGAACCTGGCAACCGGTTCTCGACTCTGGAGTACAAACACAAATAGCAGAACTTGAGCTTGAGTATCCATAAAGCAAACAGGCGATAGCAGCAGCAGCGGCAGCAAAGGGCAGTAGATGTAGATACTTGTGCACAAAATCGGGTTTTAGAAGCTGCTGCTGCTGCTGGCCAAAGCCAAAGAGCACAGGTAGATGCACCTCAACTTGGAGGAAATGCTTTTAGATTCAGACCAAAACTATAATCATACACTCAACAAAAATTTACGAAGCCAAAATAATGCAAATTCATAAAAATAAATAATATATATTCAAAAACAAAACTATAGACTAGTTTGGCTTTATCTTTTTAAAGAAGAAATATGAAACAAAATGTTAAATTTGATAAACATCTTATTAAAATAATATGAAGGGAAATGTGAAACGTAAAATTCTTAAAAAAAAAGAGAGAAAAATGAGTACCTAAGCAAGTTAAATCACAATTCTTCTGACAATATTGTTAAAACCAAACAAATTCAAATTATTTTAACTCTTTATTAAAATAATATGACACAAAAATTATATACATATTCTATTGTATTTATGATTCCTGCGAATTAAAGAAGTTGTATAAATTTTTTAAGAATTTTATCTCTATGACAAATTACGCCAATAGCAATCGGGTCTTAGCTGCTTTAACTGACAATCTGGTATTTTTTCATCAATACTTCGAATGAAGTACTTGACCAATATACCAAATATTGTATTCGGCATATTTTAGTATTTTTGAGAAATAGTATTTGGTATATTTTAAAAATAATATCGCAGTGTTTCGCTTTTATTTAAAATGGGTAGCGAGTATCACAGAGTCGAGCACACTCGACTATAGCTTTCTACTTGTTTTTTTTTTTGTTACAAAAAAACTGACTAACTTGGCCATCTTATTTATAAATATTATTTTTTAAGAAAAACAATGTAAGGAACATTTGTGATTTGATAATTTAATTTAAAATACTTAAGAATTTCTTTGTATTTCCGATTTGAGATCAGTTCTGTGCAACTTTGTTCAGTGTAAGGCAATAACAATAAGTGTTTGTCTGAAGCCTTTTTGGTCAATGGCTTTCGCAGAGCTAAGATCGGCAGCAGCAGCAGTTGCCGAAGAGCCCAAAGAAGAGGGTGAGACGTCATCCCCCCAAGCCTCTTCTTAACCGTCTTCTCCACCGCCATCGTCGTCATTATCATCATTCATTTTTCATGGTTGAGTGCCTGCCATGCAGTTAGCTCTGATTGTTTACAGCTGCCGTCGAGAGGCAGCAGCACACCGTAGACTGTGGCTTAAAACTGGTTTTGTCGTATTGTGCTTTTGCAGACCCGGTGCCAGTCTCAAGTCTGAAGTCTCGCCGCCCCAAAGGCGTCGCACAGCTGTTGGCCAGGTCCAGAAATTTAATATGCTCCACGCAGGATGCAGACACCCAACAAACAGGGACAGACACGCACTCAAATTGCTGACTGGCTGTAGTTGGAAGCAGCCAGGAGCAGTGGCTGCGGTTTGACCTAAAACTTTTTGAAGACATCGTCGACGATGCAGTCGCAATTTTATACACGTCTCCGTCTTGTGCATATATGAAAATGTTGAAATTTCAAGCTTGGCCCAAAGCTTTGTTAGTCTGATTCTTGTCTCGCCGCATTGTATCTTTCACCTCGAGATACACTGCACAGAAAAATTCTCTTACTTTTGGATAACTTCTTCGCTGATGGCCAGATTAATCTGCAGTCCGGCAGGGTATTCAAATGTCGTGAGTCCGAGGTTTTATTTGTATTTCATTTTGGCGTTGGTGCAACTCATTATTTTGCGGTTGAAGAAGTCCGTTCTGGGACTGCGGCCCAACTTCTGTTATGGCGTTGAAGTGCATAAATAACTTTTTTGTGTTTCTGTTTTTTTTTTCGTTTCTTTAAAACGGTAAACGATATACGTTGCTGACTTTGGTATATAATCTCTGGGGCATTAATATACCTCTATATATATGTATATGACTGTTTGGCTTAGTCAGATTCAGATTTCAACGAGTTTTGCTCGTGGGTGAAGTTAAGATTTTGCTGTGGGTCAGCAGAACAGCACCGAACAGAACAAGGAAAGAGGCTAACGGGTCTCTTACCATCAATCTGAAGCTTAAGGGAAATGTAAGAGAACATCGCATGAAACATTTATAAGAAGTATAATTGTTTGTACAAGCAAAACCTGACATAGAAGGTCTTAAGATATTAACCTCAATTAATCTCAATTAGCTAACGTTTCATTTAAAGCCTACGCTTCAAAATTTAATTATTGTTTATTTTTAGATAATTACTGTATTTTATATATTCCGCTCTAGCCATGTAGAGACTATAAAAGCACACATCAAAATCAAGTTTGTTGGAAAAAAAAAACATATTATTAAAATTCACAGAGTGTCATTTGTGGTTAAACTATTTTAGTTAGGTTTCTTAGTTATTATCTATAATTTGCTGGAGAAACCTGTGTGTTTAGCAGAGTAAACAGATTTTCTTCACAGCTTTTTCCCTGTTCAATAATTTCTCATTAGCAAGTGCAATGCCAGTGGGTCTTAAGTTAAGTTGACAAACGAAAACAAAATTCCAAACAGAAATAGTAGAAGAAAAAAGCAAAAACCTAATGCTTTCAATGGTGCGAGACGCCTAATTAAGTTTTGTCACCAACGTCATCACAAAAGCTGCGTCAAGTTGTGCCCAAAAAAACTGCATTGAATAATGATTCAATACAAAATATGAAATAGTATTGATGTATACAAAGATTTATTGTGGGCAGCCAGACAACTAAAAATGAAAAAGACTTTGTTAAGCTTCAATTTCAATTGCTTCAATTCTTCATCAGTTGGAAGCGGAAGAAAATGCAGTTCGTATATTAAATTAATTTTAATTTCTTGATTTCTTGTAAGCTGATTATGAGTCCAGTGCAATTGGTCATAATTAAAGCTAATTAAACTGTCAGACATCATCAGTTTTAAGGAAGTGTAACTCTTCAATTTCAACCGAAACTTTATTCAAATTTCAATTTAGCTGCACCCCGTCTAGAGTCTAGACTGCGATTGAGGCTCAATGACAGCATCGTTAACAAAATTGTCAAGGTATTAACACTTCATTACATTCATAAATACTGTAAATATACTTGGCTAATTACACAAGCTAGAATCGTTTAGTAAAAGTGCGAGTGACAATTAGATAGAGAGAGAGAGAACAACAAACTGATGATTAAAATTTAATTACAGCTCTTCAAATGCTGCGATTTCACTTTTATTTTACCTATAGTATACAACAGTTTGCCTTATAGACTTGACCCAGTTTGGAACAAGTAGTTGAAGAACTACTGAAAATCATAATTTGAAAATGAATATTTCTCGTTGTTGTTGTTATTGTTGTTAAGTTACTCATCAGCGCACGCCTTCATGCGTGAGTACAATTATCTGACGGATACAGAAACGTTTGGCAGGTGGTAAAGCAGCCGACCAAGACCCAATTTTCACATGACAAAAGGAAAATTGTTATCAACTTGAACTGGCATATTGAGTGTCTGTTGCCGTTTCAATTACAATAGACACTCAAAGGTCTCAGCGACAATTAAAATATATATATAAATATACATAGATGATGCATAGTAGTTCCTTCACATATGAATGACCTTAAAAAGAGAAACACGCAAAAAAAAACTTTGGACAAAACCCGCCCACAGACTAACTGAAAACAAAAAAAAAAAACTTGCGACAAGTGCTAAAAACCACCCACGAAACTGGGAAAGTTTGACTTATGTCGAAGGTCTAGCGCAAAATTCACTTGACAATTTGACAAACCCCTAAAAATACTGATATCACTAACAAAATATCTTATAGTACTTTTCAAATCTATAGCTCTGCATTTTCGCAGTGGGCGTTTTGTGTCTTTTATTCACAACTTTGGAAAATCCGGTCTGCCTTCTGGCTTTTGCATATAATACTTAACTGTGTTATAATTTTTCGTTCGTTTTTGTTAATTAAATAATGCGTGGATGTCGCACACATAACTAATCAATTTCAATTGAAGGTGTCGGCTTCATGGCACTACAGTTAAGTGATCTATTGAAGGCCTAGTTAGAAAATATAGCAACTGACGTAGGCGCAATAATTGTACTACGACTGTGACATCTTCTCAGAAGGTTGTTGCCTAGCAACAGTTCCACGATATCTCCTTTTTCTTCATTTCCTACCTTTAATCATTTTAGCAATACTTTTTTATTACCCTCGACTCACCGAAACTGCAACAGACAGAAAAAGAAACAAAGAAAGAGAAATGGTTAGAGTTTAGTCATAAAGTGTTTACTAAAGTGCAATAAATTGCTCATTGCCATGTGATTACATTTTCTATAAAAATGAAACGTTCAAGTGCGAAAGGAAATGCCATTTAGTTGTACTTTTTTTTAGCAATAGATTGCTAATTGTATTGGTGATTGATTGAAAGTTTTCTTCATGAATTTTTAATTTAAATTAACATTAAATATAATTAAAACTGTTTGATGCAGAAAACAACAATAAATAACCGAGCTATCTGGATAATTTCATCAACGTAGCACAAACAAAATTCTCAAATGCAATCAAAACACATATTCGACAAAAGTGAAACTTGTTTGGCTGCTCATAGAAACGTTTTGCCAGCTTTATTGCTTATCGCGATTTAAATTACCAGTTTCAGGTTATTCGATATTAAGTCTACACATTTATTTAGCTAATTGCCTAACAGACTCGTGTAATCATAAACATTGTCATGAGTTGCGTTAGATAAGCGCAAGTAAAAATTGATAAGCGAACGACCTCGTCGAGAATATCGCATAGAATTAACGAATAGAAGCAGAATATCAAATGCTTCCTATATTTTATACTATATAGTACATAGATGTGTATGTATTTACATATGTATGTCGGTAATCAGATGGAACATTGTTGTAGCTTAGGCTAGATCAAGAAACCCTATAACTACACACGCAATCGAATCGTGAGTAGAAACGTTTTGTATATACTAGACAATTGTTGGAAGATTTATGGCAAGTGATGCCAGCAAAATTGTGAATTGTGACGCACATCGGAGAGTCCGGGGGGGAATGAGATGGGAACACAAGGGGTTCGACGTGTCGTCAGTAGTTCTCGTAGTGCTAAATTTAAGCACATCACACACATATATACTTTGCATTCATATTCCGAATGCCGCCTGACAACTAAATATTATGACTGCGCCCCCCTCGATCTCCTCTTTGTTTTGGTCGCTTTTGTTAAGTAATTTGTTGTGAATTTGAATTTGAGTTTGATGCCATTGTGAATACTGAGCATAGCTTTTTATCACTAACTCGCTCGTCGGTCTCTGAGGGCCAGTTTCACCTGTTCGGAGAAAGATTCATTCATCCGGCGTTTCATTGGAAGCTGAAGTTTGTCATCGGAATTTTACGGAAGTTGCGGCATTTCAGTGTTAATTCGTAATCTCTAAGGTTATTTCTTGGGGTCTTCCCTGATAAATTTCTGTGTCACTCGTTTTTGATTTCGCAGCTCATTGATAAGACTAATTTTAAAAGCAACACTAACTACGAGTCTAATATTTTTTTTTTTTGCCGTATTTCGCTGATATGACAATTATCAAAATATATACTTTTATTGGACTAACAGAACTTTGATACTTCAGAGAGTCCGGTTCGAGTGTACTAATCTTTTTGATAACTTTTAGGGGCGTGTGTTATTCATTCAACAATCGACAAGTACTGAAATCGAACTTCAAGAGTGAATTATTTATATTTCCATTCAAGTTTTGTACAAAGATTTTTTATTTCGAATGTTGAGATTAAATGGCAATGACCTAGTCTTTTATTCTATGGGTTGGTCTCTTTTTATGGTGCTTAAATAGATTATGATTTTCGAAGGGGGAAACAACAGTTAAATTAAATGATCTATTGTTAAGAACATGCTGATCTCACTTAAGGTAAATATTTCATAATTGAAAAGTTAAAATAATATTGAAATAAAAGTTTTTTTATATGGATCGGCAATTCAGTAAAATATATATTTTTTGTTTATCCGTAAATTTGCATTAACTTTGTTATTACCATAATTCATGCAAAACGACGGCTACTTTTCGAGAGGTTTTCGGGTCCTAACGGTACTTTTGCCACTTATCTCTCTTGCTCGGGTTATTCCTCAAGTTTTCTGCACATCATAAAAATTGCGCAAATAGCAAACAAAATAAATACTTATAGTAATAACATTTTAAGTAAGTCCGTTAGGAAACGGAGCAGTCAAGGGGCCCAAGTGGGTTACCTTTTTTTATATGACACTTCAGCGGGACCATAAAAAACAAAACAAGAAAACTACGCATTCAGACAGATATATACAAGGTGTGTGTGTGTATGTGTGTGTATAGTACATAACCAAATCACACCTGAGGGCATCCAAATTGTGTCACTGTGAGTGCTTTATGCGTGAGTTTTTGCAGAAAAGATACAGACTACAACATTTCATTAGAATTTCTAAACAGGCCAGAAAATTTCATTTCATTTGCATAAGTTGATGAGTTTTATAGCAGTGAGAGAGAAAGACAAAGAAGTAGCAAAAAATAACTGACAGAAATTCTGTTTCATTTTTTATTCATTCACTTCGTTTATAAATATTTAGTGCGTATGTAAAACACTACGAGCAATTATTTAATTATTCTGCATTTTAAGTGCTGAATATCTAAATCATATTCAGATTAAGAATAGTTTTCGAGTAAACAGCTTGTGCGCAGAATATAAATAGTTTTATAGCAATCAGCTTTTAAACACACGAAAGATCTCTTGCAGTGAAATGGAAAGCTTAACAAAATCCAAATGCAAAAACGTGTTGCAAATTGATTTTTAAAAAAAGTGTTGCCAAAAGATTATTAATAATGCTTTCAAGCTAAACAACAAACAAACTACAAAAGCGCTGATTAGTCAGCAGGTAGCCAAATGGGGGTCGACAACAAGAAACAACTAATAGTTGTTGGAAAGAACAGTTATCGGTTGAATGTTGAAACAGAAATACTCTCTTATAGAAATCTGTGTATTTAATTAAACACCAGCTGCACGCGAATTAATAATTTTATTAATTGTGAAATGAAATGCACATAAAAATAATCTTTATTGCGACTCTTGATCCACTAAATGTTATTGGTAAATAAAGTGTTTAAATTAAGTGTCACTAAGCTAAAATGATAAGCGACTTGCGAAATGTATAATTTATATTTCCGAATTCCAATTATTCAAATTAATTCTAAAATGTTATAACCTAATTAAAAGCAACGCTGTTGCATATTCGATAAGAAATCCATAATACTCTTCCCAAGTGAGTTAGAAAATAACAAGTAAGAAAGCTACAGTCGAGTGTACTCGACTGTGAGATACCCGCTACCCATTTTGAATAAAAGCAATATATTTTGCGGTATATTTCTCAAAATATACCAAATATACTACTAAAACAAAAAAAATATACCAAATGGTATATTTGGTATATCGATATAGTACCGCATTCAAAATATACCATAGACAGCACAATATACCAGACTGTCGGCCAAAGCAAATTAGACCCCTAGTAAGTAGGCGTTTTTGCCCATACAAAAGTATTTCTTTAATAACTTCGACAATTTTTATCTGATCGCAACCAAATTTTTAGGAATCATAACTACTATAGTAATTATTATATATACCAAAATTCGTAACTCTAGCTTTAAAATTACGCTTGTTATTCGATTTTTTTTATTTGCGGGGGCGGAAGGGGGCGTGGCAAAAATTTGAAACAAACTTGATCTGCGTGCAAACATAACAAATGTTGTCGAAAAAAAATTATAGCTCTATCTCTTATAGTCTCTGAGATCTAGGTGTTCATACGGACAGACGGACGGACACACAGACGGACAGACACACAGACGGACAGACGGACATGGCTAGATCGTCTCGGCTGTTGAAGCTGATCAAGAATATATATACTTTATAGGGTCGGAGATGCCTCCTTCTGCCTGTTACATACATTTCCTGCCGGCACAAAGTTATAATACCCTTCTACCCTATGGGTAGCGGGTATAAAAACAAATCTTGGAAACGCAGAAATTTCACTAAACTTAAATTTTGTATCTGAATTTTTAACAGCTAAACATCCACAAAAGTGTTGTATTTGCCTCTGTCTGTGTGTTTGTGAGTATATGTGTGTGTGTGTATGTGTGTGGCATGACTGAGCTGTTGTTAGTTGTTGTTTCTTATCGTTTCGCAGCTGATTTAAATCTTCAATAGCCCCCAAGTGTGTTCCCCTTTGTACACGAGGCTGCTCATTAGTGACCGGCGAATGACATTGACAACGATATCGATGGGTTTATAAATTGGTTTCTTGGTTCTTTTATTTTTATTTTACTCTTTCTTGTATTTTTGCAAAAGTTTCACCTGAAATTTGTTACCTTTTCTTTTTGCTACATCTTGTATTGATTGTACTCTCGATTAAATAGAAAACTAAGATCTAGTCAATGTGTTTTTATAAACATTTTTTTTTATAAATTATGCACAAAGTAATCTTCTGTAATCTATGATTTCATCTAATTATTTTTTAAAATATTATCAACAAAAAGATGAATAATAATAAAACACTATCTACATTTTTGCAGTAGCGCTGCGGAATTTGTTTATAAACAAATCAAAAAGAAATACAACGAAAATCTACAGTTAGCATGAATGAGATCTGGACAAATGTTTAACAATTTGTATTCAGAACGTGAGGCGTAATTGAACATTATATATTATTTATTCAAAGTGTCATCGTACCCTCATCCATATATAATATAGCAGCAGCAAATAATTGATATTGTACTTAACAGCTGAGATGACCGATAAGATTTATGATTTTAAAGCGTGTTTAATTATAGTTTCTGAAATAATTTACTGTTGCTACCGCAATGAATAAATAAATTAACAAACATTTAACTGTTTGTTCGAACTGCTGCACAGTTATTATAAAACTTTTTCGGGATTATCTTATAAATCACAGCTGATATATTTGCCACGAATTTTAAATCTTTCTGTCAGCTTTTGCACTGCAATTTTTGTTTTTCTCTTTTCGTTTTTTCGCCTTTCGCTCTAAGCTTCAATAGAAAAGGCTTTGAATACATGTCCTGCACACACACACACATTCACATGGCTTTTTGGATGCTGCACAACTCTCCCAATTGTATTCTCTCTTTATTTCACTCCCTTTAACAAACTTCCGCTCTCTGAGCGCAATGTGTGACTTCAAATCACATTGTTGTTGTTGTTGTTGATGTTTGGTGGATGCAGGCAGACAAATGATTACAGTCTACGTATGTATGTGTCTGTGTCTTCACCTTTCATCTACGCACAGACAAAATATGTACATAAATGTATGGGTGTGCACACCTCTACTCGTACCTTATTATTATTGTTGTTGTTGCTGCTGCTGCTACTGCTGCCGCTGCGCTGCTGTGTGTTATTGTTGTTTTCTTGAATTCAAATTTAAATCGCTCGAAAAAGGAACACTTTTAATTTTTACTGTTAAACTGTTAAACACTTTTGTAATAAATACAAATTGGTAATTTGCTTTTTCCGTTAGATATTTAATTATTAATATTTATTTTTCTCTTAGATTAATTTTCTTGTTGCTTCTTTTTAGGGTTTCATTCAAAAAAATTTTTTGCGCGTCGTCGCGGTGTATTTGCTTTACCGTTGTTATTTTTGTACCAAATTTCACTTTCAATTTTTCTGCTGATTTCTATTTAAATTGCATTCATAGAATATATTGCCGCGTTTTATTCAACCGATTCAGAAAGCAGCTCCTGCAGTTTTGTGGGATGCTGCTTCTTCGCTCACAATTGAAATCAACAATGCGAACGAACCGAACGAACAAGCGAACGAACGAACGAGTACAACACAAATGAAAAAACTTTGGACAAATTGAAAGTAAATTTCAAGTTTCCGCTCCACACAACCGCACAGCGCGAACAAATTTTCTGAACTGAAATCCAATAAGAGTCTGGCAGCAGTCAACGCAGCAGCGACGGCGTCGACAGCAGCGACAGCGACAGCAGCTGCAAGCAACGAACAAAGGCAAAAGAAAACAAGTATGAACACGTTTAAAAAAAAAGCACGACTACTGAAATACCTTAGAATACCTACATACATAATAGAATGCTCCGAAAGTTAAATATATAATAAGCCGTTCTATTAAGAGAATTACATAGAGTTTCTAACTATAATTTTTAAATTTTCGTCATAGTCTTCTTGTTAATTTTATTAATATTTTTATCAAATTCCAATATTATTACAGAGTATTAGTGGAAGGCAAACGCACGATAGCAGAAACAATGAAAAGTACAGCTCACGAAAGCAGCAACAAAAACAATAGCATACAAACAGTGCAAACACAACGGTTGGAGCCAGAGCGCTACAGCGCGAGAGAGAGAGCGCGTGAGAGTAATAACAGAAACTCAGCAACAACAACTCAAGGCAAAAGAAAAGTAAACAGAACGAAAAGCCAGCGCAACATAATTGAAGGAGAGGGAAAAACCAAAGAACGACATAATGAGAGAACATGTGAGAGAGCAAGAGAGTGCTGCATGGCGCTAAAAGTGTGCGTGTTGGAGAGTCCGCAAAGTAAAATGTGAGGGTATGTGTTTGAGCGGGCTTTTTGAAATGAGGGATTTGTGACAGCACACCAGAAAATAACGTGTCATAATGTTTTCAATTTTAATAAACGATAAAAATTGGTGAGGTCCAGTTAAAAAATTAATACATGCTTACAATACATATCTAAATTTCACCCTCGCATTTACGCGAAGTAGTCGTACCGAAAAGCCCACATTAAATATTAATTTCAAATTATACATCTGTGCTGGCCGCTGATCGATCATGTTGCGTGCAACTTTATATTTCGAGAGGTCGAAACAACCCCTAATAGCCATAATAACAATACATTAAATTACTATACGAAATGCAAAACACTTAAAGCAATCGTACCCGCATTTGACCGATGGCAATCGAAATTTTATTATACTTATTTTATTTACCTTCTACGAGCACTCGGATTTCATCCCTCGAATGTTGATAAATTATTAAAAAGTTGCATTGATCTACACTGCAATGGGATAGGAAACCCCACGACTGTCTGGCAACGCTTTAAGCGCCACTTTGAGCAAAGTCAATTTCTTTTGCGAGACACACAAAAGAAACGTACTCAATTTGTGCGCAGCTCTCTTGTTATTGTTTTGTCTCTGTCTTTGCTGGAGAGAGAGAGAGCAATCGCAAACACACTAAGCAAACACAAAAGCGACTGCGATTGCTGCGTATTGGCTCTCTTCGCTCTCGCCATCCAGCTGTTAACAGCACCGCATGTGGTGGTAATAACAGAGCGCTGTAAATGAACAGTGTCGATTAACATTGCGTGTAGGCAAACGAGATTTAATTAAGTCATTTCACAATAATTTAATTAAAACCAGCAAAATAAAAGGGAGGCAGCTTGGGTGACCAGCTGATAATGCGGAACATGAAGAAATCCAACTGTGCTGCAATCTGCGGGCATTCGTTCTTATCAATCTCTAAGAAAGCAAAGCAACAACAATTTGTTTATTCCAATTACAACATATGGAACAGCTGTTGTCAACGATGGATGGTGGGGAGGTGTGGAATGAGCAAAACATATGTAAGTCAAAACTGGAAAAACAGACAACATCAAAAACATCAGCAGCAGCAACAACAGAAACTAGAAATCAAAACAAGCTCGACAAAAATTCAAAAGAGGACGGACTGGGATGTGTTTTGAATATTTATCATGAAAGAAATTAGAGAAGGGGAGCAAGAAAGAGAAAGAGAGAGGGAGAATTGGTGCTAACAAGTTCAAACATGCTCAATATACACAGTCATTCGAAATGGTGTCGACATTTTGTCACACTCCCATCTAGTTGAGATCTGGATGAGTTAACGATGGTCTTAAAACAGGATAGTTAAGATCTCTAGATAACTCTGCCCATTCTCGATCTGCTTATGATGCTTTCTATAAATCAGTAATTCTATTGATCTTCCATAATTTAAAGCTCTTATTTAAAATTATGCTGTTTAAAAGCAGCAACTTATTTAACTAATAAGACCTAAGAAAAAAAAAACAATGCTATGTAGTCTCTTATTAAATTTCGATGTTAATAAATCGTTAAGGTTAAGAAATGAAATGTACTTCTATAATTTAATAATTTTTATTGTTAAAAAATTTCTCCAGCTCTTCCTTAACCAGCTTTTTCCACCTTCACACACCCACCACATTTATCTTTGCATACCTCACCTCAAGTCCCACATTCAATCTATGTACGTTTGCTACACGCATTTTGAATGATAATTTCAAAATGAAAAAGTTGAAGTACGCATAGATGTAATACAAGTTCTATCACGAGAGCAGCCCACATATGTATGTACAGGGCGGACTGTTGGCACTTCTATCCACAACAGTTTTTATGACAGGAAGAAATCCATCAACACGATTCTTCTGGCCACAATGGGCAGAGATTTTCCAGCCGAAATGTAAAGAAGCCATAAATTGCGACTAATAAATATCCTGTTAAAATCACAATGCAATATGTTTTGATAAACTATTTTTTCGATTACAGGGTATTTTCAACATTGTTCTCTGCACAAACTATTTTGTAAATTGTGTAGCTGTAGTTATGGAATTTGACAAAGTTATCTTTTATGTTAGCACAGTTCTCATTTCAAAACTCTACGAGGTTGTGCTAATTTAAAAAATTTCAATATAATTATTAAATCTACCTAAGTAGTGTTTTACTTTAATAATTTAAATTCTAAGTAAGAAATATTTTTAATTCGGACAATTCTAAGCTGTGAGTTTCTATTCTACAAAAGCTTCGTTATATGTACTTAATCCAATATGGGAAATTTCATATGTGATACTTCAAGGAAATAGGGTATACCCATTTCGTGTAAAATACAGGGCATAAAAAGAAAGAAAAACTTGGAACAAAAGTTGCATTTAACACTCGCTTTCTTTGCGAGTCATCGTGTAATGTGGCTTGAGGGCCCGCAGCTAAATATTACTACATTAGGCGAGTTGCTACGCCCCCCTCCCTCCACCTTCTCTCACTCCATACTCTTCACTTGTACTTGCCACCTCCCTTTGGGACGCAACCCGTTGCGCGCGTCAACTGGCGTTGGGCAAACATTTTACACTGTCACGGGAAATTGTTTGTTTAACATGCGCGGTGCGTTTAAAATTACATGATGAGCCGCATTTATCAAAAAAAAAAAAAATGAAGAAAATCAAGCTGCAGCAACAACAAGGCAAGTAATCAAAACATAGCCGAGACAAAAACAAGAAATAAAAAAAGAAGGAAAAACAAAAGGGAGAAAAAAAAACTCAACAGAAGAAAACATTTCTGCACATTGTCTAGAGAGAGGTCTCGAGTCTTCCTCAACACGTCTGCAGACTGCAGTCAACATCGTCTTCTTCTTCTTCATCGTCTTCTTCTTCTTCCACTTTGTAGTCCTACGCAAGACGACTCGATGTGTGTTTGTGTGTGTGCGTGTCTTTTGATTATATTTAGCTGCCTGTTCTTCGACTGAGGTCGTCGACGGGGTCTTCATTCAATCGACCGGGGGCAGTCGCCGCCAATTCTCGAGTCTCGATTCGGTCTTTGACTGGGCAATCATTGGCGCTGACTTCCCACTCTGTTTCTGACTGTCTTGGGCCACTGTCTGCTGACCTATGCTGATTTCTTGGAAAGAAATTATGATATTTCTCATATTCCATCATTCTATCAGACTTATTCGGCTTCTGCATCGACTCTTTAAGCTGCCCACCTACGCACAGTATTTAATGGTAGTCTAGGGTGAAATTAACTCGATTGCCAATTGAATCGTCTGCACCATGGTTGATATTTCAATATCATCTAAATGCTTTTGGAGATCTAGATAAGTTTTGATTAGAAAAGGAAAAAAGAAAGGATTAACAGCCACAGGACTTGGTATACTTTATCCTTTTTTCTTTTATTTCCTTATTATTGGATAAATATTGATTGATATTCCTAAATTAAAGTGAGGAGATTTTTGTTTCGTTTCATATTAAAATATTGTTTATGTGTCTAACATAGTATATCTAATTCTTTAAATAATAAATATCAAATTAACCTGAACTCCTTTTTTTATAATAGCAAAATATATTCAGTTGAAAATATTCTATTCCAAATATATCAATAAAATATTCTACTGACTAAACAATAATATACCAACTATACCAAATCATATACCAAATTTTAATTTTTTTACATAAAAATACACTCTGAAATTAACAGGATCAGACTTGTTCGACTGAATCCTAGATTCTTATGTTTCCTTCCCTTTTAAAATTATTTGCATAATTAGAGTAAAGATTCGCCGAAGAAAAATAATTATTTTGCTTTCAATTTATGAAATCAAATTGCAAGAACATTTCAGAAACCTCAAGTAGAAGATAATAATCTGTTATTACTCTTCATTTAAGTCTAACAAAGGAACAACACGAAGCCCACTGGAGGCTCAACAATCGACTCTTTATCGCATAATCCAGCATATGATGAAGTCTTTGTAAAGTGCTTGAGGTTAAGACACGCAGTCTACACTATAGTATAAATCTTCATTAATGAGTGTAACGCCCAATGCATCGATTGGTTTATTCTCGGATACTCTTAGTCGTTTAAGCTGTAAGTACTTTCCGTACTCTTTCCGCAGTGTTGACAATTAATCACAAAGGAAATAAGTGCGAGCACTCAAAGCATGTGTCAGACTCCGACTTGAAAGGAGAGGGGAAAGTGGTTGGGGGACTGGTCCAGGTCCATAATTACAAGTACCCCCTCTCGCGCTCTCTCTCCCTCTCTCGTTTACAGCATTCTCTATCTGACTGCAATTGAAAAGTTGACCAGAGTTTGCGGACTTAATCGGCTTGCAAGACGTCGCGATAAGGTCTGGGTCTGGGACTGAGTCGGTTTCTGTTTCTGTTTCTGAGTCTGAGTCTGAGTCCGGGACTGAGCGTGAGGGGTGAGGCTCGCTTATAATCAAGTAACGGTTAATGTACGCATAAATTAATTATGCCACAAGACAGAAGTTACAGCTGATGGGGAACGTAGAAAAAAAAACACAAAATCAAATGTCAATTAAAAGTAAAGCCACAAAAGAAAACAACACAAATATGCTCGAATGTAAACAAAGATCAAATTGTTGCCGATAAGGCGTGGCTCCAACCCAGCTCTTAACTCCGAGTACACACATCTTTACCATATATGTACATATATATATATTTATATATGGAAGTATTAGTAGTGCGTGTCTATCCCGGGGGATTTACGACTTTTCTCCTCGACATCGACACATAACATAAACAGAATTTCTCAAGTGCTATTCAAAGCTCGAACCGGTTATCCGCAATGAATCAGGAGCCGTGACAGCTGTGCATCAAAGGCGAGGTCAATCAGCGTTTCAGAGCCGAGTCGAAGTTCAAAGTCCATCAACACAATTTACACAAGATTTAAAACTGTTCAAATAAATCAAATAGTAGGCACTGAAGAATTGGGGCGAGAGACACGGAGTAACTTTTTCAGCTGTGGGAACAAACTCAAATGAGCAGAAGAAATTTGTGGCCAGAGTTCATAATGAGAGCCACTTGATTAGCTAGACGAATTTCTTTCATATTACATGCACTCAAATTGCAGACTATTTACGATGAGTAACGAATAAATACCCTGGAATTTTCAGAATATCGAATAAATATGAAGTACTAAAATGGAGAACATAACTTTAAGTAGCTTTTACTTTGGGTCGAGAGTTTGAAATCGCTGAAAGCTTTCCTAATTATCTATGACATTTTTGACTATCGGATCTGTAATAAATATCCCAAGCACCTTTTTATTTATCGATCATATGAAATGATTTTGTATATAAACAAGAGAGCAACAGTTGAGTCAGCTTTATACCCATTTTGAACTAAAGCAAAACAGTGCGGTATTATTTTTCAAATATGACAAATTAAAATACCACAAAAATACTAAAAATATACCAAAATATATTTATGTAGTATAGTACAAAATATTTTAGAATTAAAGCAAACAGTGCGGTAATATTTTTAAAATATGTTAAATTGATTATAATACAAAAATACTACAATTATACCAAAAGCTATATGTGGTATATTGATATTTCACAACAATAAAAAATTTGCAGTATACTACAAAATATACCAGAATTAAAGCAAAACAGTGTGGTATTATTATTTATAAAATATACCAAATTGAAAATACCACAAAAATACCAGGGATATACCAAAGGATATATTTGATATATTGATACAGTACTACATTCAAAATATACCATAAATAGTATAAAATATACCAGATAAATTCAAAATATACTTATATACTTATATATACCCTTGTACCATAAGGTATAAAAATCCATAACATTGATAATTACTTGATTTTCAAAATCGATATATAACCCATTATTTGCCTATTTCACGCTTACAGGGTATATTATACACTCCAAAGCGAGTTCCTTACTCAATCTCAAGTGGCTTCAAGTGGATGTGGCAACAAATGTAATTCGATATGGAGGAGCAGGAAAAAAAATATAAGAATCAGCAAACGTCGCTGACTATGCCACACACAACGTCAAGCATGTGAAGAAGGGTGTGGCATAAAGCAACTTATAAAGTTGGAGGGGATATAAAAGTGGGGGGAAAAAGAGTTGTGAAAATTGCCACATCGTATCCTCCGTCTTCCCTCTGCCTCATTATCTTTGAGCAACATCGTCTAGGCGACGTTGATATGATTTTTTACGACTCGTCGCAATTGCAAATTGAGCGAAATAAGAAATTATTTTCATAGAGCAAATTTCTGCTTGTTGAAGTCGCTTGCACTCTCCATAGAGCAGTTTGTCAACGAAACTAGAAGCTATTCATGCTCTATTCTTTTTATATTATTTTATGCTCTTTTCTTTTTGCATTTCCACACCCCAATTTCAATTTCAAAATTTTTCTTTATTTTAATTATTTTCTGTTTGCTTGCTAACAATTCTGAACGAATGGACTTTATCTTCGGGGTTTAGTTTGTTTAATTTAATTTTATTAGACTTTTCACTTCTTTATATTTAGTTGTTTTTGTACTACTCGATTTCAAAATTTACTAAGATAAGGAAATATTAGATATGCGTAAAAATATATTTATTTTGAACATTTTAGAAATAATTTATGAAATATGTATAAAATAAATGAAATATTTGTGTAAATTGATAATTTTGTTTTTAATAATTTGATACTACTCGAGCTAAAGTTTAAAGTAATATGTGCTAATAGAAAAAATTCCACTATGTTCATATAATTCATTTTTATGTTAGAAAATATTTATGTTATTTCATAATAATTTTTTATACATATATTATACAAACATATTTATTATTGGTGCCTGTTATTTTTTAAATATTAGTATTTTTATTGAAGGTATGATTTAGACATGAATAAATAAATGATGATGACCAAGAAATATTTGTAGTTTAGTGGTAGTGGAAAGATGTTTGTTCTAAAGATATTTTTCATCTATAGCTCCTAAATTTATAGGCTAATTAATTAGATAATAGGCAATCAATTTGCTTTATTTCAGAAATCACATCTACAATTAATTTGCACACGCTGACCTTCAAAATAGTCCCTGATCTTGATGAATGTTCACAAGTTTTGAATTTTCAAAATCCTAGCAATATTCTTAGATACACTTGACCCACTTTTGAGCAGAAATTTTTATTTGGATTTCCATTCGCATTTGCATTAATTAAACCTTCAAAATAGACCTCGACAATTGTAGACATTCGAGTAGTTTACAGTCCAGAAAGCACGAACCGAACATGCATACTCTTAGTACTTGAGATTGAGAGGCCCAGACTACTATATAGTAGACCTTACACAATCCAGCGACCAACGAAGCGATCCCAACGACCCGACCCGACTCGACTCGACCCACATACCATAAAGGCCGAAAAGTGCTTTTATTGTATTGTTGTGTTAGTGTTCATAAAAAATGCGCGCAATGTTAATGAAAATTGCTAAATTTTCATGTAATTTTCATATGTAATGAAAAGGGTCGACGCTAAGTGAAATTTTGCTCAACTTTTGGGTAGTTTTTCCACACACACACATACGCACAAAAGGTCGCTTTCTGCACACGTTAATGGATTAATTATAGGTGTATGCGACCCCAAAAATAGCGTTAAGTGTTTCCCCCCTAAGGGGCCATTGGCACACTTACCACTTGATACCCACAGAAATATGTGTGAATAATACTCGAACCGTTAGCTGCTGTTAATTGAATTGCATGCCAAAATGTTTTCTCCGATTCGAGTTTAAATATTTGCATCATCCGTTGCTGTTTGTAAACAAAATGCTAACGAAAACGAAAACAAATTCATTGCAAATGCATCATAAACATTTTCACTTTTTCTCTGGACTCTCTCTCTCTCTCTACCTTCTAGTTTATTCCGGAAAAGCAATACCTCCCAACGTCCATACCGGACTTTTTCCTAATACATAATACTTCGCACCGGGAACAACCATAAAATGCACGCGTTGCAACTGGGAAATTTTCCGAGTCGAGTCGAGTCGAAAATGAAAGCAACAAGAAAAGAAAATAAACAAGCCAAGTCGGAAAATGGGAATGAAGAAAATACTTATTACGATTCGCTGGCACGTTCTCAAACTGGACCAGATGGTCCAGAGAACTTGGGCAATAGAACATGATTTTTAGCTAGGCGTGCGAAGAACAACTTAAAATTAATGACGCCATACGTGGGGGTCGCTCCAACTAAATCTAAACAAAGTAATGCCCAATAAATTTCTGGGTAATCAGAGGAAATGAGGAAAGCTCTAGAAACACACGAAACTCAATTGGTAAAAAATGCCTAATGAAAGTATGTGATCTATCTACACCAAACTAAATGCATAATAGTTTTGCCAGATCTAGGAATTTGTACTAATATTAAATCATTCCTGATTACTTTAAAAGCAATTAATTTACTTTGTAGAATTATCAATAACCAGTTTATCTGTAAGAAGATCTGCACTTTACACAATTATTTCAAATCATCATTAATTATTATATATTATATAATAAATCAAATTATTCTAATATGAAGATAATTGGTTTATCTGTAACAAGATGGACTTTTCTCTGACATATAAGTTTTAAAGTCTTTACTTTCCCAAAATTTGAGCTAAAAAAGGATCCTTTCTTAAGAAATACTTAATTGTTTTTGTATATGCGTAATTCTCTGACGGATATCGCGTGTGACCATCTTTACAGTGAAAAAAAAAACATAAACTGCAAACATTTTAAAAATAAGAAAAGGGGATTCTTTTATCTCTATTTTAGTACTTTAATTAGAGCTAAGAATCTGATAATTGCAAAAATTAACAAATTCGTACGCAAACCAAAAAATTAACGAATTTATATAATTTAACGTGCAACAGAACAAGTTCATAAAATCAATCTTAGCCCTAAATATAGTGCTATTCCAAAGCTTTAAGAATAACCTTTACTTATTTTTAAAATTGTTTTAGTTTATGTTTTTTTCACTGGAAAGAAGGTCGCACGTGACAATTCAGGGAATTACCCATATACTTTTATATAAAGATAGTAAATTTTTAATACATTTTGACTTGTTTTCTTTTGTTAGAGAATATTGATTGGGAATATTGATACACAAAATTGATCTAGACAAGGAAGATATATAAACATTGTAAGATACTTACAATGTGTAAAATAAAATAAACAAGTAAGAAAGCTACAGTCGAGTGTACTCGACTGTGAGATACCCGCTACCCATTTTGAATAAAAGAAATATATATATTTCTCAAAATATACCAAATATACTGCAAAAATACTAAAAATATACCGAATGGTATATTTGGTATATCGACATAGTACCGTATTCAAAATATACCATAGACAGCACAATATACCAGATTGTCAGCCAAAGCAACTAAGACCCCTAGTAAGTAGGCGTTACTGCCCATACAAATGTATTTCTTTAATAACTTCGACAATTTTTATCTGATCGCAACCAAATTTTCAGAAATCATAAATACTATAGTTATTATTGTATATACAAAAATTCGGAACTCTAGCTTTAAAATTACGCTTGTTATTCGATTTTTTTTGATTTGCGGGGGCGGAAGTGGGCGTGGCAAAAATTTGAAACAAACTTGATCTGCGTGCAAACATAACAAATGCTGTCGAAAAAAAATTATAGCTCTATCTCTTATAGTCTCTGAGATCGAGTGTTTCATACGGACAGACGGACAGACACACAGACGGACAGACGGACATGGCTATATCGTCTCGGCTGTTGACGCTGATCAAGAATATATATACTTTATAGGGTCGGAGATGCCTCCTTCTACCTGTTACATACATTTCCTGCCGGCACAAAGTTATAATACCCTTCTACCCTATGGGTAGCGGGTATAAAAATTGTTGTTTTGGTTGGTAGTATTTTAGTATTTTTTCGTATATATTATTTCATATATATTAACGACAAATTGATACTCCTTTTAATATTTAGAAACACAATTTTTAAGAACCCAAAAAACTCATATTTCTTATCAGATCGAAAGTAAATGATTTGCTTTGCTAATGCTCTTTGCTATTGTCATTTTAATAAAAGTAGTTCATAAAATCGGTCTAATGATAAGAGAAAGGTTATAAAACTGCGTGCTTCTCATAAATATGAATAGAATTAAATACAATCATTTATTGTGAAATACAAAGACTAGAAACGATATTATGTGCATTGTTTGGGGCCATGCGAGATATAAACATGAATAATACCGAACCCAGACGAGACTTTTGTTATCTCGTCTAGAGCAGCGTCGAATAGTTTCGAAAAAGAAATGTAGATACAAGTCATCTGAGATTGAACTTAGCAATGCAATTGCGCAGCTTGAATGCTGATAAATACAAATGCAGAAGCCAACGAAATGAACCAATTTCAAAGTGGAACATTGCACATTCAATTTATGTGCATTTTACGCCTTTTGTGTATCAATTGAGCAATTGCAATTGCAATGCTAAGCGAGTTGTTTGTGTGCATTTTACTCGTACAGTGAAAGATGCATAGTCGTAAAATACCGAAACTTGAAAGTGTTAACGTGTTGACGTCAATTGCAGATAGATTTCCGACACATAGATGGCTGACCCGATAACTCCCATGACGAATATTAAGAGTTAAGCATTAGATTTCAATTTGTCAAAGTACAAGTCGTAAACTTACGAAACTTTTTACGATTTGCACTGGTGAAAATTGAAAAGATAAAGTTCAGTTTGTTATGCTTGCATCTTATAATAAGATTAAGATATAATTACCGTGACAAATTACAAGTAAATCAAGTGAAAAATTACAACTTAATATTGTCGACAAATAAATAGTATATTGTGAGTGTATGATAGTAGTAAGCAGTTATAACACGTATATCTCTTAATATTATAGTATTTTTGGTATATGTATATATAATTTTTCAATTATGAATTCTGTATTAATTAATGTTCTCAATTAATTCTCTATCAATTTAATATAATTTGTTTAACTCCATCTCACTAAAATATGCATACAAATTTAATTTAATGCAAATTTATTCATGATAATAGAATAGTCGTTATTCCTTATTGGTATCGGTTTGCATTAGTAAGTCGATAGGCACGATTCTATCGTTATCATCAGTCGTAGATCATCAGTTGTTGGAAGTAAAGTCGTAAGAAGTTGAACAGAGTCGTGAAAAGTCGTCACGAAATCAGTCGTCAGAGGGAAACAGTATTATTTAAGTTTATAAAATTTTACTAATACTATTGTTATAAAATATCCGTATTCTATAAAATAAACATATAAACAGTGGCGAGCAAATGTGGCTTCATGTTTGCACTTTTGACTTTAAGGTGAAGTAAAACTCGTAATAATGTGTTAATCGATTTAATTTCTTTTTAACAATAATCTTTAATTATTTTCCCTAAATATAAAGAAAAAAAATTTAAAAAAAAGTTGTTTATATTTTAAATAAGTTTTTATTTAAAAAAAAGGCCAAAAATAGCCTTTTTCACGTTTGGGCTATTTCATGTTTTTTAACATTTTTTAAATTTTAACTTTATTAGTGGAAACCCGAAAATTTCGATATTATTGTTATGTTACTTTGTGTTAAACACCATTTAATTATTAAAAGTGGACGAACTTAGCGCATATTGATCATGTATAGTATATTGGTAATTCTCTGGTAAATGTCGCGTGCGAACAGCTTTTAAGTGACAAAAAAAAAACATAAACTAAAACAATTTTAAAATTAAGTGAAGGTGTTTCTTAAAGCTTTGGATTAGCACTATTTTTAGAGCTAAGATTGATTTTAGTAACTTATTCAGTTTTACGATAAAATATATAAATTCGTTAATTTTTTGGTTTTGCGTACGAATTTGTTAATTTTTCCAATTATCAGAACAGAAAACAAAACAGAAAAAAAATTCCATAACCATTCTTAGCTCTAATTAAAGTACTAATCTAGAGCTATTAAAATAACCTTTTCTTATTTTTAAAATTGTTTCAGAATAAGTTTTTTTGTAACTGAAAATCTGGTCGCACGCGACATCCCTCAGAGAATATGTTGTTGACAATTTTTAAAAGATTCGCTTAAAAGTTAAGTTAATATTTCATTGCCTAATTCTGTAAACTTTTCTAAATCTTTACTCTCACAACTCATATTTTCATATGTAAACAATTTATCCATGCGAATAGATTTTTTTTCTTTCTAAATGCAATTTAAAAATATCCTGGATTTATATATGTCTAATTTTAAAATTTGTACAAGTTATATCTGGTGACAAGATGATCCGTTTTACCAGAGTTAAGTAAAAGAGTAAGAGTTGCTTGCCAAAAGTTCTGCCAATCCATTGCTCTGACAATCCACAGCTTGTATCTTAATCTGTGGCTAAGTTCACAAGTCTCAGGATCGTCTTGAAACAAAATTGTCTGTTACTTAACAGCACAACACTTCAGAACACTTTGGTATAAGGCTCTTGAAGCTTGCCACAATTTCAACAGTATTATTTCGTTTGAAGTGGAAATACAGCTTAATGAAGCACATTAATTTTAATGCAGAGGCATTTGTCGGCTTTGGGGGGGGATGAGCAGGAAAAATGTCTACCATGGGGCGCCTCATGTGAAATTAATGAGTTGTTATTGTTGTTGTTGATGCAGTGGCAACATTTTGTGTCGTGTTGCCGCTGCAAATGTCAGGCACTCAATCACATGCGGATTTGCAGATACTTGTTCAGCTTCAGCATCTCAAAATGGGGTGAAGAAGATTCACTCTGTGCCATCATATAATAAGTTTTAGTTGTTGCTCTTGGTCTTTCTGACTGTGGCAAGTATAATGGATTTTTATGTAGGCGCTTAGTCGAGGTGTTAACGAGTTATTAAATATTCAAGCGAGGGTGAAGCTGAATGATGCCACATTAATTTATGAACTTCAGATTTTATTTATTTAATTCAAGTCAAAATAAATAGGCTTTTCTGTGGAACAAAGAATGAATTAATCAGCTGGCTAAATCCATAAATTAATTGCTGAACACCTGAGGGAGCTTTTTGATGACTTTATTTACTGTAATTGCAATGAATTAAAAATTTCATGAGTTTTGCCATAAATGTCTCAATTAATTAATTGCAATTCTCCCAATGGATTCTTCAGAATTGCTGCGGTTCATTTTCGCCTTTCTTTGAATTTCCTCTTAAAATAAGAGTCTGACAATTTTCAACGAACAACGAAATATTTGGTTTCTTCACAATTCTTGAGTCATTTGTTGGCGATCGCACAAAGAGTATTTTGTTCACCTGACAAACTGCGGAATTTAACAGAATTTTGTGAATTTAATTTTCTTTCCCGGAAGCGCAAAATTTTCATGAGCAAATCAGCTGAGAGCGCGAGAGAACATGAACAAATCATGTTATTTAATTGCTTTTAATATCATTTTGGTCACACAAGGAAGCCTGGGGAAAAAGGCTAATGGAATTGCAAGGTCAGCCACCTGGAGTGGGCGTATTTGTTGCACCAAGGGGGCGGGGGGGAGATAAGAGGGGGTTAACATTCGCCTATTAATCAACAAGTGGCTGTGAGTTGACGTTCAGACAGGCGCGGCACCCAACACTTGTAACTCACAGCAGCAAATGAGTCGACCGATTGTTGACTAAAATATATTGCACATCAGATTTCTCAACAACTAAAAAAACAACAATAACAGCTACAGCAACAACAAGTCACGCAAATGTCCAAGCTTCAAGTCATTGAACGTGGCCCAGGCGGAAATTACCAAACGGAAGTCGCAGTCGAGAAAGGATTGCCAGTAAAAGTATCTACAGCTAAGTATCTAACAGTTAGATCGCATGCTGAGGCCAAAACTACTGTTAAGCCAACTGCCAAGGCGCCTTGCGTGCTCAATTTCACTCCTAAATTAAATTATTAAAGAGGCTGTACAACAAAACAATAAGTGCAAAAAGTATCTTCACGCATCGCAAGCTAAATACTCTATCCGAAATTCCGAAAATTTAACAAGAGGTAAGCAATATTTTAGACCAGTTAAAAATATGTCGTAATACTAATAATTTATGTGCGAAGTTTTACATTTTCAATGTATTTTATATCACAATTTTATTTTTATTTCTTATAAGAAGATGAGATTTTTAAATGTCGCTAAAGTTTTTATAAAGCAGACAATTTTTTCTGTACAATTTGTTTGCCAATAGTTAGTTGTTAAACTTAATACAGCAGCTAAAAGTATCAGAATTTAAAATAATAATATTAATATTTGAGAAAGAAGTTTATTTAAACTTTTAGTATAATTTCTATTAAGATCTTCATACTTTTATTTTATTAACGAAAGTTTTTAAAGTCTTTCGCTGCGTTATTTCGATAATAGTAATAACGATAGTAATAAAAAGTTTATAAAACATTGTGTATCATATTTGATATAATTGTTAATATACTCTTACCAGCACAGGTAGCTTAACGTGCTTTGATTGTGTTTGTCCAAGAGCCAAAATATATTTAATAGCCAAAATTGCCAGGCATCGTTTAAAAAAGTTATTAGAGTGCGTCAACAGCAACGAAAGCAGCAACAACAACAACACGATCTGCTGCCAGCTGTGCCCCCAAACATAATAATGATGATGACGATAATGATGATGATGATGTAGTTGTAGTTGTTGTTGTCGCCTAAAACTGATCATTGACCGTCACGCCTGACGCAAATGCGGCATCGACTGCCGGCAGCCGTCGCTTTTCAAAATTCGTGTGCCAAAAGCTGAGTGGGCGTTAAGCAAAGTGGCAAGAGGGCAGAGAGAGAGGGAAGGGTAGAGAGAAAAGAGGAGGAGAAGAGACGCGTTGTCTGAGCGTTGGCTACTCAATCAAATGACCAGCGAAGCGCCAGGCAGACAATGAGCTGCGAGTACACACGAATTCGCCAACTGCGATTTGCATTTATGAGATAAACTTTGGCCAGCACGCGTTACAGATACAAATTCAGATACAGATAGAGATACAACAGCTATAGATACAGCTACAATACGAGTGTTGTTTTTTGTGTATTGTTGTGTGCAGTGTTATTTTAATTTTTTTTTTTTAAATCTTCAACTAGGCCTCCCATGTGAGCATGCAAAATGTAATTATAAATCAACGCAAGTGTGAATAAACTTTTGCTTTGATTTGAAGGCGGCTGCTGAGGCAGAGCTGACTTTGCGGTAGACGGGGCGTATGAGTGACGCGTATGGGGATTTTGTGTTGTGTTTAGATTAATTCAAATTGATTGAACTCACTCCCAGAGACCAAAATTTGTAATGCACACAAACCTTGCGGTTTGCCATCATCACAATTATAGTTATGATGCGATACATTTCTCGTTTTTTTAGCTATTTTTTTTTTTTGATTGTGAATTATGAGTAACTATGTGGGTTTGGCTATTTGTGTATCGCTGATTAGTTGAATTTAAATTAATTGTGGATATCAAAAACTATGCTTATGGATTGATAATTTAAGAGTACACAACTCAAAGGCAGTCATAATAATAGATTGCATATCGTTCGAGTAGTTATTGAAAGAAAGTTGCAATGAAATCATGTCCGGGTTTCTCTCGAATAAGGAAAGCTTAATCTTAACTGTTGCTAACCAAAAACTATATTTATTTCAAGGTTGCTGGTCTGTTAAACTTTAATTTTGGCAGAAGCTAATTTACATAAAATGCTCATGCGGCTAATCTCTCGAGATTCATTGGCTGTACAGCTGTATTCTTCTCTTGGGCATTACATTCGCAGCTCATTGTGAAAATCACACACACACAATTTCCCTTTTGGCAAATCCCAAGCAATTGTTAAGTTCCATGTTGGTTGCTAGGCAAACAACCATTCGCCACAGCAGCTTCCACAACAATCAACAGCTTGTCTATCAAAAAAAGCGCCCGACTTGCTCGCTGCTCATCCGCAAGGCAAGTAAATAATGTATACCACAATTTCCATCTACAACCTCCCTTGAAAGATTGTATGTATCACTTTCGCCTTTCCTATGTAAAATGCCAGACACAATACGAGAGTTGGTTGGGTCTGAAGTTCGCCTACGTCAACGTGGCAGACACTGGATGAGTCATCGACTGCCAACATTCGTCATCCAACAGTCGCATCCCGGAAGTCCTTTCAGCTGCTGCTCCCGCGCCTAAAAAAAAAAGGAAACAGCTTTTTTTCTCATGTTCGAAATTTCCATCTCTCAGCGTTTTAGCCTAATTAAGCGTAAACTTGGCAACACTTTCAGCATTTGATATCGCCTAAAAGCTCCGGCCCAGACAATTTATACAATTCCATTTGCAGTCCAAGAAATGTTGTGTATCTGTTGGTTTTTCTTTTTCCTTTTTCCTTTTTCGATGCTGTCACACATCTCCCATTCTCTCAGCATCTTCTCTCTTTGTCGTCTCTCCGTTTCTCTGTGTGTGTGTGTCTCTCTGTGGTGTTTGTAGCTTTTAATTTTATCGATTTGTATCTGGTCGTCTGTTGGGGTTTCACTCCCCGAAAATTGTTTTTGGCTGCCAAGTTGGGGGTTGTCCTTGCTGCAGGCTGCTGCTGGACCATACAATGTGCTTTTTATTGGTCATGGGCATGAGACATGTTTGTTGTAGCCTTGAGTGAAGCGCAAGAAACTTTCTTTGCGTCCTTTTTTTTTTAGTATTTTTGTTGGGGCTGGGCAAACATATTTGTTGTACATTATGAAGTGCTTTATTTTTGGGAATGAGACTTTGTGGCATGTAATTTGGTAGGGAAACCAAGCTGTTAGACATTATGTGTACATTTAAGGATATGTGTTAGTTCAACCGTAGAATGGCGCACTTTAAGCTAAGGACAATAGATACTTTTGACACTTTTACTCAATTGCTTTGGCATTTTAGTAGATGGAAATACTAAAATATTCAGTACTGAATGGTGAATATGAAGTTGAGTATTATTTAAATAAAATACATTCATATTACTTCATTCAGAATGTTGATCAGTAGGATTGACGGATTGTTTAAATATACACTGGTATACAGAAACTCAATCGAAATTTGTTTTTAATGTTTAGGAATGATAAAGCACACAAAATGTTATGTTGAAGATTGTTCCTTAGACTGAAAGTATACTTTACTTATTTAAGAATATAATTCTTATTACAATCGGTATGTTAATTAAGAATACTCGTATTATTCAAAATCAAATCGATTAATATTTTTCTCTTCTTACTTAGTCTTACTTAAAAGATTGTAATACAAAAGTTAACAATTCCCGACAGAACTGATTGAATATTATTTATTTATAGTTTTAATTAAATAAAATATATTTGGGAATTCTTCTGAGTGAAACAAAAAGGTTCGCTCAAGTCTGAATTTATTTGATTAGGTTTATTCAGCCATATGAACGGATCCCAAAGGATGCAAAGTCAATGCCCCAGGGATTTGGGATTAGCAGAGCACAGGAAATGAGTATCATATAGATGGCTATTTAGGAGCAAATAAAACAAAGCAATTGCCACGTGGAAGCTACTTGCCAGCTTGACCTTTCAGTGTAATAAATTTTTAACTAAGTGCAGGTACGGAGAAGAAGACGGAGAAGGATGTGAGGTGAATTTGGGACGGAGAATGAGGCGGAAGAAGTTCGTAGTTAGTGCCAAAACTGTTGCCTACTTTCCGGACTGTTCACTGATGGGGAGGAGGTGGTAATAAAATTGAATTTTATTACACACATGTCGAAATGGCTAACGGAACTCACATAACACAACAAGCTGCTGTCTGAGCCAACTAAATATCATGTAATGTATACACTCACACACACACATAAACGCACACACACATACACTCAGAATGTGGCCTCGACAAATGTTGAGTTCAAGGAGACGTCACTGATGCTGTCCTCGTTGTAGTTGCAGCTTCTCACAGCTGTTGGCTGCCGAAGGACTCTCCAAACTCTCCGCAACACTGTGCGCGCTCTCTCACTCTCATGGAGAGTGCGCGCTTTGTTCTCGCATCTCTCCACTCGATTGCATCTTACTCACACAGCTCACACTCAACAGTTATGCAATGCTACACACTTACATACATACATACATACATACAACATTTCGCAATGAATGTCTGCATGTTATGCTGTGGTCTCTATCTCTGTGTTTGCGGCTGACATTAACATGGCGAGTTCTTCATCTCCTATCTTTCGTCTCGCTCTCTCGTCGCGTATCTTGCTCCTCTCAATGACGTCAAATGTCTGCAGGCAACTCTCATAGCACAGAGAGTCTGTTCGACTCTTACACAAGATTTGCTTTTCAACTGTCGTTGACAGTTCCAACAACATGACGTCAATATGGCGAGTTTGTTCTCTTGCTTTTCTTTTTGCTTGTGGGCGGCAAACTGTTTGCAGCCACTGTTGCCAAAAGTTTTCACAAAGTTTTTCCTAAAAGGTAATACTAACGCAGCCTAGAAGCCATGAAAGGTCTGGTGCTGTCATAACTTTGTCGCATTTTGATTTATTACATTTTCAAGATTTAAGAAACCGAACCAATATAGAATTTCTAAATTTAGCTTATTAAAATAAAAATGTTCTTTAAATAAAAGAACACTGAAAACTGAAAATATTTTTTAATTAATGCTAATCAAATTTTTAAGTTCTTAGTAATATATGCATTGCAAATTTTGAATTCCATTTTGTAATTTATTGATTTATATTGTAGCAAGAAAGCTTTTAATATACTAAAATCTCTTTTTTTATTAAAACTGCTTAAAACTCATATATTTCTTTAAATATATTCCATATTATCACAAACGAATTTTATATAACTTTCAAGCAACATTTCTAATATATGATACACAATACGAATCAACTGGGAAACATTTGTATAGAGCAATAATACTGAATTTAATATGTATAAATAAATAAAAATTTACAGATTTTTATTAACATTTCTTTAGAAATTTAAATTTATTCAAATAAAATTGTCAAATTTTTTTACTGACAGAAAGTATTTATAATTTTTTTTGCTAGCACATTAAAAGTTTCATAAGCTTTCTGTGTAATCTTTGCCAATTTATTAATGAGTCAAAATGTTTACAGTGGGAAAACATTTGTAGTTAATTTTATAATTTGAGTGACGCTCAATTTAATAATACCACAAAAAGTATGTAATACTATCGTAATATTTTTATAAACTATACGAACGAATTAAAAATTGTTCACACATAAAACAGTCCAATGTTTAAAAATCTTTCTTTTAAGAGTCTGTTAATATGTCAATGAGTTGCTGTCAAGCTGTTGACAGTTGGAAATAAATTTCAGATAATTTTAAAATTTTCATTCAACTGCACTTATTGTGAAGTAAATATTAGTATCACATTTTTTAAGTAGTGAATCAATTTCCAGCAGTCCAATGTTGAATAAACTTTCCTTAAAATATCTGTTAATATATCAATGTGCCGATGTCAAACAGATGGCAACTGAAATAATTGTATAATTTAAATGAAAAGTAATTTATCTACACTTAAGACTCATATAATAATACCAGAAAAAGTATGTAATACTATATTAACATTTTGATTAACTATTAAACCGTTAACATGACAATTAGTCGCTGTCAAACTGTGGATGGTTCAAATAATTGTAAACTTTAAATAAATACCAGAAAAAGTGTGTAATACTATTTTAATATAATATTTAACTTTTTAAACCAATTTAAATTTTTACAGATATCTGTTAATATGTCAATAAGTCGCTATCAAACTGTTGACAGTGGGAAATAAATTTAAGATAATTTCATAATTTGAATTCAACTGCATGATGATGAAAATATACAATTTCATTTTTTAAAATTATTAAACTAATTTCCAGCATTTCAATAATTAGTTATCTATCTTTAAAATATCTGTTAATATCTCAATAAATCGTTGCCAAAACTGTTGATAATTCAAATAATTTTATAATTTGAATGAATACCAGAAAAAGTATTAAAGTTCAAGTATTCAGTATTCAAAAAGTATATCTTAATATTTTATTTAATTACTTAATCCAATGTAAATTTGTACAGCTATTTAACAGTCAGTCTTTGAATATCTGTTAATATATCAATGAGCCGCTGTCAAACTGTTGACAATTGCAAACAATTTTGCAGATAATTTAATAATTTGAATGCAACGTAGTTTAACTGCATTCATGGCCTACAACTAAATAATAATACCAGAAAAGAGGTGAGTAATACTACTTATTGTAAGCAATGGCCATATTAGGTAACAGCGCCAGCAACAACATTTTAATATAAATTGCACTTGATTAGTTGATTAATAACAAAAAGGAAGTCGTGAAAATGCACAAAATACTATAAAAACAATTACGACGGGTTTTACTTAATAGCGACTTCGAGAGCGAGTCGTGAGCTAATTTTACAATACGCACCGATTGCCTTCAATACGAAATTCATGACAATTTCAATCAAAATCAAAACAAACATTATTTTTTTAGTGCGTAATACATCAGATAAAAGTCGGGAGATAGAGAGCGAGAGATTGAGAGAAATTAGTTTCCTATGCAATGATTTCCGCAATTGGCAGGCCAATTAATATAACTTGGGTGCAAATGCGGGGAGCATATGCCACGGGATTTGGGGCGGGGGCTGGGGCAATGAGGCAATTTCAAAATTGTGGCTGAAGTTGTTGAAGGCAGTCTTCAAGTGCTCCAACTGATTTTCGGTATTGAATTTTTGTGATCATCTTGGTGCGATAACAATAGCATTAACTATAATAACAACAAACACAGTCGTTCACTGACTGCAACCGTTGCAACAACAGCAGCTGCTCATATAAATAGGCAAAACAATCAAACGAAGCCACACCGAAGTTTAGTTACTCTTCCAAGAAGGTCAATAAAATATACTTGGGTATTTTTTTAATAATTGGAATATCTATTCATATTGACAATGAATATAAATAATTGATTTCTTTTTTAATTTAAGTATATACTTATATAAATTTATAAAAAAAAACCATTTTTTTGTTAATTGTAGCAAACGATCCCAAATGATCATGTTAACATAATATTGATTTTAAAAAGATCTTGTTTTCAATTACAAATTAAATTAACATAATATTGCTATTAATAGTATAAAAGCTTGTTTTCAATTACTAATTAGTAGAAATACATGTTTAATTCTGCAAGGATATGAAAAATATACGAGTAAATGTAACGAATAATTTTAAATAGTCTTCAAATGATATTTAAAATAAAAAATATAAAAAATAATAACTCTTTATATAAAGAATTCCCTAAAATTAGAAATATACATTGTGGAACAATTTTTTTTAGAGCAATTGATTCATAATTTGGCTTAAATAATAGTAATATATATAAAAATCAATAGAATTTCAATAATGAATATAACATATGTATATACATTAACCGTGAAAAATATATAGCATTAATCTACTTAAACTATTGTTACATTTATAATTAATAATAACCTTGAGATCGACGCGATTTACGTATAAAGTTTAGTATTAAAAACGTCAAGAAATATTTGAAAGCGCGCATAACAATATAACATAACTTTATACAAACGATACTCAAAGAATTTCAAAACTTCTTTCCTTAGGGCAGAGTCAATTTAAAGTTGTTATACCCTCTCTAAACAAGTGTATAACAATAACAAAAAAAAAGTAAAGTTTCAACTGTAAACAAAACGCACGCGTCGCATATGAAGCCGAAAAAGAGGAGAAGGAGAACGAGAAGGAGAAGAGGCAAAGTGTAAGCATTTTTGGTTGGAGCTGCGAGACGAGACGAAACGAAAATTTCACTGTGTAACATCGTCAGCCTCATATGGAAAATTTCACTTGCACGCTTGAGAAAAAGTGCAGTCATAGGGGGATCAGTCGAGGGACGGGGGAAGGGAGTTTTTTCGTTTTGTGGGGTTGGGGGCCTGCTGTCGAGTGCGGTAATCACGCGTTTTCATGGATTGCCAATGGAGGAACCGGCTACAATGCGTTTTGTATTTTAAATTTGTTGCTTCCCTCTCTGTTTCTTTCTGCGTCTTCATCTTCATCACTTCGTTTTTCGTGTGTGTGTGTGTGTATGTTTTTTTTTGGCACTTTCACTCTCATCCTCAGTTGGCGTCGGTTTGTTTCGTTGGGGTTTAAATATTACGTTATGTTTTGGATGCCTTTGGAGAGATAAGCGGGGCATTTGTTTATGTCATTTGCAAGTTTGGCTCTGTCAAATGGAGCGATTTAATTATACTCTTTCATTGGATACTAAAACTATATGTTAAGCTGTGTAACGCATAAAAGGAATAATTATTAGACGATATAAAAAAGTTGTATACTGTGGTTTAAATGTGGTTTGTTACGTTGTTTTATATTTACAATAACCATTAATTTTAATTCATAATTTAATAATGATTTTTTTATGGAAATGCATGATATTTTTATAAAGTGTAAATCAAGATAAATTAGTTCTTTAACTTAATGAAAATAAATAGCAGTAAAAGTAAACTGTTATATTACATAATCGAATAATGATTAATGAATAAATTTACTTTATTAATCAACTAATTAAATTGTTATTTAAATTAAAGAAATACTTTTAATTTCTTGAACTTAATTATGATTAATGAAAATACGAAATAATACTTATTTATTGATTACGTCTCTAATATATTTTATCATTTGGAAAGAGTATTAAATATTCGACCAACTCAGTATAATAACTCCTTCTTGCTCTTCAGTTATTTTTGGTTCGTTTTGTGTTGTTTGTAAACACATGGAGATTGAATTGGAGTCGTTTATTTTATACAAAATTGGGTGCATCGAGTGACTCGACCAGTTGAAATCATTGTCTAGTTGTCCAAGGTTCGATATAACGCAGACTCTATAAATTTTGTTAATAGCATTTCTCGTCTATTTCCAGTTCAAGTCTCTAATTAATTTATGCATTTTTTATAGCTACGGGGGCGAATCAAAAATCTAAAATACATCGACGGAAATTCATAATTCCAATGCATTTCGATTGCCACATAATGCGATTGGAATATCAAAGATAAAGCAAACGATTTGAGCTCATTACGAAGTGATTAAGTTAGATTAAATTGACTTGGGTTGCTCAATTCAAGGCAATTAATCAACGACTTAATACATTTCTTTTTCATATCTATAAAGATATTTCGTTGCTTTGAACTTGTCTGGATTCAATTTCCTTTTAGAATATGACGCTTTCAGCGTCAGACATTGATCAAAGCGGCAGGTCGAGTCCAAGGTGCAATATACATATAAATCTTATCCGGATAATAATGGTTCCGCTTACGTATTGTTTATTGTTTATTGCGGTTGCTAAAGAACAATAAATACCACCCAGAAATGACAGTTTCGAGCTTCATTATTGAAAGGGAAGCAGAACAAGAAAAGAACGCATTTCAAATCGCAATGCGACGCATTGAAATTGGTTGGATAACTGCAGTGCAGTGCAGTGCGGCATCTGGTCGCCAGATGGCGCTACCTTGCCCCGATCCGACGCCAGATGCAGCAGTCTCCTCATTGAACTGTCAGCGCAGTGAATTCGAATTGCATTACGATCGAAGTTGTATTTGCTTTAAAGGTTTGTTTATGCACTTTCCCCAACCCAACGGTTTATTAGCTAACGGATCATTTTCGCATTGCAATTGCATTGCATTCCTCGCCGTTGTTTGTTGCCACGTGCAGCGCGCAAAAGTATCTGCCAGATACTTTGTCTGTGTATGTGTGTGTGTGTATCTCAAGTTTTAGGGGGGCCTTATTTAAGTGTCTGTCAAAAGCTGACTAATGGCCTACGCATTCGATTTATGTGGGCGCCGCAGAGGACGAAGCCGTGACCTGCGGGGGGGTGGACAGCGGGAGGCGGGGCAGCTGACAAGCGGGCGGCGTGTGAAAATCGTTAACAAATTGCAGCGTCGAAATGATTTGAGGAATACATCGATTTAAATTTACAAAAATATCGAAATATATATGTGTATATTCCCATTGCAGGCGGCGCATTCAAAAGTGAAATGTGTGAAAAATTGTTGTAAAGTTTGCCTTTTATTTTTCTTTAAATTTTCCGTGGGCGGAAGATGCAACTTTAATTGACAATTTAGTTTGAGAAATGGAAAAATGAAGCCGCTATAACCTCAGCGTTGAGTGATGGGTGCGGTTAGTGTGACCATATTTTGTTAATGTAATATGTGATGAAAAAAGGCCAATCTGTAAATTGTTTAAGTGAATTTCAATATTTTCATTTCGCGTTTTTTTCTCTTATTTTCTTTCAATCTAATAATCGAGCATACTAAACTGTAGCTACTTCTTAAAAAAATAAGTAAAAATTCTCAAACATATTGGCAAGATTTGAAGATTCCCTTTTATAGATTCCCTTTTGCATATATGTAAGTACAATTAATAAATCATAAAAATGTGAGAACAATACTTCCATAATAATAAATAATATATTATTTAAACAAGATAATCTTATCGACATTTCGATGAAGGTTCTTTTGTATAGATTCGCTGTCGCAAATTGAGCTTTATTATTCATTATAGAATTAACAAGATCAGCAAACATTTGGCCTGCTCATTGAGAGACGGTGCCAAGCACAACAAATGATAACAATTCACACCTCAATGTGGAACATGTTGTCGTAATTAACCCACTTATGGTTGCTTTGCTTGTTGTACCTGGTTCCAGGTTCCAGGGCAATGTGATGAGATGACTCGACAGCTGTTGCTTGAAGTAATTTGTGAAAATTATGGGCCATCGTTTGGTGTATTTTATTATTATTATTATTATTATAACATTAACACAATCAGCGAGGGCGAAGAATCACAAGACTTTCGTTTTGTTTACTTTTCAGTTTTACATTTATTTCACTCTTTTCGCTCTGATTTACATCTTTCACATTTTTTTTGTCGTGAATTTTTGGATTTTTGGCATTCTGCGCACACGCATTTTACTTTCCAATTGCGTCGAGTTCAAAATGAATTATCGCAATCTTGACAAAATGTTGAGAATGGGGAAGTTTCAACACTCTTTTAAGCAGTGCAAAGTTGTTATATTAAATTAATTATAATTTAAATTACATCACAATCGGTATTGTGTAATTTAGTTAGAAATGTAAACCACACGAGTTTTTTTTTAGAAGATGATTTATTTTCAGCATAAACTTTAAAAGTAATATATTTGTTGCTGCATCTTTAAAAATCACTTAAAATAAATCTGTAATTTTAAACTCATCAAGTTTTAAAATATGTAAAAAGTATTTAAAAGAAAGCTTTATTGCCAAATTTAGTTTGAAATATAATTTCCACGAATTTATTTATTGTCTCGTTATTTTTAAGAAAAACATGAAAATTCACATGTAATCATAGTTTGTTTTTTTGCAATACATCACTCACTTCCCTTCGAGTTGAAACCATATCTAAGATCTGCCCCATCACCCAAAGATTTATTCACACACTTTGTTGCTGATCTTCATGCGGATCACACATGCTTAATGGGGTCATAATCGCCTCCCGCAAAGTGTTACGCATTTCGTGACAAATGTGTAATAACCTTTAAAAATACGACACGACTGAGTCTCTCTGTCTTTCTTCTTTGTATCTGTGTATCTTTGCTTCAGTGTAAGTGAGTATCTTTCTTCTGTGCTGTAATTTCACAAAATTTTGTAATTTTGCGCATGCGTCAAAGTCGTTTTCTTTCTTTTGCTCTGTTTTTGTAAAACCGGTTTTTACCGTTTGTCGACATTTCAATTGCTAAATTCAAAAATAAACAATAAACAATAAGTATATACATAGTATACAAGACAAGATCTCTGCGTAAAAGATTTTTGCTCATTCGCAATGAGTAATCGAAATGTGATTCACGACTCGGGGCCTCCGGCGTGTCAATTTTGACAGCTCTTTTGTTGTTCCGAATACGTTTATTTCGCCCGCATTTCTGGAGCAAGGACGTAAAACCCACTTGACAGACCTTGTATTTCCTGCTTTCACCTTTATTTTAGAGCCGCCCACTAGCAACATCCCCAAAAACGGCAATGTCTTGGAGTCATCATGAAAGAAAGCTGCACTTAAATTATTTAACTGTTTGAGGGGCTCACGCCTTGATAATAAATTGTTCAATTCCGCTTCAATTACGTCAGTTCGATGTCGCCTTATGTAGAGGTAAGATTGGTAGAGTTCTTGATATTCATAAAATGCTGTTAATAACATTCACTTTTATTTGTTACATTCTGAATGCATTACATTATAGATAACATTTCTTTTAATACATGTTAACCACATGGTAGAAGGGTATTATAACTTTGTGCTTGCAGGAAATGTATTTAACAGGCAGAAGGAACCGACCCTATAAAGTATATATGTATATATTTATCAGTTTAAATTCCGAATGTCTTTATTTTAGTTTATTTGAACTTATATTAATCAATAGAAATTAATAAAAACGTTTATTATTCCAATATGTCTACTATATTTTGAAATATTCTTGATCAGTGTCTGGTATATGTTGAATGTTATACTATATTCAAACTATACCAGTCACTATATCAATATACGAAATGCCCCCCTTCGGAACATATTTAGCATTCTTGGTATATAAATATAGTATATTTAAAAAACACCTCACTATTTTAGTTTTCTTAAAAATTGGTAGCGGGTATCTTACAGTCGACTGTAGATTTCTTATTTATTTTAACTGAGGTTCTACAGAGACAGTGCAACAATACCAAAATCTATTACAAGAGATAAAAAAACCTCAAGACTTTCATTAAATAAATAATGAAATATTTAGTGTAAAGACCTTAGAAACATGCCCCATATACAAAATTGTCGTCATTACTTTTTGTGTGGTTTAGATGTAATGGAAAAAATGAAAAAAAAAAAATGAAAAATCACGTTTCTATAATCTTTTTATATTTTTAATGAAAAGGGATTGATATAAAAGTAATTTTATGAAAAGTATATGTTAGGTGCTTAGAAATAACATTTTTAAGCTTAGTCCTGCGGTTGTGAAATATGATTATATTGAATATATCTGGAATTAAGCTTCAGCCAATTTCTGTGATTTCTTAAGCGCATCAGCCTCAATTTGCAAATATCTTCGCTCCAGTTTCTGCTCCAATTCATCGATGTGCTGAACACCAGTTTTGTCAAACAATTTTGTCGTCAAGTCAGTGATAATTGCGCCCTTATGCCCGGCAGCAAAAGGCGGATTGGCATACGTCTCCAGGAAGTAAGTGCCACTGTTGTTGGGGGACGCAGGATAGCCCATCAGGGCTTGAGTCTGTTGCAAGGTGCAACGACCGAAAGCATGTGGATGCCAGTTATTGCACTTAATGCCCCAGAAACCATTCTCCGAAGCAATGGACTCGGCATAGTATTCGGGGGCACGATTGTGACTGCAAGAACCTGGAGATTTATGATTCTCGCAGCCAGGTTGTTCTCCGTCTCGAAAATTTACATAGAAGTCCGCATGTCCCATGGGTTTTAGAATGCCACGTTCCGCAGGATTTGTGTGTATAATATCCACGAACTTGGCATCTTCGCGATTTAAGCGATGTCTGTCATGGGTAACAACAAAAAGTGGCTTGGCTGGATCTAAGCCCGTTATATGATGAAGTGTGTGATTCACATAGTTGGCTGTTTGGCCAGCCACTTGGGCACCCAAACTGAATCCAATGAGGTGCAAGTCATCCTTATTGATAATGCCAGGATTTACCAAATTGTTGATCAACTGACCCAGACACTCGCTAATCAACAACGCATTTAGAATGGCTTCCTTAAAACACGGATGCCTTACCAAGGGACCAAAGTCAACGGAGATCACATAGACTGCTTTTTTATCAAGAAGTTCTGGTCTAATTTCAGTATTAGGGGAAAAGTCGCGATGTCCTGTATATCCGTGAATAAGTATGTAAACTGGGTGAGGCGGTTGAAAGAGTGCGGGATCAATTCTCATGGGTCTGATTTGTGTGGGATTGTCCCGAGTTGCACTGAAAATGGAACAGAGAACGTGTTTGTGTGTTGATCGAAACTAAGCGCAACTTACTTGGTATAAAGCCAAAAGGTCACGTTCTTATTTGGACAGCCACCCTCAACCACAAAGCAGCTCCAAGATGCCTGTACATAGGAGCAGAAAACCAGAGCTATATATTTATATTAAGTTGAAACGATTTCAGATTCAACTCTGTCGACATACCTAGCACTAGTATCTTCATTCCGATAAATTTCGCAGTCAACTGTCGGCACAGCAACTAAATATTTTGCCTTTTAAAGCGGTAAAAACCGAATAATCTAAAGTAATCTGGCAGTCATTAACCTTAATTCAACGCGGAATATGAATGATGAAGCGTTAAAGTCGCATGCAGTTTATCTTGACAAAAATCGCATTAAAAATCGAATGTCACAGACCCAGCAGATATGCATTTTTCTAACTACCACGATTGAGTTAACAAAAAATCTTTAAATTTTTTTATTTGCCTGGCTTAATGAGGTTTTTTCCATTAAATAATTTACTTTAATTTTAATGTATTATTTTAGTACACATATTTCTTATATAATAATATTTTAAGCTTTTTTTATTATTGTAATTAAATTGTATTTTTTGTAATATATTTTTTTTTGTATTTTTAAAAATTTTTTTTATTCATTTTTTTAGCTTCAATGTTAAAATTACCGCATAAATAAATTATACATTTTATTGGAATTTAGTGCCGCCAACTTGTCATTATAAAGCTGAAAATTTGCAGAATACTTTTACTTTTTTAAGCGTTAATTTAAAATTGTTCGATTTTGTAGTTTTTTTTTTAAAGTTCCCTAAAACTTTGTTATACTTCTTAAAAAACAACTTTTAGATGCTAGAGAACTGAAGATGGTACTCGAAAAATATATTCTCTGCCGATCGATAAATAAAATAGGTAAACAAACTGAATCTGCATTTATTTCTGGAATTTATTTTAAGACTGAACTCGAGTTCAAGTGAGTTTGAACTTCAGAGAGCAACACCTGGGTGTAAATGTATTGGGAAAATGTGTTGTACGGAGTACTTTATGGGCTTCAGTTGATCAGTTGAAGCAGTAATGTCGACACAACGAAAGGCGGAGTGAAAAGAATTACATTTCCAGCAATTAGTTATCAGACTAAAAGCAAACTCAAGTGCATTAGCCTATTGATTTTCAAATGGAAGTGGAGGAGAAAGACGGAGAGTTAAAGACTGGAGAGTCTCAATTTGCAAAATCAAACTAATCCGCTTAAGAGCTTCGATTTTCCGACCAGACAGTGACAACATAGAAACATTGTCGCAATTGAGGCGAAATAAGCAACTGTCCCTCACCGAAGAGGATAAATGAGGGTAGAGAGACAGAGAGAGAGGGAAGGGAGAGGTGATATTGATTTGCAAACCGGACCCAGGTGAGCAGTCAAGATGGGTCTAGCCTCAGACACGTGACAATGCATGTGAGCAGACAGACGGACAGACAGACGGACGGACAGACAGACAGACGGACAGACAGACGGACAGACAGACGGACAGACAGACGGACAGGCAGGGTTAGACGGTTATTTTTAACAATGCAGCTGCTAATTTTGAGCACCTGATATGTGTGTGTGTGTGTTTGGGGCCCTGCTCTTAGCCAACTGAGTGGATAAGTCGCCCAAGCTGCCGGCTAATCAAAAGCCAAAGACCCACCCATTTGTTGCCAGCGACCCACTTGAACATGCGCGCTCGTGACATTCGACTTGGAAACGTGCAAAGCGACGGGAAATCGACCAAAGACCCAAAGAAAACAAAATGCGAAACGTGCAAAACGTCACTTCAGTTGGCCCCAAACCGAGGCGACATCAGATGCGTCACAGCGGAAAAGCAACAGAGAAGCCAACACAGCACTTCAAACAATAACAAACAAGCAGCTAAAGCAACATGCTGCACACTTAATTACACTACAATAATTAATTGATTACCTGAATTGATAACTATAATATTTTATATAAAATATATAAAAGTTCTTCAATGAATGCATAAAGATTTACCAATAAAAACAATTACTTAAAAAAAAAAAAATATAATAATAATCAAGGAAAATAAAAAATTCTTTTTGGGAGCTTATGAAGTTTTATCACCAAAGAAAATAAAACAAATTATACTTGATCTTATTTGCAGCATATTTAAAGGATTAAATTATCAATGTACTGTAGCTGTACTCAATATTATTGCCTAAATGAATGCTAAGTAAATAAAAGTAGGTACGGTGAAAAAAATTGAAAAAAAGTGCGACAAAGCTAGATAAAAATATTATAGGAATTTCAATAGATTAAAGAATTTGTTAAACTGAGATCTTGGGATTTTTTCAGACTAATATTCTTAATTTTACGAATTTATTCTTAAGACGAATGTTCTTGATATTAGAAACTTGTCTATTTTTGAATTTAGTAGAATGTTTGCTTTACAATCTAGGCCTTAGATTCCAAATATTATATTTGAAATTCAATTTGACTTTGTCGCTTTAACAAGAATACCCCTTTGTTAGAGTATCCAAAACAATAGTGCTTTAAATGTGGCAAACTAAAACAAAAATCAGGAAATGTGCAGCGCGAAAATGCGCAGCTGAGCAATGAGACACGCACGAGAAACAAGTGGAGACAACAAACAAGCTGAGACAACAACAGAGATAACAACAACAACAGCAATAGCAGCAACGGCGACGTCGTCGTCGGCGACAGCAAGTAACACTATGACAATTGCCAAAGCTGACAGTTTGACGTTTTAAATCACGCGCCAAACGTCAAATGTAGCAAAAGCAACTGCCAGCAAGAACAACAATAACAACAATAATAACAGCGACAACACTTCAATGCAATGAATATCTTACAATTATTTATGTTTCAATTTCGAACAATAAGAAATGCAATTAACGACAGACAACGAATTTATAGCAACAAAAAACAGCTGAGAGGTCAACAGTGTCAGATGCCAATGCAAATGCAAACAAATGAGCGAATGCAATGCATGTCAAACTATCAAAATGCTCGAAAACTGTTTGACGACAGCAAGCTATTAAAACTGTCAAGTCATTGCTGCTTGAATAAAAAGTTTGGAAAATATTTGCACTACAAACTAAAGTCACTAAAACTTGGAAGGAAAAAATTTAGAATTTCGCAAGTATTTTTATAAATATTTGTTTACATTCACAATTCTTGACACAATTTAGAGATGACCACAGAATATTTTTACATTGAAAATTTCAAGACTAATGCTTAACCGAGGAGCATATAATTTTTATGCGGCAGTATTTTAAAATTGTTGTTTAACTAAAAATAGTTGCTTGTAACGTATAGGATTTCAAAATATTTTTTGGTTTATCTAAAATTAGAACTATTTGCAATTAGAATGAATGCTAAATGTCGGACAGTAAATCATCATTTCTTCCTCATTCCATAGCATTTATTAGTCCACTAATTTTCGCTGGACTTTCTTCGCATTATAAAAAGCAAAATGCCATTCAGACCCATGTCATTTCTTTATGTATTTATTTATGTGCCCCAGCACAACCCACACAAGAGAAACGGCATCGGGATAGTTGCATCTTCTGACCAGTCGTGTCGGTTGAGCAATTTACTCGTTTTTGCAGTTGTTGCATTGCATCCAATTGTTATTAATTTGTGCGCTGAGAGTGTCAGCTGCACTTAAAACGATAAAGACAACAACAATTCAAACAAGAATAGCACACAACTGTCCACACAGAGCATGAAAAGAATCGCACGCGACTCATGTCAATTGCGTGCCACATTCCCAGGCAGCGACCCGGGTCAACTGCCTCAAGATTGTATTGAATACTTAATCTTCTCACTCTTTCTATTTGTCTGTCCCTTTTTCTATGAGCTTAAATGATTCAGTATGAATACTTTATACTATAACTTTTGTTACATGCCATCTAGAAATAGTTTAGGAGGCATATAAACGTTAAACTTCAACATACTCACTTCAATATGCAAATTAACATGCATGCGGGGAAAGTTTTTGAGCCTGGTCGGAGGATTATCACATCATTTAAGCATTTTAATGGACTCTCATTTGTTTGCTTAGTCAAAGTTTTCGACACAAAACTTTAGCAGCTGCCACGTGTCAAATGTCACTGGAATCGACTGGTGACTCTCAAGTTCCTTAAGTCCCTACGCACGTGTCAGGGGCCTTAGGTAACAAACATATGAGATTCTAGATCCTTGAGGCGATGACGACAGTCATGTCCTAGAATACGGAAAATCCAAGCACTCTACTTAAACAATCGCAGATTCAAATTAAATGTATTTATTCACCACCATTTACATTACGAAAATAGATTAAATAATATTTCATATTTTGTTGTACAGTGTTTTTCTTGCATAAATCAGGGAGTCGCATGCGTGTTGCATACTTTTAGGCTACGCTTCAAAAGAACTTTTGCTTGCTGAACGAAATTTAATTTGATTTATTTTGCGTCAGCGCAAATTCGCCAAACGGCGTTTGCTGACGACAGCTGTGGCAAAGGTAAGTTACTCAATTGACTCAACTGTGAAATACCCTGTATAAATGAATATATAAGGGATCAATATGTATTCTAATAAATAAAATATTTGCTTTTATATCAATAGACACAAATACCCTTGCAAACGTATTTGTTCGGACTTCATGAGCAGATATCGCATTGTGACGATTTATTTTTAGTAGACCTGTTATGAAATTCAAATGCTTGTCAACTCACTTGACGTCAGTCGTGGAGGCAGGTTGCACAGCGCTTGTAAGTGAATTAATTCCAAACTAATTAAACAAAATTTAATAAATAATTATTCAACCGTGCTCCGGCTGTCACCTACTTTTAATGCGACTTTCAGTTATTCAAGTGAGCGACAAAGGAAACTTTTAACAGTAGAGAAGAAGACAAAAAATCATTGCATAATTTCAGGCGGCACATGAATTACGTATGTGCAATGCTTGTCAAACTGTGCGGGAAGCAGAGTTGAAGACCGACAATGTCATTTCGTTTAGTTTTAAATATAGTATGACAAGAAAATATTAAATAAATTTAAAAACGGAAAATCTTGGATGAATACAGCAATGACGAGTGATCGACTGCTGAAATTTACAATATGATTCAGATTACTAACAAAATCAGATATTTTGTCCAAAATCAAGCGAAAGCGATTCAAATATATTGTCCGAAATATAGATAAATTAATTTCCCTTAACCGATTTGAAATAACGAGAATATATATTCTTTACAACTTCAACAATTGAATTATTAATTCAACTGATTTTGTACCTTACGATATTTTCATGAAAAGAGGTTGTCGTGTTCTAATTCTTCCTCCGACTCATACACATCATCATATCTACATACATAATTTGCATGTAATTTGTTGTGTCGGCACCACAAGAGCCCAAAAAAACACCAAATTGCAAAAAACTCAACTCCATTTTCAGGTAGTCCCAAAAGAGGAGCACACTCAATATTTTGCATTTGCTCGCTGGCTGCAGAGATGCTTATCGAGGTGACAACAACAACAGCCAACAGCAGCAACAACTGCACCAAATTGGCTCCAGCTACAGACCCCAAAGCAGACTCGACTTTTGTCACTTTGCATATTGGGCCGGCTTCTTAGCATAATATCAAGTTCACGCTGTGCGCCCAGTTAACCTGATCAGCATTGTTGTTGTTGTTGTCGTTGTTGTTAAAGTTGCAATGGATGTTCGGTCTCCTGATCATGTCTTCTTTTGGGCAAACTACAGCACTAACAACAGTTGCATGCTCATTGGCCCAGTTGGCAGCTGTTTGACATGTTTACCACGCTTCTGGGCAAAAGCAGAAGGATTAACCTCGGACCCAAACACAGAGTTGTTCTTTGATCTCGTTTCCAGTTATGCGGAAGTTATTCGCTGTGTTCTTTTTTATGTTTGGATGCGAAGGTGTCGGCTTTTGGCCATGATTGATTGAATCTCGAAAAGGAACTGAATACTAAGCAAGCGGACCAATTCACATACTACAAACTGAAGATTTATTTTAGGACTTGGATAATTTGAATAACAGAATAACAAAGTGAGATAAGAGAAAAAAATAAAATTAAGATAACACAATTTAAAGTTAGCTTGAATTTATTTCATGATATTATTAAAAATATATTAAAGCATTATTAGACTAAAACAAAAAACAGTTGCTTTGAGGACACTGTATAATAACATGTAATTTCCCTCTACAATTTGTATAAATAATCTAATAAATGTAATGAAATTTTAAAGTTGTCGATAAGCATTATGTTCTCAAAATTATTAAATTCGTGTTTCCAAAGTACACGAATTGATCTGGTAAATAATAAATTAGTAAGTAAGCTACAGTTGAGTTTTTAAGTGGTTAAAAATATACCACAGGAATACTAAAATATACCATAGGCTATATTTGGTATATTGATATTCTACCACATACATACTATAGAGTACAAAATATACCAAATTGTCAGCAAAAAAAATACTCGATTGCAGTCATTTTTGGCATACAAAAGTATTTCTTAAATATCTTATACAACTTGTATCTTTAACTACTTTTTAATACTTCGCGTGTAATCCGACAGACAATTTCTCAATTAAAAATCAAGATTGAATATGTTGTCCATTGTTATGCACAACTTTTGAGATATATCTTAATGATAATATGAATTTAGCTGTACCTTAACATACAATTTTGACATACTTTCCTTGGATTAATTTGGATTTCTCCAACAACATATAGCCGACACATTCACGCCATCAACAAGATCACACGCCTCCCATATTTTCACTTGACTCACCGCAAACATGCAATTGGCCAACACTTGCAAAGCTGGCCACACTTACTGCCACATAATACCTTTAATTACGCCCCAAAAATTGCGGCAGACAGGTTGATATCAGATACAATCTTGGCGTTTAATCAGAAAAGTAAAGAAAACAGCAAGGAGAGCAGCAGTAGCTAATGCCGTGGCAGTTGCAAGTATGTAGGAGAGGACTGGAATATTATCAGTGGCAAGCAATCGGCGCATGCCCCACACGGCCATCGACTGTGCCACTGAGTCGCAGCAGCACGGGAAAAGCAATTACACGCCACATCAGAAGCTAAACCAACCAGTCGCAGGTACGTATTATAAGTTTTTCCCCTTCTCAACTCATTTTACTACAATATATGCAATGGTAACATCAGTTTCTCAGCTGTCTCAGTTTACCTTGAACTTCGGTTGCGTTCGCTGTTTCTTCTCCTCCTCTCAGCCTCATGCAAATTGACCGTTTAATAGGCGCTAATATGTTTTGCCAGCTACCGCGTTAATTTACAGTTTACTTTTCGCAGTTGCCAGTTGCCATCAGTTTGCAACCCACGCGACCGACTCGTAAATGTAAAGCTCAGTGGCACCGCGTCGTATACTTTTAACGATTTTGTAATACCACCAAATGGCGCCTCGCCCGGAGGTGTAATATTTTTTGTGAGAAACGTGTGTTGTATGCAAAAGCAACAAAATTTAAATGCCACTTCTATGCAATGTATTTGCCAGCAGCAACATTTGCCTGCCCAACATGTACTCCGAGATTGTGAATCATCAACATTTATCTTAAGAGTCTTATAGAATTTAAAATCTTTGACAGAATTTATAAATTTATTTTTCAAGTGAAGGCTTGATAAGTGAGCAAAAGAGCTTAAAATCTTAAACAATGTAGTAAAACGAAGAACAAGTTTAAAAATAGAAAATATAAAATTATCTTTTTTGTTTAAACACGACTTCAAACAATAAATGAACATATTTATTAAAGTATATTTTATGAAAATATGCAACATATAAATACATATATACTTCTTTACTTGCATTTGATTTTAAAAGATACATCAAATAAAACTGATATTTAGTTTGTTATAAAATAACTCAATTTAGTTATTTTTTATGTTCGACCCGCTACCCATTTTGAATAAAAGCAAAAAAGTGCAGAATTGCACATAAGAATACCAAATAATATACCACTAATATACTTAAGTATTCTAAAGGTTATATTTGGTATATAAATTACATAGTACATTCATATTATATAGATAAAAATATACCAGATTGTCATCGAAAGCAGCTAAGGCAGCTATGAGTAGCACGTTTAAATTTTGAATTGAATGTTCTGATTATAATACTTTGATAAAAGCTACGTTGTCTATAAATCATTAAATAATTTCAGCATATTCTTTTAACTTATTGAAGTATTTTAGTTCAATGAAGACAACCGATTCTGCCATGCATAATAATAGTAAAAAGTAAGCCCATTTATGAACTTGCATTCTCTTTATTGGAGTGTCTCACAAAGCAATTAATGTCTTTGCTACATTTTTGCATGCAACACACATTGCATTTTCCTGCGAATTTAAGCCTCCACACACAATGCAGAAATGCCATAAAAGAAGGAAGAGGAGGAGAGGGTGAGATAGACAAGTTTATTAGCTTAATTAAAACTCTTGAAAAGGTTCATCAAAGCAACGGAAAGAGTCGATTGGATGCGCTTCTCTTAGCCCAGGGGCAGCAAAATGCAACAAAATCTTCAAACTGAAAAAAAATGTGTTGAATGCTAGCAATTTAGCAAGTTAACAGTTCTCTCTCCCAATAATGGAAACCTATGAACCATTCGCATTCGTATTCGCATTCCCATTGCTTTTCCCCAGTTGAAGTCCAGTCTTGAAACCATTGCTGTCTCTCATTCCGTGCGCAAGTCCCAGTTGAATGACGTTTTACTTGATTGCAGTTAATTTTTTTCCCTCAGCTTTGTTCAAATGCAAATTCTACTTTTCTATCATCTCCCTCTCCACCGAAGAGAGAGGGAGAAACGACAGAGGAAAGTGGTTTTGTGGCTCTGCCACAGCTCAAATCCAATTGAAGCCACAGAAACTTTTGATTGTTTGTCCCTCAATCCACTGACAGGGTTTCTTTGGCGGGGCAAAGTCGTATAATAAAAAATTGAGTTGTAAAATGTGGAAAACGTGTTGAAAGACTTTGTTGGAGTCGAAGCGAACTCTTCGATTTTCTACACCCAACAAACATTTTCAAGTGTGCGGTGTTCGATTTTTATCGTAGCTTAATGTGTCTGTGTGTGTTTCTCTTGTTGTCGGAAGTGAGCATAAAATGGGATTTGGTGAAATGAAACTACGGATCGTATTCAAAAATAAACCTACACTTTGTCACTTGTCAATACAGCAAACGATGTTTGGTTTTTTATTGATTTATTTTTAAGTTTAACTTCATATTTATAGTTCAGATAAGTACATTTTTTATATATTTTTTATGAATTTGTATAATAATAAATTCAAAATATAATTTATTTTAATAATAAAATGCGAACCAAAAAAACGAAACTTTTTATATTGGCATTAAAGTAAAAATAGTATTCAAAACTTAATTTAAAAATGTAATTCCATTGCAAGTTGCATTTATTATACGCAAGTTCCTTAATTTTATGAGCCATTCACAAATTCCACTCTAAGCATTGTTTACGTGAGAAAAAGCTTCCTAATGGATCTGATGCTCAAAAGACCCCATTACCAGGAACGTAGGGCAATGAGAAATTGAAGTTTCATGACTCTTAGCTCGTCGGTGAACTATTGACCTGAATAGTTATTCGGTTGCCCCTCGACATCAAAACGAAGTCGCCAATGACGTCGCTGATGATGACTTGTGTTTGATTTGCCGAGAGCTCAGTTCAATCGTTAGCCATGACTCTGAGATTGAAACATTTCGCCAATTACTAGACGCAAAAGGTGAGGCGGTTAGGTCAAAACAATGAGGGAAAAATATCTCAGAAAGCAATATTAAAATTTATGAGTAAGACAACATCCTAGCAGAAAGAAATTGTAACAAGTCGGATGGGTAAACAACTAAAAACTCGTTTACGTGAGTAGAGACATCTCCGGTTCTATGGATAAACTTGTTGAGCTTGTTGTCAATATCAATTACGTAATGTGGGCATGTTCGATATTAATATTCAATGTTCAACATGAATCAGATGGCTCGCTTATGGCTGCGCTTATCTAATAGAGTCATAAAACTTGGCAACGTTTTTGAAAGATTTTTACCAATAAAATGTGTGGCCTTTTTTAGTAATGGACACTTTTGTGGCAATTAACAGCAGCCACCACATGGTTCACAATTAAACGAAACTGTCAGCAATTTATCTTGAAGCGTCGAAGATGTCGACGACGTGACTTCCCAGAAAGACCTGGCTTTGACTTTTCATTTGCGCCTCCATAACTGGCCAACTGGCTAGCTGGCTAGCAGGCTAGTCGAGGCAACTACGAGGATTGGTAATGAGGCAACGGTGGAAAGTAAAAGGGTAGAGATTGCAGTGCTGTACATCCTCCACCTCTAATTGGCACCAAATATGGCAATTTAGCTGCTACCCATGGCCAAGGCTGCTGCTGCTGCTGTGGCATGCAGCAAAAATATGTCAAAATGTGACAAAATGCGTGTAGACTCGTACTCTGCACTCGCTTGCCAATATGGGAGAAAGGTATTGGCGGAAACTGCGGATAAGTCCACATACCAATGGCAAAACTCTGGAAAACACCATTTAAGGTGTTCATTAGTTGCGGCCACATCGATCGTCGATCGTCGCGACGATCGAAAAGGGACGTCCAAAAATGGCAGCAAAATCTCATCAGTCGTTGCCCATTTCTGAAGATTACAACAGACGCAAGATCATCATGATCGTGCTCAAGATCGATAATGGAAATGCCAGCATGCCGCATCGATCACATCCCATCAGAAGAAGAGAATCTTCTCTCTTTGCGCACTCTTTCTATCTGCCTCTTTTCGCTTTCTTCGGCATAACTGTAAAGAGTTTGCCCTTAAATGTCACTGTCCAACCCGAAATTAAGCGATTTTCGCTTTGCTCAATTTACATTTCTCGTTACCAGATTTCGATTATTGTCTGTCCATCAAGGCAATCGTAAATCGTCCTCAAGTGTAAAACGAGACCCGAAAAAATTAAAAATAAACAATAACAACAACTTTCACTTGTCGTGTGCTCATTGTGCAACATGTTGCAATTGCACTCAATATAAATTGTAAATGAAAAAAATTAAGAAGACATTTGCACAGCTGTGATTTCGTTTAATCATATACTCGTAGATGGCATCCCATTTTGCCTAATGTGCCACAAAAGAATTTCAGCTTGTTAAGTGATTTGTCTAAAATTAATTAAATTGAACATTTTATGCCGGGAATGCGATAAGCCAAGCCACAAATGAAGCCAAACACGCAAGCCACAAGCAGAGCCAAAGGCAATACAATACACAATACACTGAAAAAATAACTTGCAACATATTTTGGTTAGGGATTTTGAACATACAAAAAAAGATTTTATAATAAAATACAGCTTTTTTGTATAATTTACAAATATATAGAAATGAGTAGAGATATTTATATTAAATACTCTTTCAAATTGTAATTGAAATCAATTCATATTTAATATTAAAATAATACAATAACTATTTAACAACTAAATAAATAACATTAAATATAAAGAATCTTATGATTTTCTCTTAGTACCATAGTTTGGTCTCATAGTATTATGTGTCATATTATATTATTATTATTATTTCTTTTATACTTTCAGTAGGTCTTCAAGCTGAAAATTGTGTATTTCAAGTCAAGGACCGTAAAGATTTCACATTTCAATTAAAAAATCTTGTGATCCTAAATCTTTATAAATTTTTACGATTTTCAATATATTACTTTTAGTAATTTTATTACAAACAAAATGTACCAGAATACCAGAATTTTTAGAGAGCGAAGTAATCAAATTCATTTATAATGCATAAAAATCACTTGAGCTACAGGCCTTGGTAAAAATGCATCAAATTTACGTAAAGACATGTAAGATACATATATATATATTTATATAATAATAATAATAATTATAAATAATTGAATGCAATTTGTATTATGTTAAGTGTGCCTATTGAAGTATGAAATTTAATCGAATGCATTATTTCTCTCAGTGTATGTATAATCAGGGCGCAGGACCTACATGGAGTTTAAATTAATGGGCTTTCGGTAGCCCACAGAACAGACAGATAGAAGGAGAGGGAGAGAGAAACAAAGGGTGGCAGGGGGACATCCGACAAAGAGTAGAGCCTGGCAATGGCGTAGGAGTCCAGAGCCAGGCAACCTGTAGACAGAACCCTCAAGTGGCGTCTGTGCTGGCGATGGCTAATCAAAATATTTAAAATAGTTTGCCGCAGGCTGTGCTCCTCATGGTGGGGATATAAATAGCTGGGCAAGGAAACCTCCTAGTGTAGCAATCGACTGGCGTGTGCTCGCTTCATAAATTATTGAACCTCATCTCTCAGCATCCTCTACGCCCATTTCATATTTCATAATGTTGCGATGTGGCGGCGAGTTAAACAATACGCTTAATCATTGCCAGGGAAAAGTGACACTGGGGGGGAGCATTGTAATTGCGCATGCGCGACATGCTTCAACGGCAGAGTCGGCGGCCTCTTCATAAGCAAAATGTATCGTGTACTCGTATTAAAACATATATCATGCCTTCTACGCGCACTGCATTGATTGCAAATGTCCGTCTCACAGCTTGAGTATCTTGTTCGGTCTGTGGGTGACCTACTAAACGCCTTTACTTGACCCCTTTGCCCGTCTTCACTTCAATGCCAGACTCTGATTGTGACTCTGTCTCTCCCGTCACGCAATGTTGCTCCGTTCTGGGCGTGCTTCAGCATTTCCCTTTCATTTGACTTCGCAGTCACCATGCAGAACTCACGATAGACAGCACAAAAGTTATACTCAGGGTGCGCTAATTTCAGTGATTAGATAATAATACGATCTGGCCAAATTATGGATCGTGGGTGATCGACCACACAAACAACTTGAATCAAAAGAATTAATTGAAGATGCAGAAAATTTAAAGACCTGAATGCTCATATGTATGTTATGTACAATTTCGCTATCAACAGATTCTAATCGAGATGTACCTTGGGCATTTTTGCAATGAATAAAGAAAGCCCACAAATAAAAGTGTTCGTTAGTCATATCTGAAACAATTAAGAAAACTACAGTCGAGTGGTCTCGACTGTGAGATACCCCCTACTCATTTGGAATACAAGCAATACATTATTCTTAAAATAAACCAAAACGATATGCCACTAATATACTAAAAACATGTCAAATGGTATATTTGGTATATTACTATAGTAATGCATTAAAAATTTACCATAGAGTGTAAAATATACCAAATTGTCAGCCAAAGTAACTACGACTCTTAGTGGGTAGTTAATAACTTCGACAATTTTTTTCGAATGTAGTACTTCAGCGATATAGGTATATTTCAGTATTGTTATGGTATATTGGTTAGTATATTTTAAGGATCATAGTGCACTGTTTTGCACTTAAGCAATCGGTTCAATATACAAAACCCTCTCTAAAGTATAAAGATAATAAAGTATCATATAACTCAAATAATCTGTAACTCAATTTTATTTGGTAAGTCAAATATAAAATGCTGCTCACATATGAACCCTTTTGGTAACAGATGCGCAATGTTTAATTAAATTACAGAAAGTAACGCCTCCAAACTATTGATGCCACTCTGATTACAATCTTCTTGACCGGTTTGCTATGGGCCATTAATGTATTTAAAGCCCAGTTATTTCTATGTGGAACTAAGCGTAGCCACAATTATAACTTAATTTTACAACATTTTAAACGCTTTGAGGCGTAATCATATTAATTTATCGTAAAACTCTCTAATTAGTGGAGCATTCAAAGCGCCGCCTGATGCACAGCTGGTGGCTATAAAAAAAAACCGAGTCCCAGAACAAAAAGGCGTTACTACAAATTTTCCAGTGTCAAAAATCAAAATGCGATGCATGACACTTAAAAGGTCATAAACTTGTCCGAACCCCTTTCAGAATGACCGTCAACAGGGCTCTTGAGTTCTGTTTGTTGAACTGAAAAATTAGTAAACACATTTCATTCCCATAGGGTGGTCGTGATTGTGGTCGACTCAAGAACCTTTTCACTTTGCCCCCTCACCAAAGAAAAACAACACTTAATTATGAATTCTATATGCATAATTTTGTCATTTCAGAAGAACAAATTTTTGGGGCAGGTTGCGGCTGCGCATAAGAAGAGAAGTGAATTAAAGGAGTCGAAGATCTTGAAACGATCTGAAATCTCAACTATTCAGTATGCGTGGACATGTTGCATGAATACAAGTGTCTAGGCAAACAATTGGAATTGAGAGACTCATGTATCACGTATTTATGGAGCATGAAATAAAGTTAATTGGACATCAACTGGAATTCAGAGCGAAGATTGAACGTGTTATATAATCTCAACAATTCTGAGAATAATTTAAATTGATTTTTAACAGTTTGCGAGTGTACAAAATGTATTGTATAATATTTAAAAGAGTCTCATGAAATCTTTATTGAATTTTAAAAATTCTTTTCTAAGAAAAGCTACAGAGGTAAAAAGTATTCTAATAAAGTGCTCCAAACTTCGATTTCTGATACAAATATATCAAGTAGCTGTGACTAATGAAGTGATCACCATGAAAACCCCCCGAGAGAACTGTTTTTACCGCTAGCTCTGTGACCAAAAATACGAATGCATCATTAATCTTTCAAACTCCTTGGGCAATGCCATAAAAATATTTCCTGGAAACCCAAAAAACAAATGAACATTGCGAAGAGAGAAGTAACAAAAAAATGCAACCTTGTTAGCACTTGGAAGTCTGAGCTGTGCACTCGTTTCACCCACAAGAAACTTGCTACAATTTACATAACAAGACCAGTTCCCAAGGCGAGAGACAATCAGTGGCGCTAAAAAAAACTGAAAAAGAAAACCAGAGCCTGTCAACATGTAATCCATCAAACAACAGCGTTCAACATGTGAGGCAACAACTGGCTGGCAGTTGCAACAACTGTCCGAAGCATGCAACATATGTATGTACATACATAATGCTAGAAACAAACAGTTGAGAACTGGCAACTGGCAACTTGCGACTTGCGACTGGAAGACCCCATGGGCGATCGAAATCAATTTGGCGCTTTAACACACGAACGTGCCCCCATAGATGACACGCCCACCGCCTCTTTTTGTACAGCAACTGTGCAACTGTGCACCAGACCCACAGGAATTGGCAGTCTTGGAGATTGCGCCTCAGCTTGCACCTAACTCTAATTGGGCATAATTTAAATTCCGCTCGTGAGCGCCATGAATTGTATTTAACGTTTTGGCGCTTCCAAAGTTGGAGTCGATATCCATCCAGAGACTGTAAGACTCGATGGCATTGGCGGTAAATTTCATTTGATTTTATTTCGCTTTTTTTCTAACTTAGCTTTTTTTAGTTTCGGCTACCGCAAGGCGATTGCGACCAGAGAAACTTCCTTATTTGTTTGGCCAAGCAAAAAACTTCTTTTATTTTTGTTTTCTCTTTTTGGTTTCCTCCCAATTCTCGGCTCGGCTTAATTGGTTTTGCGCCTACAGAATCGTCGAGAAGTTAGATGCCTTAGTTTTGATTAGAAGGCGGCTATTAGAAAATTGAATACACGAGTTTGAGACTACTTAGATTCCATTCGAAAGTCGCAGTCTAAACATAGATTGTCATCTGGTAAAATGGTCATGAAAAATTACATCACTGTTTGCGAAGCAAAACGTGCACTATTCAGTGGGTCACGAAAGGTTTCAAGCAATTGAAGGTCTCTTGGTTTGCCAAATAATTAACCTCAACATTATTTTTGAACTGTTTTGCAATTATTACTAATTAAATTAGTATTTGCTATACAATTTTTAAGTCCAAAGGGTAAATAAAATAAGATAAATGATTTGACTATTTCGTATAGATTTTTATAAATTAACATCACTATATTCTATTAACATTGTAGTCTTTAAAATAATGTTGTAAATAGCATTTAATCTTAAATACACACTCGTCACACGTAAAAATACATAAATTTTTTATTTATTTTGTGCGTAATTTATTTGTCATATACTGTTTTCCAAATAAAAGGGGCGACCTAGGAAGTGGCCGATGCCGCAGACACAACAAAGCAAAGGACCCCCTTTGATATTTAAATTGCTAGGACTTTAGTTCGGGCTTTAAGGGATCGTTCCAAGCCTTTGCTTTTTGATTATCACGGATTTAATCGAAATCAAAAGCCAGACCATATAGCATCTGGATTTTACTACGAGGAGCAATTGGTGTTTGCCGTAAGATTTAACTTATTTATTAGATTTACTTATTTATTGTATTAAAATAATATACGAAATATTTAATATATGTTACGATAATATTTTAATTTGATTATTTAGAAAACTCACTAACAATTACTTACCTAAAACTAAATGACAATGCCTATGCCTTGAGGAGGCTCTCTAATAGCCTGAAATACCATTGCCTACAGGAAGTTGTCACACTCCATCAAGACGAGATTCTAACTCTATTCACGTTGCAGCCGGGCATTCCGAGAAACAGAAACTCCTTTGCTGCTGCGATGCCAAGGCCAAACGTGTCTCTCTCTCGCTGTCTTTGGCACTTGCGCCAACAATTTGTAAGCCATCATTTCAATTAAGTCGCATAAATCACAGAGAAATCAGCAGCATCATCATCATCATTATGGTCATCATCGTCCTCGTTATCCTCAAGTACAGAGAGCACTTAAACAGGCACTGGGCATGCGCACAACCTACGCAACCTCAAGGTAACCGCGGAGAGAACCTTTTCTCAACTCGTTCGAGTTCATTTCATTTGGTAAACGAACCAATTTAAACGGCGCATCGGCATCGGCAGCCTGCAGATGATCAAGAAGACGACGAACGCGAAGAATACGGAGACAAAGGGCCGACAGACTTAATCCTTGTCATGACCGATACCCTAGAGGGAGAAGGAGAGACAGAGACGCCTGGCAATTGCAGCAGCTCGTGAAACTGCTGTTTCACGCTTCGACAAATGCCCTTTGTGCTCTGTGAGGAGTTGCAACAAATTGCGGCAGATACTTCTCGTCTTGCCTCTCAACATGTTGAACTTATTAGGCGCAGCATTTCGACAACGAGGTACGAGTATATTTATGTAACTGCCACGAATTGAGTTGCAAATAGCCAGCGGGGCAACTTAAAACGTGCGCCATTGCAACTGAGTGGCTTAAGTCTCTTTCAGATACTTCTACATGGATTTCAGCACAGCATCCCGAAGGCGGCGTTAAGTATCCGCCATTCGTTGCGGATCCATCACCTGCTGCGTTGCCGCGTAAAAAAAAAACACGAGCACAACAAAAGCACCGCAAGGATAATCAGGAATGACCCTTGGCCGGTGCTCAGAGTGTTTTGTCGGTCTGTTTGTTATGTTTTTCTCTTGGCCCTAACTTGCAACTGTCAAAATGAATTTCAAGACAAACAATAAAGTGTAAAATGTGAGACAACAATGACAGGAGGCTCAAGGTGCGGGAGGTCATAACAAAATGTTTTTCTTTCGCGCACCGGAAAATCCCATTGAACCCAATACGCATGTGTATCTTTGAAGTACCTGTAAAGTCACTCGGCAACAGGTAAACAGGCATTCTAACTAAAACGTCGGCATGAGAGAACTCAGCTGAGCGATAACCTAGAGCGAGCCAAAAGAGTATTAAATCATTTGTGGAACACAAGTTTAACTATAAAATTTTATAATATAGATTCTTTCGGAAAACTGAAGGTGATCTTAAGAAGATTCCTTTTCAATTTTTTTTACTTCAATTTTGAAGAAAGTAATAAGAGTTCGTTAAATGAAACCTTCGTTTTGTTTGCATTAAATTCTCGAAAATAAATTCTCTCTGCATCGAGAGATCTTTAATAAGGATAAATTCTAAGGAATGTCTGTAATTGCATCACAAACAACACGAAGGAATCGAAACAGCAATACGTTCCACAAACTCAAACAACACAATTACATTCCAGCTTGCACTCAGCACAGAACATTTGGCTTTTTTTCGGCTAAAGTTATAATATTATGTTAATGGTGCAAACATCTTTAAAGATTTACCATGCTGCTCAAAGAAAATATAAATAATAAATAAAAATAATTCAGATCTGCAAAATAATGTTTAAAATAAACAAAATAAAATAATAATGATAAATATATTTTGAAGTCGGAAGATCAAATTTAACAAATAAGAATATAATTAGTACATATTAATCATTAAACAAAAATGAGTATACTTACATATTTAACAAATAAGAATATAATTAGTACATATTAATCATTAAACTAAAATGAGTATACTTACATATTTTAATGGTTCATTAAATTAACAATTTAATAAGAACACAATTAACAAAGGCATGTCTGAAATAAATTGAATGAAATATAAATAAGAGATGCATTTTGTAACTAGCATAAAGACAAAATGAGATAATTTGAAGGATCATAATGTATTTTACTGCATTTTTATTCAACACGCAATCACATATTTGTTTCTTGTTATAATTTAGCCGTTTTTTGTACACTAACTCACAAGTTGGCATCACTGAGTGCAACGAACAGGCAGCACGATCGTCAAGCCGGCACGAGCGTTCGCATCAGTTTCGATTTGACGGTCGTTTGTGTAGGACGTAGATCTCGCTCAAAGACCGAAGCGAAGAGATCGTTGAGTGTTCGTTCGTTCGTTCGTTTTGTGATCGGTTCGTCTCGGTTAAAGAAAACATCTCGTTCTTGTTGTTGATACTGTGGTGCGTGTTTATATTCTTCTTATGGTTTTTTATTCTATTCTGTGATAAATAAGCGTGTCATAAAAATTAGCTCTTGCAGTGATAATGCAGTGCCAATAAATAAATGCGAAATTGCTTTATGCAACGCCACAGATCGTCTTTATATATATGTACATCTGTCTGTCTATATGTATTGATATCATTATTTTTTGCTTCTTTTGCGTCGAGGATATACGAAAATAGCCAGAGAAAAAAATTTGTCGCTGTCGCCGTGCAGGGAAGTGCGAAATGTGCGTGAAACGAAAATAAAATTAAATAGCGCAAAAATTGCAGCAAATAAAAAAAGAGGCGAAAATAAAAGATTGAAATGTTTTTAAATACATATAGAAAGTTGAGTTTGCAATAGAATTTGCATACCAAGTCAAATAGAGTGCCAAAGGAAATGTGTAAAGAAATAAAATAAAATACAAAATCAGACAAACGTCGCGTCATCGTCTGACAAGCGGAAATTGTGAAGAAAATACAAAAAAAAAGAGAATTACAGAAATAAAAAGCATTAAAATTATGAATGAAAATTCTTGGAAGTGGGCTGTGTGAGTGCGCGATCATTTTGATATAAAAGAAATAATTAAAGTTCCCAAGTTCAAAGTCAAGTCGTTAAAATGCGCATTTGAGTTGAGTTACAGCATTTGTTGTTTTGAGTCACAATGAAAACCAGAAAGTTCTACAATTGCCTTCTCTTCTGCCTTCTGCTGATCCTGTTGATGGCCATCGATGGCCATTGCAGACGGCAGGGACGTCAGGGCAAGACCAAGGCACAGACGAAGCGTCTTCAGATCTTCTCACCTGCACAACTGCTCAAGGAATACAATTCCAGCGATAGCTATGCAGCCTCCTCCACAATGGATGTGCTCGATGAGAACATTATGTCCTGGACAGGAGTTAGGATAAAGGAACAGAAACCGACGACGACGACGGTGAAATTACAAAATCCTCGCCGTCGCAAAACTAAAAGTGGCCTCCTCATCGAAAGTAACATTGCCGAGGAGCAAATGACAACAACTTCCGCAGAGTTTGGCTCCAGATCTGGCAAGAAATCCGCACAGCAGCGACGTCGCAATGGACGCCTCCAAAGACCCAACAGCAAATCGAATGCGAATGGTAAGTCAAAGCCTCCTCTTTAACTTCTTTCCTCTTAGCTATCAGGGGTCTAATGCCCAGCTTGGAATTGCATACTAAATATGGCTTTGATCGATTGTTGCGCCTCAAAGAAGTCGATCGTTGTTCGGCTTCCTTGTTGGTGTTGTTCTTGTTCTTATTCTTATTCTTGTTGTTGATGTTGCTCTTCTCGTTGTCGTGTCCAACGTGTCTTGCGTCCATATTTGGGCGCTCAAGTTGAAAGAACTTTCATGTGAAAGTTGTGACAGGAGGAAGAGATTTTTTTCTACTTATTTATTTTTTCTTAGCTTTTTTTTTGTAATTCTATACATTATTACGTGAGAGGTCCAGTTATGGGCCAGCTATGTTGTCGTTGCCTTTGTCGTTGTCGCTGTCTTGGCTCCAGTTGTGGTTCTTTGCTTGCTCAGCATTTGCTCTGCGTCTTTGTCTTCTGCTGCAGCTGTGTTGTGAACTTTGCCTATTAAGCGTGCGATCTGCATAGTTGTTTAGCTGCTTAACGCACCAACAACTTTACAGATAAATTTCATTCCAAATGAAGAAAAAGTTTTATCATTAAACTTTGACATCAACAAAATAGATAATTTCATAAGACAATGATGAGCGATTTATAAACTATTTTAAAATTGTATTTAATTTCTTCTTAATAAAAATAGTTATTGAAATTGATGACAGTTTTTCAGTGTACCCAAACAATATCCCAATATTTTCTGTCAACACAAATTATTGTATTGTTTTCAATAATTGCTCAACAATTGAACCCATTGAAAGTAAAGGCCTAACACGATAACCCAACAAATGCACAAACCGAAAACCCAAAAGAAAAGCAAATCGAAAACAATTTAGAATGTGCAGCACTTAACCGATATAACATCTGTGTATGTTTGTATGTGTGTGTGGATGTTTGACAGTCTTTGAGACGCACATATGACCCCAAACTAAGAGCACACCAAAACAACTGAGAACAACAATAGCGCCAGGCTCTCGTCTCAAGCCTCAACTACCTACTCTAGGTCTAGTTCTAGTAATTGTGGTCGAGCCTAAAGAAGATGCCGTAACAACAAACTAACAGCAACAGCAACAACAACGACAACAACAACGACAACTACAACAGCAAGAACAATGCACACAATGGCCAATTGTTGAGCATTTAGAAAACCCTCTTGAGCATATAATAGATGGGCCAACTGGGACTGAGACTGCGTGAGTTGTCGTTACTCGTAGTTCGTATCTCGGAATATGTCAGACAGGAACCGCAACACGCGCTAATAGGAACATGTGTTCAACTCATAGTTCAGTTTAGTTCGGTTAGGTGTTGACCAGAAGAATTCCGGTGCACATATGGCAAAGTCTGTGGTAGGGTTATAGAATTTCAATCTGGACGTGTTGCACTTTTCAGCCCCCGCCTCCGATGCTGTTCATAAAAATTAAGTGGCTTATCGTGTTGTCTACTGGCAACGCCGAATCGTTTAAATTCGTTATGCCCTAAACCAATTTCTCGCTTGAATATGCATTCTTCGGGCTCTCAAGACACATGCTTATGACTTGCTAATAGATGGGCCTTAAAACGATGAAGCTTCTTACAAAGTTGCGTGTCGATATGTTTAGGAGATGATAATTTGAGGACAGAGAGCTTTTATGATAATCGCTGGTTAATTCTGACGAATGTCGATAGCTTTGCTACCAAAACATGATTGACCTAGTCTGATAGGGTTTAGACCAAGAGCTGTTCTCTTCAAAGAATTAAATTTTAGTACTCATTTTTAAACGATCTGTATCTGTGGCAATGATTATTATGATCAATGATCTATGAATTTCAAGACTTAACATACTAGTCTAAAGTCACTTTTTGATATATAAAACAAAATTTAAATGTGTTTCTAAAATATATTTTTGAAACTTTAAAACTGTCCCTATGCTGCGATCTCTGTAAAATGCAAACGTATTTAATGAGGAAACAAATATATACAATTAAATTCAAAAATATTAAAAACATTATTTTCTCTTCACTTTTGTTAACCTAACGAAGTTATTTCAACTGTATGTCCAACCTCCTTCACATAATTGAGAAACAAAGCAGTAGAATGATTTAATTGATACCAGTCCAGTTCCATTATTATTCATTAATAAATATACACCCAATTTACAGTGTAAACTAGACTCTCAAATAAAGCGTTTTTTAAGTCAAATTGAATTGCTGCAGGAAACAACTTTCGAGCAAGTCATTGAAAATGAGTCTTTTAAACGGTTGCTGTAATCATTGCAAATCAAATGCATCAAGCAGTTAAGTTAATCAGTCAATTGTAAATAGATTCAGCGAAATTGTTGAGTGCAATTCAAGTCTTGGCAAAGTCAAGTGGGCTGCTTTGGGCGATGTGTGAGACAGCGAGACATAAATGCGAATTGATAGAGCAAATTATTTGCGATTAAACGGCGTGTTGACTGTTTATAAAGCCAAACAGCGAATTCAACAGCTAATGGCATTAATTGATTGATGACTTGTTTAGATTAGATGGAGAAAACGAAAGTTCGTGAGCGCTCGAAATGGGTCACCAAACGAGCTACAAGCGAAGAGATAGATTCCTATACCGATACCGATACAGATACAGATACATTTACTGAAAGCTACAATGGCTACTGAATGATTGAGCCACGCCGACGTCGCTGCATTTCCGTTGTTTCTGTTGTTGTTGTGTGTTAAGCCATGCCTAATCAACACACACGCATGCACACTTTAAGAGCTCATTAGTTGCTTCGGCGTGGTTATAGATTCTTATATACATCCCGCGATTCCATAAGTCATGGCCAACCTCTCTCTCTCTCCTATCTAAAAGATATTTACACAATCCATGCTGGAAAGCTGTTGTTGCTGCTGCTGCTGCTTTTGCTGTTTGTGCATCGGCAAACTGTTTGGAGAATGCATTCTTCATTGATTTTTAACGCGGCTTTTTTTTTTGTTTGCTTCTTGTTAACTGCATTACACAATGCATCCAGCATAACATTCAACATACGAGTTATAGACAGTCAGCACTCCGTAGTGCTGGAAATTTAGATTTGTGGGAAAAAATGCCGCAGATCTCCAACTGTTTCCCTTTGCCACTCGCCACTCACAACTCGCCACTCACCACTCGCAACTCGCCACTTGCCTCTTGCTAGCTGTCATTGACTTTTATTTGTTTTTAATTTTTTATTGACATGTGAAGTTGTAGAAGTTTAGTGAACTTTACTGTTGGTTTTCTATTGCCTTTTATGCTTAATCTTCGTCTGCAAAGCGTGAAAAGCAAAAGTTGCTGTTGCTTTTGATTTTTAGTGTTATCATTTTATTGAGAAATTGTTTTCTACAAATGCACCGGTCCAAAGCGATTCGTGGAAGCTAAAGTTGAAACTCTTAAGCAGTTTATTTATGAATGAGTAACAAAGATGGTAATGCTCAATGGGAACTGAAATATTGGTTAATATGAGTTGAAAACCAATCTCCGTGTTTAGATACATAATATAAATTAATTCTTGAAATGGATTACATATTTAGGTGCGATCAGAAACAAATTTTAGAAGTTATTTAGAAAAACTTTTGTATGGTAAAAAGCGACGGGTACTACTTAGTTGCTTTGGCTGAGAATCTGATGTATTTTGTACTCTATAGGTTTGTTTTTTATGTAGTATATGGTATATTGATATACCAAATATAATTTTCGATATATTTTAGTATTTTTGTGGTTGTCTTGCAAATGGGTAGCGGATATCTCACAAGCTAGACTTTCCTCCTTGTTTTAATGGATAAATTATTGTTTTTAAGATTTATCAATTTAAGGCAATTTGTTCAAAGTGCACAAAGCAAAGTGTTCGCAATTCTCTTGAACATTTAAAACTGTATTTTCAGATTTCGCAAAACCCTTGCAAAATAAACATTATCGTCGGATTCAATTCCAATTATTTTACATGGGCTATAAATATTGCTTATCCCCATTTTCTGTTGCATTTCACATGCAATTTGTGGTGCAGACCTTTGTTGTGATAATTTATTTAAATGCAATTTATAGATCATTCGGATTCATCTGCGATTCAAGCGAACACCTGGCCAGCACACCTGTCCATCTGTCTTTTGGTTGCGCTTGCTGAACGGAAGTGCATAATTCTGGAAGACAGCTGCCAGCCACGGCAATGTTGCATACACAGTTGCCAAAAGTAGATCAGAGAGGAAAAGATTTAATCAGTAGATGAACCAAAAAAAAATAAAGGATTTACAACTGTAATTTGGAATTTTATAAAATTTCTGGAATATCCCACAAGTTATATGATATGGGGGCGGTCTCAATTGGGGAAACACATGTCAAAACTCCACAAAAACAATAAACATCAGCAGCAAGATGATGATGATGATGATGACGACGAGGAAGAAGGAGATGAAGCAGCGGCAATTGGGAAACTCATTAAAAATAAACAAAAGCTGCGAGAACACAATGAAGTACAGAGTTCAGTTGAGTTCTGTTCGGTTATTGTTAGACACAGGGTTATTTGATACGGAAACCCAATACACATCCCATACAAATTGCGAGCGCGCTTTTGAAGTGAAGTTCCAATAAATAAACCACTTAAGAATATAAAACTAAAGGGCAAGCAGGCATTTAAAGTTTTATAGATCACACTCTCTAGCCATATATAATAAAAGTAAAATTGACTAGCAGATACCCTATTTTTAGCGCTCTCAAATCTATGCTAATAAAATTTTCATAAAAACACAAGCCGTAACTTTCATATTTCTCTCCAAGAAAACATGTTGTAAATATGTTGAAGACATTTTAAATTATCTGTTTTACCTTTATGTTCTTTTAGTATGCATAACAGGGTATAAAAAAACGAACAACATCAGAAAACGACATGTAAACATTTTGTTGGGCATTCATAAATACAAACACAGCGCAATTTGTAGTTGTAGTTGTAACATTTATAAACAAACAAAAGTCAAAAACACCAAGAAACGAAATAATCGAGTTACAGCTTCGCGCTGACCAAGAAGACGCCACAAAATGATCTATAGAAATGAGAAAAAAAAAGGAAAACTCCCAAAGTGGAACTCTACGTGGCGCTGTTTACATAAATAAGAACATCATTTTGGTTGGTTAGTCGGCTGGTTAGCAATAAACTTATGCTTAATTGCTGGCAGATATCTGATGGTTCCAGGCAGCTTTGAAGTGCCCCCAACTGGTATGCGTATTCATGCATCTCCAGGCAATAAATTAATGTTATAGACCAGCGTTTTGATAAGACATTGACGCCGCCAGTCAGACGGCGGAGTCATCCCTCCCCTTAGCTCCCTCCGCTCTCATTGACCCTCTCGCGCTGGCTTGGGCCACCGGAACATTTAACGGGTCAGCGGCTGTTGATGTGCAGCCCGTGGAAACAACAAATTCGTAGCTCGTTAGTGCAGACACTTGAGATAAGAGATGGAAATGCAATGCGCTCGCTGTGATTGAGGTTGATGCTTGCCGTAGCATCAGCCGCAGCAGCCGCAGCAGCAGTTCCAATAAATTCTCCCAGGCCCCACAAATTCTTGAAATTGGGTCAATGAAAGAGAGCATCAGTGCCACATGGTTTTGTAAACTACCAAATGTGCTGATAATGATCATAATGCACGTGAATTGAGACTAGATTGAGTAATCAATAAGGCAATCTCCATGGAATATGTTTTGAAGAAGGAGCCATAACATTCTCAGAAGTCGATTATCAACTATTCAAATATCTCGTGAGTATAAATGTGTAAGGGATGTTGGAGGATAAGAGCACTTGGGCACTCTCTTCAATTTTTCCATCACTATGAGGTATTATCTTTTATCTTTCACATGATAAAATAACAATATTTCATAAGAGCTAAATTTGTGCACTTCTTGTAAATTTCTTCCTTGATTGATAATGCATATGGAGCTAAAATTCGAGGATTGTTTATACTCCAAAATATATTCAATTGTTGCACTTCTAAATCTTCTTTCTGCCCTTTCTAGAACCCCAAGTAATCGCAGTTCTTCAACAGTTTACTTGTGTCTCATGCCATCCTTTTTATTTCAGCTATCAATGCTTGTGTTTGGCTCAACTTTTTTCTTATCTTGCACCTCAGTTCAGTTATCAACTCGCAACACTCATCAATGTCAGCGTCGTCGTGTAGCGCCTACATGTTTAACACTATCATGCTATAGTATTTCCTTTCGTATCTCTTCTTCTGCGGCGTCTTTATCGAGTCATTTGTCAATATTTAAGCTGATAAACGATCAGTGATCGAAAGCTACAACGACTGTCATTGAACTTCATTGATAAATGTCGTCTTGGCGACAGGTTTTTCTCGACTGCATTCCACCGAGAGTCGAGTCGAAGTGCCGAAAAGTATCGAGGTGCGATGCAATTGATAAGCTTAACACACAATCCATTCTCTTGCTGTGCAGCAGGCAAAGAACTTCTATATCATTCCCTATATCAGATTACACTCTTTAACCTGTTTTTTGTAACGAGCTCAAATCGTAGCAAATATTTTATTAACAGACCTTTCCATGTTCTCGCCTCGCACTTCTCATTTGCTGATGAAAATATTCTCGAATTCTGGGAAGGGAAACGCGTGCTTACAATTGCCCGGAAAATGCAGTTGTGAGAAATTTGGTGGGGCGAAAACACTTGAAAGTTCTGTATAAATATTTTGTAGAGGGCAAATCGCTGCTGTTGCTGTCAGAGACTAGCACTAATTATGCTTTATGTTTGGGTGCTGAAAGAAGATCTTCGAGTCGACAAATTGTTTATTTACCTTCAATCTGTGTGGTTGCTTCCCTTTGAGCATGCGATGAAAGCTGCATAAAAATGACTTGCAGTTGGAGATCTTCTTTCTTTCAATTTATCAGTCTAGTTGTTGGTGGAGCGGGGCAAAGTGTTGATATTAATTCGCGTAAATGCAGAGGATGTGATTTTAGTAGGGCATTTTACTCTTTGATCAGATTGCTGTGCAACATCTGGAGTTGCATTTGAATGTCGGAGTTCATAGAACATGTTTGAATCTTTTTGACTTCACACTTTGTCCACAATAAAGATTATGCTTTTTTATTGAAATGAGAATTTCGTTGTATAATTTCTTATACCCGCTAGCCATAGTGTAGAAAGATATTATTTTTTCAATAAATTAATTAGGTATATTTTAGGAATAATAATACTGTTGCTGGTATCTCACAGTAGATCACACTCTACTGTAGCTTTCTTACTTGTTTTTAGTTGTCCACAATTTGTATAAAGGTCAATGAATTTATTTTATTATATAAATTTATACTATGTATATCTTGTTTAGTAGTATAAATTCATGATAAAATTCTTTTAACTATTCTGTACTTAATTTTTTCTGCAGTCTTTAACAAATTATACATTATACATAATTTTTTGCTTTCTTTAAGAATGCTCAGAGGAATCTAAATTAAATCATTTTTATAGATCGAATTTGTTGTATATAATTCTTTATACTGCAAAGAGTTTAATGATGCGCATGATTTGAATAAAAGATGTATTATTTTCTTAGATCTGAAGTGCATTTATCACTTTCGCTGCTGTTGTTGTAAACTCGTAGTGAATCATCAATCAGAGACATATGACCTCGCTGACAACATTTTGTAACTCTAGTCTGCAACTTCACTTGCCTTTCTGTGTGTCTGCCTGTGTGTCTGTCAGCCCGCCTGTCTGTCTGACATTTGTACAAATGCGCCGACAATCGGCGACAACTTTTTCGCCAGTCTATTTTGAATACGCTGCCAATGTGGTTCCCCAAGGGGCAGAGAGTGTAAGGGGAGGGACTGGCAATGATGGAATTTCCATCAACATGCAGACGATGTACAGACTATTTACAAGCTGGAAGCAAATGCAAAAGCACAAGAGAGGCATACAGACAATCAGGCAGATAGGAAGCTAGGCAGACGGTAGTACGGGTAGATGGATTGGATGGATGAATGTACTCACTGACTGAGTGACTGACTGACTGACTGACTGACGGACAGATGATGAAGCGTGCCTTTACGCATGACTCACGCATCGGGTGCAGGAAAATTGAGTTGGGAGAAAATGAAATGAGAAATTTGCACAAAACTGAACTCAGCTGTTGAGCTGGAGTGTTATCGAGTTAACACGCCCCTCATGTGGGCGTTGACGCACACTTGTACAATGTTCACAGGAAAACATCACCAGGAAAACGCTCACAAAGTATTTCTATTAAAATGCTAAGCTGAAGATTAAGTAGGATCAACTCGACTAGCAGCCACTGTGTAAGCAGATTTAACATTAAATTTATTAGTAATAGCCTAAGAGCATATGCAAATATTTGCAAGCAACATTAACATCAAACAGCAGATGTTTATTTATTCAAAACAAGTTTAATCAAACTGTCCAAAATACTTGTAAAATATTGTACATTTAAATATCAACAGATTAATACAAACTAAATGCAATTAGACTCTCATAAGCAATTAGTACAGGGTATGGCAAGCTAAACTTGCTGTCAAATCACCAGAGAAATGCACGACAAAACAAATTGTCTACAGACACGCGGCGCAGACACGTTAAAAGCTCAAGAAGCTGGCAATGAGGCGGCTGCCAACAGACCAGAGATCAGGTTCAGCTTCAGCCGTAACAGCAACAGCAACAGCTTTAGTTTGAAGATACAGATACAGATACTCACAGCTGGAACCGAGAGTGTAGAGATGCTGCAGCTGTCGACTGCCGTTGGCGGCTTTTGCTTTCCTTTCCATTTTATGGCTGCGGCAGGGAGAGAGGGTCGGCGGCTTTTGACAGCTTCTCGAGATTTGTCTTTAAAAGGATTGAAACATTTGGGACTGCCATGATTAGTGTTCTAAATAACGCAACTGTCGCCTTGTCAGAGGCCAACACCAATCAATGAGGAATTGACACGCGACATGCAAAGTGATTCAGTTGGTTAACTGGAATTGATTCGGGATCACAGACTTTGGCCGACCATCTGATCCAATCCGATCTGATCCGTTTCGACGCTTGACAAATTGCTTAATTAATACGCCTTGAAGGCGATTTGTAATTGTTGCTATTGGAAACCTGTTGCCATTGTGACATCAAAAGCCAAAAAACCGACCAGTTTCTTTAATTAAAAAATCTGAGTTGAATACTTAAGTACTTTATGCACATGAATTGAAAATATTTCAATTTATTATGATGCAAAAAATTACGTCAATTTATGCGCAAATTTTGTTTACGAATTTGCTGTGGAATCCTTGGGAGTAGATTAACATTTCAAACATTATTAATGTGTGTTAATAATAAGGAAATAATTAAGATGTAAACCACAAAGTGGCTACCACAAGTAAAATGTTATTAACGGCTAAATGAACTTTGGGAGTAATTCAAGTCAAAAGAGTAAAATAAGTTACCAAATAAGATGATTTCATAGAAAATTGTTAGGAGATGGGTACAAAAAAAAATACAATAATAAATAACATTAATCTTGTACTCTTAGATGCATGATTTCATTAATTTATAAAACGAATTGCGATAGTCATTAGTAATTGTGAACAAAGTGTTTATCCACGGCAAAGCCACCCATAGCTAAACAGTTACAAAAGTCATTTAGAGATGGAAATCTTTAATGTGGCAAAGACCAAGTTGATCTCAGCTTGCTGTCAACTTATTCAATAAAGCGTTAATTGCTAATCAAAAGCAGCATTTTTGTGACGCGACAGGATAAGCGCTTATCAAATTGCATTGATTATATAGTATAGTAAGTATGCAGTTGGCTGATAACTGGTTAGCTTACTTGCTTAGTTCGATGAGGCGATAAAAATTTGTAAATGGAAAACAAACCAGGCAAGAGATACGCATCATCATCGTCGTCATCACGATCGTTACAACCATAAGCATCGTGATCGTCGTCGTTGTTGTTGTTGTTGTTTGGCGACATCAACGTAAACAAGCAAATTAACGCAATTTTCTTTCGATGCATCGACAATTAACCAGCGACAGCTGACAACTATTACGGATTGCATATGCCATAAAAACACAATGCAATACAAAACATTGTCGAAGACTATGAAACAAAAAGGCCAAAACAGCCAAGACACACCGACTGTTGGCCACATCTGGCGGCGCCATCAAATGGCCAATGCAACTCGACTGCGGCGCCTGAAGCATTCGTGGGTTGACTCTGGTGATTTTTGTCTCCTCCGGCGGCGCCTTTTTACAGCCAAAACTAACACGCTGGCGCGTACGTACTAATTAAATAGTTTACAAGTCAACTTGATTGCACCGGAGGTGGTGCCTCCAAGAGTTACATAGCTGCCAGCCAACTATTTTGACCAAAGTTTGTCTAGGCCTGAAGATTTTATATAAGCCAGCTTCAACATTCAACATATATCCTCGAAGTATTGCCAAAAGGGGTGTGACCAAGATGTAAAATTTCATTTTAATGACTATTTAGTCCGACTTGCAATTTTAAAAAGAATTTAAAAAGTAATGGCATGAGTTGTTTTTAGATGTGCAGTCGATTTATGATTTAAAAGATTTAAATATTTGTTAATTAAACTACAAATAAACACTATTAGAGCGTGCCTTTCAGTCAATAACTCCCACTGAGACCAAATTTACAGGTTTAACTTTGGGGCGGATCGAAACGCTTTTATAAACTTGTTCCAGGCAGCAAAAAAAAAACTCTTTAAGTTTTATGTCTATTGCAAATGATTTGTTTATTGCTGATCGTGTACAGCATGTGCCATTAATGGCTGTCATTTGGATTACCCGCAGATTTTCAAGCTGACCGAGCGACCCACTTAAATGTTGACTTACCTCCTCTTAGCCAGAGCTGCCAACTCGTTAAAATCCACTAAAGTTTGATCATGCTCGTAAATGTAATGTTTTTATTGGCATCTGCAATTGATTTGTTCGCAAAGTTGAGTGGTAAAAAAAAATGGAAGAGTTAAAGCTATTCTCTCGATCAATTTTCACCAATAAAAGTCAGGCATCAAGGCAATAAAACCTTCTTCAAAATTTTCAATATTCACCAATGCAAATTAAAATTTAAGTTTTTAGAGAAACAAAAAAAAAACAAAAATATGCTTGTGAGGTTGTAGAAAATCAGTTCAATAACAAATTAAAATAAAATAAGAAACATCAGTGCAGTAACAAATGAAAATTAAAATAAAGATGTTATTAGCTAATTTAATGTATGAAATCCGTATTTTTCGACTATTTCTCTGATGATTTGTGATAAAAGTATTTCTTAAAATATTTAAAGTAATATACAAATAGTAATGTAACAAAATAAATGTATGTATTTCAAAATGAATTCCATTTGCTGCGAACTGCAAAATTTCTTGTATGGAAATTCCTGCAGTACAGAGTAGTCTGTTCAAGTCTGCTCATATAAGATTAACTTTGCAGTCTGCAGTCTAGACGATGTCGTCGACTTCCCCAACTCCCTGTTAGATCCCAGCTAAGTTGTCTTCCCGTTTGCTGATGGGCTGACTCAGAGTTTATAAATTTAATTATGACATTATTATGCGAGGCTCGCACACGACCACAAAAAAAAAAGAAATGAAAAACACAAAAAGTGCACAAGGCAAGCGCATTTATTAATAAAAAGTGACAGCTCATGACAAATTAACAGCTAAAAAGAGTGAGCCCAAAATAACATAACATAACATAACCAACGCAATGGACTGTGGGCGATTTTTGTGACTTGCGACTCGTGGCTAAGCTGAGAGATATATCAGATATCCAATATCAAAGTCTTAAGCTTGCCCAAAACTCACTGAGACGTAAGTAATGAGTGTTGATATACGCTACGCTGAAGGAGGCCCAAAAACTGCGCGCATGTGCATGGGGCTGGGCCAGTGTTGGTCAACGCAAGTAAATATTTGTCAGTGGTCCGAAACGACTTTGCTGCAAATGCATTTCAAGTGATTGGCAAACACGAAAAAAAGCTAAATCTTAAGAGTGCATATAGAAAAGCATTTGGATAATGGACATTTCGACGCCTTTTCGTGCACTTAATGAATGAACGGGGCCGACAAAAGCGATCGCAATTGTTCGATAAAAGGTTTTTTGGGGGCCTCATAAATCGTGATAATTATCGCGGCAAGTGCAGTTGCGCTCTATGAGTATGGCCGAAAAGTATCGAATCACCAGCGAAATGTATATTCGTGATGTTGTGCCACTTATTAAATTATTAAATGAACCGCTAACCGAACAGAGATCTTTGAAGATTTCCTCGCCAATGCCTCGCTTTCAGCTTCAACTTATTTCGCTTGCCAGTAGCTTACACAATTTCGATCGCAGATTAGATAAAAACTCAAGTGCTTTTGGCGCTCAAGCGAAACAAGTCGCTTAATTAACAGAGGTGACGACTGACAGACTCGGAAGACTCTGGAGACCGGAATACCAGAGACCGAATGCACCAAAGCAGTGCAAAGAGTTGACAGTCAGTTTGGCTTGGTTCCTCAAGACTTTATGTCAACGTAGGCGCTTCTACAAAATGAGTTAATTTATGTTCGCCGTAAAAAAAAGTGATCAAGGTGAGACTTGTTTTGTTGGGATGTCACAAAATTGCATTCTGAAGGTGTTAAAAGCATACAAGTTTGAATATTTGAGATACAATATTAATTCCTTCTAAGTTCAATTAATAAACAAAGGGTATTTTATTTTCAGAGATTAAAAGAAACACAAAACATAGAGTCGAACTTTATAAGTTAATAATTAACTGTAGATTAGTTTATAAACTTTTTTTGTTTGAAACGTATTAATTGCTGTCATATTTTAATGTATTGAGTAACTACTACAGTAGTCAATCAAAGTTAGTTCTTATTTAGTAGACAATGCAGCATAAATACAGATTTCTGTTAATTTATTATTTTGCCTTTACACCTAAGACCTGTTCTTTCTCATTCAAATTGACATTCAGTTAACTAGACAATTATAGCTGAAACTTATCTTATATCTCTAAGAAATATCATGGATTTTTTTCCTGTAGTATCTTAACTCTTAGCACACCCAATATTCAAATGCCGAAACTATCTTCTCATGACCCACATATTGCTTTGAATTTCCCCTAAAATACTTAAGCCCAAGAACAAACGAAATCGCACAGCTCAATTAATTTACTTTATATAAAGTTAAAACATTGTGTGAACATAAATCTATTGAACGTATGTTCTCACACCTCCATTATTGGAGTAGCCACCCAATGTGCAATGCACAGCACTTGAATTAGTCTCGCTGTCTTTGGTCAACTCCCTCGACTCGAAAGCCAGAATGTGGCAGCTTGATTGTGTTGTGAGTCATCAAAACAACACCAAGTGGCAGCTACCAGTCTTCAATACCAAATCAAGCATTACTTGCATAACCCAAGCCAAAGTCATCGACCATCGTCATCATCATCGTTATTACGTTGCTGATCATCATCACTGCGCTGGCATGCATAAATATTTTTTTAAAGCACAACTTGAGCTTCAGGTTGAGGTTGGGGAAAAGAGGGAAGCGCTGCATCTTGGGGACCACTTGAGCCACAGCGCTGTCAGAACGCCGGTAGCTGCCATGTGTGTGTGTGTGTTTGTGAATAGTCGACGTGCTGGACATGTGTGTGCTTCTCACTAGTTCTCATTGTCGAAACCCGTCGTCTTCTTCGTCGACGGTTTGCAGGCAGCTTTTCTGAAGCACCCACCGACGGTTAACGGGCAATGTGCAGCATCCACTTTTGGAGACGTTCCCGGTACGGCTTTCAAGTCACTTGTTGCTGTTGTTGTTGTCGCTGTCGCTGTCGTGGTTTGCAGTGGTGCGCTGATGCATGTCCAAACATCCTCAGTTCTGGTCAGTTTGATGCTTATGTTGTTCGTTCTTGGTTCTTGGTTCTTGGCTCTCCAGTCTCTACGTTCTACGTTCCTTCATTTTATTTCTTTTCTTGGAAATGCGTTTGTCGCCTTGTCCGTCCGTTTGTCCATCGTCGGTTTGCCGTCTTGTTTGTCAGTTTTGTTTATTTGTTTACCCGTTTTGTTTATTTTCAATAAATATTTGACATTTGTCTAGGCATTTTCCCGAGCCCCCCCCCTCAGCCATTCGACCGTTTGGCGGCCAACACGGCGCAGGTACATTAATTTTTCAAGTAGTATCGCAACCTACCAAACCCGCCCATTCTAGCATCTCGTCTCTGCCACCTGCCACAAGTCCCAGCAGAGTTTTGTAAGCTCGCTGCTGCAATCTGCTTAGTCAACTTGATGCATTTTTAAAGCCTCTCCTTTGTGGCACCCATCCTCAATGCGGATGTTTGATTTGAACTTTTTGTTCCACTACACATTTGGTTGCGAAAAATTTGTTCATGGAAACTGTGTGACATTCCCAGCTGAGTGTTGAATTTATCGCTTTACTTCACTTGCAATCGGTTCGAAATGCTAAGCAAGTGTCTTTAAATATTTCACAAACTTTGCATAAGTGGTAAAGTAAATTCTAAAAGTTA